>NC_085121.1:17500-642500 GCF_030269925.1 Bombyx mori
TAGAGCCCTATCTTGAACATCTAGGGAAAATCAAAGACAAAATAGGAAGAAGCAAAATAATCTACGGAGGAGACTCGAACGCAAAGAGCACCTGGTGGGGAAGCCCTAGCATAGATAACAGGGGTACAAGTATGTTGGGAACACTGGAGGAACTGGAACTGAACATATTAAATACAGGGGAAATTCCGACCTTCGACACGATTAGGGGAGGAAAGCGCTACAAAAGTTATGTCGACGTTACAGCCTGCTCGACAGACTTGATGGATCTGGTGAGCGACTGGAGAGTTGATGAAGGACTGACGACCTCAGACCACAACGCCATCCAATTTAATATTCATACAAAACGAGCAATAGGAATAAAAATACAAAGAACCACAAGAATATACAACACAAAGAAAGCCAACTGGTCAAATTTTCATGAGAAAACGCGACAGTTGTTACAAGAAAAACAATTGACCATTGAAAATATAAAACAAATAAATACAATAGCAGAAATTGAAATAGCAGAAAACAAATACACAAACATAATTAAAACAGTATGTAACCAAACCATACCCAAGAAAAAAACACAAGAAAAACTTACCTTGCCGTGGTGGTCTGAGGAGCTAGCCGCAATGAAACGTGAAGTCGCCACCAGAAAGCGCAGAATCCGATGCGCTGCGCCAATCCGAAGGTCACGGGTCGTCGAAGAGTACCTGAAACTAAAACAAGAATATGAGTTAAAAGCAGCCAGTGCCCAGATAGAAAGTTGGAAGAACTATTGTCATAGACAAGATAAGGAAGGAGTGTGGGAGGGAATCTATAGGGTTATTGGAAGAGTGACTAAACGGGAAGAAGACTTGCCACTGGAAAAAGACGGGAACATTCTAGATGCTAAGCAGTCAGTCAAATTGTTGTCGGAGACATTCTATCCAAAGGATTCTACCGACGGCGATAACGACTACCATCGCCAAATCAGGGAAGAAGCCGAAAAAGTGAATTGTGGCAAGCAAAATAATAATATTTTCGAACCGCAATTCACCATGTCAGAACTGAAATGGGCAAGTAACTCCTTCAACCCCAAAAAAGCACCCGGAGCAGATGGCTTTACAGCGGATATATGTCATCATGCCATAAACAGTAGCCCTCATGTATTTCTCACGCTCCTCAACAAATGTCTGGAACAAAGCTACTTCCCAAAGGCCTGGAAGGAAGCTACCGTGGTGGTGTTGCGGAAGCCGGGTAAAGACTCATACACAAACCACAAGTCGTATAGACCAATCGGTTTGCTCTCAATACTGGGCAAAATATACGAAAAAATGCTGATGTCACGCGTGAAATACCATCTTATCCCAAGGACAAGCACAAGGCAGTTCGGGTTCATGCCACAAAGGAGCACCGAGGACTCCCTCTATACCATGATTCAACATATTTCTAACAATCTTAAGGAAAAGAAAATAGTTACGTTGGTGTCATTAGATATAGAGGGAGCCTTTGATTGCGCCTGGTGGCCTGCCATCAGAGTCCGATTAGCCCAGGAAAACTGTCCACTGAACCTGCGGAAAGTACTGGACAGCTATCTCACGGATAGAAAAGTCCGAGTCAGATACGCAGGGGAAGAGCACAGCGTGAATACCAGCAAAGGCTGTGTGCAGGGCTCAATCGGTGGCCCTGTGCTGTGGAACCTCTTGTTGGACCCACTCCTGAAAAGTCTGGACACCCAAGGAGTGTACTGTCAGGCATTCGCAGACGATGTTGTCCTTGTTTTCGACGGAGACACGGCGTTAGAAATTGAAAACCGGGCCAATGCGGTTCTCGAACATGTTCAGAAATGGGGTATCAGTAACAAACTGAAGTTCGCACCACAAAAAACTAAAGCTATGACCTTAACAAGGAGACTGAAATATGATACCCCACGGCTGAACATGGGCGGGACAGTCATTCCCATGTCAGAAGACATTAAAATTCTAGGGGTGACCGTCGACAGCAAGTTGACGTTTAACGCACACGTCTCGAATGTTTGCAGAAGGGCGATTGAGGTGTACAAACAGCTAGCCAGAGCAGCCAAAGCGAGTTGGGGTCTACACCCCGAGGTCATCAAATTAATATATACTGCCACCATAGAGCCCATAGTCCTGTACGCAGCCAGTGTATGGGCGCCGGCAGTCGCCAAATTGGGCGTAATTAAACAACTAGCCGCTGTGCAGAGGGGAATTGCACAAAAGGTGTGCAAAGCGTATCGCACCGTGTCACTCAATTCAGCTTTGATCCTGGCGGGTATGCTCCCCCTAGACCTCCGAGTTCGTGAGGCGGCCTCATTATACGAAGCCAAGAAGGGACAACTGCTGCCGGGACTGGCTGACGCGGAGATAGAACAAATGACGCCTTTTGCAGAGATGCCACACCCCGTGGAACGTGCGGATCTACGAATAGTCTGCTTGGAGGACCAAGAACAAGTCGACGGTAACAGCGACTACAACGAGTGTATTTTTACAGATGGTAGCAAAATCGGAGGCAAAGTAGGAGCCGCGCTGTCGATTTGGAAAGGGGACACCGAGACTAAGACCCGCAAACTTGCCCTATCAAACTACTGCACAGTCTACCAGGCAGAGCTGCTGGCGCTGTGTGTGGCGACGTCGGAAGTCAGGAAGAGTGGAAGCAAATCTTTTGGAGTCTATAGCGATTCCATGTCGGCCCTCCAAACCGTTGCAAATTATGATAGCCCCCATCCACTGGCAGTCGAAGCAAGACAAAACATTAAAGCCTCGTTACTCCAAGGCAAGGCTGTCACCTTTCATTGGATAAAAGCTCACGCAGGGCTGAAGGGCAATGAGAGGGCCGACGGACTTGCAAAGGAAGCCGCTGAAAACTCCAGGAAAAGACCAGACTACGATCGCTGCCCGATCTCATTCGTCAAGCGAAGCCTACGAATGACCACGCTTGAGGAATGGAACCGGCGCTATACAACTGGCGAGACGGCATCCGTCACTAAATTGTTTTTCCCAGATGCATTGGTTGCGTACAGAATAGTGAGAAAGATACAGCCCAGTAACATACTCACACAAATCATGACGGGGCATGGCGGGTTCTCGGAATACTTATGTCGATTTAAGTGTAAAGAGAGCCCGTCATGCATTTGCGACCCAGCAGTGAAAGAAACCGTTCCTCATGTGCTGGTGGAATGTCCCATCTTTGCACAGGCTAGACATGACATCGAGCAAAAGTTGGACGTGAAAATTGGACTTGACACGTTGCATGAAATAATAATAGATACAAATAGAAATCAGTTTTTGAAATACTGCATAGCTATCATTGGAATAGTAATAAAAAGAAATAAATAGAAAATAAAGTATGTTTACAATAATATTAAGATATATTAGATATAAGCATACAATATATTAAGCAAAATCAATAGTATATATATACGCAGTAAAAATAAGAAAACAAAGGAAATGGGCTTGACATAAATTAAAACTTACCTTCCTCTTCTCCTGTCCAGCTCCCTGAAAAACAAAATTAAAAAGTATTGTTAGAATAGAACTAGAAGAGAAATGTAACAAATAACATAGGAAAAAGTAGAATAAGCATGTAATATAATAAGCAGTAGCATAAGAAGCTAAAATGTAAACCATAGGAATAAGATAATAATATTGAAATTGCTAAAATTATATAAAGATAAGATCCAAATAGTATAAGCTTCAAAATAGACATAAGTTTGAAACAATATTTTTGTAATTGATTTATGAATAAATGAGCAAAATGTTATTTACCCCGAAAAATAAAAACAATAGTAGGTTAAGTAGCGGGAGTCCCACCCGGCTAAGTATGACAGATGATGAATGCAAGAAAGAAACAGTATGAAGCATGAAAGTGCGAGAAGCATAAAAGAGAGAACTAGAATGAATGAGTAACTTAGACTAAAAAAGACCCGGTGATCTCACGATCGGGGAAAGGCAAAAAAAAAAAAAAAAAAAAAAAAAAAAAAAAAATAAAAAAAAAAAAAAAAAAAAAACCTAACCTAACCTAACCTAACCTAACCTAACCTAACCTAACCTAACCAACCGCTGGCAGCCACGACCGCGAGCGCCACGTTTTTTGCACGCTCCGTCTATTAAATTCACGAAAAAAGGATTTTTAGTCAAAATATACAAGTGTTTGGTGTCTCCGTACGCGTCTAAACGAGGAGAATACAATTGTGAAAACCGCGTGAATTTCGGCGAAAGAACGAGAAAGTTGTGATAGAAAAACCGTTTGTTTTTAGTGTTTTCGGCATACGCTGCAAATTCCAGAGTGACAACACCCCACTTTTTTGGGGTCTATACACTCGTCTAGACGGGTGCTACCACCTGGACTGCTTTCTGGATTTTTCAGGTGGAAAACTGCTGGCGTAATCACGATTTTCCGAAAACCACGTGGCACCGACTTCAGCTTCCAGCACAGCTAGACAGGTGTATGACACATCAAAAGACGCGTCTCAACGAGGCGAGTCGACTGACATCAACATCTGGAAGATCGGATGATCCTGGACGAAGCTGCAGCTCCTCAAAGGTCGGAAAAAATTTGTACATGTTTAGTGTCGTTTCCCGCCAAAAATAGATCTTTTACCCCCCAATTTTAAAATTGCTATAAATAATATATTGCTTAGACTTTAGTTTCCCAAATTTTTAGATTTTTCGGCCCAATAGTTTTTTAAAATTGACACTCCAAAGTCTTGTATTAAAACAGGTACCCAACATTTATGAAATTTAACCCCCTACCTAATTAGATTTTAAAATTATTTTTTGTTAAAATCACACTTAATTATGTCGTCGACAAAAACCTTATATTAGTTTTTAAGTAAATTCAGTATCTCTATTATTTTTACAAAAACAAGGACATTTGCGGTCACGGCGGAGGGCGGCACTGAAACTAACCCTCAAAACAGGGTCAAAATATTATTGCGCGCAGACATAAATTACTTTATAAGATCGTCTAGGCCATAGTTAATAAGTTAGCGTTTAAATTAGAATTTTACAAGCGATAGTCGATTCGCAATAATCAAAAACAATTTTGTTTACATGCTGGAGAAACCGCACAACAAAGTTGGTACTGAGATCGCGAATCGAAAATCGACTTTTTAAATAATAAATATTTTTAAATTCTGTTTTTGGAACTCGGTAGGTCGGGGCCAAAAACCACCCACCATGTTTTAAAATTTTTGAAAAACACCACCTGTACATAAATAAACTAGGCCTAAAAGTCAGAAATTTTTTACTTTATATTTTTTATTTCCTATGTCATTAGACTGTATATAAGGGCTAAAGAAACATAGTAGTTGTAAATTAGACTTAGGTAGACCTAGAAATCTACCTAAAACTTAGACTTAAGTTAATTATTTTATAAGCTTATACATAAAAAATTTATATCATTTAACGCTGACTCCCATATACAGGGTCAGACTAATATTGACAATTTTCCCTGTTCTCTCGCATAGCCTATACACACAACACTATACATTCGCGTATACATACAAACAGACATAACATACACACGCCATCACAAACACAAACAAAAAGACTACACAAAATGTACCGCACACCAACGACGTCTGGAGCCGCGACTAAGCCCGTCACCCCTAGCCCTTCTGCAGCACCGATCGCAGTACAGGACGCTGCCAGAACATTCATCCGCAGGCCTGAAAGAAGCAGAAGGTCCCTGGACAACATGGAGACCTACAAGAAACAGCAGGATAACTATGCTGTAATGCTGAGTGATAAACTCCTCCAGGAATTAATGAAAACTTTTGAAGATATTCCCTCAAAGGTTCGCGAATACCCTCAAATGAGGAAGGATATCAAGAACTTCCTGGAGGTTCAGTCGGATAGGGGCCAGCGTGTCCTCTACGAGCTCAGCAAGCGGATGACGCGTTTAGAAGCAGCAAGAAAACCACTGTCACCCACAGCTTCGACTTCACCAGAATATGAAGATCACATTCTGGAACGCCTGGGTCAAGTGGAAATAAACCTGCAAACGCGGCTAAACGACCTGGAAGCCAAAATGACCTCATCCTTCGAAGAACAAAATGTTCTCCGCGACGACGGCGGCGCTGACATCATCGACAAAATTGTCGACAGAGTCGACGAGGTCGGAGGGGCCATTGACAAAACCGCCGAGAGCGTTAGAGTCATGGTCTGCTCCCAGAACACCCTCGGCGACAAGCTCGATTATATTGCCGCTGATGTCGCGTCAGCAAAAACTGCAATCGACATAGTCGCTCAAGGTGTGGTCACAGGCGAGCAAAGACCTATCTCCAGGTCGTATGCCAACGTCGCGGCCACCAAGTCAGGGCATCGGCCGGCACTACACTCGATGGCGGTCACCCTCGAAGGCAGTCAGGAGACTGCCGGCGAGGTGCTTGAGAGAGTGAGGAAGGCGGTCGATGCCAGGGGTACTGGCCTGAAAATAAGCAAGGTGCGCAAAGCAAAAAACCAAACAGTTATTTTAGGGTGTGACACCGAAGCGGAACTAAACAAGGTGAAAGAAACAATTGAAAGCCGGGGGGAGGGTTTAATTGTCTCCCGTATGAAAAATAAAAACCCGCTTGTCATCCTAAAAGATGTCTTCCTCCCGAGTGACGACGAGGAGATAATTAAAGCGCTTCATATCCAAAACGAGGATATATTTAGGGACTTGTCTCAGGAAGATAAAGAAACGACCATAAAGTTCAAGAAGAGGACAAAAAATCCCAAAACGGCGCACGTCATTGTCCAGGTTGGTCCCGTGGTATGGCAAAGGATGACGGAGGCTGGGGCCCTCTACCTGGACCTGCAAAGGATCAGAGTCGAGGACCAGTCTCCGCTCATCCAATGCACGAGGTGCCTCGCATTTGGACATGGTCGAAAATTTTGCACCGAGAGTGTGGACAGATGCAGTCACTGTGGGGGACCGCATCTGCGCGAGAAATGCGCAGACTTCATCGCAGGGACCGAACCGCAGTGCTGCAACTGCTCACACTCTGGGTTGCGGAAGGCCGACCATAACGCTTTTAGCGCCGAATGCCCGATACGAAAAAAGTGGGATTACTTGGCTCGCGCTAACACAACATATGCATAACCTAAACGCAGGACATTACACAGCACGTACACACAGACACAAAAACACAACACACACAAACATGAAATACACAACAACACGAACACAAATGATATACAGAATGTATATTGAATATACACGATTATATCAGCACAAAAACACTTACATGAACCACAAACAGTAACTCGAAACAAGGTAAAACGAAGTATAAAATATAAATCGTTAAAGAAATAGTCAATAAATATGTATAAAATTAATATATATATGTTATTGTCTAGGCGAAGCGTGTTTAAGAATACAGAAGGAAAGTACAAAATCAAACATAACATGACAGAAACTCACCAATCCTGCAAAGCGAAAATTGTTAACAGCAAACATTATAATTAAAAAAATATAAATAAATAAATAAAAGTGCTTACTGTTGTGCAAATAATAGATATAAGAATAGAACTAAGATATATATATCAAACGGAAGAATGTTAGAAATAAGAAAATAAGTAAAAATATATAAAAATGTAAGATTTATAGATGTAAAAATATAAGAATAGAACTAAGACAGATATATGAAACGGAAGAATGTTAGAAATAAGAAAATAAATAAAAAATATATACAGATGTAAGATTTATAGATGTAAAAATAAAACTAAGAAATAAGTAATGCTAAAATGTTAGAACATAATGATAAGTACAATAGTCAGAATTCATGTAAGCTCATAATTATGTAAATGTAGCGAATTTTGTAACAAAAACAAAAATAAGTGAGAAGAATCTGTAAGGTCAGCATAACAATATGTAAAGTGTAAAATGTATTGCACACAAAACAGAGGTAAAAATAAAACTGTAAAGAACTTTATTTTCCTAAATAAAAGAAAAAGATATATAAATAAGCATAGAGTAGCGGGAGTCCCACCCGGCAAGGAATGATTGATGATGAATGTAAGAAAGACCAAGTATGCGGCTTGAAAGTGCGAGAAGAATACATGTGAGAACTTGAATGAATGAGTATATAGATAAATAAGGACCCGGTGTTCTCATGATCGGGGAAAAGCAGAAAAAAAAAAAAAAAAAAAAAAAAAAAAAAAAAAAACCTAACCTAACCTAACCTAACCTAACCTAACCTAACCTAACCTAACCTAACCTAACCTAACCTAACCTAACCTAACCTAACCTAACCTAACCTAACCTAACCTAACCTAACCTAACCTAACCTAACCTAACCTAACCTAACCTAACCTAACCTAACCTAACCTAACCTAACCTAACCTAACCTAACCTAACCTAACCTAACCTAACCTAACCTAACCTAACCTAACCTAACCTAACCTAACCTAACCTAACCTAACCTAACCTAACCTAACCTAACCTAACCTAACCTAACCTCATGGATACCAAAAGGCCCGGGCCAGATGGCATGCCCGACTCTACTGAGAAGGTGGCTCAGCATCCTACGGACTAAAACCCCCTTCCGTTTGTTCTCCTGTCCTCTCTAGAACCGCCTGAGCATTCCTTCAGAGAGGCTTTTGTCTTTATATTATCTTTATATTATTATAGGTTTGTATGTCTATATATTGTCTTTATATTATTATTATAGATTATTAGATTATTAGATTATTTTTTAAATTCTTATAGATTATTATATATTATTATAGATAGATTCTTGCCTTAGTCTTTCGTCCTTTTCCCGCACTCTCATTATCTCTTTGAGCATTCCCGCATATTTATCCCATTCTTCTTTACTATGGATCATTCTCACCATCAGGTTTTCCACAGTCACCTTTCCGTCACTTCCCTCCGTTTTCCCTCTTAGTTCTGTGAACTTTATGCATTGAAATAGGGCATGTTCCGGTGTATCAACATGTTCGCAGTATGGGCAACTTGCGCTTTCTGCTTTCCCTATTGAATGCAGGTAAGTGTTGAAAACTCCATGCCCACTTAGGGCCTGTGTCAGCAGTCTGTCGGTTTCGCCATGTTTCCGTTCCATCCAGAGCCTAAGGTTGGGTATGATTGTACGAGTCCACTTACCTTTTCCCTCCTTCTGCCAGTCTCGTTCCCATTCTTTTATTGTATGTGCTCTTTCCTCTTCTCTCGTTCTTGTCCCCTCGTGGTAGTAGCGTTGCCGTTCCTTTGCTAGCCGTTCTATCGGTATCAGGCCCGCTATCACCAAGACGGCGTCTAGCGATATGGTACGGTAAGCTCCACAGATGCGTATTGCCAGCTGTCGTTGCACTTTGCTATACATGTTCCTGTACTTCGCTACATTCATTACCTTTGCCCACACCGGTGCTCCATATAACATCACAGATTGTATTGCGGACGCCAATAGTCTGCGCTTGCTCGACCTCGGCCCTCCTTTCCTGGGCATGATTTGGCCAAGGGCGGTCGTCAGTCTTTCGGCTTTACCAGTTGTTTCTTCAATGTGTTTGCCGAACTTCAGACTTTTGTCAAACCAAAACCCGAGGTATTTCAGTTTGTCGGTTGGAACCACCCTGACGCCCTGGAGGGTAAAGCAAATCTCGCTAAGCTTTCTTCGCCCACTTAGCACAATTGCCTCGGTCTTTTCTGGGGCCAAGTGTAGCCGCTTTTGCTTCATCCAAGCGCTGATCTTTTGTAGGGCTACATTCGTTATTGCCATTAGTTCTGCTTCCTTCTTTGCTGACACCACCAGAGCTAAATCGTCCGCGAAGCCTATTAATTGTGCCCCATCCCCCAGTTCGAGGCGCAGTACCCCATCATACAGTATGTTCCACAGCGTGGGGCCCAGTATCGACCCCTGCGGAACACCACCGGTAACCTTTTTCACTACAACCCCTCCCTCAGCGTCTGTCAGTATGATGCATCTGTCCTGGAGGTAGCTGTTTATGATATTATAGATGTATTGAGGCATACCTATTGCAGCCATTTCCTCCAGGATGAGCTCCCACGATGCAGAATTGAAAGCATTACGGACGTCGAGGGCCACTACTGCGCAGATTCTTCTGGTGCGGTGGGTTCCTCGTCTCGCGTCTTCCGCTATCTCAAGTAGCTTGTTGGCTGCATCCACTGTGGACCTCCCCTTTCTGAACCCGTACTGCGAATCTTGTAAACAGTCCGATTGTACTAGTTGTTTTTCTATTCTGCCTAGGATCAGCGACTCCAGCAGCTTTCCGTAGCAGTCCAGTAGACATAGCGGCCTGTGCCCCGCAGGATCTTCAGCGGGTTTGCCTGGTTTTCTTAGCAGGACTAGTCTGGCTGTTTTCCAGCTGTTGGGGAAGACGCCAGACTCCAGCACCTTCTGCAACACAAGCCTTATCCTGTCTGGAATTACTGCTACTGCTAGAGTCACTATCTCCGGCGGAATCCGGTCGGGCCCTGGGGCTTTCCTGAGCTTTATGCGAGCTTTTAGTTGGATGATCTCCTCCTCGGTCACCTCTGGGAACTCCTGTGACGGTTTCGTTTTCCGTTCGAAATCTATGTGTTCCGGGAAGAGGCCATCAGCTATGCTTTGAATTTGTGCCATGCCCATATTTATCGGTGAGTTTCCGCGTAGCTTTTTTGACACTATTTTGTATCCCAGTCCCCATATATCATTGTCGACTTCCTCGCACACTTCCCTCCATTTATCGTCTTTCGCTTTCCATATTCGAACCTAACCTAACCTAACCTAACCTAACCTAACCTAACCTAACCTAACCTAACCTAACCTAACCTAACCTAACCTAACCTAACCTAACCTAACCTAACCTAACCTAACCTAAACCTAACCTAAACCTAACCTAAACCTAACCTAAACCTAACCTAAACCTAACCTAAACCTAACCTAACCTAAACCTAACCTAAACCTAACCTAACCGAGTCGCAGCGCAACCGCGAGCCCAAGCGCCACGATAATAGGCCGCTCCGTGTTCAAAAAATCAGAAAAATAGTGAAAAGTGCACAGATTATAGTGAAAGTTGTGTCTAAAGAAGCGGAAGGTGACGAGGAACGTAGTAGTGAAAACCGCGTGACCAGGAGACCACTGGGTCAAAAGTTATTAAAGAAAAAACCCGAAAAACCGTGTGTTCACTACACAAAGTGGCGTGCGCCTCCCGATTTCGATCGATGACGTGCATTTTTTCTAGTGCAGCTTTAAAGCCCTAAGTGCCATACACCTTCGACCCGAGTTTCGGATTTTTCCGGTACAAACTGACAGAGCTGCACCCTAAAAAGTGGAAACCACGTGGACACGTGGTCCCCCTTCCACTAGGAATTGGACAAAGTGGGGTAGCTTCAAAGATAGCCCAAGAAGCCCTCTCCCAAAGGCCGTTTGGATCCCAACGATATCTCATTCCAGGACGGAGATATAGGAATTAATTTAAAAGGTGCGCAATAACAAAACTTTCAGCACGAATAAGTCGAGATTAAGATCTGTAACCCCCCCCTTTTTTTGGTGTTGGATGTGGCTTAGATCATTTCCAACATTCCCACAAAAATCTGGATTTTTATCCCTAGGGGTTTGTGAGTTACGGACATTTCTTTATTCGTGTTGAAAGCGCAACGAGAGTGATAGAGAAGGAAACATTATCTGTCTCAACGGTTGGCCTGATCGTCAATAAGGAGGCGTAGGCTACGTCACACAAATTGGAATGTGGCGTAGACATCATCGTAGCCGAGCAGCGTAGCGGCGTAGCAGCGTAGCAGATGACGTAGCGCAGCCGCCGTTCGCCACAAGGTTAAAAATTGGAAAGCGATCTAACGATGACAAGTGACCACTCGGGGCTCGTTGGATGAACTGTGGATTTTAAATTTCTTTTATTTTTTTTATTCCTTTATTTTTGAAGTGAAACTTCCTTATCGGCGTTGGAAAAAAATTTACCGTCACATTTTTCGGTTACGCGTCACATTTTTCCGTTACGCGCCATCTTTTAATTAACGGCTGTATGTTCTGAAGTATGGATGCGCATTTGAGAAACCGACCTCATGTCTCAAGGTGGGTCACGGAATACATTTTGTAATTGCAATAATCCCAGGTAACCCACTTAATATCACGTGGACCGTGCTATTATTGTTATTACGTAAAATAATAGGAAGAAAAGTACCAGGGTATTATGATATCAAAGAGATGTATTATTATAACTTTACTCTGACGTACAGCCTTCTTTATTAATTAACGGCTGTATGTTCTGAAGTATGGATTCCGATTTGAGAAATTGACCTCATGTCTCCAGGTGGATTACGGAAATCATTTTGTAATTCCAATAATCTCAGGGAGCCCACTTAATAATATCACGTGGACCGTGCTATTTATTACTGTTATTACGTAAAATAATAGGAAGAAAAGTACCAGGGTATTATGATAGCAAAGAGATTTATTAATAATTAACGGCGGTATGTTCTGAAGCATGGTTTCGGATTTGAGAAATCGACCTCATGTCTCAAGGTGGGTCAAACTTCACGAACCTCAGGAACCCCATTTAACACCACGTGGACCGTGCTATTATTATTAATTTATAGGAAGAAAAGTACCAGGGTATTATGATATCAAAGAGATGTATTATTAAAATGCTGTAATAATCTTAGTAGCAAAAAGGTAAAGTGAAATAATTGTATTATTTGTATTCATGTCTATGATAATAAAATCCTTTTGTTTAAACTTTATCTAATTTAACTTTATTTAACCAATTTCTAGAAAGTTGCATGTAGATCATTTTTCGAAAAATAAGGCCATAAACAAGTTTCACTTCTTACGTGTGTACACTAGTACACGCACACATTTTTTTTATTTCCGTTTTAATTTTGTCCTATTTTATTTTATGTTTTATTATTAAGTAGAAATATTTAAAATTTTAGGAACTGTACATACTTTTGGTGACTGTGTTATGTCTAGAATAAGTTATCAGTTTGACTGAATCGTGACACATTTATTTATATCTTTGGTGAACATCGGAAACAGTATACAATATATAATAATAATACAAATACATAATTATAATAAAATATTATAAATAAGTAATACAGTTGTAGGGGCCAGGTATGGATTTTAAATTAAATGACGATAATTCGACTTATAACGTGTACTTTATTTTAAATAGTAAAAAATGCATTCAAAAATACTTTCACAAAAATTGCAATATATGGCGTGTGCGCAATAGTGGCATAGATTACAGAGTGTAGACGCCGATGAGACGCCATAACGATATGGAGCGGTGGCGCGAAGATTTGAATCTTGAACATGCCCCCACGCGTTGAAAGCTCGACTTTCAACTGGAGACGTCATCTTCAGGCAGCAATGGAACAATGTTGCTAAAGGATCTTCGAACAACGCCATTTCTGGTTTTAATATCAGCAACTCTGGTTAACTCTGGTTATCTGGTCAGTACCAGGATATACCTCGACAATGCGTCCCAATTTCCACTTCATGGGTGGAAGGTTTTCTTCCTTCAAAAGGACTAGGGTGCCAATTTTCAGGGAATAGTGACATGATCGCCATTTTATACGCTGCTGGAGTTGGGCCACGTATTCCTTACACCATCGAGTCCAAAAATGCTGGCGTATCTGTTCAATCCTCTGATAACGTGTGAGTCTGGTAATAGGGTGTTCTTGAAAGTTCCTTTCGGGCAGGGAAGTGAGAGGCCGGCCGATAAGGAAATGACCTGGCGTGAGCGGCGTTAAGTCTTCTGGGTCTGATGACAAAGGAGTTAGTGGTCGAGAGTTAAGGATCGCCTCAATCTGAACCAATGCTGTGGTGAGCTCCTCAAAGGTTAGGTTACAATTTCCCAGCACTCTATTTAAATGATGCTTAGTTGACTTAACACCTGCCTCCCAAAGACCTCCGAAATTAGGGCTGTACGCGGGAATAAAATGAAAATTGATGTTATCCTGTGCCGAATCAGCGGCCAAGGAATCACAATTGGCTTTGAGAAATTTCGATAGGTCATTATATGCGCCAACGAATGAGGTACTGTCTCTAGGCTTTCCTCTACGCGATATAAATCTCCGTAACGCTAATAGATAGTTATTGCTTGTTAAGTTACCCACCAATTCTAAATGAACTGCCTTAGTAGTGAAGCACACAAAAATAGCAATGTACGACTTGATGAGTCTACAACCGCGACCATTACGACTAGCGCAGGAAACGGGACCGGCATAGTCCACGCCTGCTGCACTTTCAAATGCGTAACCTCCAGGTTCGAGTCTCTGCTGCGGTAAGTTGCCCATTAACGGAGCGAATGACTTTCCTTTCATACGATTGCAACGCACACACTGACGGTAACATTTTTTCGCTAAATTACGACCGCCTATAGGCCAGTAGTTTTCTCTAATTGTGGCTAACAGGAGTTGAGGGCCTGCATGCATTAATCTTCTGTGTTCAAACTCAAACAATAACTTAGTGACATGATGTGTGGACTGTAATACGATAGGGTGTTTTTTCTCAAATGGAAAATTTGAATTATCCAATCGACCTCCGACGCGAATTAAGTTATCTTTATCTAAATAAACGTTAAATTTAATCAGCGAGCTTTTATTAGGGATTTTCTGTTTTCTTATCAATAAATCATACTCAGGGAACGATTTCATTTGCGAATGTCTCATAATCAAAACCTTAGCATTCTGCAATTCGTCAGCACTTAAATATTTATCATTACGTTTGACCCTTTTTTTAAATTGTTTATAAATCGCAACACGTACGCAACGGTGCGCAAAAGCCTTGAAAACCCTGAAAAGCGACTAAATTCTATGAGTTCGCGAGGGGCGTTGGATAATGTTAGTAATGAAACTTCGTTTCTAATCTCAGGTAACTTGTCACTGGCACATGGGTTAGAGGGCCAATGCGAGTCACTACGTTTTAAATAATCTGGACCATGCCACCATAACTTGTGAAACTGAAGAGAATTAATACTGACACCACGCGATATCAAATCAGCGGGATTCTCGTCAGTCGGGACATGTCTCCAAGTGCAGCTTCCAGTTTTATCTAAAATCTCTGCAATACGATTACGCACGAATGGCTGTAATTTAGATGGCAACATTTTTAGCCAGCCTAAAACAATGGTAGAATCTGACCAAAATATAACGCGGTTGAATTTAGCACGCAATGCAGTTACACATTTCTCATAAATTCGAGCACCAATCAACGCGCCGCAGAGTTCTAGTCGGGGTATAGTCGTTGGCTTTATGGGAGCAACCCGGCTCTTAGCGGTAAGTAGCTGAACTGAGACTGCATCGTCGTAGTCAATACTACGCACATAAACACAAGCACCATATGCACGCTCAGACGCGTCAGTAAAAATGTGTAACTCCAACTGGGAGTGAGAATCACAAATGACATGTCGCGGTATGCGCAAGCTGCTCAAATGAGGCAGGCTGTCGACAGTTTCGATCCACGCCTGGCATATCTCTGAAGGCAACTCCTCATCCCAAGATAAGCGTTGAAGCCACAACCTTTGTAAAATTAATTTCATCGAAATGATGAAAGGTGATAAGATCCCAAGTGGGTCAAATATTTGAGCTATGACAGAGAGAATGTCACGCTTTGTTTTTCCCTTAACAATGACAGGATTGACAGGAAAATGAAATTGGTCTGACTCTGAATCCCATCCGAGGCCAAGAGTCTTATTAGGTTCAGCATCTCCGAGTTTTAATTCAAGGGATGGTTGATGACTGGCTTGTGATAACAGTTGAGGTTCATTGGACTTCCATTTTCTCAGAGGCATGCAAGCTGATGCTAATTCAGCAGAAACTTGCTCACGGATGCGCAATGCTTCGCTGATGAAGTCACTTCCAGTCAACAAATCGTCGACATAAAAATCATGGATAATGATGTCCGCTATCGTGGGGTCCTTACATTCTATACCTATTTGTTTCAAACATCTACTAGCGAGATAGGGTGCGCTAGCAGTCCCATAACTGACTCTGTTTAAAGCATATGATTTGAGTGAATCTGACTCGTTTTCGCGCCAAATAATCTGTTGTAACGGTCTGTCCGCTTCATGCACGACGATCTGCCTATACATTTTCTCCACGTCAGCTACAAGAACATACTTGTGCTGCCGAAAACGTAAAAGAATTGACAGAAGATCGTCTTGCACCGTGGGTCCTATCATTTGAATGTCATTAAATGAAACCCTTGAGGAAGTAGGGCTGCTCGCATTAAATACGACGCGCAACTTAGTGGTCGTACTACATTCACGAAGGACACCATGATGTGGGATGAAGTAATGAGGCAACTCAATATTCGGTTTGCACTCTGACATGTGACCAAGATTTTTATACTCGCGCATAAATTCCTTGTACATTTTACTAAATGAATCATCACCTTTGAGTCGACGCTCCAAAGATAATAAGCAATGTTTAGCTCGCTGATAAGAACTTCCCAAAACGTCAGGCGCTTGTTTCAATGGGATTCTTACGCAAAACCGTCCGTCTGCGAGGCGAGTTGTATTTTTAACAAAATGTTCTTCGCATAACTTCTCTTCAGGGAAATAATGATTTGACTGAGGACAGACTTCTTCAAGCTGCCAAAAACGCATGAGTTGGTTTTGGATGTCATCATTAAAATTATAAGAAGTCATAGAATCAACTTGAGTGAAATTACATTTAATTTTACATGGCCAAGTCGATGTATGGCCGCTGGTTACTGGACCAGAGACTATCCAACCAAGTCTAGTCTCATAAAGAATCGGCTTGCCATCCCCTAATTTAATTCTTTGAGAACCCAAAATGTCCCAGAAAACATCAGCACCAATAATAAGATTGATGGCAGAAGGTAAGTAGTACTTCGGATCCGCTAGGCAAATGTCTGAAGGAACCTTTAAATTTCTAACATCTATCCGACATCCAGGAACGTTATCAGTGATGGACGGCAGGATGAAACAACTTAGACAAGTTGAAAAGTTCTCATTCAAAGATTTAACTTGTACGCGACACATCTGACTAATATGTGATGTTATATTATTTATGCCTATGACAGACTTATTTATGCAATTAACTGGTAAATTCAATTGTTTATACAAATCCTCAGTCATGAGACACGAAGTGCTACCGCTGTCGAGTATCGCACGGGCGATGACCTCACGGTTATTGCTGTCATATAATTTCACTAACGCAGTAGATAATAGAACATCACACTGACCTTGACCTGAATTCTCATTAGTGGTCATCACGGTTCCCGAAAGTACGACGCTCGGATTGTGAGAACTGCTCGGAACCACAGAAGGCTGAGACTTGATTGATTGACTCGACTCACTAGCATTGTTGCCGTTATCACAATCAGCTGACACCGATGCTGTCGACTGTCTCACGCCAAACTCGTTTACGTGTATGAGTGTGTGGTGTTTACGTTTGCAAACCTTACACCCTGACTTCTTACACGAGTTCGCATAGTGTCCACTACGAAAACAATTAAAACATATTTTATAATTGGGCAACAACTTGTACCGTGCTTCGCTACTCAATGCGAGAAAGTTCGGACAATTATTTAAATAATGTTCACCATTACAGTTAGGGCATGGTTTCATTGGCGAATGATTTTTATAGTTGTTAGTAGTGGTCGAAGGATTATTGATATTATAAGAACCACCTTGAACAGAAACCATAGTCTTAATTTTTGTTGCACATTTACTACTACCAGTTTTTTGAGCATTTTGTGACATTTCAATGGTCTCAATTAAATCAGCTCGATTATGCAAAAATTCTAAAAAGGAATCAAATTTAATAGTTTTATCTTTACCTTTTCCTAAATTACCCTTGTACTCTTCCCACTCACGGTAAGTTTTTGCATCTAATTTTTGTGTGACGATGTGAATTAAAAGTGTGTCCCAATGCGTTACTGGTTCTCCTAACGACTCAAGTGCGCGCAAGTTCTTATTGATTTGATCTATCAAACGTTTCAAATTGACAGATGACTCCTTTGTGATCGGGTCGATGTTAAATAAAGCAGCGACATGATTTTGTATTAATAAACGTTTGTTGTCAAACCGTTCACATAAGAGCTTCCATGCCACTAAATAATTGGTTGCGGAAAAATCAACAGATTGAATTACTACTGCAGCCGAACCCTCTAACGACGCCCTCAAGTAATGAAATTTATTTACTTCATCGATATCATCATTGTTGTTAATTAAACTTGAGAATGTGTCGTGAAACTCCAACCATTGATCATATGAGCCTCCAAATTTGGGCAGCTGGATGGTAGGTAACTTAACAAGTCTATGATTAGCACGTGAATGTGAAGCATTCGATGCGTTTTCAATCTTCTCATGTAGCCTTTGGTATGTATTTAGAATTTCATGTGCATGAGCGCATGTTTTATAATACTGAGTTTCAAACTCTGTTCTTTCAGCCATTTGTATATCCATGTTATCAGAGCTGCACTCTATTTTCAACTGTACCTCATCGTATAAGTGATATAAAGCTTCGATCTTACCAATGCGCAATTGTAACTCCCTGACCTCTGTGGCAGTGATCGTTGATTCATCTATTGTTTTCAGATGACTCGCGAACACTGTTAATCGACCTTTGATGCTGCTACGTTTCTTTATTAGTTCCTTTTGCTCAGTCATTTTTGGAAGACAGGTATGATCGGTCTAGAATCAATACAGGTAGTATATGTTTACTTATGTACTTTTATCAATTACATAAAATACATAGAAACAATTAATGATGAAATCACCTAACATCAAATACCTGATAATAATCACACAATGTTAAACAGTTGTTAAACGAGAAGCTCAGTAAAATAATGACAACTTAACATGTAAATAATAATGAATTTTGTGATTAAATTATAAATTGTACACGTTATTAACAATGAAGGATTAAATTACCATTTTGAGACAGAACAATGTGGGTCCATAAGATTTTATCAATAAATTTAAGTCGATGCAAAATGTTACAAAACTAATGATAAAACGGTCAAAATTGATGTTAGTTAAACAAGTTCGTTTCTTATTTAGATAATAGAACAAACAAATACGCATAAAATATTTAACTAACTAACCTGGGTTTATCTAACATTAAAGCAATCGATGACATTGGTACTTATCTGTTTCACTGAACAATGAATTGGTTTACTAACCTTACAATTACGTCGAAATAAGCCTAAAATACCTGATTAATTGAGTGTTGGGTTCAAATTATACAAAATAATCATTTAACAAAGGATTTCCACACTTGAACTTTGAACTCTCGACCACTCTTCGATGGCGTGCAATCCCGTTCCATTAAATTTGCACTCCACGGCTTCAGTATTGTATGTAATCTTCTTTTTCAACAAAGTATGAGCTGGTAAGTATATCCATCCGGCTCGAAGGACCATGTAGGGGCCAGGTATGGATTTTAAATTAAATGACGATAATTCGACTTATAACGTGTACTTTATTTTAAATAGTAAAAAATGCATTCAAAAATACTTTCACAAAAATTGCAATATATGGCGTGTGCGCAATAGTGGCATAGATTACAGAGTGTAGACGCCGATGAGACGCCATAACGATATGGAGCGGTGGCGCGAAGATTTGAATCTTGAACAACAGTAATACAGTAAAATTAAAAAATTATAAACGGAACCCAACACTCTTAGTAACTATAAAACTTTAATTCAAGCCGCAAGAAATTGATAAATCTTGCGACCAATGGAACGGCGCGGCGCCTCATTTTATTTTTAGGATATAATAACATTAGTTCTATTGCTGCAGTGAGTACATAATTGTATTCATTAGAAACTTGACTATAACTAAAACGACGTGATATTATTAATTTAATTTATGTCAAACTTTACAAGTATATACACAACTTAGATAAGATTTTAGTTTATATTAGACACCGACCCCCCTTTACAGGGTCTGGCAAACATTATATAAAGGGACAACTTTCCCCGACACATACACCGTACTCATACACACATAATTAAAATGTACCGCACACCCACGACTTCGGGCGCCGCTAAAAACCCTACCACTCCCAGCCCTGCTACCACAACCGCAGTGGCGCAGGGTGCTGCAAAGACGTTTATCAAAAGACCGGACACCAAAAGAAGATCACTGGATAATATGGACGTTTATAAAAAGCAGCAACAAAACTACGCTGCACTGCCTAGTGATCAGCTCCTCCAGGAGATAATGAAGACTTTTGAGGACATACCCTCGAAAGTTCAAGAGTACCCTCAGATGAGGAGGGATATCAAACAGTTCCTGGAGGTGCAGTCAGATAAGGGTATACGAGCAATCTTCGAGCTCAGTCGGCGCATCCAAAGTCTCGAAGCAGAGGCCCCGAAGACAAGGACACTTGCAGAAACCTCGTCGTCTTATGTCCAAGATATCATACTTGGGAGGCTGGGAGAGGTAGAAACGACACTGACTGAGCGACTGAACGAGATGGAGAGAAG
The DNA here is from genome assembly GCF_030269925.1 of Bombyx mori. Taxonomy (NCBI): domain Eukaryota; kingdom Metazoa; phylum Arthropoda; class Insecta; order Lepidoptera; family Bombycidae; genus Bombyx; species Bombyx mori. The sequence continues at coordinate 37,890 of NC_085121.1, forward strand.
TCTGAAAAGGGACATAATACAACTGAACGACGAAAATGACGGCCGGGGCTCCGACATGATCGACAAGATCATCGACAGGATCGACGAGACCAGAGCTGCCATGGACCAAACGACCGAGGCGGTCGAGAGTCGAACGCACGCTCTCGTCAAGGATCTGGTCGGTGGTCTTGCCGATGATGTCGTTGCAGCAAAACAAGAACTTACGGAGGTCGCAAAGGGACTGGCATGCGATATAAACCTAGCTCCAGTCTCTAAGTCGTACGCCAGCGTCGCAGCAGCCAAACCCGTCCACCGTCCTGCACTTCATTCGATGGCAGTCACTCTCGAAGGTAGTCAGGAGACTGCTGACGAGGTGCTCGCCAGGGTGAAGAGGGCAGTCGACGCCAGAGGCACTGGACTTAAAATTAACAAAGTACGCAAGGCAAAAAACCAAACTATTATATTGGGTTGCGACACCGAGGAGGAAAGAAAGAAAGTCCAAGAGATAATAGAGAGTCGTGGGGATGGACTGGTAGTAGCGCCCATGAAGAACAAGAGCCCTCTCGTTGTCCTGAAGGATGTTTTCGTGGAAAGTGAAGACGACGATATGATTAAGGCACTCCACGTCCAAAACAAGAACATCTTCATGGGCCTACCGGAAGAAGACAGGCAAATGGAGATAAAATTTAAAAAACGTACCAGAAACCCAAAGACCGCGCACATCATCTTGCAAGTGAAGCCGAAAGTATGGCAGAGGATGACGGAAGCTGGAGCCCTCTATCTGGACCTTCAAAGGGTCAGAGTCGAGGACCAGTCTCCGCTCATCCAATGCACGAGGTGCCTTGCATTTGGACATGGTCGTAAATTTTGCACCGAGAGTGTGGACAGATGCAGTCACTGTGGAGGACCGCATCTGCGCGAAAAATGCGCAGACTTTATCGCAGGGACCGAACCGCGGTGCTGCAACTGCTCACACTCTGGGTTGCGGAAGGCTGACCACAACGCTTTTAGCGCCGAATGCCCGGTACGAAAAAAGTGGGACTACTTGGCTCGCGCAAATACCACATATGCATGACCATGCAGGACATTACACAACACATACACACAGACACAAAGCACACAGAAACAAAAACACAACACACACAAATATGAAGTACACAACAACACGAACACAAATGATATTCAGAATGTATATTGAATATACACGATGATATCAGCACAAGAACACTTACAGGAACAAAAAATGCGAAATAAAATGAAAATTGTCTAAAGAAAATAGTCAATAAATATATATAAATTTAGTATATATATGTTATTGCCTAGGCAAATGAGTTTTTAAAAAATATAGAAAGAAAGCACAAACGTCACAACACTACAGAAATCTCACCAAACCTGCTAAAGGCATAATAATAGCAAACATAATAACGAAATAAACTTCCTGTTGTAAGAATAATGAAGTTAGGATATAATTAACTAATACCGAACGGAAGAATGTAGCAATTAGATGCTAATTAAGAGTATATAGTAATGTAAGTTTTATAGATATAAGCTAAGAACTAAGAAAAAAGTAATGTTAGAATGTTAGAAATATAATAAGTGTAATAAAAGATAAGTATAATAGTTAAATAAGTAAAGAAAATTGTAATTAAAATAAGAACAAGTACGCAGTACTTGTAAGGAAAACCAATATAATATGTAAAGTATAAATAAACAAAAACAAACTAGAAACAAAAATAAAACTGTACAAACTTTATTTTCCTATAATAAAAGAATAAAAATATCGTAGCATAGAGAAGCGGGAGTCCCACCCGGCAAAGAATGAATGTGGAAGGATATAAGAAAGATTATGTATGCGGCTTGAAAGTGCGAGAGGAATACATGTGAGAACTTGAATGAATGAGTACATAGATAAATAAGGACACGGTGTTCTCATGATCGGGGAAAAGCAGAAAAAAAAAAAAAAAAAAAAAAAAAAAAAAAAAAAAAAAAAAAAAAAAAAAAAAAAAAAAAAACCTAACCTAACCTAACCTAAACCTAACCTAAAAAAAAAACAAGATGATGGTGATTTTGTATGTTTTGTATTTGTATATATGGGCGCAAACGCCACTGTTGGCAATAATTAACATAATAATATATAGTTTAGCTTATTCTATGTTAATATTTATTTATTATTAGCAACAAAACTGTTATTCTACCATATTTAATAATTAGCAGACACTGTTTTGATGTGAAAATGTTCAGAATATGTTTAATGTTTATATTATTATATAACACAAATGACTGTATAAATGATTAAATATGAATAAAGCATAAATATTAATAATAATTTATATTATAATTAACAGTACTAATAATTTAATTAAGTATTGTAATTGTTATGCAATGATGTTGTTAGCGCCATCTATTATTAGGCTGGATAATAACAATGTTAGTTAATATTACTTAAAAGTAATTCATGTAAAATAAATTAAATGTGAGTCATGTAAATTCACTAAAATATGTATTTTGAATATTAAGCTATGTTTTGTGAATTGTTTCGCAGTAATTACATTTGTTTGTATAAAAGAAGTTGTAGTTGCTATAACCAACACAAAATGGCTAATTGTGTAAAAACCACTGAATGGCGTGGCTTTTTGTTGTAAACAAGTAATGTTAAAGTTTTATAGAATTGTATTCAAATTCAAATTCAAAATCATTTATTTCAACTTGGATGTCATCAAAAACACACTTGTTGAATGTCAAAATGTAAAAGAAAATGTTAACTCTACCACCGGTTCCAAAAAAAGCCACAGTCCTGAGAAGAACCGGCGAAACAATCTCAGCGGGCTTTTTTTTTTTTTTTGTATTTTCTCAACTATTTTCTTTTTTTTTTAAACAAGAAAACATATTTACAGTATACAAAAAAACAAGTCAAAAAAATACAATTCAAATAAATAATAATAATAATGAAAAATGAAAAATGAAAAGGCCAGGAGCGAACGCCTCATTCCCACGTAATGCCATCTAGTAAAAAATCCTTAACTTTATAATATGCCTTGTTGCACAAACGTTCCTTGACAGTTTTCTTAAATCTATGAACAGGTAGTAGTTGAACGTTTTGTGGGATCTTGTTGAAAAGTTGTACACCCAGCCCCCTGAAAGAGTTGCTTATTTTCTTAATTCGAGCCGCCGGCAACGCAAGCCTATGTTTGTTCCTAGTGTTCACATTATGCAAATCGCAGACTCTGGGGAATTCTACAATGTTTTTACGCACGTACAATAAATTTTCAAAAATGTATTGGGACGCTAAAGTTAGAATTTTGACTTCCTTAAACTTGTCCCTCAAGGATTCCCTCGGGTGCATATTATAAATAGCACGAATAGCCCTCTTCTGCAGGATGAAAATCGTTTCGACATCGGCAGCATTGCCCCATAGCAAAATGCCATAGGACATAACACTATGAAAATAACTGAAATAAACTAGACGTGCCGTATCTTCATCAGTATACGTTCGTATTTTTTTTTACCCGAAACGCTGCAGAACTAAGTCTATTCGCTAACTTGCATATGTGAGGACCCCACTGCAGCCTGGAATCAACTGTTATACCAAGAAAAACTGTCGAATCAACAAGCTCCAGTGTCTCTCCACTTACAATGATATTAGTGTCTACTTGTCTAACATTAGGTGTGGTAAATTTTATACATTTTGTTTTTTTGTTATTTAATAACAGATTATTAACACTAAACCAATGTACCACGCGTATTGTATTTTCATTGTAAAAGAACTTATGTGTGTGAATCCTGGCTTAATGCCGACATATACTTTGTTATATTTGTGATTCAATGATACCTCAGAAACCCGTTAAATTTTGTATGAATGTGGTTATCGCTTCGATCAACAATAGTAACTAGATAAAGGGATACGTACAAAAATAAAGCAAAAACTGTCCGCGTGAATGTATACTTATATAGCTACATTCGTTTACTAACAAACGGAGAAAAAAGTTTTGAAACACTTTTACGTTCAAACTAGTTACAGCTATGGCACCTAGTAATAAAGTCACAAATTTCCAAAACATTATCTAATACTTACGATCATTCGTCACATAAAAGGAGCAAAGCAATAAATTACTCCTGTCACTTACCAATAAAAAGACATATTTTAAACAACTTTTAATGTTAAATCAATCTTAAAATACAATAAATAAAGTAACTTTTCCCTTAATTGCTCTGAGAACTAACATCGTTTTGCTTTATTTATTTTTGCTTCTTGAAATGCCGATTTCTATTTACTACAGGAAGTAAGGGAGTCGCGCTGAACACCAAAATAATTTATTAATGAATTAAAGTAAAAGTTTAGTTGTTTACTTTTTATGTTTTGGAAATGTATGTTTGTTAGTATCTATACATTACTTATTATTTTATTAGCGTTACGTTTTTGTGTAATATTTATTTTTAAGTTTTCGCGACAAGTGCACATAATAAAACAACGTTTAAACGGTTTCAAGCGCGGTATTTTTATAACAAAGTTTCGGCCACGTTTCAGTAGCCGTGAGCACGGAAGGCAAAGATGTCCAGTGTCAATAAGCGGAGATCTTAGCTGGCTTATAAAAGTCATCTCTTGTTTCTCTGGCGACAATCGAGATCCATTCTGCACACGTGATTGCTAGGAAAGCTAAAATGAAAATGGAAAGCTAAGTATCTAATGAGAGTCCAACAAACAGACACAAAAGCAGCATTAAACAATTTTAACCAACTAATTTTGAAGTACTGTTAACAAATTTAAAAAAATTATTACAACACAAATCTACTCCATGCATTTACTGTTCTGTTAAGCAAAAGTTTGTCCATGAGTTGGCCGAGCCTTGGCCAACATTTGTAGCGGTGGCTAAAAATCGGTAATTTTGTTCAAAATTTAATATTATTTATTAGTTTAAAGCCTAAAGTATAGTTTATACTTCATGTACTTACCGAAAGTAAGATACTTCAGCCGTTAAATTGCTTTTTCGGGCATTATTTTTGCAACTTTTGAATACACACTGCGGCATTGTGAGATGGGTTGACATTGGCTGTGTTTGAAGTGAACTAAACAAAATAACAGCTCACATTTCAAGTGAGCTGTTATTTGACGAGACGGATTTTCTGCACCGACCGTGTATCTAGTTACTATTGTTGATCGAAGGGTTATCGTTATCGTTAATAAATTTATTTGAATGCGATGCTTAGAGCGAAATTATAGGTTAATTATAGCTCGGCAAGATTCTAGGATATCTAAAAGTTGGTGTCGGATTTAGACGATGTCTAGTTATTCCTTTGGGCTTAAACAAGGAATAGTACCCATCACTTGACACAAGTATACCATCTACTCCGATCGCAATGAGATTTCAACAAATAAAATAAATAGCATGTGAGGCAGCTCATGCGAACTCACATTGTGCATGTGTGTCTGTTTCCCTATTTCTGCCTAGGAATAGTAATGAGCTTCGGTTTCAAGGATGGGGCAGCCGTACCCTAAAAGCTGAGACTCAGACCGCATGTTTCAGGGTGGGTAGCAGCTCTTACGTCTGTTGGCGCCCATTACCACTATGCACTAGAATGGCCATGAGCTTAATCAGCATTAAAAAAAAAAAAAAAAAAAACAGAGCATTGCGACGTCACGCCGCGCGCTTATTCACAATCACTACACAATCGCATCGTTTGAATGTGTTGAACACAAGCTACATAGAGGCGGAGTGGGGGTGTTAGGTTTTATTTTCGTTACGGAATTTCTAGATTCGGTCGCCGCGCTCACAGCCCACGATAAAAGCTATGCAATAGCTTAAAAACATAAAGATTAATCTCTTAAAAATCTGTCTGAAAACTGTTTCATTCGTAAGCAACTAGCGACATGCTCCTCCCCACGTGCACCTGTATATACCTAAATGCTATTAAGGTGCTAAAATGAAATAAAACACAACCATCTGACGAGATATTTATTTGAAAGTTACAACGCGTTGTCTGCCGCCTATCTCATACGAGTATGTCAAGACAACCCGTCTATACATATTGAGAATGTATGTATACATATCATTGTATTGTTCGTTTATTTATGTCCGCTGATAATAATCTATACACCTACATAACAATCATAAAATGAACAAAATACTTAAAGGGTATTTACAGAGAGTTACACAGATAATAGTTTACAATAAACAATTGCATTTGATCCATATAAAGCGTTGTACGCGATTCAACATCACACCACTATAGGCCGTGCGTAAGGTACGCCACTGTACGCCACTGTACGCCACTGTACGCCACTGTACGCCACTGTACGCCACTGTGTGTCATGTGTCCGGCCACTCACGCATTGTTCATTGTGACGTCATTGTTCCGCACTCAAACGATTCCAATCGACAACATCGAATGTAGTACACTTGGGAAATTATTTCAATACACTTATCACTAATCATAATATTATATTGTTCTTTAACACATCGCACCACCACCACTATGGTATTTGATGGTGGCATTTGTAAGTTTGTTCTGTATTCTATTAATGTATGTGATGCAGTTAGAAGTGCGACCGCGTGTGTCCGTTCCATCGCATGGCGGCAGGCGGCGGCTCAGAGACGGAGAGCGCGCTGGTGACGTCAGTGAGGGGGGTGGGGTAGTACACGGAGGGGGAGGGGGCGCGGCGGCTGCGGCCCCGGGGGGGCGCGCGCAGCTCCGAGCGACGCAGCGTGCCGTTCCGCACTAGACGCAGCGACACGCGCTCGCCGCAAGACGCGAACGAGTCGTCGCGCGTCTGCTCCGGCGAGTCGCGCGTCCGCCGCCGCCATCCGCCCGCGCAGAACATCTTCAGGAACACGCGCTTGAATTTCTCCCCAAATATCACATAAATCACAAAGTTTACGCTACTGTTGATTGTCACCAGAAGATTGCTCGTCTTTACGAGAGGATCTAAGTTTTCTAGCTGGTCCCCGAGGAAGACTTCGAACGAGTTGGTGACGAGCGGCAGCAGGTTGCACAGGAAGAATACGAGCACGACCACGAGCAGCATGGTGGCGAGGCCCAGCTCGCGGCGCTGCACCCGCGACAGGCGCGCCCGCTCGGCCTGCGCCCGCCGCACCTGCCGCACGATGCACGCGTTCAGCGCCGCCAGCGCAGAGAACGGCACGATGTACATCACGATCATGTACAGGGAGTGGATGTACACCACGATGTAGGTCTCGGTGCGGAAGTGCAGGTCAGCCGTCACGCAGTACACTGGCTCGCCGTCCACGCTGCGCGTCACCACCTCCGCCTCGAGGAACTTGGGAGCGTTGTAGGCGAGCGCGAAGGCGGCCGTGCCCAGCACGTACCAGCGGGCCCGCGAAGACGTGCACAGCGACTTGGCGCGGAACGGATGGCAGACGGCGACCCACCGCTCGACCGTCACGATCAGCGTTAGATAGACGGACATGGTTTGCGCCGCGTTGGCTATGGGGTAGGCGTAGGGCGTGATGTGGGGGCAGACGTGGTAGTAGTAGTAGCGCAGGCGGCCCGTGTACGGGTAAACGGCGGTGAGGCCAAAGAGCAGCACGGAGGTGAGGATGAGCACGGTGTCGCAGGCGGCGAGCCCCACCAGCAGACAGTTGATGGAGGAGCGCATCTGTGGCCGCGAGAGCACGACGACGGACAGCGCGTTGCCGAGTAGGCCGGCAGCGCCGATCGCGTTGAGCAGCACGCCGTGCACCACGAAGCGGAACAGCTTGTCGGCGGGCTGCACGCCCACGTCGGAGTCGCACCCCTCCCCCTCGGTGCCGTTCATGCCGCGGGCCGCGCGCTCTCCCGCCGCGCCATCATCGTCCGCCTACTCCACGAGCGGCCACCGCGCGCTCACTGCTGCCTCCGATCTGAAAACATATACAAACATTGCTTAACAAAATAATTGATTGACTTCAACGATTTCGACGGTTTTTCGCTGATTTTATAGTCGAATTTTTTTTTTTTTTTTTATAGCTTAGAGGGTTGGACGAGCTCACAGCCCACCCTGTGTTAAGTGGTTACTGGAGCCCATAGATGTCCACAACGTAAATGCGCCACCCACCTTGAGATATAAGTTCTAAGGTCTCAAGTATAGTTACAACGGCTGCCCCACCCTTCAAACCGAAACGCATTACTACTTCACGGCAGAAACAGGCAGGGTGGTGGTACCCACCCGCGCGGACTCACAGAAGGTCCTACCACCAGTAGAAAATGCAACTAAAGTGGACGATGACTGAAATGTAGCACGGGTACATATTATTTTCCTAATAAATAACACGATATAGCCGCGAGGCGACCATTTCGTTTTATTATTGCGACGTCATGTTTCATAAATTTTTTTAAACTTAAAATAATGGAATACAACTGTAAATAAAACGACTTTTACTATAAAATCTTGAATTTATTATTGTCGGTGCACTATTACCGCCATTTTGAATACTTTCTATTATATATTTAGTTACATGTCCTATCTATAAATTAGAATACATATACTTCATCTGGCCATAAATACTGTTACAATTAAAAATAAACAAAAATTTACATTTGAATTTGGAATCTGTCATTTTTATTGATTTCTCATTGAGTTTTCTCATTTTGGCGCCAATACATTGTACAATATTTTGCGATATTAAAATGGAGTGGGGTGATAAAGAGAACCGAATTGCTGTGATTGCATTACACAAAGTAGGTATTGAGCCAAACGAATTTTTAAAACTCTCCATACGCTTGGTATTAGTAAAATGTTTGTGTACCGGGCTATTAATAGGTGCAATGAGACCTCCTCTGTTTGTGATAGAAAAAGATCTGGCCGTCCACGTAGTGTTCGTACGAAAAAGGTGGTCAAAGCAGTAAGGGAAAGAATTCGAAGAAATCCTGACTTGCAGCCTATAAGAGATGTACTGTCATTTCTTAACTGATAATTTAAAAGAGAATAGGGTGGTAAAATCGAAACAACTACTGAAGCGGTACGCAAAGGGAGGTCATAGAAAATTTTTGTTTACGGATGAGAAATTTTTTATAATTGAGCAACATTTTAACAAACAAAATGACCGTATTTATGCTCAAAGCTCTAAGGAAGCTTCCCAATTAGTCGACAGAGTGCAACGTGGGCACTATCCGACTTCAGTGATGGTTTGGTGGGGTATTAGCTATGAAGGAGTGACTGAGCTATACTTTTGTGAAAAAGGTATCAAAACATCGGCACAAGTGTATCAAGATACCATTCTTGAGAAGGTAGTGAAGCCCCTTAACAACACCATGTTCAATAATCAAGAATGGTCCTTCCAGCAAGACTCAGCGCCAGGTCATAAAGCTCGGTCTACGCAGTCTTGGTTGGAAACGAACGTTGCGGACTTCATCAGAGCTGAAGACTGGCCGTCGTCTAGTCCCGATCTTAATCCGCTGAATTATGATTTATGGTCAGTTTTAGAGAGTACGGCTTCCTCTGAACGCCATGATAATTTGGAGTCCCTAAAAGAATCCGTACGATTGGCAGTGAAAATTTTTCCCATGGAAAGAGTGTGTGCTTCTATTGATAACTGGTCTCAACGTTTAAAGGACTGTATTGCAGCCAATGGAGACCACTTCGAATAAGCTTTTTATACTTTAAATTGTTTTATATTTATGTATTAATACATACATTACTTTTACAGTGTGTTAGTTTAAACTAACACACTGTAAAAGTAATAAATGTTATTAGGAATAGAATTTTTTTTCCTTTGTCTCAGTATTTATGGCAAGACTAGGTAATAGATTATTGATCAGAAAATCAACAGGCAAATGATAATTAAATGGAAATGATACATGTAAGAGCTAGCAAGAGCCTACCTATAGTTAGAGTTTGTAATGCGTGTGCACCAGTTGGATTGAACACGGCCACCTCGGGTATTTGTCGTAACATCACCGATCAATCCGTATTATTTTATACGTCATTAGTTAGATAGAATATTTCAGACGCAATCGTTGAAATATTTCAAAAGTTAATCAAAGATTTGGGTTCCAAATTATTCAATCATTAAATAAAAGAACCTCTCTTAGTGAAAATGCATGACAGATTATGTACTACGCGCGACAATCTGGCATCGAAATTGGAGAATGGACGTGAAAGAGGCAATTTGCTTATGGATTTTATACCGAAAACTGAGACGTCGGAGAAGAAGACAAAGACGATACTGGGTGCATCCTCTTTTAAGTGAAAGACTTTCTTTTTTTGTAACTTTATATTCCGACCTGAGACTACAAAAAGCTTTTTTTTTGAACAAAGTTCCTTATGGGACGATGCGGAGGGGAACCCTAACCGGGAAAAAACGGCCGTAACGTAAGATTTTATGTTTGTTACCTCATAACTTTTTTTTTTTTATTGCTTAGATGTGTGGACGAGCTCACAGCCCACCTGGTGTTAAGTGGTTACTGGAGCCCATAGACATCTACAACGTAAATGCGCCACACACCTTTTTTTTTTTTTTATGATTGAAGGTTTACTGGTGGCCCGGAGGCCTTTCCAGTTTCACCAGGACAGGTGGGCGAGCAAAGGCTCAGCCAGGACGGGTGGGATTTGCTAACAGCTACCCGAGCGCCTCCGAAGGAGACCTAACAACTCAAGAGTAGCTGCTTCGCGAATGAATCTACTACCGGATCGGAATCGCGACCCGCTGAGAAGATCCGGCGAGTAACTCAGCGAGCTGATTCATGGGTTAGGTTGCACGGCGAACTCTTTGTCGAGTTCGACGAGTACGGTTACCGAGGTCCCTAAGCCTGCTCCTAGAGCTGAAGGCGTCTAGTGCAAAGGTTATTGGATCTGATGGATCCGTAAGAACGTGTCTAGGGCGTCGACGGTGACTGGCTCCTGCATGATCAGGATTCGGGGAGTAGTCAGCGGCGGCTACGATAAGGCGATTATAATGACGCATAGCCTTATCGAAGTAAGCGCCACACACCTTGAGATATAGTTCTAAGGTCTCAGTATAGTCACAACGGCTGCCCCACCCTTCAAACCGAAACGCATTACTGCTTCACGGCAGAAATAGGCGGGGCGGTGGTACCTACCCGTCCGGACTCACAAGAGGTCCTACCACCAGTAATTACGCAAATTATAATTTTGCGTGTTTGATTTTTATTGCACTATGTTATTCCTTCACCGTGGAAGTCAATTGTGAACATTTGTTGAGTACGTATTTCATAAGAAAAATTGGTACCCGCCTGCGGGATTCGAACACCGGTGCATCGCTACATACGAATGCACCGGACGTCTTATCCTTTAGGCCACGACGACTTGACTAGGTGAATCGATTTTGATGATTCTTTTGTATTAGAAAGCTGACGCTTTCCGTCTCGTATCATTTCAATTTAGTCCAGTTCTGATTATGGTATCCATCAGAAAACCATGTAAGCCTTAAAATTGCATTAAGTACGTGCGCGACAAATAGATAAATAACTCAATATCACGTCAAGCGATTTCGATGATTATTATTTTAGTGTATACTCATTTGTTTTGGAATATCTTTTCTTTTTATCAATTAAAAAATGTATACCCGAATAATTATTTTCTTTATACCTCGAATACAACTTAAAATTAATATTTTTATAATAAGGAACTTCGTTCCAATCCGGTGTCCCACGACACCACACATCTTTTTTTAACTACTTTAGAAAGTCAGTTGCATCTTTTGATTGTTTATATGATTGCGTTGAAAACTGAATGGGTCGATACATGTTTATAAAACATGAACGCGCGCTACAAGATGCGGCGCACGGGCCGCAGCGCACCGCGCGGTGCCGTGTGGTTATGTGAACAATAAACACTGCTTTGACTGATCTTGTACCGCGCGGTTATATGAACTTAGCCTTATTTGTACATACTTAGTAGTGAGGCTGACTTCCACGGTGAAGGAATTAACATCGTGTAATAAAAATCAAACCCGCATAATTATAATTTGCGTAGTTACTGGTGATAGGAAATATTGTGAGTCCGCACGGACAAGTACCAGCACACTGCCTATTTTTATCGTGAAGCAGTAATGCGTTTCTGTTTGAAGGGTGGGGCAGCCGTTATAACTTTCTGAGACCTTAGAACTTATATCTCAAGATGGGTTAACGTTGTATAGGTCTATGTCTCCAGCAACCACTTAACACCAGGTGGGCTGTGAGCTCGTCCACCCATCTCAGAAAAAATAAATAAAAAATAATCTTGTGGTTCATGTCGTCGTGGTAAACCCACTTTTTGTATTGGATTGGAGCATTAACAAAGTATTCTACACAAACCCTGCTTGTCCTCCCTCATGAACAATTATTGATCTGCTTACTTTGGCTTAGTACCCCTGCTTAGTTAATAGGGTCAACTGTATATTCTGGCCTTAACAGCATTAACAGCCTTTGTATAATAGTTCTAACAGCACGCGGCCGCGCCGAACTTTTCTGGTCTTGGACAGACGAAGTGTTGTTGTATCTGTTACTATCAACATACGACGACATACGAATATATGGTTGATGCCAAGCTTTTGAAGTGTCTGGAATATGACCGACGGCTCCGTACCCACTTTGTGCAAGGCGATCACAGCAGATTGTAGAAAATGGGTGACCGATATACTTCTGCCTTCTGTCTGTAAACGTCAGCCAACAATTAATATACTGCAAAGCGCCCCATATCATAATATTTGCACAAACACAATCCCTTTTTTTTTTTTTTTTTTCTTTTTTTTTCTTTTTTTTTTTTTTTTTGTCAGATCGAAATCGCCGGACTTCAGCCCTTCACTGGGGATGGAGGGCGGGGCATGTCGGAGTCGAACCGACTAAAACCTCCTGTCTCTCAACAACCAACGTCCAAACCTCGCATGAGACAAAACTCATGAAAAGGCAAAGGGGGGAAAGTGAAGCATTTAGTGCGGAGCACATCTCTCCCATCAAACACAACCCCTAATGGAAATTATTAAAAGGTTAAGATGCAGAAGCGGCTGATGGAAAATATACAGGATACAACGAATAGCTTAAAGAGCCATACGACACAACCAGAACCAATGTACGATGACAAGTTGTAGACGAACTGTAGACGTACTGGTGGATGACAAGGGATACAGTTACGGGTACGTCACACCACTGCGACTTGAGTGCAGTCGAAACGATTGGAGCTAGATGCAACGAACCCTAGCTAATAGAATACCGATAAATATAATTCTGACATGCCTATTGTGATTTCAGAAGTCTTCAATAAGACAACAGTGTATGAATGGCAAAAGCATTGCAATCACATAAAAATATTGAAAACGAGGACAGAAGTAGGGATGCATACATATAGATGAGCCTCTCATCATTAAATTAGTCAGTGACACTGAAAGTGAAAGTAATGACTCTGATGACGAAGTGACTTATCAATTAAATAATTGCGAGGACTTAAGAATACCTGGAGTATTCTCGTTACAGAACATTCGTCATATATTTTACGTTATTAAGCATTAGGTAATTATTGTGTTAAAACATAAATATTTTCGAACAGAATGTTTTTTTTTTTGGGTACCTAATTAACATTTTACTATCGCGCACTCAAATGACTAGGCATTAGTTGTAACACTAACAGGTTGTAACACTCATGCCATATCTCTATGCAGCATAATATGAGGAAATGCTGCGCCGGGTGCACGTAGGCAAGAACAAGGAATGTACATATAATTCTTTGATTTTCCGTGTATCTTTGAGTGGAATTTGATAATGAATTTGATTTGATATTGAACTTTGATATTCTATAGAGGTTGTTAATCTTCTACTATCGATGACTGTCACATAAAGTGTCAGTTTGACGCACGCTCTGAGAGCGAGTTCTCAAGACGTCGGTGAGATCGTGGTCACGCCATAAACCTAAGAGATAGATAGATAGAGATCGTGGTCAGATCGAAGTGAACAATGCTCGTGCAGTTGTTGTTGGCGGCTCAGGTGTTGGTGCCGGCGTACTCCGCGAACACCAGTCGTTACGCATTCTACCGCGACATCGGGGTAGGGGTAGAGGGGTCGCGGCGTGTGTTCGGAGGTGCAGTCGCGGGGGTCGGGGAGGGTGGCACTGCGTGTGCTTTACTAGACAGGTTCTGGGTGGCGCGATGCTCCGGGGCCGTGCTGGCGCTACGCTGGGTGCTCACTGCCGCTCACTGCGTCTCGCCGCGCCTCTCTTACGTCAAGTACAACACGCGAAGACACCCGACCACCGACGGAGATGTCGCGCCCGTTCACTATCTGTACATGCATCCAGGGTTAGTGCATCACGACTGAAGTGTGCACACTGCGACGACACAATGCATCACAACTCATGAGTGTTTGTTTGTATGTGCGACAGTTACAAGGTGGTGCAGGAGGACGAGGGTCACGGCGTGGACGTGACGGTGCTGCACCACGACGTGGGTCTAGTGCGCACGCGCTCCGACATGCTACTGGTGGCGGCGCCTTCCCGCGATCCGCTCGTCGCCATGAAACTGTACGACCCAGAGGAGATTACCGGTGAAGAAGTGCAAGTATAGTAATAACAACAAACGCTTTGATCAACTTATATCTGTCAAGTAGAGTACACAGTAAATTTACCAACAAAATGTACTTAATATATGATAGGTCGAGTGGTAGAGAAGCAATAGTAATTATGCCTGAGCTTGCGTCGCAGGTGTTCGGGTACGGCCGCACGGAGCGGTCCGTGCTGGGTGAGGAGTTGTTTTGCGTGCGGCTAGTGATGTCCAGGTGTGCTCGTGGCTCGTGGGTCCACTGCGTGTGCGGCGCCGCAAGGGATCTACGCGGGGTCTGCTCGGGGGATTCCGGAGGACCGGTCCACTATAAAGGGGTTCAGGTACATTCTTCTATGCTGTGTGCTGTATGCTGTGCACTTATGCTGTAAACTTGTTTGTCCGTCAAACGTTCCTTCATTTGCGAGTAACATATTATGTTTATAGCCAAACCTTCAGAGAATGCTCGCCTAGGTCGATGTGTTGTAGGTAGATTACACTACTTGAAAGAATAGGAATCTCTTTTCGATATCGAGTCAAGGGAACCCGCTCCTCCTCACGACCTCTCACGGCCGGAGTCCCTCAAGGCTCCGTCCTTTCTCCCCGTCTCTTTAGTTTGTTTACTAACGACATCCCGCGGTCGCCGCCGAACAATTTAGCCCTATTCGCCAAAGACACGACCGTTTACTAATCGAATAGAAACAAGTCCTTAATCGCGAGTAAACTCCAGAGCGCAGCCGTAACCCTCGGCCAGTGGTTCCGAAAGTGGCGCAAAGACAACAACCCAGCGAAAAACATACCGGTGCTTTTTCAAAGGGGAAACTCAACCCGTATTTCTTTCCGCACTAGGTACAAACCCCCGATCACCCTCTTCTAACCAATACCAAAATACCTTGGGCCAGGAAGGTCAAGTATCCGGGATGTCACCTCGATGCATCGATGCCAATCCGTCCGCATATAAAATCAGTCCGCGACCACGCCGCGGTTATTCTCGACAGACTTTATCCTATGATCTATAAGCGGAGTAAAATGTCCCTTCGGAACAAGGTGACACTTCACAAAACTTGGATTAGGCCCGTCATTTGGTTTAGGTTAGGATTAGGTGTTCGCTCACGCGACCTCCACACACTTAGACCGCCTCCAAACCTCTAAAATCCCACTTTTGCAGGTCAGCTGTCGGAGTTCAATTTTTCCTGAAGAACGTCGGCCTACACGATAACTTGAACCTCGAATCGATCCGCAAACACATGATGTCAGCGTCGGAACGTTACTTCGATAAGGCTATGTGTCACGATAATCGCTTTATCGTAGCCGACGCTGAATACTCCCCGAATCCTGTTCACATAGGAGCCACTCACCGTTGACGCCCTAGACACGTCCTTACGGATCCATCAAATCCAATAACTCTTGCATTAGATGCCTTCAGCTCTAACATTTGGAGTAGGCTTAGGGACCCCGGTAACCGTACTCGTCGAACTCGGCAAAGAGTTCAACGTGCTACCTAAACATCAACCTGCTGAGTTTCTCGCCGGATCTCCTCAGTGGGTCGCGATTCCGATCCGGTAGTAGATTCTTATGCGAAGCAGCTGCTCTTGAGTAGTCCGGTCTCGTTTGGAGGTGTAGCTGTTAGCAAATCCCACCCCCTGGCTGAGCTCGTGCTTGCCCTACTGTCCTGGTGAAATTGGAAAGGCCTCCAGGTCTTCTTCTACCTTCTTCAATCATACAGAAAAGTATACGAATATTCGAGACGGGGTGTTTCGACAAGCCGGCCGTATATTTATATTGTAAATACCATTGTTTGGTCGCGCCTTCATAGAGTGGTCTGTACAGATCGGCGTGACGTCGATGGGTCCGGTGGAGTGCGGGGGCGGCGGCGGGGCGGCGCGGGGGGCGACCAGCGTGTTCACGGCGCTGCGTCGGTACGCGGACCTCATCAACGACACCATACACGACACGGACTCGGCGCTGCGCATGCGCGTCATATCGCGCGCCTCGCTGCACTGTCTCCGCGACCACGTCATGCTGAGCGCTCTCACACTGCTCACACTAGGAGTGTTGTCGTGAACTTTTGTTTGAACGTTTGATAAATAAAAGTGCGATAAGGAGCAAGTATGAATCTATAGATAGCATCCGACACGGCTTACCATTAGATACTGATTGATTTAAATAAGACCGTGATGAAATGTTTTAAACTGATACACTTACTGTTGATTGGCGTCGGAGTCGGAGCCACATCGGTCTCTGAAACAATACATATAGGTTTGGTTATTGGACTGAATATGGTCGAGAGAGGCGGTCGACGCTCCCTCACCCCCTCAACTCAACTAGGAACTCGTAGTAGAATGTACGCTGAATGTACGCCTCGTTGGTTCAGCGGCTTGTGACCAGTGGTGTGGTGGTGACCAGCTGTGGAGGGGGTGGCTGTCAACCAACACAAGCGAAGATACCGATGTCGGCAGTGTGAGGACTACGACAGCCCTTACTTCAGTTTGTTTGGATGTTATTGTGCGAGGACCACCCTCACCACCAGTAGGATGGACTGCTTTCGCCTGTACTATCGTACTCGTTATTATTTATACACACATCGGATGTAGCGTATGGGCCGAGTTTAATAAGCGTGCAGCCAATTCGTGACAGAGAGCGCGAAGTGGCAACGGACGCCATGGCGTCGTCGCCGGCCCTACGTAGGCATGGTTACATCTGGCTACCTTCAGTTGCCAAATAGAGTAGCCAGTGGCGACCATCTATCAGTTCAGTTCTCCCTCGTATCGAGAATGGACGCCAAGCCGTCGCCTAGTGAGTTAGCTGTCATACATTGTAATATGAATTGTTTGGATACGTAGCCGGTGACGTCGCCATGGCGTCTCGGTGAGTTAGGGCCCTAACAGCTCCGCCCAGCTCCTAGCGAGTCGACGCACGACATACAGGGGCCGCTCATGTCCAGGTCGGTTCGCGTGCGCTCTGCTGTTACGATCCTCGGTAACTCTTCTCATTGTCTATGAGCCTATACTACGAGTATAATAGTTTAGGGAATTCTCAATTATCTTGCCTTTTGTGAAGAGCCACGCATCTTTTTTTGTGGTCGTAACAATATGACCAGTTCGCGTTCGTTCTTAATATAATTATTCTCACGAATACAGGTGAAACCTTGGGACGTGCTTGTGTTAATGTGATATTTAAAACCATCACAGAGCGGGTGCGTGCTTTGTATAATAATATTGTTATGTATATAATATAGGTACATTAAGGTATACTCAGTTGCCACGTGATTGCGCATTCCCGCGACTCTGAACACAATGTGTTTAATTATATAATGTACTTAAAATAATAGTATCGTTACGCTCAAAGTGAGGGAAAGCTTTGTTCATAGTTAATTAAATTAGAATTGATTCCATTGAGCCGCTAGTGCTCTGCCAACGACACCTCTCGGAGAACTGGTGCTACATAATTGTTAAATGCTTATTATTGTACTAAAATATAATATCGAGGGATAAAAGGTTATTTAGTTTAAGCGATTCGGTTTGAGTCGGCGTGGCGTGGATAAGACGCCCGTGCATTCGAGTCGAGCTTGCAACTATCAATTATTGTAGTAGTATATAGATGTCCACGTGCTCCGGTAACCACTTAAGTTTATCCCATTTAAGTAGCTAAAGAAGCTTTTTGTTATGATGTTTTTTAGACATTTTAAACTTCAAATGGATCTCCTGTAAAGTTGCATAAATGTCGCTTAAACGAAATAGCCTTACACTCCTCGATATGATGATGCAGGTACTAAAATGTTAATTGTAATTTTGAACAGAACTCAGTACACACATACGAGTGTGTACGTAACGTGTTACTGTGTAATGCAGTCAGATGTCTGCTCTATATTATTGGCGCTCGTTCATTTCTGACAGCGAGGCTTTGAAGAGAATCCATTGTGTCCACCAACAGAGTATCGCGCGTGCGTGTGTGCGTGTGTGCGTGGCGTCGGTCCAGTGCCAGCTCAGCACAACACCCGCAGCTCGTTGAGCGACCGCCTAAAGAAGTGATTGCTGGTGAGCTAGCAGATACCGAGTCAGCAGCCTGAGCCTTGTACATCTCTGAGGAACACGCGGCTCAGTAGGCAAGTCGGCGGAACAATCAGAAACTTTCCATTCGAACGGGACTTCCGGCGGAAGTAATCCATAGATTTGTATTACAAACACACTTTTTAATAATTCCCACGATGTTGTCTGTGAACAGTGAAGCTCACCGTAGCTCAAGTAGAAGTATGGCCTACCAGGAGCACACGGGTCAGTACCGAGGAACCGGCCTGCCGTGAACTGCCCACCCGTCTCTACTCGAAGGACTATTAAATTTATGAACGAAGCAATGTTGAGATGTCCATGGGAGACCTCTACTCTGCCCGGGCTCTAACCCGGGCGGAGATCGGACATCGGGTGAGAGTGCAAGGGGAGTCGATTGGTGGATAGGGCTCTAAAACATTCTTGGGCCCGCGGTCTGCCCCCAATATCTGCAGACCATCAAATCTCACATATCCCGCGTACCGCCTAGACGGGGGCATCTGGTATGAGGTTCAGCAGCTGCCCGAAAAAAAATATATGTCCGTGAGTTGACTCGCTATGGTGCTCCTGGCAGCGGCTCACATTGCACGGCGGCAGTCTCGTCTGTGCGCCGGCGCCTCTGCACACAGACTGCGAGTGTAACTACGAGTACCTAGATGTACCTTTGATATTAAGAGAGTAATGTGCGAGGCGGGCGATACACTGTGACGTCACGTATAGCTGACGGTGCTCCAGAATTGTAGATCGAGTCTTTTGTTTGTTGCGTGTTCTTCATCTACGAGTGTGAGGCACTCGAGGGCCGCTGTTCAATATTACTTAATATAACGACTTTCACGTTTATTAAGTTTAATAAAGAAACAGAGGTATGTGAGAGTAATGAGGACGCCATTAGACACGCTCCCTGGAATATCAGTCAGTCAGTTATTTGTTATGAAGGTTCCGTAGCCAGGTCGCATAGAGCAGGGCTTTTTTTAGAAAATTAGATCAATTTAAGAAAGTAATTTATCTATTCACTCTGATTATTTTTTAATAACGAATTGAAAAAAGTTATCACTTTTCAAGGTGATGCATCATCAGTGGCGTAAAGTGGAGTAATTGTCTCAAAAAAAGTTAACCAGTGACATGGTGACCTTCCATCAATCTCGCCCGTTCATTTAACAAATTTACATGTTTCACTAAGTTCAATATGTCTGAAAACACGTTCGGATTCTTTTACGCCGAATTGGTAAAGAAGACCACAGTTTGAATAGTGTTCAAGTCAAGACTGCCCGCATGCTTCGAGCTGAAATTAGAAAAGTGTTTTGAGGTTATCAGTAGTAGAAGTTCCATTTTTAAGCTATTGCATAGATTTTATCGCGGGCCTTGAGCGCAGCTTGAGAGCGTAATCATGAAATTCCGTAACGAAAAAAACCTTCCACCCTCACTACGCCTACTATGTAGCTCGCGTTCAACACATTCACACGTTGCGCTTGTATAGTGTTTAAAGTAAGAAGTCTAAACACCGATTTATGTACTATAAAAATATGTGATTTAATTTCCTGGGTAACGATAGCGCGATTCAGCTTTTGCGTCAAGCGCATCTATCGGCGACAAATGGAATTATAAAATAGAAAATTATATCACATTACAATGCGTTAGGCGTGCCATTTTCTATCGCTTAGTTGAAGAATTTTATTACTACTCCTACTACTCATTCACTGATTGGAGTGGCATTAAAAATAAACTAGCTAAACCGTTGATTCTGGGCGAATGAGAGCTAGAACTAGCATCCAAAGGCGTGTCTCTATCCCATGTAGCGCCCTCTAGTGAATTCATTGAATTCAATGATTCATTGAAAGTTAGCCCACTGAGTTTCTCGCCGGATCTTACTTTAATATTAAATTATTATTGTCGATTTATAATTGCATAAGTTGATAAAAAATGCTATGCAATAGCTTTACCGCGGCAGCCTCCGAGTGCCACACGTCTTTCTTCCAAAAGTAAGGGCGAAGGCATCACACGATACAAATCTGATATTTTATGTTTCTGTTATATGAAAAATAATATGGAACGAAAAATGATGTAAGGTGGGAGTTCATTTCTTTGAGACTGTTATCAATTATGATATAATTCAATAAAATGAGATAAGATAGAATGAAATAATGTCTCTTACATAAATAATGTAATGAAATGGTGGTTATTTACTGAGAGCTCACTGGACTTTTTGGAAAAACCTGACACTCCACGTCCAGCGACTTTGATTAATTTTCCTAGATTTGGAGGTTATCAATAATATCATAACAAAGCTGACATCTGTGTCGTACACAAAGTAAAAAAAAAAAAAAAATATTATTTTCAGAAAAGCCAATCATGGCGACGTGCGAGGATAAATAATGGATCATTTCATCAAAAATATTTGTAATTAAAGATATTTTTTCATTAAAAATAGGTTTTCTGTAATCAGTTAACCAATTTCTAGAGATACTTTAAACAAAAAAATATGGTTTAGTTTTTCTTCAATGACGTCTCGCAGAGAGCCGCAGTATTATAGTTATTTAATCGATTATTAAAAGCAGAAATAAAAAGTCGCCATTTGTCAATTTGGTCCCAAACTGAAGTTTCAACGACGCGTCAAAATTATCTATCTTTATTGATCTTTTGGTCTCTAAGGAAAAGGATTGTAATCTCAGTACATTATTTTTAATTGAATTCTTTTGATACGGGACTGAATACGGACAGACAGGGGAGGGAGCGCGAGACGCCCTCTACGTGCCCGCGCTGCCCGGGGTAATTAGTGACGAGTGCAGTCTGCGCACTTAGCTGATGAGTCGGCACACTCTTCAGAAGAGAACGGCCTTCTTCGAAGCCACTGCTCTGTGAAGGTAATGTGTACCCGCTGCTGACGTCACGCGCTACAAGTTTTATCAACATTAGTGTATGTTCCTAGCTAGCTCCTAGTTCGCAATGCAATGAACATTTGTTAGCTCGTACGGGTATGTCAACGAGCCCTCACCTCCGTTCGGTTCAGCTGCGTATTTATTATCAGGAAATATTTTGCTAAATATTTTTGGTTAATTCACAAGGCTGTTAACAGATCCCTTGTAAATTACTATTTAAAAACAAAGTAACTTTTATCCGACATACAGTCCTATGAAAATAACAATTGAACGACTCTAGATCTCAATGGAAGAATAATCAGCCATCATGTTAGTCTCAGTTAATCTCAGCGAAATGAGTATGCCGCTAACATTTCATGTTAATTCATGTTATATGTAGATGATTTGTCCCAATTGATGATTTGTTCCAAGCATCAGTTTTTACGTTTACACGTAAATTTAAAAAAATAAAAATACCGTCCTAACTTCTTACTTTTTGGAATTTGATGGAAAAAATCCGTACCCTTTGTTGGGGTTCCCGACCTCAACGGAAATAAAAATTAAACTATTTTTGGATTATTCTCTTGTCCGTTCGACTGTCTGTCCGACCCCTATGACCTTTGCTCAGAAACAATTAGAGGTATAAAGTACAGAATGGCAGCAAATAACAAAGAGTCCACGGCAGAAGAAATTCGTACAAATCTCAAGATTCTCAGTGAACGCAGTCGAAGCACAGCCGGGTGTGTCACAGAGGCGGCGCGCCACTACTCGCCACTACCCGCCACTACCCGCCACTACCCGCCACTACCCGCCACTACCCGCCACTACCCGCCACTACCCGCCACTACCCGCCACTACCCGCCACTACCCGCCACTACCCGCCACTACCCGCCACTACCCGCCACTACCCGCCACTACCCGCCACTACCCGCCACTACCCGCCACTACCCGCCACTACCCGCCGACCGACGGACCATGTGACGACGTGGCGGGAGGCGGGCTCCTACAGCACATGTAAGGGAATACTCGTACAATATTTGTGACTTTGACATAGAGTTTTGTGATTTACAAACGTACATTGCCTCACGCAAGTGAGGCATCGACTGTTCCGTACAAAGTGTACGCGGAGACATTTATTTCGATTAAAGGAAGTTCAATTTGTCAATAATTTACAAATTAAAAATAACTATTTTATAGCTGTACTTAGGCGTGGATTGGTATCCTTAAGAATCGACTTTATGTAAAGCTTCACGTACGACAGTTCGAGGGGTAGTCCAGGGTGCCAGTCGAGCTTAAGCTAAATAACTAAATTTTAGAAGTCATCGTGGCCTAAAGGATAAGACGTCCGGTGCATTCGTTGTTGCGATGCACCGGTGTTCGAATCCCGCAGGTGGGTACCAATTTTTCTAATGAAATACGTACTTAGCAAATGTTCACGATTGACTTCCACGGTGAAGGAATAACATCGTGTGTAATAAAAATCAAACCCGCAAAATTATAATTTGCGTAATCACTGGTGGTAGGACCTCTTGTGAGTCCGCACGGGTAGGTACCACCGCCCTGCCTATTTCTGCCGTGAAGCAGTAATGCGTTTCGGTTTGAAGGGTGGGGTAGCCGTTGTGACTATACTGAGACCTTAGAGCTTATATCTCAAGGTGGCTGGCGCATTTACGTTGTAGATGTCTATGGGCTCCAGTAACCACTTAACACCAGGTGGGCTGTGAGCTCGTCCACCCACCTAAGCAATAAAAAAAAAACTTTTATTTTCATTAAATTCGTAAACGTTTTCACACAGCACCACGTGTGTGTGCCGTGGAAGCGCGTTGTATTGCACACCCCTGTGCCCGACAGCCGACTCCATCCGTGTCCGGCTCGTCAGATTGTTTCTAATGAAGTACACGTTGAACTTTGTACCGAATAGATCACTTGAAGAATTAACATAGTGCTCGACTAGTAATTTAGACTTGTTGTTTATTTAAACCATCAACTTCCAAACTATTGATGTAACACGTTAAATCAATTCTATTTTCACGTCGAAATATTTTAGAATCAAATAGCCATAGCGCTTTGTGTACTGATGTACGGACATGGCAAACATCCTAGTGACACAGTATTTTAACGAATCAATATGCAAAAATTTGAATAAAAGTGTGTACATGCTTTCGATATAATATTTGTGAGGGTAACTATTTGCTCTGTGAGTTCTCTCTCGGGGCTCTGTGTCTTGGCTGATGATCATTACGGACACTAAATGTCATCTCATTAATAACGCAATTATCTGGCAATGATAGGCTGCCGAGCGACTCGATTCAGACTGTCCAATGTCTTCAAAAGTTAATTGCAAAGCGCAAATATATTAACTCTCCTCAAATGAAATGAAATTTGATGAATTTTATAACTTTTAAAGACATGCTTGATGCTGGTTCATCAGACAAAGTAACAGTATTAGCGGAAGTGCGGCTGTCTCTGCTGTAACGACTCGCAACGGATTCACTCTGACGTTATTAATGCCTCTCAGTGGCTTACATGTAAAAGTAAAGAAGTCCTTATTACGGGCAAGATGGATTTAGTCGATTTTTGTAACTGTATAGTATAAAAACTATCTGAAAATAATGTATTATGTAAATTTGAATTAAAATAGTTAACATTTGACTGGGTGACACGGC
Organism: Bombyx mori; assembly: GCF_030269925.1. NCBI lineage: Eukaryota > Metazoa > Arthropoda > Insecta > Lepidoptera > Bombycidae > Bombyx > Bombyx mori. The sequence goes on from NC_085121.1 coordinate 61,895, forward strand.
GCGTCTCGCACCACAAGCGGCAGCGGCAGCGGTGAGCGGGCCGTGTCGCTTGCTTGTCGCAGATACCCCCACAGTGTCGACTCCCGGCCGCCAGCCCTAGTGACCTGGCGGCTCGCCAGCGCGCGCGTCGTCAGGGCACAGATACACTTGTTATATTGCAGCTCTTGTCGTGATGTTAACTGCTATGGTACTAGGAAATAATGCGGATACATCTAAATAAAAGTCATCGTGCTAATTTAGCGAGGAAGACAAATTACAAGCTTCTGTGTCTCAAAATGTCTCACCATTATTATACTTATACTTACAATTATTATATTACACAATAATATTAATAAATAAATAAATAAATAAATTATAATATACACTTCTCTATCGTAAGTGAAACTACAAGGAATTACTAGATCTTTGACGATACATCGAAAGTAATAGTCCCCGTCATATCAGATCGAAATTGTTGATACTACTAGGCAATGCGTGAACTTGACTAGTAAAATATTCCAATAAATGTACCTCATTTTAATTTTTCTTTGGAGACATAACGTCGTGTGTGCCGCACCGTTACAATCTCGTTAGCGGCGGCTAACGGCGGCTAACGGCGGCCACCGCGACCAGTCGGTGAGTGGACAGACTCGACTCGACTCCATTACACATTTCAAAACTAATGTAGCCCCGACCCGAGGACTAACAATAACTAGATATAATGGGGAAAAGTATATTCGCATTTTTTAAGAAAATTCTCAACATTTTTTAATATAGTTATATTTACATTTCACTAAAGTATGTAGGTACAATTTTGTTCGATAGCTTTTTGCCATCTTGTAGGTAGGGACACGATCCCAGTGCTATAGAAATTTTGGGGCTCCTGATCAAAATACCGCGATAATTGGTTTTGGCAGTCCTCTCGTGATGTTAACCTGACACTGCCTAAAAAAATCTGAAGAGACCGAAACAGGTGCAAATCTGAAAGTGCAAGGTCAGGACTATATTAACTATTAATTATATTAACACCTCCTAGCCAAGCTCTCTTTAATTTTTGCTGAGTGGCTAAAGATGTGTGAGGTCTAGCGTTATCATGATGAAAAACCACACCCCTTCTGTTGATTAATTCCAGCCGCTTTCTCTCAACTTCTTGCTTTGCTTGCTTGCTTGCTCATCAGTTGTTCGCAGTAGAGTTCAGAATCGATGGTCCTGTCTGGTGGTAACAGCTCATAATGAATAATGTCCTTCCAATCCCATCACACACAGCATCACCTTGTTGCGAGTTAACTCGGGTTTCGCCACAGTCTGTGAAGCCTGACCGGCCTTTGACCACGACCTTTTTCGCACGTTCTTGTCATACGTGATCCACTTTTCATCACCAGTTATCAGCTTCTATAAAAATGGTTCGGTTTCATTACGTCGTAATAAAGAATCACAAATGAGTACACGGTTCATTGGGTTTCTTTCAGTGAGCTCGTGAAGTACCCAAATATCGAGCTTTATTGTGTATCCAGTTTTTTTCAAATGCGCCAAACCTATTTTGTGGTCAGTTCCCAGTTCTTTAGCTACGTTTTAACTACTAATATGCCGATCTTGCTCCGCTATTTCAAAAATGGCATCCATTTTATCCGCAATACGGCGACCAGAGCGACGTGCATCTTTGACATCAAAATTTCCGGATTGAAAACGCTTAAACCAAATTTGTGCTATTCTCACAGACACTGCACTAGGTCCATAAACATCGCAAATTTTTTTTGCGGCTTGCGTTGCATTTTTACCTTTTTTGTAGAAAAATTTGAAAATGTATCGAATTTCTTCATTAGATTCACTCAACTTGACAGTACGAAAATTATATCAAAACCACACATTTTACTAATTTGAATTTGGAATTATCTTTTTTAAAATTTAAAATTTTAATGATACCAAACCCAGCCAAATACAAATAGTATAGCCAAAGAGATTTTGTTACAAGTTCATACATACAATAACGCGAAAAGACTTTTTCCCCAACCTATTTTAAGCATTGCGCGTGTGGCGATATATTTGCTGTTTAGGTTTATTTTAAAATAAGTTGTCATCTTCCGCGTTATCTAAACATAGCTTACAGAGAACTGAAAATGAATGCCCAGTTCTGTTCCCGTGAACTCATTCACGAGAGGCACGCACGTCTCGTGTGAGAACAGGCACGTGACGCCAACAGGTACACTAGGTAGGCCTCAGGTCCGTAACCTAAGAGCTACGTGGTATATTTAGGTGCACAGGTATCGGCATCGGTTAAGTACATAATATAATAAACTATGAAGCTACCGTTTTACAATACTGGCCGTTTGAAGTGTAATGTATGTTTGGCTGGAAATACAGTGTCAATTATAATGCGCTGCTCTTGCACCACCTCGCTTGACCTCGCACAACAAACAGTCTCTGAGCTACAAGAGTTTTGCGACATCCACCGTACTTAGCGGACCTTGCATTAATAGACTTCTACTTTTTCCAAAGCTTGAAAAATTCATGGCAGGATAAAACTTCAGTACCTGAAAGGCAGTACATATTTTTTTTATTGCTCTTGTAGGCAGACGAGCATACGGCCCACCTGATGGTGAGTGGTTACCGTCGCCCATGGACTTCAGCAATGCCAGGGGCACAGCCAAGCCGCTGCCTACCGAAAAAATGCCTTTGAAGAGTTAATTGGCTCCCGCGCACCTAACTTCTTCAAGACAGGTAGTGAATACCACCACTGCGCTGGCAGGATGCATCTGTACAATGGATGCATACTTTTTTTTTTTTTTTTTTTTTTTTTTTTTATGATTGAAAATTTACTGGTGGCCCGAAGGCCTTTCCAGTTTCACCAGGGCAGGTGGGCGAGCAAAGGCTCAGCCAAGAGGGGCGGGATTTGCTAACAACTGCCCGAGCGCCTCCGAAGGAGACCTAACAACTCAAGAGCAATTGCTTCGCGAATGAATCTACTACCGGATCGGAATCGCGACCCGCTGAGAAGATCCGGCGAGAAACTCAGCGGGCTGATGCATGGGTTAGGTTGCACGTCGACCTCTTTGTCGAGTTCGACGAGTACGGTTACCGGGGTCCCTAAGCCTGCCCCTAGTATTAGAGCTGAAGGCATCTAATGCAAAGGTTATTGGATCTGATGGATCCGTAAGGACGTGTCTAGGGCGTCGACGGTGACTGGCTCCTGCATGATCAGGATTCGGGGAGTAGTCAGCGGCGGCAACGATAAGGCGATTATCATGACGCATAGCCTTATCGAAGTATCGTTCCGACGCTGACTTCATGTATTTCCGAATTGATTCGAGGCCCAGGTCATCGTGTAGGTCAACGTTCCTCACGAACCACGGAGCCCCGACAGATAACCTGCAAAAGCGGGATTGTAGGGATTGAAGGGTGTCTATGTGTGTGCGGGCCGCGTGAGCGAACACCACACTCGCGTAAGTCATGACGGGCCTTATGCAAGTTTTGTAAAGTGTCACCTTGTTCCGAAGGGACATTTTACTCCGCTTACAGATCATGGGGTAGAGTCTACCGAGAATAAACGCGGCACGGTCACGGACTGATTTTATATGCGGGCGGAATGTCATCGATGCATCCAGGGTAACGCCCAGGTACTTGACCTTCCTGGCCCAGGGTATCGTTTGTCTAAAGAGAGTAATCGGGGGTGTGAGATTCCTCCTCCTAATCCGGGAGGAAATCCGTGTGGAGCTTCCCCTCTGAAATAGCACCGCAGTACTTTTCGCTGGGTTGATGTCTATGCGCCATTTTTGGAACCACTGTCCTAGGGCTAGGGCTGCGCTCTGAAGCTTCTTCGCGATTAGGGACTTGTTTCTACTGGAATAGTAAACAGTCGTGTCGTCGGCGAATAAAGCTAAATGGGTCGGCGGCGACCGGGGAATGTCGTTAACGAATAAGCTAAATAGGAGGGGTGAGAGGACAGAGCCTTGCGGGACTCCAGCTGTGAGAGTTCGTGGGGAGGAGCGGGTTCCCTCGACTCGATATCGAAAAGAGCGGTTCGACAAGAAGTCCCGTATGATGAGCACGAGACTATCCGGCACGCCCATGTTGAATAGTTTGAAAATCAAACCGTTGTGCCAGACTTTGTCGAACGCTTTTGCGACGTCGAAGAAGAGAGCTCCCGTGTATAACGGTTTTGGTCGATTAAGCCCCACAAGAATGTGCTCCGTGAGGCGGTGCACCTGTTGAACGCATGAGTGATTTGTACGGAATCCGAATTGTTCATCGATGAGAATGCCCTTGGACGAGACGAAGTCTCTGAGGCGTTTGTAGAGCAGACGCTCATACAGTTTGCCTAGAGACATGAGGAGGCTAATCGGGCGGTAGCTCGTCGGATGATTTTTTGGTTTACCGGGTTTATGTATACCGATAACGTCCGCTTCTTTCCACACCGCGGGAAAGATACAGTTCGCCATAGCGGCATTGAAAATAGATGCCAACATCACGATGAGTTGGACGGGTAGAAGTTTAATAACGCGGTTAGATATACCGTCGGAACCGGGAGCCTTGCGAGGACGTAGGTCTTTGATCAAGTCTTTAACTTCCATCGGGGTGACGGGTGGTAACGCATCCGAGGGTGGCAAGGAGGCTCTGCGTTCTACCTCACTGTCTACTAATTCTACATGAACAGGGTCCACGGATTGAGTGCTGGGCGTGCACTGGGTTTGCAATGTATCGGCCAGCAGCTCTGCTTTTTCATCATCATCGAACGCCGCGAGTCGGCCTGAGGGGCCTACGAGGGGGGGCATAGTTACTACCGTATCCGATTTGAGAGTACGAGCTAAGCGGTAGTAAGACCTTTGGGAGGGCGCGAGTCTTTCTAAGAAATCAGACCATCTGGCATCTCGGACTTCGGCGATGCGAGACTTTACGTCGCGTTGTAGGGCACGCATTCGAATACGATTTTCCGCGGTAGGATACCTGTCGTAGGCGCGTATCGAGGCGTTCTTAGCTCTAAGGAGCTCCCTAATATCATCGGACAATTTGAAGCGGTGAAGGAAGTCCTCCGCTACAACTTGTTTCGATGATCTATCTAATGTCGAGGTGATGTGTGACGTTAAGATGTCTATGGCTTCAGCGGTATCCTGAGGAGACGGTGTAGAGTCCGGGTTAAACGGGAGTGATGGTGGATCAGATTCAGCCAGGCTGATGCCCAGCGTGTGCCAATCCACCACAGTCCTCGTGACGGGAACGGAATCAGGAGCGCGACCGAGCTTCATAACGACGGGACGATGGTCTGAATCTAACTCTGAAACTACTTCGATCGAGTGTAACCGCAGAGTTACGTTTTTTAATAACGCTATGTCGAGTATATCCGGGCGATGCGCGATATTTAGCGGGTAGTGAGTCGGTGTTAGCGGAGCGACGATATCGAAGGCGAGATCATCGACTAACGCGTCAAGCCGCCTGCCATTCGGGGTTGTGGTGTGTGAGTTCCACCTGACGTGTTTACAATTTAGGTCGCCCGCCAGAATAACAGAGCTTCCCATGCCGAGCAGCGCCTCGATATCACTGCTTAGAACGATCTTATCCGGTGGAAGATAAACGGACGCGATAACGATCGGCGCGTGTCCAGTCAGTGAGATTCGGCATACTGATGCTTCGATGTTATAAAGCGCGGGGGGGTCGAGTGGGACGCAGTGCAGGGCTCGTCTATAGTAAATGACGGTACCACCACCACGAGCAGTGAGCCTGTCGTTCCTAACCATGCTATAGTTCGCGATTTTAGGGTCGCGGCGCGCGGGCTTAAGCAGGGTCTCCTGCACCAAAAAGATGTCAATTTGATGGTCACGCAAAAAATCACAAACCTGATCACGTTGATTTGCGAGACCGTAAGCGTTAAAAAATCCTATCGTTACGGATAGGGGCTTTATTCTACTTATGTACGCCATTGATTACCGGCGGAGTGAGGGGAGGACGTACGTATTTAACGACGCGTATACGTCAGCGTATTCTTGCACAACGGCGATGAAGTGTTGTGCAGTGGAGGCGGCGCGAATGGCGTCACCCAAAGCATTAACACGCTCAAAGTTGATCGACTGAAAAAAGTCGATCGCTAGAGCGAGATTGTCGGACGCGGTCGGAGTGCTGGTCACGGGGGAGGGACGTATCGCGGGGGCGGGACGAATCGCGGGGGAGGAAGTTACAGCCGTGTTCGTGTACGGCAACGGTTTAGCCCAGGCCGAGCCGCTGGGCACCGGCGCCGGCACGAAGGCAGGCTTAGCCTTCGGCACAGAGGGTGCCGTGGCTTTGATGTCAGGGTCGGAAGCTCGGAGGCGGTTTTGGCGCGCGACGCGACGATTTATTTTAGGGGCTCGGGGGCATCCACGGTAATTCGCGGGGTGACCCTGTGTTCGGCACAGGACGCAGCTAGGTGGTTCCGTCGCGGTTTTTTGATCGCGAATGCATAGGGCCGTGGCGTGATCGTCCAAGCACTTGACGCATCGAGGACGCGCGTGACAATTACGGGAAGAATGCCCGTACAACTGACAATTGTGGCACTGGCTCGGAGTGCCTTTTTTATGAGGGGTTTCCACGGTGATTCCGGAAAGCCTACAGACCGTTCGAACGTTAAAGATTTGCTTACCCTCGGGGGTAGACTGGAGGGCGACGAGAACCATATTGTATGGCTCCCTCCCGCGTCCTGTGTGCATGCGGTGCACGAAGTTTACGGGTAGGCCTTGTTCGAGTAGGTCGGCCTTTACGAGCTCGGCATCTAACTCCTTGGGGATGCCACGTATGACTGCACGGAGCTCACGCTCCTCCTGGAGCGTATACGTATGATAACTTATACGCTCCTTTCGGAGGTAGCTTGAGAGGGCCCTATGGTCGTCGGGTGTTGCTACTTTTATCTGTATCCCGTTCGCGAGGTTACGGGCACTGACAAAATTTATGTTCTTGGCCTTAAGGGCCAGGGAGACACGGTCCCAAGCAGCCTTCTCTTGAAGAATCAACGGAGGAGGGGCCTGATTTCTCGTTTGTGCCACCGGGCGCGGCGACGGCGTGGCACGGGGACAGGGAGCGACGGGGGTCGGAGGGCGGGGGCGCGACGCGTTCGCGGCTTTGCTTATTTTAGCGGCCGCGGAAGCTCGGGACTCCGCGGCGCGCTTCTTACCCTTTTGCACGAGGGTGAATCCATCTGTTAATGAGGCGGGAACGAGGTCAACCTCCATATCCGAGTCAGAGTCGGAGGACGAGGAGGAAGGCGCGGGAGCGGCGGACGCGACGGAAGCCGCAGATGATCGCTGAGGTAGAATGGAAGCTGCCGCGGTAGACGCGGGAGTTTTCCGCGACAGTATGGGGGACACGGGTGTGCTGGGCGCGACGGAGGCTGCGGTGTACGGCGCGGGAGTTTTGCGCGCGCTTGCAGGGGACGCGGGAATGGCAGGCGTGGCGGAAACGACGGGCGCGGCGGGCACGGCAGAACAGTTCACGGCGCGTTTAGCTTTGTAAGCTAAAAATTCTGATTCGAGGGCCGGGTATTTCTCGCTTAAGAATTCCGCGAGCAGTGTGTTGGTTGGAGAAAACTCCATTTCTTCGGACTGCCCAGGGGGGGCTGCCCCGGGACTTAAACACGCGCTCGCCTTGCGGCGAGGCCCCTTTGTCGGTAACACTAAATTGGCCGAAGCGATTCTAGGAATTTTAGAAATTTTAGTGAATAGAATAAATAGAATAGAATTAGAGTGAATAGAACACCTGCACAGTTCCCGGGCGGCAATGCCTTGCAATTAGGCGCAGGTACAAATTCCGAGAAACACTTGGGCCACAGATGTGCCACGAACAATAATCTATTATCACCGGTAATCACTTCCGACAAAACACTTGGACGCCAGATGTGCCACGAACCGAGGTCGGGCAATCGAACGAACAATGAGCACGTCCACGCGCGTCGGTTGCTCAAATCGGAATGCATACTTTCCTTGATGCATACTTTGATTGAAAGAAAGAAAAATATAACAAAAAAAATTGTAGACATTGACATAATAATGATGTATGTATTATATAGTAGAGATATCCAATACAGTAGTTGGGCGAATTTATTAAAAAGACACGCTAGCTTCTCATCTTTGAATATGTTTGATTGTGGGCGACACCATGCACCAGGGCAGTTGCACTGTAACCGGATGTAGAGTCCGCGATGCGTTGAGATAAGGCAGGGCCAACATCAGACTTGGCTCAAAGTTCTAGAAAAACAAATATATTTTTTTCCAGCGCATTTCAAAGAACATTGAAATGCTGTTGTTTCAATGTTCAAGTTGATTGCCTCTGTTATTGTTTGTCTAAACCCAACAAGACTGCGAGGCGAGGCCCGTCCACGGTTGTGAAGTTTGTGAGTTTTGAAGTGAAACTTTTAGAGCGCGTTGAGAATAAAATTTAAAATGCGACAGATTCCTTACCGCTAGATAGCGAAGATACAATTTAAGAAAAGCGAGAGAGAAAATAGACAGCGTCTCGCGAACCACTGTTTACGGGCGACAGCCACTAGATGGCTTCTTATTAGTTTCTCATTGCTCCTGTAAACGGCAGTAACATATTAACCATCTTATATTTTATTTAGTTTAGCGACATCTATTTGGATTTCATATAAACTACTACATTACAAGGCCAACGGTGTGAACAGCTTAGTTACTCAAATATTTACTACTGGCGTCCCGCCCTCGCTTCGCATCGGAAACATTAAATTATATTATTGACTAGCTGATTCCGCGATGCTACCCGCGGTTATTGTCGTACCGCGGGTGACGCCGCGGGGCAATGCCTGTCTAAAAAAAGTAGCCCAAATTACTCTTTATATCATCAGCTACCTATCTACGAAAGTCCCGCCAGAATCAGTCCAGCCATTCCAGATATTAGCCGGAACAAACAGACAGACAGACAAAAATTGTAAAAAAAATTATTTTGGTTTATGTACCGTATATATATTTATACGCATGTAGTAAAAAGCGGTTATTTCATATATCATGTGGCGGTAGCCATCACAGGACACAAGATATTTGACAGATGCCTGAATCTCGCTTACGACATTTTCAAGATAAAGCGCATATATACAAGTTCCGAACAACAACATTTGGACCGTCGGTCTACCGAACAATATCACCCGCTCGGTGGAAGATCTTCCTTTCGTCGTTTAAGCCCCGCAAATATCACAAACAGACACTCCAATTTTATTTATATATAAAGATGTTACTTCTTGTAACTTAATATAAATTTCATTCCATCCTACCACTATTCACTCTGCACTACCTTTGGTTGACTGGTAGAGAATGCCTTAGGCATTGGCTGCCAATGTAAATTTTACATGAAATAAATAAATAAATAACATAGGTATTATAAAACTGAAGAGTTTGTTTGTTTGGTTGAACGCGCTGATCTCAGGAACTACTAGTCCGATTTGAAGAATTCTTTCAGTGTTATATAGCTCGTTTATTGAGTAAAGCTATAGACTATATAACATCACGCTAACACCAATACCAGCGGAGCACTAATATGTTTCAAAATCGGGGAATGCTTTTCCTTTTGAGAGCTTCTGTTGCGTGCGCTGCGGAAATGGTTAAAGTTTCGCTAAAATAATACATAATAACTGCGCCGCGGCACAGGCCGGCAGAATAACAAGAAATCACTTGAATATAGGCTTTGAAATTTTTACATTTGCCTCGATTTCTCCACGATCCCATCATCAGATCCTAATCCTGCTGATTACAGGACCATTCGGAAAGTCTCTACCCTTGCGAACAAAAAAAAAAGAAAAAATAATGATCAGAATCGGTTCAAGCATTTTCGAGAAATCGGTGAACATACACAGATAAAAAAATGGTGGTCGAATTAATAAACTCCTCTTTTGAAGCCGGTTAAAAAGTATGATTTTAGTACCTTGAATTGAGCTCCTCAACATTCTATTATTCGAAAATATTTTCACCCTCTATAAAATAAAATAAAAAAAATTGCTTAAAAGGATAGAATTTAGCGTTATCTCAAAGTAACTATTCCACGCGGAAGAAGTCGCGGACAAAAGCTAATTTTAAATAAAAGTACTACACACCGCAAAAGAGGTTTCACTTCTTTCACGTGCACTAAGTTGCACGCGCACCATTTTTTCTGCTTATTGAAGATCCTGTGAACGAATCCTACTGCGATATATGAAACAACAGTCTCTGCCTCGCGTGTGGAACACTCCACTGTTACGTGGCGAGCAAATGTCGCAGCATCCTACGGCGTAGCTTGTTGCGCTACAGAATGTAGCCTACGACGTGGCTACTTAGGTATACTTGATGCAATTTCAAATAACTCAAGTAAGAAGAAATAAATATGTACTTTAACATATTATTAGGTAAATAGTTATAATTTAATACAAACGTCGTGCGCCCGAGGTCAGTAGAGTAAATGACGTCATCACATATAATATGACGTGCACAAATCGCAGTGATCAGTCAGTCGGTATCACTCCGCCGCTAACTGTAAGGAAGGCTCTACATACAGAGAGGTCCAGACGCGCGCCGGGTCGTCTCCGCACACATAATTCGAGATTTAGTCGAAATAATTATGAAAATAATATTTATTATTTACAATGGTTGGGTTGACTGCCTATTTCTGCTGCGAAGGAAGTGTTCAGTGTAGTTTAAGATGGCCGCATAGGATGGCCGTCACTATTAGGCAACTTAGAGTTTTAGCTCGTGTCACAGGGTGACTGCCGAGCGCGCCTGGTGTGTTGTAGTATTGGAGTGCTGCTAGGAAATGTCCCGCCCTTCGACCGGAACGATCACTAATTTTTCAGGAAAACAGCCGCGATTACCGACCCTCCGTGTGGCCTTGCCGCAGTCCTGTCACCAACTATTATGCAAATAAGTGTTCGTCCAGTAGTCGAAAATCGACCAAAATCATCACATCTCAAGACTTATATTTAGTTAAGGTGGAAAACAAATTACTTTCAAATCTTTGTTGACTCGTTAATACGAAAGCTCGCTAATGTAAGTAAGTACATTGAACATAAATCTGTCGACTGACGGAGCAGATAAAATGCTAATGGTTGTAACGTAGAGATTAACATTTGCGTGTACGAGTGAGGATAGGAGAGGCACGAGATGAGTCCAGGTCGCGCAGCAACGAACGCAAGCTTGGAACATCACAAACGATCGTAAAATGGAATACTCCTTTGAGAAAAAATGAGTTTACGTTTTACGACGTTAGGTGATGTCGGATTACGACGCGTCTAAGTTCATGCTCCGTGGGCAGGTGAGCGGTGCGGGCTGATGAGGCGCCGTCTAGCGGTGCGAGTTCTGAGGCTCACATCTCGAAGGGTTACGCTATTACTATTCAATCCGTACAGCAACGCTTTAATATTGTAGTAGTAGTATTCAGCTGACTGCTACAATTTATATTTCGATGTTAAGAGTCAGTAAGTACATCGCCACACTAACTCGAGCTGATCATGTCATTATTCCTGTAAGGCAATCCTGACTTCCTGTTAGAGTATTTTTGTGGTCGTCGTGGCCTAAAGGATAAGACGTCCGGTGTATTCGTATCTAACGATAAATTGGTGTTCTAATCCCGCAGGCGGGTACCAATTTTTCTAATGAAATACGTACTCAACAGTTGTCCACGATTAACTTCCACGGTTAAGGAATAACATGGTGTAGTAAAAATGAAACCGGCAAAATTATAATTTGCGTAATTACTGGCGCCTGTTTCTGCCGTGAAGCAATAATACGTGTCGGTTTGAAGGGTGGGGCAGTCGTTGTTGCTTTTCTGAGACCTTGGAACTCACATCTCAGGGTAGGTGGCGGCATTTATGTTGTAGATGTCTATGTGCTCTGATAATCACTTAACACCAGCTGGGCCGTGAGCTCGTCCACCCTGCCCCACCCTACCCCACCTAAGCAATAAATAAATAAAAACTGGACAAGTCTACAGCAAATCCGATGATCCTGTCGCGGCCGGCGGCGCTATGTCCGGCCGCTGCACTGGTACTGCGCACGTCTCGTAAGTTCGGGGTCCCTATGAGACGTGACACAAATTATGTAATATGATAAAGCACATCTCGAAGGTAAAACGCGAGTGATGGATGTCGCACGCATCCTCCCGGACTTGTCCCTCATCCCTCTCGTATTGAGCTCGTGTAATAAATCGTCACTCACTCCTGCAGATCGGAGCACACGGGAGGACTCTTGTCCAATGAGCTAAATATTCTTTAACGAAACTGAGTACTGCGGTTTGATCGTAGAGCACCAGCATTCTGTCTGTCTGTCTGTCTATCTGTTGGACGAGTGCCACCCGGCGACCCGTCCCCTGCGCACAGCGGCAGCACGCGCCTCCCGGAGCGGTCCGTCGGCCGCGACTGCTAGTTATGGAGCCAGTGATGCGAAGAACTGTTATAATTGAATTTTCCGGTTTCAAAACAAACAAACAAACCCTATCAGTGATTACGCCAATTTGTATATTTTATGAGTTTGATTTATAGCAAGTTGATGAAGAAGTATTTCATAGAAGTAACTCACAGACACGTGTTGGGCATGAACTCGCATTTACTTAAAATCGTAACGGAGGGACGAACGGTGGCGCAGTAGCTGGAAGGGACAGGCGACACGCACGTGCTGGGGAACGCGCGGTACGTCTCGTGTGATGCCTTTCGATTCTCAATATAAAATTAAGTCTGCCGACTCACTCGCAGTAGTCGACAGTAGAAAGCATTCATTAAATTGACTTGAGTGTTTATTGTGGTATGTGTCCAGCCACGCTCGCATAGCGCGGGGTAGATTTAATAAATACGAACAACGCGGGCCATAAAACACGAGAGCCGTTACGCGAGTGTGGGCCACGGACGCGCCTGCTCTTAATGGACGATGGAAACGACGTTTTATCGTCAAATACTCAAATATTTGTTTCGTATGAACAGCTTCACGTCCTAACCCCTTTGACACGGACATCTTTCTAAGGGTAAATCTCACTAAATATTGACTTTGTTGTGTATTGAAACTTCAGAGTACCGTTGACAACTGTTTATTAATTACTGTCAATATACCCTCAACATCTTCCCCTTTTACAATATAAGTGTGTTACAAGATAAACATAAAATCAGAGGTTAATTATTATTAATTGCATTCTGCTTAGTTCTACTACGAGTAGTAGGCGGATAAATATGAGGTGATGAAGGTGATGACAAAGTACTCGGTTCGTACACTGAACCATCCTCATCCACACTCATCTCATATTCTCCCCCACTTGACTCGTCTGATACGATCACTATTGTGCCGCGCCGATCATTCTTCAGCTTTTCCACAACATTAGGTTTCTCATCAGGCATATTTTTAATTAAATGTCGGCGATTACGTCGATATATACCTAATTTGTTTTTTACAATGTATGAACGCGGTGCAGATGCCTTGCCTACGACAGTGCCGCGCATTCGTTCATTATTATGTTCTAACATAATTACATCATCGCCGACACTTAGCTCCGGCTGCGCTTTACAATGTTGGTCATAATACATTTTACTTTTTAATTGTTTTTCTATTATTGTTTTATGCTGTTGCTGATCATTACAATTATAACGTTTTAACAAATCTGGATGAACTGGTAATCTACAATTTAATCTCCGTCCCATTAACAGTTGTGCGGGAGAATTCAAATTTTCTCGCGGCGTGTTATTATAGCTCAATAGATTCAAATAAAAATCTGTTCTACTGTCTATTGATTTTTTTAACATTTTCTTTATAGTTTGTACTGACCTCTCACTCTTGCCGTTTGATTGTGCGTAATACGGTGATGAAGTAATATGATTGAAGCACCACTCTTCTGCGAACTTTTTAAAATTTCGAGAAGAATATTGGGGACCGTTATCGCTAACAACCGTTTCCGGAATGCCATAGCGAGCAAAGTTCTGTTTTAATTCTTTTATAACAGAGTTTGACGACGTATCTCTTAACTGTGAGACTTCAATAAATCCCGAATAGTAATCCACTAAAATCAAGTAATGTTTTTTTCCGTACTCGAATAGATCGGTACCAACTTTGTTCCATGGCAGTTTCGGAACAGTTATCGGAATCATGGGCTCTTTACTTGGTTTATTTGAATTCTCCTGACAAACCTTACATTTTTTAATATATGATTCTATGTCATTCGATATACCCGGCCAGAACAGTACCTCACGTGCGCGTCTTTTACAACGATCTATCCCTAGGTGGCCGTCATGAATTATTTTTAACATTTGAGTTTTAAGCGAGTTAGGTATCAATACCTGTTTATCTTTAAAAATTACTCCGTCAACAGAGTACAGCTCGTCTCTCATGGACCAAAAATACTTTAAATCACTATCAACATTATATTTATGAACGGGCCAACCTTCATTAATGTAAACTAACAAACGTTTCAAATACTCATCTTTACTAGTTTCTTTCTTAACTAATGTCAGTTTGCTTTGAGACATCGGTACATTGTTAATTACCATTTTCAATTGGTTCAATACTGCCTTACTAATTTTATCGTCATATAAATCCGGAAGAGGCGCACGTGATAACGTGTCGGGTTATACATATACTTCCCCGGTTTATAAGTAATTTTCAGATCGTACCCTTGTAATTTTAACATCATACGCTGCAAGCGTGCTGGGACTGAATTGAGCGGCTTTTTAAAAATACTTTCAAGAGGTTTATGGTCAGTTTCTATGACTATATACCTTTTTCCATAAATGTACTGGTGAAATTTTTCACAAGCAAAGACAATAGCTAACATTTCTTTTTCAATCTGAGCGTATCTCTGTTGTGTGTCGGTGAGTGTGCGCGACGCGTACTCGACCGGGCGGCCGCGCTGCATCAGCACCGCGCCAATTGCGACGCTGCTCGCGTCCACCGACAACAATACCTCACTGCCTACGTCAAACAACGATAATACCGGAGCCTCGCATATCAGTTTCTTTAATTTATCAAAGGCGTTTTTGTGACCTATTTCCCAACACCACTCGACATCTTTTTTCAATAATCTAGTCAATGGAAATATGTGTTGCGAGTAGTTAGGTATAAACTTTGATAAATAATTAATTGCACCCAAGAACCTTTCTAAACTTTTACAATCCGTAGGTTCCGGCATATTGATTACAGCCCGCACTTTTTCCGTATCTACTTTCATTCCGTCTTTATTAAAAATATGTCCCAAATATGTCACCTCATCGACACAAATGCGACACTTATCTTTGTTAAACTTTAAATTAATATCTCGCGCTTTTTGAAATAACGCATTTAGTCTTACATCATGTTCTCGCCTAGTGGACCCCCAGACAATAATATCATCAATAAACGACTCAACACCGTCTAAACCTTCTAACAATTGTTTTAATTTAGCGTGGAATACCTCCGGTGCGCAGTTCAGTCCGAACGGTAATCTTAGATATTGATATCGCCCAAACGGCGTAATAAATGTGCATAAATCGGCACTCTCCTTATCTAGCTTTACGGACCAAAATCCTGAATTGGCGTCCAATACCGAAAAATATTTAGCCCCATTCAATTTGGTAGCCAACTCATTTATGGTGGGTAGTTGAAAATGAGCACGTTGAATCGCCTTATTGAGAGGCCTCGGGTCTAGGCATATGCGCATTTTACCATTTGTCTTGGCCACTACTACTAACGAGTTGACCCAAGGTGTCGGATGAGTCACCTTCCTAATCACACCTAACTCTGTCATCCTATCGAGTTCGTCCTTCAAGTTATCACGAAGGCTTAACGGTACTTTCCGCGGAGCGCACACCACCGGCGTCACATCCCTATCTACCGTTATATGATATTCCCCCGGTAAACAACCTAACCCAGTGAACAAATCACTATTTTTAGAGAAATTTATATCGTGAATTCTTTTTATTAACCCTAATAATAAGCACGCCTGCAGTCCCAGTACACTTTGACAATCAATATCAGCTATCGCAAACTTAAGATCATATTGAACATTTTTATACCACCATTTAATGTTACAAATTCCCTTAATAGGAATGAAATCGCCACTGTAAGATTGCAGTTTAACCTTATGATTTACAACAATGTTATTAGGGTTATTGCCTAACTGCACAAATCGCTTAAAAGATAAGACATTGATATCTGCACCCGAGTCTAGTTTAAAATTTTCCGAGCCCCATTCTCCTCGGAGGACCTCAAACCAATCCTGCGACACCGAGTCGATTTTGGAACCATCAATTAAAGTAGATATATAAAACGACTCCCAGTCATCGTCCAGTTCCGGCTCGTATTTATTTTCGTCCTCTAGAACACCGATATCATATAACTTTTTTACACCTTTATGTACTTGACACATTCTTGCAAAATGACCATAATTTTGACACACATAACACTGCACTGAGACCGCAGGACAGTCAGCCCAACTAACACACGGACCTCCGCACCTGAGACAAGTACTGGACGCAGATGAACTGGAAAGAGGCGGCGGGCGCCCCGCGCCATCCGGGACCGCACGCAGCCGGTGACCGCCGCGGCCGCCGCGAGCTGCTCGCGCGCCGCCGGCTCGGCCCCGCGCCGCACGTGGCCCAGCACCACCCCGCGCGCCCACAGCGTCCACGCGCACCGGCTCCGCGCTCGCTCCGCGCGACTCCTGCAATACGCGACTGCTGTCCGCCGATACCTCGTCGACTTGGCATATTTTAATAGCTTTGTCCATCGTCAAGTCGTCCGTTCTCAGTAAACGATCGCGAACTATCGTATTTTTTACGCCGCATACGATCCGATCGCGAATGAATTCGTCTTCTAAGGTTTTAAATTCACAGGTTTTGCTCAGCAGTTTCAAAGCCGTCACATACTGATCTATGGATTCGCCGCCTTCCTGGTTTCTCATGTAGAAATTATATCTCGCCAACGTAACATTTGGTTTGACGCCGAAGTATTCGTCGAATTTTTTTAACAAAACCGTTACGTCATCTTTTTCAGTGTCATTTGAAAACTTAAACGTCTCGTACACATCGAAACCTTCCGTTCCAATTAAATTGATGAGCAAGCTGGCTTGCACACTGCCTTCTTCTTTATGCACCCCTGATGCTTTCAAAAATACATGAAATTGTTTCCTCCAACGCTTCCATGCGTCAGCCCGGCTGACGGAGTTGCCTTCCAGACTCAATTCTGACGGTGGTCGGGCGTGTTCCATTACGAAAAAACAAAATTCGTATTTATTACGACACTTAAACGCGAAATAATGCACTTAAATATTATTTTAAACAGTTTTTACGATTAAAAAATCACCGCTGTCACCATGTTGTGTATTGAAACTTCAGAGTACCGTTGACAACTGTTTATTAATTACTGTCAATATACCCTCAACAGACTTAAGAATAACGAATGAAAAGCAGTACGTAATTCTAAGGCACGTCACTAACGGTACCCCGTACTGTTATGTACATGCCTTGTTCCGGCGCGTCAACTATTGCTGTTTAATACTGATTCGATTCAGCACTGAGTTGCCATGCTCGTACAAAACTGTATAATTTAATGAAAGTACGGCACACAGAATGATAATGATGACGGCCCGCGGCCACAGTCATTGGTGATCATCTTACGAGATGCAAAGATGCAATCTCCGACAAGTCGCAGGGGAGCTCGCCTAGACCAGAGAGCGTTCGCTGAAATATTGAATAAACTCGTAATGACCGCGAAAATGGCGACAGAGAAATAGGCGGGGTGGTGGTACCTACCCGTGCGTCCTACCACCAGTTCAAAACCAGTCCTTCACCGTGGTAGTCATCATGAACATTTGTTAAGTACGTATTTCATTAGAAAAATTGGTACCCACCTGCGGGGTGTGACACCCCGGTCATTGATAGCCACCCAGCACACGTGGCGTGTCTCTCATTTATGCAGGTGCTCTTAAAGTTGTCAAGGCGTCGGCGCTAGTACCCAGATATCAGAGGGAGACATTGAAACTTGAGATTTTATAATTTAAATCTTTAAATTTTCATTGTTATTTGAAATATATTATGTGTATTGTGCTAAGTAAAAAAAGTATTTGAATTATAGAATATTCTACATTATTACTTGCAATTGACATTTAAACATATAGGAGTAATAATACATTACTTACAATATTAAGTGCTGGAAAGAAAACAGAAACACGTATTTTTGTTACAATAAAAGAAAATAAATTAGGCACATTACAATTAAATCTCCTCAGAGTGACCTCAAGCCACTTTAATTTTATCTGTATTCAAATAAGAACGAGGACTAACGTTCCAGATGAAATAACAGCGCTCCATCGTGTGAAGTGGGACTCCGACATCGGGGGAGGGGAGGGGGGTTGGGGGGTCACTGGCGGACTAGCGAGGCGCGACTACACTTTATGTGTTATCGATGTTGTATTTCCTAGTTCTTATAACAATGAGTAAATTGTGACCGCGATGTATGTGGGAATTGACGGTCTGCCTAATATCTATTGGGGCCAGACCGCGGGCCCAAGGATGTTTTAGAGTCCTTGCACTCTCTCACCCGACGTCCGACCTCCGCCCGGGACAGAGAGATGACTGAATCTCGCTAACAATATTTTCAAGATAAGATTGCATGTACATACATACATACATAGGTATGTATATAAGCTCCGAACAACAACATTCCGACGGTCGGTCTATATTCGTTGTGTGTAGTCACCAATGAACTGGATTCGTTTAGTGAAGTTGACACGCGCAATTTTGGATAATTAAAACTACTTTTACGGCTTCATTTTGCATATTTTTAGTGTAATTGTTTTATTCCTGAAGTCATTGTGAGCTACAAGATAAGACAGACGCCCGTTGTATTCCTATCGCCCGATGCGTCTGTGCCGGTGTATTGTACAACTGAGACCTGGAATTCATGTCTCAAGATGCGTGGCAACATTCACATTGTTAATGTCTATTTTTTATTTTATATATTGCATAGGCCGGTGAAGGAGCATCGCTGCGGGAGCGCCGCCAGCCGACTCGGGCCGTGAGGCTGAAGCACGCAATGGATTGAATAATTTTTTTTTTTTTTTTTTTTTTTTTATTTTTTTTATGATTGAAGGATTACTGGTGGCCCGGAGGCCTTTCCAGTTTCACCAGGACAGGTGGGCGAGCAAAGGCTCAGCCAGGAGGGGTGGGATTTGCTAACAGCTACCCGAGCGCCTCCGAAGGAGACCTAACAACTCAAGAGTAGCTGCTTCGCGAATGAATCTACTACCGGATCGGAATCGCGACCCACTGAGAAGATCCGGCGAGAAACTCAGCGGGCTGATGCATGGGTTAGGTTGCACGTCGACCTCTTTGTCGAGTTCGACGAGTACGGTTACCGGGGTCCCTAAGCCTGCTCCTAGTATTAGAGCTGAAGGCATCTAATGCAAAGGTTATTGGATCTGATGGATCCGTAAGGACGTGTCTAGGGCGTCGACGGTGACTGGCTCCTGCATGATCAGGATTCAGGGAGTAGTCAGCGGCGGCAACGATAAGGCGATTATCATGACGCATAGCCTTATCGAAGTATCGTTCCGACGCTGACTTCATGTATTTCCGAATTGATTCGAGGCCCAGGTCGTCGTGTAGGTCAACGTTCCTCACGAACCACGGAGCCCCGACAGCTAACCTGCAAAAGCGGGATTGTAGGGATTGGAGGGTGTCTATGTGTGCGCGGGCCGCGTGAGCGAACACCACACTCGCGTAAGTCATGACGGGCCTTATGCAAGTTTTGTAAAGTGTCACCTTGTTCCGAAGGGACATTTTACTCCGCTTACAGATCATGGGGTAGAGTCTACCGAGAATAAACGCGGCACGGTCACGGACTGATTTTATATGCGGGCGGAATGTCATCGATGCATCCAGGGTAACGCCCAGGTACTTGACCTTCCTGGCCCAGGGTATCGTTTGTCTAAAGAGAGTAATCGGGGGTGTGAGATTCCTCCTCCTAATCCGGGAGGAAATCCGTGTGGAGCTTCCCCTCTGAAATAGCACCGCAGTGCTTTTCGCTGGGTTGATGTCTATGCGCCATTTTCGGAACCACTGTCCTAGGGCTAGGGCTGCGCTCTGAAGCTTCTTCGCGATTAGGGACTTATTTCTACTAGAATAGTAAACAGTCGTGTCGTCGGCGAATAAAGCTAAATGGGTCGGCGGCGACCGGGGAATATCGTTGACGAATAAGCTAAATAGGAGGGGTGAGAGGACAGAGCCTTGCGGGACTCCAGCTGTGAGAGGTCGTGGGGAGGAGCGGGTTCCCTCGACTCGATATCGAAACTGAATAATACTCGATATTGAATAATTGTTGTCCTTCTGAATGTATTCAGATCTAAAAGCGCGACGGGAGCAGGCCGGGTGGCGGGGCCCGCCAGCTCGGAGGATTCGCCCCGCAGCACCGTAGTTTTCTGGTACTAAAATTAATGCTCACAAAAATTCTGTATCTCCATGGTCGTATTTATTTAATAAGTATCGTATAGTTCTATCGATACTAATTTCACAGTGAATATTTCTTGAATTAAACATTTGATCGATAGATTGTGAGCGTTCTTGTCCCTATCGCAAGGAATCTCCGGATGGTTCACAGTTTGTCATCAATCAAGCCGCGAGCCGGCGACTCGGACATCTGGATCAATTGAATTAAAGCGACGCCGACGCCACGTCCTTCCCGAGCGCGGGCCCGGGACGCCGCTGCTCATATGTACTGTACTGCCGCGCGTATGTTCACTGCGCAAAGATATTGTTCAAGGATGTACTGCGTTGTGCATTGTTACCGGTCTATCAGACGTACGTTTTCAGAAGAGCGATGTGAACGTGCAGAATTTGATTTCAACAGCTGCGGTACTAAAGCGTTGTCACTGTCGAGTCCACGATCGGGAAGGATGACGTGAATCACTCCCAGTGCGCGAGCTTGAAGCCGGCACGCCCAACCAACATCGGAACACAAATGCCGAGTCTCTCCCCACGTGTGTAATGGTTGTCCCGGCCTCCGGACTCTGTGCTCAAATAGTAACGGTTCGCGGCAGAAGTAGGCAGTATGTGATACTTACTCGTGCCAGCTCCTTATTTTACTAAAATTCCTTTCCCTCTGTTGGATATATTTAAAACTAGATGTCAACCGCGCCTTCACTCGCGCTAATGTACCTACATTTTGATCTGCTACAATCCCGGCGCAGAAAATACATTTTTTTTTAGGGCGCTACTATACGACGCTGTACGTCCTAGAACTATATGGAGCTAACACGTATAAAAATATGAAAGGGTATAAATTTTTGAAGTCGTTGTGGTGTAAAGGATAAGGCGCTCGGTGCAATTGTATGAAACGATGCGACCAATGTTTCTAATGAAATCTTTACAGACTTAACAAATGTCCACGATTGACTTCCACGATGAAGGAATAACATCGTATAATAAAAATTAAACCCGCAAAATTATATTGCGTGATTACTGATGGTACTAATTACTGGTCCTTTAGGCCACAACGACTTCCTTTCGGCTATTGAATTATTTCCCCAGCAAGAAGGGGTTCAAACTTTGGAAAAAGTAGGAGTCTGTCGACGAAGGTCCGCTAAGTACGGTGGATGACGCCAAACTCATGTAGCTTAGAGACCGTCCGTTGTGCTGTGGGGGGTAGAGGGAGATCGTGCAGGAGCAGCGTGGACGAGCGATTAACTAAGGTTGGCATTATAATTGACACTGTATTCCCAGCCAGACATATTACACTTCAATCGGTCAGTATTGTAAAACGGCTGAAGTTGCCGTTGGTAAAAACCTATTATTGATAAGACTGTCTGTGCTTCTTATAAATTATTTGAGTGTCTGAGTGAACAACTGAGGTGGAACTAAACCGATGCTTGTCTGAAAATGATCGAGAAGACAACGTACATATAGAAGCGAGTCGCGTGAAGTGACGCGAGGGCGGGGGCGGGGGCGGGGGCGGGGGCGGGGGCGGCTCTGTAGCGATCACAGACGTTCATTACTTCTCTGAAGACATTAGCCTTACGACTTTTACTTCTCATCGCTTTGAGTTAAATCCTCCTCGCTCATAACTTGTTGGAATTCCGTTTCGATAACAGTTAGTGACGTACGAACAAGTTTATCGGTTGCCGATATAGCATGACGCAACCTCAGCTTACCTACTTAACCTACTTAACATCAGCTAGGTCCTGAACACGTCTACCTACCTTAGTTTTTTAAAGAAAAAAAAGACATTTTAATTTAAATCTTACTGAATAAGCACAGGAATATGCGTTCTTTACGAAGATGTTGTCTCAGTAGTGTTGTTAAGTGATGTGTCGATGCGTCTCCAGCCTGGTACTAACATCCACTTGAAATGAAATGTAAATGTTGTTGTAACGTCTTTATTGTTTGGGTTCAGCTCAACGATGAACGTTGCCGTCCACCAGCAGCCCGCGGGCAGCACCGTGCCACACCACACACAGCATGCGGTGTTCGGTACCCGGCGCGTCGGTACTGGATCATTAATAAGTCCTTACTACAATTTGTTAATTAGCTGATACTCTTAAAATTGCAAATATAAACAGAGAAGACAATGAGTACCAATAATAGAGAAATACAATACAATATTGGAACGAAGTTCCTTACGGTAGGCTTGGAGGGGATAGGAATTTTGCTGCGCGACCGAACTGAAAAAAATGTAATAGTAAAACCGTAAGAAAAAATCCGTGGAAAAAAGTGCGTGGAATAAAACCGTTAAATGAGACGTGCGCAGGCGCGACAGTCGCATACACAAACGAGTAGTGTATAATACCTTTCTCTTTCTCCTTCTTTCTTTTCGTTCTCTAATCCCTTCTCTCTCTCTATTTAGTAATTATTTCTATTTCTATGTAATTTTATGTTGTCAACCAAAAATAAAGACATATATTTTGTTATTTTAATTGATAATTTGAATTACTATTTTTTTTATTTTACGTAATTTATTATTTCCTAAAATACTGAATTTCCTAAATACTTTCCCGTACTTAAATAAAAACTAATCAGCAAAATTTATGAGAAAAACCAAGAAAACCTACATAAAATTGAGCACCATTTCTTTTTTTGCAAATTGTGTCGATTCTACATTAGCCGAAGGAACTTCGTTCCTACCTGGTGTCCCACGACACCACATCTTTTTTTATTTTTTTTATTGAGTATGTAATATGTAATATGGTATGTCGGAAGGCACCGCAGCCGGTGTGGGGCTGGTGACGGAATCTATTGTCAATTTTGTAAGCAGCGCTTTGTCACAAACGTTTGTGCCGTCACGTACCTAACACTCTGCATCATGTTTATGGAAGGTTTTTCATTTGTTAAAATTAAATGCCTTATTTTATTATTTACTGACTCAAATGCATGAATAATAATTTTATTTTCCTGCCTTGTTATTGTGGAATTTCTGTTTTGTGTGCAAATTTTTATTTTTAATTACCATTGTAGATAGAAGAGCACGCGGCTCACCTGCGTGTATAGTCACCGTCGCTTATGGACATCAGCAATGACTGGGGTACAACCAAGCTTTCGCCTAAGCTGTGAGCAAATAAGTTTTCATGTTTTCTCATCTTAATCAAACAACAAAAATTTCATAAAAAATACGTTCAGTACCTACTTTATCAATGAGACTTGCACAGAAACATTTGTACACACATGCTCGAGGTCACAGTCTAACAGTCGCATCGGTCCACGCGATATGACACTAGTATGTGTGGAGAAACCACATTCAAGTACATGTCGTAGAATGGGCCGATATCTTCATAATGTTTCGACATTATGGGCGCACGTTGGGTAGTCGGGCAAAGAAGAGAGGCAATACGAAACGATGACAGTCCCGAGACGTCTTCACTCTTCCCAAGTCAGGCAACGAATGCATAGATTATACACTTAATATATTTGAGAAACGAATGTGTCTCGATTGGTCTCGATTCTACTCAAGCAATGACATTTCGACTCTGTTGAAGCACACACCCGATCTGAGCCGATGTTTGACGAGCAGTTGCGGCGGCTCACACCCACTAGATGTTGCGCTTTCGTTTCTTTTGTAGTGTCCGGATGCGACATGCATATTATTATTAAGAGAACATAGACGGACGCGAGTGACATGCAACGCGAGTCTCATCCAACGTTCGCCGCCGCCTCGGGTCGGCTCGGGTCGGCTCGGAACGGCTCGGGTCGGCTCGGAACGGCTCGAGTCGGTTCGGGTCGGCTCAGAGCGGCTGCAGAACGCACTATACTATGAAATAAACAAATGTAAGCTTTAATTTGCATATATTTATTTCGAGCGGAATCGCTTTGAGTCTTCGTGTTAAAGCTCTCATGGTTTATTTAAACATTTCAAAATAAAAGCTTTTGATGCTTTATCTAAAAAGTTTGTTTGGAATGTAAGCTCGAATGATTTAGTTATTTCATAACATTTCATTTTGTTTAGATCAAATGATAAAAATTCCGAATAAACATATTTGTTCTAACTTGATTTAATTACTATTTTTAAACCAGGACTGAAGAGTAATATCGCCGCAACACCGTACCGTACAGCTGAGAGCTCGACCGCGCGTGTCGCTGTGCTCTGTACGGACTTTTATAATCGCCGAATGCGAGATGGATCGTAAGCTCGTCGATCCGTCCAGAATTATAAAAAAAGGTACCAAATACATGCTTAGTTCAACCACAATATGATCGATTTACTCCGAGTTCAGCTTCCACCGACGCGACGATCAGACAAAACCTGGTGCTGCATCCGACGCCAACACACAGACGGGACACCGCGCTCGACCGCGCATGTATACATTTTACTTTATCATGTAATTTTCTCGAGACGGAGTTATCAACGCTGGCGACACTGCTGTCAGGGAGTTGCACCAGACCGCAATAAGTGCACACAGATTGTGAAAGCAGACCGCGCACTTTGTAAATAGCATTGCGTCTGTCTGGGTCTTTGTGATATCACTATATATTGTATTTTATTGGTAAACGGAGACCTCGGGCACCAGCACAGAGAGCGCTCGCTAACAGTCACGTGACGGGAGCGTGTAGTTGGCAGTGCTCGTGGTCGCGGACAGCCGGGGTGTTGTTCGCAGACACTTGCCTACTGCGCGGACTACCGTCTTATTCACTATGATAACTAATTATAATCGACATTTATAGGGGATTGCTTGTCGTTGGAAAGGAAATAATTCAACACCTTAAACACCAGAACGCTTCTAAAACGTTTTATCCTTGCCAGCTCAATGCTTGACCTAGCCTTCACTTAGCACAATGTCCTTACCTGTCCAAAATAATAGTATTGAATAGAAAAAAATCCCAAAAACAGAAATGACAATGAATAGTTCTGTATCGCACGTTACCGGGCGTGGCGCGTCGTGTGCTCTCTGATCTCTTCCGCTTACCTCTACTATTGAATTTGCTTAAGTGAAAACAGCAATTACCTTAAACGTGTTGAAGAGTAATCACATGCGAGATTATCTCTGCATTTTTGTGTGTAATGAATATTAATGACGGGGTAGATACAACTACATAGTACATATATGTGTAATGTACATTTTCCCCACACGCTGAGTCGAAATATTATTTTCAACCTAATTGGGTATGTAACAAAGTAATATTGGTTTTGTGCGTTAGTTTAACATATTATAAAAGCTAGGATGTGCCTGCGGACTTCGAACTACAGTTTTCTCGGCACCTAAGTTCAGCTTAAGTCTTACTTATTCTGCTAAGGATGCTTCGAGTACCTTACGTCTATCTTCTAACGTCCATCGGCTAACCTCGTAATAAGCTTATAAGCCTCTGAAGCCATTACAAATAGAAAGAAGTGGTTCCGCACCACGCACCACGCACCACGCACCACGCACCACGCACCACGCACCACGCACCACGCACCGCCGCGTCCGCCTCGTGTTTCGTTTCATTAAAGCTATGAAATTGTACAAAATCTACGTTTGAATCAATCAATTAAAGTGATTTGAGCATTAAAGCCACTAGCCAGGACGTCATCGTTCCTTTGTTTGGTTTGTAAGTTATTGCTAATTCCACTACTTTAGAAAATTTAGATATTTACATTTCCCAACGTTGATGAGAGGTCCAAGGCAACTCGGCAGGCAGGCACCACCATGCCTACAGTTTCTCTGAGAGCTAAAACATGTAGGCGTAGTATATTGACGGGGCATGTTTGGTCGCCCGTGAATTCGTAGTTTTTTTTATTGCTGAGATGTGTGGACGAGCTCACAGCCTACCTGGTGTTAAGTGGTTACTGGAGCCCAATGACATCTATAACGTAAATGCGCCACACACCTTGAGATATAGTTCTAAGGTCTCAGTATAGTCACAACGGCTGCCCCACCCTTCAAACCGAAACGCATTACTGCTTTACGGCCGAAATAGGCGGGGCGGTGGTACCTACCCGTGCGGACTCACAAGTGGTCCTACCACCAGTAATTACGCAAATTATATTTTTGCGGGTTTGATTTTTATTGCACGATGTTATTCCTTCACCGTGGAAGTCAATCGTGAACATTTGTTGAGTACGTATTTCATAAGGAAAATTGGTACCCGCCAGCGAGATTCGAACACCGGTGCATCGCTACATACGAATGCACCGGACGTCTTATCCTTTAGGCCACGACGACGTAGTTGAGTCAGTAGCCGAGCAAACGTATAAATGAACTGCACGATGCTGTTTGTTGGATGTGAGGTTGTTCGCGAGCAGGTCGGCGCGGACACGGAGCCCCGGGCGTCGCGACGAGTGCGACGTATAACATTAAACTCTGTACTCTTCATTCTAAAAGCGCAACAAATCGCTGTGTACCAATGAATTAAGCTTATCTCGGCTCAAGACGTCGCCTCGCCTGCCTCGCTGCGGAGCCCGGGGGACAAGGGCGCGACCGACCGACCCGGGGATTGTGTGACAGTGACACTGTCAATGGATGTTGCTTAAAGAAGCACCATTTGGCTTTGTTATAATCGATATAATTGTACTTTTTGAACAAAATAAACTAGATTTAAAATATTATAGGTATTTTATGATTTCGCACGAACGATCAGACGAGTCTGTGTTCCAGGCCGTCGGCAAGTTCCAATGCGATCACTCAGCATCACTTCACTTTACAAGATCGAAAGGCATTTTTAAGTAAAAATTTTCAAGGAGCGTTTTAATACGACAGGCTGAGACTGAGACTCTTGTCGGACTCCAGCGGCCGTTTATGTCCATTAGGTACATCCTTGAATTCCCGACTTGCACTCGCCAACAATAAGAATTCACTTGGAACAGCCGAACTTTAAGTGTATATTTATAAACAGTGGGTATCTATCTTATTCCAAAAACTAAACTTTATTGTTCCATGAAAAGATTACTTGTAAATTGTTTATCGCAAAATTTAGTTGTCAAATAATTTGTTCCTCGAGTGCTGTTCGTCTGGGCGACGCTTCATCTGGACGCCTCCGGCAAGGTATCGGAAGTATATTTCATTCAGGATATTAAATAAACGAATCATATAATTATAAAACATTATGAAACATTAATAATGTAATAGTGAATTTGCAAAAAAAGTATTAATTTTTTTAAAGGATATTGAATGATCTTGTTATTGTTGATAGTCAGTCGTCGATCTGCGGATGCTTCGCGACCGGTCTGGGGTCTGGCGCTGCCGATGACTACGCGGTCTAGAATGCACGAGATTCTCTTAATTCTCAAACAGTTGGCGACGAGCTCACGGTATACTCTGTCTTATGGTTACTGTAGCTCGCGGGCTCCTTGAGACCCGAGATTGGTTGGTCGATGTCTCATTCTGTAAGTTGCTACTCAAGTAACACTTATAAATTGCACAGTGGGTGTATGTACCACGTAACAATGATAACGCAAGGGTAGTGAGACCAAACTACATATATATTTGTGTAAAGCTACCAGCACGCAGCAGCGACAGGTCGAGTTTAACCGAATGACCCTTGCCCAATGACAGAGCGAGGCGATAGGCCCTGCGGCACGTAAATGTGCGGGTAATTTGATTCATAAATTAAGTAAAGGGTCATCGGTCGCAGCAATCGACACGCCAATAAATCTGTAGCCCCAGACTCCATTACCGAGCACACGCAATGGAACCAGCCCAGGACCGACTGCACACCAGTCCACACCTTCGCAGCTAACAAACAATTACTGTTAGAAATACTTTAATATGTAAAAACATGTTAGGGAACTCATCCACTTGTGTTAATATGATTCAGGCCGAACAGAGCGAGTATCAGATGGACGTATGAGGTGTGAAGAATCTTATACTTGATATGGGCAGATGACGTCACTCATGTACCAGCCCGTTGCGTATTCTGTAAATACATTTCAAAACTTTACATCAATTGAATATGGCTCGATTGTATAATTGCTACCTAAACCACAAGCGGAATAAATCGATTAATGATATATAAACGCAGTACATGCGGGTGTGTGGTCCACGGCCACAATTGCCACAAATCAGCGTAAAGCTCTTGTATATTGAGTAAGCCCAGTGTAGGTAAATAACAGCTATAAAAGCAGAGAATGTGTTTCGGATGGATGCGACCCTCAATAAAGGTGAAGAATAAGTGACAAGGCGCCGCTTTATGGGCACTCACTCCGGCCTCCTCGCTCAATCACTTATACGACCTTTTGGTAGCCTTCAAATCAACACCAATGTACACTACACTACACTACACTACACGAGTACATCATATGTATAATGTGCAGGTGCATTACTTGCAATACACTATTTTAAACTCCCGTGCTCTAGAAGTATCGTTAGAGCGTTAAGAAAAGATGATGCTGTAGTAGCGGCGCTCTGCCCCGGCGGCATGCAGCGCTATACACTTCGGAATGCGCACGAATGTCTAAAAATATGTAATTTTTTTATTGTATATCATTCTGATTAAACATTACCGACACAAATAGGAAACGCTAGGAAAGGAATGAGAAGTCGCGAGGGAACATTAAATGAACTCTGTTTAACCATTACATTCCATTCGAATCCCGCCAAGGGAAGATATTTGTATGATAAATATAAATGTCTTTTCCAGGGTTATGGATGTATATTAAATATATGTATGTGTATAATAAAAATCTTACATTTATATCCGTTATCTGGTACCTGTAACATAAGTTCTTTACGAACTTATCACGGGACCAGTTAACGTGGCGTGATTGTTAGTAAAGATTTATTATTTATTTATTTATTACACGAACTCTACTACCTACTATTCAAACAGTTTACAGCTTTAATGGAAACAACTGAATCTCACATTAATTGCCCGCAAAGCGACGCTCTAACAGAGTTTAAAGTAATAAAAGTTGCGAGTTGTTAACGAGACAGTTTGACATTAAATTTTGAGTAGTTAATTCATGTTCGGCCCGGGCGGGAATATCTCATTCGGAGGGCGCGGAGGGTGCAGTCGCAACACACCTCGCGATATGGGCGAGTAATAGAATACGAATAATAAATAATAATATAATAATAGAATACGACAGAGGGAAGATCTTCCACTGAACGAGTGTAGTTGCTCGATAGTTGTACTATATAGTAGACGATATACATATATATATATATATGTATATATAGACCGATGGCCCGAGTGTTGTTGTTTGGAACTTGTATACTCGTATGAATGTAAAGTTATCCATTACGGCGTTCTACGATAACCCGCTACCGCTGCCGACGTGTGTCCGTCCGGTGCGACAAGCACAAAGTACTGGCCCAGTTATTAGGTCGATTAGCTCAACCAGCTCGACGGTCAGCTGGTGCGCCGACACGAGGGACTGCACCCGCTTCTCCCGCACGTTCGTTTTGTTTATTTTATAATGTTGTAATGTTTCATAGCACGCGGGAGACGAGACAACATTCAATCGCATGAGCCGGAAACGTAGCTGCTCGATCATTTTGTAATTAAAAAGGAACCTATACGAGTATAATGTACTAATGATTCAGATATAAGAGCAGCTTACATTTAAGAAAAGTGGAGCCTGCGCGAGTCCCGGGGGAAATCACTGGCGCCCTCCTCCGCGGGCCGGGCCGCTAGAGCTTACTCTACAGCTTTCTAACGTTCCGTGGATACCCGGGCCGCGGGCGGGCTGCGGGCCCTTAATAACGACGCACTTTAGTCGAGCTTGAATTGAGATGCAACTGAAACGCTCTTCAATATTCAGAGCTATCAATTATTATTAGTAGTTTCATTATCAACCGGATTATCTACATCTATTCTATGAGTAGCGACCGGTAGGCGAGTTCATGACCCACCTGATGTTAAGTTAAGTTAAGTAATACAGTGTTGCACAGATAGGCTCGCGGAAGCTGTACTAGAACTACGAGTGGCCTTTGTTCAAGGAGAGCGGGGTCACGTTCGCGTTTCGACCTCACGTAACTCTTTAGTACATACACTTCATCGTCGGACGGACCATGGATGCTCAATGCTCATGACGTCAGCGCTCAGGCAGCGGTTTGCCTATGGCATTACCTACTGGCGTCCGTGAGCGACGATGACCATTAACCATCAGATGAGTCGTATGCCAGTTTGCCTGATATAGCAAAACAAAATTAGTACAATTATTAATCTAAGCACTCTTGCGTGATTAGTTAGTAAAGTATACCTACCCCAGTTTATTGCCTATAATTATTCATGAAAACCTATCAAATATTCAAATTTCTCCCGAAAACGACCTTCTGGAAAAATCTAAATAGCTACTTACTTCGATATTGGATCTGAGTCTGGACGAAGCTAACTACTATCATTACTCACTTTTTATTATCGTTTCTAGGTGATAATTGTTCGCCTACAAATATTTTAGTTAAAACATTACTAATGAATAGTTACTTAATTCGGAAGTTGAGACGGTTCTCCCACATGTACATACATATATACTTACATACATATGTACGTACATACATACGTTGACTACTCCGCGTAGTGTAAAAGTACACGGTAAGAAAACGAAATGATTGGAAATAGTTGTAACGGAAATCTCGTGTAATGTGTAGGTGTGTGTATACTGTAGTAGTAGGTGTGTGAGTGAGCGGGTGCGATCAGTGCCCATAATATATTCAATAACTTGAATAAGATTTCAGAATAAGCTGATAGTGATCGTGACTAAAACAGTAACACATACAGACTAGAAATACTGTTTTAATTTCGTAGTTTAACTGACTCACTCCACCCGGCGTGTGTGTGTGTCTCGCCGGAATGTAACACGAGAACTGACTAGAAGCATTCGCGTGTTCAAAGATGGAGACAAAGAAGAAGTCATCACGAGACCAGTAGAACTGAAGCAGGGTCCGCGCGAGGAGGAGCGACCACCCTCCGCCCGACAAGACATAGTTCAGATACGAACAAACAACAACAACAATTCAAGTTTTGATTTAGTCAACAAGAAATCCTGCATCTATTAAGCCATACTGATTGAGATATGTTTATCCCGACTGGCTCAGTGACACAGCACTTAGCGCTCCTGGCTGCTAGGCGGAGGGTCGTAGGTTCGGTCGTACTGCGAACACAGCAAGCAAATGAACTTGTTCATATGGCAAAGTAGTTCGTTGGTTGGTGTTCTTTGTGTGGCTACATCAAAATATGTATCACGTATATTAAAACGTGTATAAGTATGGACATCTGTCCCCGGTCATGGCACCGGTGAGTACAGTGAGTTTTTTGTTTTTCCTACCTAAGCTGATAGCCTTGAGAGACTATATCAGCATCGCCTTAACTAGTAGGTGAGCTCACGGGGATCAAACCTGATGACGTTGCCAACACGAACCCTAGCAAGAGCCGTACTTCGCAGAATCTACCACCGGATTGGAAACGCGACCCACTGAGAAGATCTGGCGAGAAACTCAGTGGACTGTGTCTGAGGGTTAATTTACTCATCGAGCCCTTCGTGTTTTGGGGCGACGTCGACTGCTTTCCATTCTGTCCGCAGGATCGGGAATGTAGTTATCGGCGGCCACGATGAGAGGGTTCTCGTGTCGTGCCGCTTTGTCGAAGTGGTCAGTGAGTACAGTGATCCCTAGTTCGGGACCACTGAGCGTGTGTGACTCGACCCTGTTATTTTTTATTCGTATAATTTGATAATAATCAAACATCAGTTCTCATACAAGCTGCTGGTCCGCAAGTCGCCGGCGGATGGCACACAGCATTCGCAGCGTATAATAAAATAATTTACAGTATTTAGGTCGAGTGCGGCAAATGACGGTGGCTATTTTGATGAGGACTGTGATTTTCCAAATGAGGCCTATTTTAGTTTCGTATAGTTTAGAAGAAATACTTTATATTATCTTATAGCGTCATTACTTTGAAGTAGAGAATGTTACTCCTGAATATCTTGTCGAATTGTCATGTTGTGGGAACATAATTATTAATATCTATCAGAAGAGTGTGTTGAGAGACGCTTGTTGAAGTCGTTCTGTTGGTTGACCCGGTGAAGCCATTACTGCTATGTTCGGGTCTCCTATCCGTAGTAGACAGACCATAATGTAGTAGTAAGCCACAAATTCTTTTACATGTTTTGTTGATGTCCATGAGTGACTATTAGAAGTGAGGGTTGTATTGTCTAAGAGTCGTGTCGACCGAAACTCGAATTAGCGACAGAGGACTAAAATAAATGCAAAATGCGCTCATCTTACATAATGATATATTGAATTGCTCCGCCGACGAGGCTGTCGGTGACAGAGCAGACTCGGGGAAGCACTCACGAGCGCTTGATACTCTCGTTTAATTTCATCTTAAATTTTCACAAAGTAATTCACAAAAGCAGCTTATTATATTCATCGTCTCCGCCACAGCATCTCAGTCGCCTCTTTGATCTTACTTCATTATTTTGTAATTGATCTCGTTTGAGGGAAATCTTAAACTGCTAAATTACGTGCGTCATACTTATCAGATAATCAGAGCATTTGAAAATTAATAGCAAGAATATGAAGTTCGTAATAAAAGTCAACGATTCTAATATAATATATACGAAAGCAGCTGTCTGTTAGTTACATTTTCACGCCTAGGCCAACGTAGCGATCTTAATGAACTTTGTTATGGAAACAGTTTGATTAAAGGCTACCACCACCTGTCATCTCACTTCTGAGTACAAGTCTCCGCCCACACGATCTACAGAGCAGTCCACGCAGACGGTCTACGGTCGAGAAGCAAGCAAATGACTTAACACGTAATACAAATAGTGTAGCCAGATGACCTGGAACGTTTGGAGCCAGCACAGAACTTTTGCTAAATAATTACGGGTGTACCTATTGGGTATGTCGGGAGAGGCGCGCTGGAGTCAGCTGAAGTATTCGTCCGGATCGAGCGGCAGTAGACGCGGCTGAACAAATTATGAGAGCACCAGTGTTGTATCTGAAACAAG
This sequence comes from Bombyx mori, assembly GCF_030269925.1. Taxonomy (NCBI): domain Eukaryota; kingdom Metazoa; phylum Arthropoda; class Insecta; order Lepidoptera; family Bombycidae; genus Bombyx; species Bombyx mori. Next base: position 95,173 of record NC_085121.1, read on the forward strand.
CAATACAGAGAATGTAGTGGCCAGGACAATCGACTATTGAGACGCGCTCTTCTGTCCAACGCGGCCCTGCAGAACACTAACTTAAGTTTTTATTTCCGATTTTAATAAAATTCCACATATTTTCGCGAGTCGTAATTAGAATATAATGAATGACACTTTAAAACGCAAAAATAAATTGTAAGTATAATTGAATATGGCCATCACAGACCTGGATGATTAGTAGTTCCTAGTGACACAAACCTACTTGTGAGTAAAGAAAGCTTCCTCCATAAAACTTGATACGCAGTAAAGATTAGGGATACGATGATTCAAGTCGCTCCGGAACATCAGCTTACGACAACAGGGCCATCAACCGTTGTATAAACAAGCTATAGTCCAAACTTTATCTGAACTTATCTACTAACTGAATTATCAAGGGAGTCATAATTTTTAAGATAAACTGCTATACAGAAACTAAACAAACAACTGGCTGGCTCGCGGCGCGGCGGCGGGGGGTAGAGAGGGTGCGGAGTTTATGCAAATGGCGACCTCCTTAGAAACCCACAAATATTTCTTAACAAACTACGTCTCGTCGTAAGAGTAGACAGTAGACAGACTGATTGTGTCCTGCGGCTTGCACCTGACCCTACTATGTATACTATATTTATGTACTCCCCAAAATGAGCATTATTGGAAGTGCATGTCAGGAATTTTTCATTGGTGCAATAATGACCAAAACAAGAAACTTGATGTATGATATTTCTATGACACATCTTAATGTAAAATACGTTCAGAGTTAGATATCACGTAATACAAATAACACGCTCTGTTAGCTTGACCTGCATCTATCTATCTATCTATCTATCTATCTACCTTCATATCTGATTGAATCTTTTAACGTCTTTCTCATCAAGTTTAGGCGTCCAGTTGACTTGCAGACACGCGTGTTAAGGATATACATATGACAATACAATAATTTTATTAGTTTCGCTTAATATCCTTACCAGGATCACCAGGGTAAAAAGTATTTTCTGTTTTGAGGTTTGAAATTAGAATAACTATTTAATTTAAATTTCAAAATGAAAGCTCTTATTGAAAGAGCCTATTTAATAAATATGCTCATAGTGGTACATGTTGAGTTTCGAACCTGGGACCTTTCCGATTGAGAACTATAATCATCAGTACCAAATTGTTATCGTGGACGTTTTCATTATGTCTGTATAGAATGGAGGAAGTTGAACGTCCTCTGCTGACACAGCTTGCACAGCGAACCCTTCGTATACAGATTAAGGTTCGAAGATATATTGTGAGCACGTGTTACCATTGGTTCCATATTTTATGACGGAAACGTCGCCCGTTGTATCTAATAGGAGTTGTGTTGATAATTAGTTTTATGTTAAAGGACCAATTATTGGACTGTTATTTCGATACTTGGTTCGCCCTGTTTATGAAATTGACTCCTAGAGAATCGATTTCACTTGAGGCCTGGATGCGACAATACATTTGGATGGCTACTAAAATTGATCTTTGACAAAAAAGTTTTTCATTTAAGTAAATTTTATCACAAAGCACTTCAACATCAATTGTCTTGTATAGAATTATCACACCCCATACCTATATGATCTAGCTTAGTAAATTGTCGACGGGATATTAGTATTTTGGTATATATGTTTTATTAGTAGTCTAAAATTTGACATACGAGGAGGGATCAAAAAGTAGCGAGAACGACATAGTCCTTGGTAAGAAAAGAAAAACTGGCATAGATCAGATACATATTTGTAATATTAATAAAGAAATTATAATTTGCGTAATTACTGACGGTAGGACCTCTTGTGAGTCCGCGCGGGTAGGTACCACCACCCTGCCTATTTCTGCCGTGAAGCAGTAATGCGTTTCGGTTTGAAGGGTGGGGCAGCCGTTGTAACTATACTGAGACCTTACAACTTATATCTCAAGGTGGCTGGCGCATTTAAGTTGTGGATGTCTATGGGCTCCAGTAACCACTTAACACCAGGTGGGCTGTGAGTTCGTCCACCCATCTAAAAAAAATCAAATATGTATTATAAAATACGGTGCGCAATGGTCCATTTGTAGCGTCATAAAAGCTATAGTTTAAAGAAAATGTAAAAATGTTGAAAAGCAACCAACTGATAAATAAACCAAGGAAGTTTATTTGAATCCATCTGATTCAATGAAAACGAACTCTTTCAATCAATTAATTTAATGTTTTGGTAAATACAACACGGAGCGCAGCTCAAGTAGGTACGCCTGACCCGAAATGTGTAAGTTGTGTCGAACAAAACATCCTTCTCAACATTTAAACGTATATTTTAAGCTCAAGTTCGAGCTTTAAGCTCCTATCGTTTTAAGTACAAATATTTGTAGCAAACACTCCGTGATATGGAATAATAAGGAGTTACCAGAGATTATTGAATCAATGAAATGACGAATGATTATTGAAAATTGAACTTTAGTTTATTTTTATTAATTTGATTTGAAGTACTCAAACAAGCTCTCACAGACACGACAAATCAGGGAATACCATGTCTCGACTTATAATAAAAAGCGCTATCGAAGCTTCGTTCGATAGTTGAATAAGCACACAGTTTTGATATGTTTGACAATTCCTTCTTTTTTTCTTAATTGCTTTAATTCATTTCTTTTCAATGGCAGTAACAATTTATGCCGCTGACTGTGCGAGGACTTGCCATGATGAGTAAGCAATGATTACAAAAGATTAGAGAATAGTTGAAATTGAATCTGCGGACTGGTTGCCGGCGCAGACGAGATAGCGCTCTATTTATTGTGTGCTCTGCGCGCCTCCTACCACTCGCACTAATTTATTGGTATATCCCTGTTTATCTACATCTTTGTTCATGTTAATCTCGACTTCGGAGCTGCGGGAAATTCCGTTCGGAAAAGAGGCAGAATGCTTAAATGACTAAAAGATGTATTAGCTCGGATGCTTGAATATAGCTTTAAGTTTTTTGGGACGGCCTTGTCGATACATTTATTAGAGTGTTTTCCGTTTTGATTGTGTGGATGCGGTGAGAGGAGCTCCCGGCAGAGTTGCACGGGCTGGGCGGCACCGAGCTGCCTGCGCTCGCACACGAGCCGGCCCCGCGCGCCGCCCCCCACGCGCCCCCCACACCCCCGGTGCGTGTGCGCGCGCAACTCGCGCTCGAACTAGCGTGCGGCCGCGTCGTCACTATGTAGCTACTAGTAACATACATCAGATTTACTCTTAACTCTTTTGTATTATTCTATATATTGCTTTGTTATAAACTTATAATATTTATATAGTTATATATAGATTTCCTTACTAACCCACCAAAAACGACCCCTGAGTTAACAAAATACGATGAGAACACAACCAGGCCAATGTACCCGCGGACGGATGACTTACAGTGCACAGTAATACACGCTGCTCCATCGCGTTTGTGACAACCAAAATAAAAGTCAAATAAATGTACATTTTCCAAGAGATACACATTTCACTAAAAGCTCCATCAAGGAAACGAAATAAAAAAGTTTACGACTCAGTAAGCTTGATCTCGGAATCTCTGTAAGCCAGAGGATAATACCGTTAAAAACTTAGTATGTCTCGCGAACTGAGGCGCCGTCATGTTCAGTTCAATAGATACTCTCAGTCGGATCTGGGGTATAAAGTAGACTTAGACTTCTGGTTCAGTTAATGGGGCTCTAAAACATTCGCGTCCTCGTGCCGATGATAAGTGAAATCTTGTGTGAAGCGTCTGTGTCCTAATTGGTGCCTGGTGCGTAGTGGCATCCCATGATGGTTGCAGATCCGGGGCTGTCTGCACCCCAATGTGTTTTCAGATCTTCTAAAAACATGAACATAATCGAATGACGTTGACCACGTGGTAATCACTAAAGATGGGCGGCAGCGATACTAAAGCAAGCTCTCAGGACATTTAACGAGGATCTTACTATCGTTTTTAGCCATAATTAAGTTATAAAAAGACAAAGTTTCATCAGGATTGATATTTAGTTTTAGCAATGCAAATGCTCAAACATACTTTCAGATATTAAATATGGTTAGAGTGACGGCGACGCATCGAATTGCAATATGATATCGACAGAAGAAATAAGGATAAGTTACAAATTTCTGATACGATTCTTCGTCGAGAAACATTGTTGAGACACAATGTTGTTTTATTTTGAAATCCTGCCGACTTGAAACAGAAACAGAGCGCAGCAAGCACTGGGCCGGTCGCTGGTGGTGTCGGGGCACAAGGCGCGCGCGGGGTCACGTCGGAGGTCCGCTAGTGCCTACCCTGCCTGCCCTGCCTGCCCGTTCACACTTTGTAGTTTCGATTTCGTAATTTAGCGCCAGTTGTGAATTTACGTGACGCGGCGCTCAATAGGACATCGTTTTAAAAGCATTAGCTTCACGGAAATCCTTTATCATTTTAAGATCGACGGCTGATGACAGGATTTGAATATAAATGTTTCTGATTAGCCTTTCGGAATGTACCAGATATCGCAGTAATTTTGAATTTATTTTTTTACTGATTGAGGATATTTTGCTGGTGCGGAGTACAAATGAGCAGTACTCCGTACTATTAGCGCTCTGTATAAATTGTTACCGGAGCCCATGGACATCACAACCGCCAGCCGAGACTCAGTGAGTACTCATTACCGTATTCAATGGATATCCAAGTCTACTAATCTAGTATGCCGACCACGTCATTTCGCGACATAAATACGTCAGAGAGTGATAACTATTCAGACGGGCTTAAGATACGTCCCACTGCGGGTGCAAAACAGTCGATTGTCTTTTCCTAGAGCCGAAGCTAGAGCTGGTCGCCGCTGTACTCTTGTAGCTATAGAGTCGAGTCTCTGATACTCGAGCGCCGCAGGAAGAGTCAACTTGCAGAAAGGCCGAACCCTCCAGAGCATCTACATCGTTTCTGCGCGAACTTTCAGACTATTATTGGCAGTGTCAAATGTTACGTCGAGGCCGGTTGTAGAACAGTATTGTAGTTTTGTCAGCGGCTAAACGTTATCTCGACGCGCGTACCTGGAGCGGGGCGGCGACCCTGCGCTCAACCACCGCGCCATCAACGGCCGCCCTATCAATAACATCGGACCTAAAACAATATTCTTTTAACTCGGAACATTACATCGTATCGTATAAAATGTTAGGAGCTCTCTGACCCCAATTATTTGTGTAAATAAATATCTGGTTCGTTTCCGGCGGGTGAAGTATCTGAGGCTGAGGTTACCGCGCGCTCAACGAAACACAATATTTTATAAATATACTCACAGCTTTACCTAGTGAACGACAATTAGTAGAATACAATCAGTTATTTAAAGAAAAATAACAGGACTAAACAGACGTATTTTACGAGTTTTCCCCTGTCAAATCCGCAAACTTCACGACAAACTTTTAAACATGAAACAATTTTCTTTAGTCCTTTTTGATTATTTTTTTCCTATCTAAGTTGGTAGCCTTGATAGGCTATGTTAGCGTAACCTAACAAGTAGATGAGCTCACGGGTTTCAAACCTGGGGGCGTTGCTAACACTAACCCTAGCAAGAGCAGTGCTGCGCAGAATCTACCACCGGATCGGAAACACGACCCACTGAGAAGATTCGACGAGAAACTAAGTAGGCTGTGTCTGTGGGTTAATTTGCTCGCCGAAACCTTCGTGCAAGCGACGGGTTCTATGAGAACGGTGACCGGTGCCTGCGGTACCTAAAAGCACCGTTAATGAATCGGGAGGATTCGACATGACGTGCTTAGGGCGACGTCGACTGTTTACCATTCGGTCTGCAGGATCTGGAATGCCTTTTTGATGAGAGCCTGCCGCGGTTACGTTAAAATTGATAGCTTTTATTTTTCACTTGCGATATACATTGCATTTTTGTTTTTTTATTTTTTTGTGGGATGTTTTAGATTTTGTATTAGTATATTTTATTGTTTAATTTTAATACCTTTTTGTAAAATTGTATGTTTCTAATTTCAGTTATTGTTGTACACTATAGGCATAATTTGAGTGTAAGATAATGTAATCCAAACCACAATGGATGTAATGATAGAAGCACGAACACTATTTATCCGCATTAACGATGACAGAAGCGTCATATTTGGCAATGACATATTGTTTTGACAGCCGCTCACACCTCCAGTTGTCCGGGTTTCACCGAGAGATTAATCTGTTTTTATTTAGTTGTAAAATTTATTATTTTAAAGTATATATAATACATAAATCTATAATAAAGCATCCGTCTTGAGCGTAACAACTGTTCCAATATACGTATAATGTACATATGCATATAGTTCTCAAAGTATTTGTGTATTATTATTATAAGATCCGAACGCACAGTCGGGCTAGATTCTATTATATTGGTATCCATCCGTTTTATTTCCTAGGGAGCCTTAAAACGTTTTAATTCAATTTCATCAAAGGCGTCGATGTTCGTTTGTCATACGCGGTGACGTCACTACACTCTATTGTTAAATCCTGATTCCACAATCCCCAGAATGCTTCATATAATATACTTCGAACTATGTGATTAAGCTTTGAATTGAAAAGCTGAACGTTAAGGTTTATAACAATTGAATTATCCTCGTCAATCAATTCTCGAGGCAGTTGTAGTCGGTCGTCTACAGCGTAGCTTGCCCGCTGCGTCGCCGCGGCGCTACGGTTATAGGACAGTAAGCACTCTCAGGATGTCGCCTCGTTATCATTGTGACCTTTTCATAAAACCATTATTCACACTTCTTGAAAGTTGAAAATGTGATGCCTCTGCATTTATTGATATATTATTAGAGGTCTGTTTCGGCTCTAACTAATGACACCGTGGGTTTCCTCGGGAAGCTACCACCGGCCCGCTTCTTCCTGCCGCAGTATTCATGACTTCGACTTCAAAAGATAAGAGTCTCGGTATGTACATGTTGTAATATCTCAAAGCGAACGTCAATGGATTCGCTGAATTCCGTGCCTCTCTAAACAATTTTGGATCTTAGTCCTGGTCCCTAGTCACCCTCAAGCAAAAAGAGACACAAATTAGGTGTCAGCAACACTAGGTAGCACGGGAAGCGGACCGGAGTTGGCTGGTATACATTGATGACATTTCTGTGGCATGCACGCGCACGTGTAGACACGCAAAGGTAAGATACAGATTTTGTAAGTTGCTATAATCAATAATAAATATTTATTATTCTAATAAAAAATGAGAATAAGAATTTTCCCCACCACATACTTTCGTTCGAGTAAAAAAGTTAAATAACAAAAAACACTCACTCCCTTGTTCAAATACCTAGTCTTATACTTATTGGAGTGCGGTAAATGTTTGGAAACAAACACATTTGACTGATCTCGACGATGACGACGATGACGACACGGAGCCACACATTCAGGCGACACTGGGACGCTGGAACCGCACTACAGACAATCCCTCTCGAGCCCACTTCGAATAAATGGGAGGGCGATCTAGTTTATGCAGAACTTGAACCACGAGCCACGAGCCATTCTGCATTCGTTTCTTTGGCAGCACTCTGAGGCCCATGTGATCGTGGTGCAACCAGCGAACTGTGTCTTGTGTGCACAAAGCTCACACGACCAGCCGGCCGAGACAGTAGCGGTCAGCAGCAGTATGGTTGGGACCATCGACGGCTACCAGTCACCGGTAGCATGTCGGCTGTGTGACAGGGGAGAAAAAACTTGCCTAAAAACCATCAAAATGAAATAAAGCATGAAGACAAGTCAGTGTTCTCTAACGCTCCAAGATTCTAAGGAAGTATAACCAAAGAGCGACAGCCGTTCGGGTCGCGGATCATCATCATAACTAACATCCTTCCCGGCAAATGATCAAGCTCTCCGAAGTCATTTCATTCCGTTCTAATTTCACGAAGGCCGCGCTGTTGATTTAAAGTAATTTGTATAAAGTAGCAGACACAAGCGGCCGCGCGACGCTCCGTGACGCTCCGTGACGCTCCGTGACGCTCCGTGACGGTGTACTCTGTTACAGCTATTTTGATTAATCGGAATCAAATTCGTTCAATTTCCGCACTAGTGCCTCCGTGTTGACTCTACGTCGTGATTAAATAGATAAAATAATGTCAAGATTTCGTAGAAATTGTCAATAAATAGCGTCGCCCTACTACTGGGGGATATTACACTTGGATTTTTCATCTTTATTATCACTTAATTAAATTGTGACGCGTCGATGCAGCACTTCAGGAGGATTGAATGTGGGTCTTAAAAAGATACGTACGTAGTACGTGCTCAGTCTAGATATAGCAGCCTCTTGCATGCGACGAGCGCACAATACCACCGGGCGACGACCGCAGTCCTGGCGCTGGTGGTGGTGATGGTGGTCTATGAGCAGCAGTCGAAGCCGGACATGCAATACAGAGCAACGTGCGAGGACGCACCCTTAGCGAGGGTGTACCTTCTTCTACAACCCGTGTCCACCCAATGCTGAGGTTGGGTCTCTTCGAATGCACCCCATTCTGTCCGAGGGTGCACCAGTCTCTGCTAACCTACGAATCCGTGGCAAGCCTGAGGGCGTATCGGATCCAACAATCGCAGCCGACTATAAGCAAACGCGATATCGTAATATCGAATTATTTTTCCGTTCATAAACATCTGAACTCTGAACAAACAAAATATCTCAAAAGCCGACTCCCGCAAAGTACATATAAATGAAAAACCGTTAACATTCGATTGGTGGCACCGCGCCGCCGCTGCCGCCGCCGCCGCCACACCTCACCTCACCAAATATATAACAAAGAGACATAATATTTCATTTGGAATCTGTTCGTTGCGAGACAATCTGAAGATGTTATCCGAACGTCCTTATTTCGGGCCGAGTCACGTGCGGGAACACGTATGTCAATTTTGTTCGAAAGTGGGCTATTACTCATGTTTGAATATTTGGTTTTCCCTCTTTGAGTCTCTGCTGTTTTAGACCTTACGGAGCTTTACCTATTTTTATATACTTGATCTTCACTGTGTGTTTTGTTTGCACGTGCGCATGTACTTATTTTGTGTCAATATTTAGGAAACACAGTTATTATGATAGGTAACTAAAAACACAAAGGACAGTTCTTCCCCTTGTGTCATTACATCATGTAACTTTTAATATAATTTACCGACTTTCAATTATTGTATAATTAAAGAACTTGCGTGTTTTATGACGGTAGGTACCTATGATGTTGCGTTTCACAATACTGGCCGTTTGAACCATAATTTACGTACGTATGCCTATCTCACAACATCAATGACGTGTGCGGAGTGAACACTACAAACAAACACATGACTCGTTATTGGGTTGAACGTTGGGTTGACATGGAAATTTTGAACTAAAAACAAACCCCTGTGGTCGCCGGAAAACTAAAATCAACAAAGAAGAATTAAAGGCGATAGTGGAATCTAACGATCCTCAATCTACCGCGGAGTAAACGTGGGTTACTTGATAGAAATAAAAATAATTAATAAAGATTTCTTTAATTTTCTGTATCTATACTAAACGGAATGTCGTTAGTAAAGACCTATATTTATAATAACATCGTAATACCGAGTTGGTCCGAAGGTGAACCAGGTTCAGGCGAACAAGGGAACCCTTCCCTCGATGCAGGGAACCCTTCCCTACATCGAGGGAAGGGTTCCCTGCGCTTGGCGTGCTCGGCAATTCATACATACATACGGGTACTTGCACGCAACACACTTATGAACGAACACACAATGAATGTCAGATCTAAAAACATTTCGTATCTACATATTATGTCACATGTTACGTCCCTGGAATTAATTACTCAAACTAAGAGACAGCGTCACAGACATCATTCGTCATTCCGATAGAGGCACCCGTCACGTGCGGACGTGCTCATCGACCACTCGTTCGCCCGGTCTTTGTTCGCCCGGCTTTTGTTAGCCCGGCCATTGTTCGCGCGGCCTGTGATCGTGATACATCTGCCGACCAAGTGTTTTTCCTGGAAGCTTTTATTTGTTTCGTTTTAGTTATTTTTGTGTTCGTGGTACATTTGCCGACAAAGTGGTTTCCTGCAAGTATTTATTTGTTTTGTTTCTTTTTGTTATTTTTGATTTGTTTTGCTTTTTCTTTGTCCTGTAGTAATCGCGCCGCATTGCCACCTGTGTTCAATAGAACCGCTCAGGTCCGAGAAGTTGGGGCCTCGCCGCAAGGCGAGTGTTTTCTAAGACCCAGGGTAGCCCCACCTGGGCACGTAGACATCATGGACGCTGTATTTGCGGAATTTCTCCGGCTTCGCTACCCAAAGCTCACTTCCGAGTTTCAGGCCTTCAAGGCCGATCACACCGCGAGCCCTCTCGTAGACTCCGCCGAGCTCGCTGCTCCTGCGTCGCCTGTACCTGCGTGCAAAGCTTCTGCATCGAGCACCGCAGCCTCCGTCGTGCCTGCCGTTCCCGCGTCGCCTATACTGGCGAGTAAAACTGCTGCGTCGTCCGCCGTGGTCACCGTTCCAGCAGCGCGATCATCCGCGGCCTCCGTCGCGCCTTCCAAAACACCTACTCGTAGGTCACCTGCGCCCGCCTCCTCGTCCTCCGACTCTGACTCGGACATGGAGGTTGACCTCGCCCCCGCCTCATCGACGGATGGATTCACCCTGGTACAGAAGGGTAAGAAGCGTGCCGCGGAGTCCCGAGCTCCCGCGGCCGCTAAAATTAGCAAAGCCGCGAACGCGTCGCGCCCCCGCCCTCAGACTCCCGTTGCGCCCCCAGTCCGTGCCACTCCGTCGCCGCGTCCGATGGCACAAAATAAAACCCAGACCCCTCCCCCGGTTATCCTTCAGGAGAAGGCAGCTTGGGATCGAGTTTGCCTAGCCCTTAAGGCCAAAAATATAAATTTCACGAATGCCCGTAACCTCGCGAACGGCATTCAAATTAAGGTTCAAACACCCGACGACCATAGGGCCCTCTCTTCTTACCTCCGCAAGGAACGTATAAGTTTCCATACTTATACGCTCCAGGAGGAGCGCGAACTCCGCGTTGTAATACGCGGAATCCCTAAAGAGTTAGATGTAGAGCTCGTCAAGGCCGATCTGTTAGAACAGGGCTTTCCAGTGAATTCTGTGCACCGTATGCACACCGGTCGCGGTAGGGAGCCATATAATATGGTTCTAGTCACCCTCCAGCCTACCCCCGAGGGTAAGAAAATCTTCAACACACAGGCCGTCTGTAGGCTCTCCGGTATCGCCGTCGAAGCCCCCCATAAAAAAGGCACTCCTAGCCAGTGCCATAACTGCCAACTGTACGGGCACTCTTCCCGTAACTGTCACGCGCGCCCCCGATGTGTTAAGTGTTTGGGCGATCACGCCACGGCCCTCTGCGCTCGCGACCAAAAAACCGCGACGGAACCGCCTAGCTGCGTCCTGTGTCAAACACAGGGTCACCCCGCAAATTACCGCGGATGCCCCCGAGCCCCTAAAATAAATCGCCGCGTCGCCCGCCAAAACCGCCTCCGAGCTTCCGGCCCAGACATCAAAGCCTCGGCACCCTCTGTGTCGCAGGCTAAGCCAGCGTTCGTTCCGGCGCCGGTGCCCAGTGTCTCGGCCTGGGCGAAACCGCTGCCGTATTTGAACACGGCTACAATTCCCTCCTCCGCGATTCGTCCCGCCCCCGCGACTCGTCCCGCCCCCGCGACTCGTCCCGCCCCCGCGACTCGTCCCTCTCCCGCGACTTGCCCTCCGACCGCGTCCGACAATCTCGCTTTAGCGATCGACTTCTTTCAGTCGATCAACTTTGAGCGCGTTAACGCTTTGGGCGACGCCATTCGCGCTGCCTCCACTGCACAACACTTTATCGCCGTTGTGCAAGAATACGCCGACGTATACGCGTCATTAAATACGTACGTCCTCCCCTCACTCCGCCGGTAATCAATGGCGTATATAAGTAGAGTAAAGCCCCTGTCCGTAACGATAGGATTTTTTAACGCTTACGGTCTCGCAAATCAACGTGATCAGGTTTCTGACTTTTTGCGTGACCATCAAATTGATATATTTTTAGTGCAGGAGACCCTACTTAAGCCCGCGCGCCGTGACCCTAAAATCGCGAACTATAACATGGTCAGGAAAAACAGGCTCTCTGCTCGTGGTGGTGGTACCGTCATTTACTATAGAAGAGCCCTGTATTGCGTCCCGCTCGATCCTCCCGCGCTCGCTAATATCGAAGCATCAGTGTGCCGAATCTCACTGACGGGACACGCGCCGATCGTTATCGCGTCCGTTTATCTTCCACCGGATAAGATCGTTCTAAGCAGTGATATCGAGGCGCTGCTCGGCATGGGGAGCTCTGTCATTCTGGCGGGCGACCTAAATTGTAAACACATCAGGTGGAACTCACACACCACAACTCCGAATGGCAGGCGGCTTGACGCGTTAGTCGATGATCTCGCCTTCGATATCGTCGCTCCGCTAACCCCGACTCACTACCCGCTAAATATCGCACATCGCCCGGATATACTCGATATAGCGTTATTAAAAAACGTAACTCTGAGCTTACACTCGATCGAAGTAGTTTCAGAGTTAGATTCAGACCACCGTCCCGTCGTTATGAAGCTCGGTCGCGCTCCCGATTCCGTTCCCGTCACGAGGACTGTGGTGGATTGGCACACGCTGGGCATCAGCCTGGCTGAATCTGATCCACCATCGCTCCCGTTTAGCTCGGACTCTACCCCGTCTCCTCAGGATACCGCTGAAGCCATAGACATCTTAACGTCACACATCACCTCGACATTAGATAGGTCATCGAAACAAGTTGTAGCGGAGGACTTCCTTTACCGCTTCGGGTTGCCCGACGATATTAGGGAGCTCCTTAGAGCTAAAAACGCCTCGATACGCGCCTACGACAGGTATCCTACCGCGGAAAATCGTATTCGAATGCGTGCCTTACAACGCGACGTAAAGTCTCGCATCGCCGAAGTCCGAGATGCCAGATGGTCTGATTTCTTAGAAGGACTCGCGCCCTCCCAAAGGTCTTACTACCGCTTAGCTCGTACTCTCAAATCGGATACGGTAGTAACTATGCCCCCCCTCGTAGGCCCCTCAGGCCGACTCGCGGCGTTCGATGATGACGAGAAAGTAGAGCTGCTGGTCGATACATTGCAAACCCAGTGCACGCCCAGCACTCAATCCGTGGACCCTGTTCATGTAGAATTAGTAGACAGTGAGGTAGGACGCAGAGTCTCCTTGCCACCCTCGGATGCGTTACCACCCGTCACCCCGATGGAAGTTAAAGACTTGATCAAAGACCTACGTCCTCGCAAGGCTCCCGGTTCCGACGGTATATCCAACCGCGTTATTAAACTTCTACCCGTCCAACTCATCGTGATGTTGGCATCTATTTTCAATGCCGCTATGGCGAACTGTATCTTTCCCGCGGTGTGGAAAGAAGCAGACGTTATCGGCATACATAAACCCGGTAAACCAAAAAATCATCCGACGAGCTACCGCCCGATTAGCCTCCTCATGTCTCTAGGCAAACTGTATGAGCGTCTGCTCTACAAACGCCTCAGAGACTTCGTCTCATCCAAGGGCATTCTCATCGATGAACAATTCGGATTCCGTACAAATCACTCATGCGTTCAACAGGTGCACCGCCTCACGGAGCACATTCTTGTGGGGCTTAATCGACCAAAACCGTTATACACGGGAGCTCTCTTCTTCGACGTCGCAAAAGCGTTCGACAAAGTCTGGCACAACGGTTTGATTTTCAAACTATTCAACATGGGCGTGCCGGATAGTCTCGTGCTCATCTTACGGGACTTCTTGTCGAACCGCTCTTTTCGGTATCGAGTCGAGGGAACCCGCTCCTCCCCACGACCTCTCACAGCAGGAGTCCCGCAAGGCTCTGTCCTCTCACCCCTCCTATTTAGCTTATTCGTTAACGATATTCCCCGGTCGCCGCCGACCCATTTAGCTTTATTCGCCGACGACACGACTGTTTACTATTCCAGTAGAAACAAGTCCCTAATCGCGAAGAAGCTTCAGAGCGCAGCCCTAGCCCTAGGACAGTGGTTCCGAAAATGGCGCATAGACATCAACCCAGCGAAAAGTACTGCGGTGCTATTTCAGAGGGGAAGCTCCACATGGATTTCCTCCCGTATTAGGAGGAGGAATCTCACACCCCCGATTACTCTCTTTAGTCAATCCATACCCTGGGCCAGGAAGGTCAAGTACCTGGGCGTTACCCTGGATGCATCGATGACATTCCGCCCGCATATAAAATCAGTCCGTGACCGTGCCGCGTTTATTCTCGGTAGACTCTACCCCATGATCTGTAAGCGGAGTAAAATGTCCCTTCGGAACAAGGTGACACTTTACAAAACTTGCATAAGGCCCGTCATGACTTACGCGAGTGTGGTGTTCGCTCACGCGGCCCGCACACACATAGACACCCTCCAATCTCTACAATCCCGCTTTTGCAGGTTAGCCGTCGGAGCTCCGTGGTTCGTGAGGAACGTTGACCTACACGATGACCTGGGCCTCGAATCTATTCAGAAATACATGAAGTCAGCGTCGGAACGGTACTTCGATAAGGCTATGCGTCATGATAATCGCCTTATCGTTGCCGCCGCTGACTACTCCCCGAATCCTGATCACGCAGGAGCCAGTCACCGTCGACGCCCTAGACACGTTCTTACGGATCCATCAGATCCAATAACCTTTGCATTAGACGCCTTCAGCTCTAACACTGGGAGCGGGCTTAGGGACCTCGGTAGCCGTACTCGTCGAACTCGACAAAGAGTTCGCCGTGCAACCTAACCCATGAATCAGCTCGCTGAGTTTCTCGCCGGATCTTCTCAGCGGGTCGCGATTCCGATCCGGTAGTAGATTAATTCGCGAAGCAATTGCTCTTGAGTTGTTAGGTCTCCTTCGGAGGCGCTCGGGCAGTTGTTAGCTAATCCCGCCCCTCTTGGCTGAGCCTTTGCTCGCCCACCTGTCCTGGTGAAACTGGAAAGGCCTTCGGGCCACCAGTAAAGTATCAATGATAAAAAAAAAAAAAAAAAACATCATTCGTCTCTACCCCCCCCCCCCTCCGTCCCTCGTCCCTCGAACGTCGTAAGATAGACGCGTTGGGTTCTCAACTAAATAGCTGTCTTCATTTTCACTATACTAAGAAATTTTACTTCAAAATTGAAGTTTCATCTTAATTAAAATCTTAAAAAGCCTTCTAGGTACACCAATTCACGTTTATGAAACCTTTTAAGCACGCCTGTTCATTTCAAAATATAATAATATGATTTCAATGACTTCGATGCTTGCATTAATTTTTTGAATGGTTAATATTGTACTTGCAACAGTAAGTTTATTTGTTTACATACATACAAGCTGTGTTGTGCCAACACCGACAAGTTGTTGTCAATCCTGATTCTGCAGGATAGCCGTCGGAGCACCGTGGTTCCTGGGTTCCTGAGGAACGTGGATCTCCACGATGACCTGGAGCTCGACTCTGTCAGTAAGTATCTACAGTCGACAACATTGTGCCATTTCGAGAAGGCGGCACGACATGAGAACCCTCTTGTCGTGGCCGCTAGGAACTACATACCCGATCCTGTAGACCGAATGGTAAACAGTCGACGTCGCCCAAAGCACGTCATTACGGATCCTCCCGATCGATAAACGGTGCTTTTAGGCACCACAAGCACCGGTCACCGTCCTCGTCGAACCCGTCGCTTGCGACGAAGGGCTCGACGAGCGAATTAACCCTCAGACACAGCCCACTGAGTTTCTCGCCGGATCTTCTCAGTGGGTCGCGTTTTCGATCCGGTGATAGATTCTGCGAAGCACTACTCTTGCTAGGGTCAGTGTTAGCAACACTCTGGTTTGAGCCCCGTGAGCTCACCTACACACGTTAGGGTGAAGCTGAAATAGCCTCTCAAGGCTATCAGCATAGGTAAAATAAAAAATCAAAAAAGACAAGTTGTTGGCAATATTATATTCGTACACTGGATGACAATTGAAGGACTCGACTGTGCGGGAGCGCCAATAACATTGGAAGTACGTATGTATAAGACTTGTTCTGTGCTCTCTTGTTCACTGTTAAGGTCGTTTAGGCTGCGAAGGAGGGCGGCGGACTCCACAATAAAGCTACGAGGTACTCTCTCGACCCTCGCGAACCTCAATAAGTATTAACTTCGCCCAATCTCATTCCCGACGATAAACCGATATACATGAGTAGAAAATAGAAAATACATATTGTACGTACGTTCCACCTACCAGAGAGCGCCCGCTCCGCCCCGGGTGGATGAGCGCTGATTACGTAATGTAAAAATTAAATTCTTTCGTCAACAACATTCGATATTCAACGACAGTTGGTGTCGTGTCGGGCTCACCAGCCGGCGCCGCAGGCCCGCGCTCTCCGGCCGGGAGCCCCGGCGCCGGTAGCTGCACTATCTTAACTGTCTAGATACCAGGCAAAAGTAATTGGTTAACGCAAACAGCTTCACAGACGTGAAGCATCTGGCTAATTTATAAATGATATAAAAATATACATATACGAACTAGACCAACGCGAGATGAAGGTCGCGGTATGAACAGCGTACTGGCAGTTACAATGATTTAAAACATACTTTAAATGATAAGTCACGTGAGTAGAGTATTGCGACGCAAGCACATGGCCGTCCGCAGGAGTCGGGAGGGGGGGGGGGTCGCGGCTCGGAGCGGGCCCCTCCCTGATGAGAGTCTGCAACGAGTGCCTGTAACGCCCAGGGTGAGATGTACACTGGTGCCTAGAGGCAGTAGACGACGGAGTACAGATTGCTGATCTCTACGTTTGATTAGCATACATCGCGTTATTAGCTTTATCAAATAAAGCTTTTAAGAAAAAAACAATATCGAACACTAACTGAAGTAAACCTAAAGATTGCAGGTTATAAGTAGAGGGGATGATTAAGTTCTATCTACAGATATTATACCGGAGACGGAGACAAGGGCCTTAACAAGAAAGTCGTCGCCTTCGTTCAGGCATGTGTCGACACTGGACCCCATGACGCTTGTTGCAAGAATAGACCGAACCATGGTGCGAGCCCCAGGCCGGACCCGGACGTGTCCGCCCGCGCTCCCGGAGGTCCCGGACACGCGAGCTGCCACGGGTCGGCCCGTCACTTAACTTTTAATTAATACGTTAAGAACAACTCTTGTAATTTTCTAGTGTCCCTAACTCCTATTCCTTAGTTCTGTCATTATTGCATATACCACTTTGTACGTTTGGAACATTTTGTATGTAAACTAATATATTTGACTGTATAACCTGTCCGCTATTCTGATAAGACAAACCACAAGTTCACCGGCTCTCGACCTCATTTATTGTCATTGTCAATCGAAGTAGGAAAATTTCAAAACGCCCTAAATTGAAATTGAAATAAACCCTAGATTTAATATGGTTCATTCAAATAGTGCTTAATCTAAATGAATATGTTACATATTGTACATAGTATATTCCCATGACGTGCACTTCGTAGCCGACCCCATATATTCGAACCCCCATAGATTGAAGCTTGCAATTTACTTGAACTGCTCATACACATATTTACATTATGCAAACGCATCAGATGTCGCGCCGGACTGGCGACCCGACCTAGCACGACGAACACAAAAACGACACTTTACACTTTCGTTATAGTGTAGTGGCGTGCGATAACAGAATGAGTGGTTCATCAGGGAAGGGGAACTGGTTACTTCTAGCGTACTAGCCCCCTGGACACCAGCGGAATGTTACTTCGCTAATAAATTATCTCACTCCCGTGCTGACTATACTCATGTGAACCCTACCTTTTATATTAATAAAATTCAATCAAATTCGAGACGCATTGATATTGACACTGACCATTGACTGGCTTATCAGCGTCTGATCTTTTAATAAAGATTAATTAAAATCTTGAATAGGTTATTAAAATTTAAATACAAGGCTTTAATTTTCTAAAAGCGAAACTAATGACAGTCTCATTAATAACCCGCGGAACGGGGCCGATAAATATTACTTAAGGATCATAATTAAAATAGAATCTATACTTATAAATAAAATTGGAGTGTCTGTTTGTAATATTGAAATAACCGCTTTTTACTACATGCATATGAATATATACGGTACATACACCAAAATAGCATTTTTTACAATTTTTGTCTGTCTGTCTGTTTGTTCCGGCTAATCTCTGGAACGGCTGGACCGATTTTGATGAGACTTTCACTAATAGGTAGCTGATGATATAAGGAGTAACTTAGACTCCTTTTTTTAGACTAGCTTCGTCCCGCGGCGTCACCCGCTGTTATTGTCGTACCGCGCGCAACAAGGCGGGCTTCGCCTATCAATAATTTAATGTTTCCGAAGCGAAGCTAGGGCGGGTCGCTTGTTTACAATAAAATTAATCAGATATTGCTAAATGAAAAATAATAATATTATAAACAATAATGCTAGTTTGATCAGTAGTAGTTAGTAGTGTAATATTTTGAGGGGCATTTTCGAAGTTCTCGCCTTTGGGTCGTCCACAAACACAGAAATGGAAGTTTTATCAAAACAAGTGAAAACATCACATGATATTATTGTTACGTTTACAGTAACGTTAATGGGTCGAGTGAGTCTCTTATTACAGATAATATATAGAATAGTTTCATTTCCTCAATTTAAGATTTCGTTGTAGCACTGCCCCTGACGTACAATTTTAAAATTTGAAGATTTCACATTTTATTATTTATTTTATATTATTTTTTAGTTATTACACTTCATGTAAAATTTACATTGGCGGGCTTAATGCCTAAGGTATTCTCTACCAGTCAACCAAAGTTAGTGCAGAGTAAATAGTGGTAGGTGCAATGAAATGTGTCGAAATGTGTCGATTGTGGCTACTTATAATTTATAATCAATGAATTGAGTGTGCACACTTTTAAAAGATATTGGCAGCAGCTTGGCTCTGCCTCTGGCATTGCTGACGGACGTCAGCGATAAGCAACAGTAACCCCTCACCATCAGGTGGATTGTATGCTCGTCTGCCTACACGAGCAATAAAAATAAAATGAAATAAAGATACATATTTATTGTTAAACTGAAGTTATGCATACGTACTCCGCATGTTTCGCGTTTTTATCCGCTTCAGGACGCGTGATAATCTACAACTTGGCAAGCGTGGTGAGGTCCGATCTCGAGGACATTATTTAAAGAATACGACATAATATTATTATTACTAGAAGATGATTACTAGAAGTATTTTTTTGATAATGCCATCTTGTTGTGTCTTTAAAGTGGTTAGTTGCCCTCAATTAAGAAAAATATTATTATTATTCGCCAATAGATGTCGGGAAGAGTTGATTATTGAAAACACGAATAAAACAACATTTTCTGAAAATAAATCGTAGCAGGTCGATTTATCGCCCCCGAATTCCCCTGTATACTAAATTTTATGAAAATCGTTGGAGCCGTTTCCGAGATTCAGATTATATATATATCAATATACAAGAATTGCTCGTTTAAAGGTATAAGATTACGACGGTCGAGAGAGGTCACGATATATCTTGATACAAATGTGCTATTTTTTTTAGCTCCAATGATGTCTTTCACCAAGCAATTATCATACCCTTTATAAGAGACTGTGTAGAGCTTAGGCCAAGAAACTACTCTATAGACAAGTGATAACAATACGATTTCTTAAAATTTCGTCCGTGACCACGAAAGCTTGGCCCCGGATAATTCTGTGCCTGATGGGTAGCCACAAGTCACTTGTATAGCCGTAGAGGAGTGGACGAGTTCCAAGATATTAGGGTTGAATCTCGATACTATTGTGGAGAAGCCTGCTTGATATCTTATAGAATAAAAAATGTATTCATTATTTTCATAGCAATGTGGATCAGATTCCGCTTTCGTGCTTGTGATGCTGCGGCTTCGACCATCGCTAATCATCAGGTATATGTCGGACTTGGTGATGTAAACAAACAAAACAGTTTCATGTAACATAGTATTAACATTTCTTACAAGATCATTTCGCTGATGTTGGTAGTACTGGGTTTGTACAACATTATATTATTATAAAAGGGCCGACAGACGAATATGTGAGTTGTTTGTAGCCGATTTGTTACGTTTGTCCCCCTGTAAGATCCCGGGAACAAACCCCTAATCTTGTCCGACATAAACAAAATTTTGTCGAACGGATTTAGATAGAGTCCATTTTAGCCTGAAATAGCACGGAAAAACTGTGTCGTAGGCAATATTGGTAATAAGCTTTCAGGTTCCATGCCTGTGTACTATACGTCGCAGCGTGAAGAGTTTACTCCTAGACTTTTTTATTTTTTTATTTCTTAGATGTGTGGACGAGCTCACAGCCCACCTGGTGTTAAGTGGTTACTGGAGCCCATAGACATCCACAACGTAAATGCGCCACCCACCTTGAGATATAAGTTCTAAGGTCTCAAGTAAGTTACAACGGCTGCCCCACCCTTCAAACCGAAACGCATTACTGCTTCACGGCAGAAATAGGCAGGGTGGTGGTACCCACCCGCGCGGACTCACAAGAGGTCCTACCACCAGACTTGAGGCTGTAGTGCAAGGACAACACCTGGAGGACCCATCGCGTCGTACTTTGTCACAGAAACAGTCAGAAGGAGGATGGCGGTGGTAGCTCCCACCACAACCATCAGCAAACGTGCTCTCGGGTCACAGGTATGATTACAAATGTTTAGAAGCTTAAAATTTATGTTTTCAGACAGAAAAAACTAACAATGTGTTGTCTGGCAACTTGTTTGACTTGAGGCTTTCATTCATTATAAGAGGACTAGAATCACAAAGGCATTATCCAATTATAGAAAGAAAAATACGAAATCAAATAATAAAAGTGGTTGACAAATACTCACAAGTACTTATACTGCTTCCTATCTCGGAAACTATCACCCCGTCGTCGTCCCTCTCACTCTCACGAGGAAAAATTATCCTCCGTAGAAATATAAAAAGAAAATCTCATTGGGAAATTTCAGTTCAAACAAAAAGCTGTAATAAGAAGAACATCTAGAAAGTTCCCCAAGTCATTAGCCAGCGGCTACTCACAGCTTCGACTTAGATTAAACATTTAATGTTTAACAGTTTGAGGTCTCTGTATGTATTGTATTAAGCTTGTGCGCTGTCTCAGCAGGAACTCTCGAGAATTATTTTTAAAAACATTTAAAAAATAATGCTATGTTGTATTCGTGTGTACCGTTACCCGGCGAGTTAGGCTGGCAGTGTTCAACAACGACAGGCACATCTAAGCGGACCACTCGAATTTCAATTTGAGGGCCGACGAAGAGAACGGACGGCGTGAAAAGGACGAAACATCTCTCCTCCCTTACTGAACGCAGAATGGTTTAAAAAACCGTTTTAATCCTTTTTTTTAAAAAAACAGCAATGGTAAGATTTTATCTGACTTAATTATTCGCGTAAAATGTGGAAGAGAATTTGATGATGTAGAAGTACATTAACATAAGTTGTTGAGTCGATCGTTGGAAAACCGACGAGGAGATAGAAACACTCTTTGAAATAAAGAACAGCAGAGAAGCAAATTAATACAGAAACTTGGTGTTCGTTTTTACAGACATTACGTTCAATTCAACTATTTATTAAATTTAGCTGCACTATTGTTCTTAGCAAATACGGAGCGGACCGACTACAAAAACTTACGTTTTTCATCACCTAATATTGTGCTCAGCTATTTTTCATTAAGTGTGGTGAATGAGCGTATAGATTTCACTAATGACTTTCTTGTGGATGACATTGACATTGCTAGTTGGCTGTTTAATTAAGAGAGCCCTTGCTTCGTTGCTTACAGAAACTAGAAAAGTCATTGTGGTAACTAATAGCTTAGAGAAAACAAGCAAATAGTTCGTAGGCATTATTTCTTAACTCTGACAGTTGTTCTCTCATTAAAAGTGAATGTCGTGGAACAACGAGTTGTGAGTTCATTTTAGCCGCACGCTGTGACTTAGAGTGCCCGTAGCAGAGTACAATACAGTGCTTGATAATTGTATTTACATTCTAAACCTTGCAGTAATTGTCGTAAGTAATCAGATTTACGTTTCATTGCGTGTAGACCCCAAAGTCGGAGTCAAACGGCCACTGAGAGGCCATCAAAACTTTATTATATTACGCTCTGTCTATTGTGATCTCACACACAATGACTCTAAGTTGTGATTGCGTGATTCATGAGCTCAGCTGTCGACTATTCAATAAATTAGAGTATAAGCACAAGAGTCTAGACGTGGCGCTCAGCGAAAACCACGAGCTGACCTTCGTGCATGGGGCGTGATGCGCCCATCCTGGTGTAGGGGAATGATACCCCGCCCTGCTTAGCTGCTTACTATGCATTTATAGTAATGAGCAACATACGTTAGTCAGTCAGTGGTCAACGTGCAGCGATCCACCGCGGTCGCTGACGTGACTAAACATGTAATTATACGTAGTGTTTTATTGACCGCTCCGATGAGGTTTATGGAGGACAACACGCAAACAAACAACCAACGCACACGCCTCCTTCTTCTTTCTTCTCCCTAAAAACCTCACACTCGTATTATCTGAGTACGAAGGGTCAAATCTCATCGGTCCGTACTGAACTATGGTTCAAGCGACGGGCCCATTCTTCGGCTAGCCTTCGAACCGTTGAGGCGAAAGAACTGGATGAATCTTCACCTTCCCACTGGCGTAAGCGCTGACCGACCGCAGCTCCTTCCGGAAGAACTAGCACCGGATCAGAGCTGAGCCGACGATAGGGCGTCAACACTGTGTAGGCGACTTGGACACGTCAGAGCATATGCTAGTGGGCTGCCTCGCGCAGGAGGTGCAGCGCTGTGTCCTCATCGCACAAATATGTACAGGCCTGCCGCTGCCGGAAGTCGTCGCTGCGATGCTCGACTGCGACTGGTCACGGCGACGCAGGTGCTCAGTTTCAGTAGCTGCCTGCACCTCGTCGCTCGGAGGGAGCCGACGATAGGACCGATCCTGCCGCTGCTGACCGTCATCCGTCATGGCTCGGCAGTGACAAGTCGAGGGAGGCGAGGCTACACCGTGCGCTACCGCTACTGGCGCTACTCTACGACGCGGTTTGGTCGTCGATCCACGAATAAAGTTTATGACTTGCTCGAAAAAATACAATCAAAGTTGATTCATTTAGTATCGGATTTGTTCTGGACTATCAATTCATATAAACAGTTGAATCTCAATTGTATTTTGTACTCAAATGACTCCGGCATGCCACGCCGCTCTGCGGACAGCGCTGTTGGTAGTAAGCACTGTATACCAGCATCACGTGAACAGTAAGCTCTACATCCCCTCTGTACTAATAAATATAGCTTACAGCTCAAATGATGTTAGCTTCAAACTCTTCTTCATTAGTTAGTAACTCAATACGTACGATTCAACTAGATGTTAAATCAGTGGTCCAGTTCAAAAAGCTCGTTCAGCCCGCACCCGGCTCGCGAGACCTACCGAACTTCTGACGCGCTAATTACACACATTTCTTACGTCATCCATAAAAATAATGTACATTTTCGGATGAGGCTAAGCACATAAATCCACCTCGTTTCCATTTACGATTGTTTCATTCGTGTTTCACGATCAAGTTATTACATAAACACGTTATAAAGTAGACCTGACGAGAGACGCGAGACCTGGACGAATACTAACGCTAATAAAACTAATCAATTCATTCGATCGACCGTCGCCTAAGTTCAAGAAAATCGTTTATTCACAGAATAAATAAATATTTGGAATGTTAGAAACTTGATAACAAAAATAATTCTCATCCCTCTGAATACATTTCAATGAATACAATGTGACTGAGAACTTCGAAAATTGTATTTGCTTGATAATTCGAAAACCACAATTGTACACTGTTGAATAATGCAATATTGGAGACATAACAAATAGGGCCTTGCTTTTTTTTCTTCATTGGGTACGAACATACGGCCCACCTGATGGAAAGTCGTAGAACGCACAATGAATTCTTGGAGAGATAATAATATGTCGATCGATAGATGGGAACTAATAGATTGTTCTTTTGCTATGTAACTTCATGCTTCAAGGTGGCTGCTACTATGAGTGCCCATGGGCTTGTTTGTCTATCCTCATAAGAAATAAGAGGTGACGGTGGTGAGCATTTGCAAATACATTTACTTCTCCGTATCCACGCGTGTGTTTATAGTGTACCTACGCGTGGTCCGCAACTTATATCAATGTAAACTCCTGTTAGTTCGATGGATTTGATATTTTAAACCAAAATATGTAGACCGGCGAGTACATACTTGCCAGGTCACGGTGTAGTCGGTAGCCGTAGCGCGGCTAGAGCCGGCCGCGCCTCTGGTCGGATGTACTGTAATTATAATGACACAGTTAATCGAATAAAGCGGATGTTAGATATTTTTACTTGGGGTGGTAAAAAGCGTGCAGCCCCTTTGAAATGAAAGTTTTGATACGAAAGTTTGTTACAAAAGCTCAAAGATCAAATACGGCCATAAACCAACCGCTCTCCGCAACCGACACTCCCCCGTACTTTTACGGACCACGGGAGTTAAAATATTAAGGTTAACATTAATTAACTACATTAATAGTGCTACGGTGATCCGTTCGCTGTTTCGCTTCGAGCAGTTCCGATTTCTAACCGACTCGTGCCACCTCTGTAACACTTTTTTAGTAGATACGACATCCCTAGATGGATCGAGAACATTCTGGGCTAGTCGAGTAGTTTCAAAGTGTGTTTCTGCTCTCTGACGATAGATGGTGTACATCGGTACATCTCGAGCTTTCTCGGCGTTACTAGTTCCTTTGATATTCGTTTCGGCTATTCGACTATGCGGCGATAGATGGCGTTACTGTTACCGGCGTAACAACAGCGTGTACCAGAAAGCTTTTATCCAAAATTATTTATAGTTCTTGAGCATTTGTGAGATTATTAAACTCAATCAATATTAATCCATACTATACTAATATCAACATATAATAATATATATAATAAATATATAATGTCCATCTTTCACCTCGAAACGAATCAATGGACTGACCCGTTTATAATATGTGGCGGGCAGCCATCATACAATGCAAGATATTTGACAGATGCCTGAATCTCGCTAACGACATCTTCAAGATAAGCTCGCATATATACAAGTTCCGAACAACAACATTCGGACCGTCGGTCTACCGAGCAATATCTCACGCTCGGTGGAAGATCTTCTCTTTGTCGTATACCTCCAAAATTATATTTATTATATGACTCAAGAATGATATTGTCAACGTTTACCCTGAAAAAAAAAATTAATTCCTGCAGGAAACTGTGTTTTTTTATTAACTTTAGAAAAAATACGAGAACACTTTTCGCTGAGCACGCAGGCGAAGCCGCGGGTAGCGCCCAGTTATAATATAAATTAAACAATATTGGAAACGAGCACAATCAGCTCTCGAAACCAATGAAGTCTTAAGGTCGGCATTCAGTGGAACTACATTAGGGACCGACCGACCTTCGGCCCTCTCAACTACATAAAAGGTTTCCACGATATAATTCATCTATAACTATTCACTTAACGATTGGAAACGGAAAAGTGAGTTAATCTTGAGCATAGTTGGTATCTACGGAATGTAGCCGTGCTATTGAATGTAGCATGCTGTTAACTAGCAATGTGAGAAATTTCAATATAATTACGACTTTGCCGATCTCATGATCAAAGAATTGCAAGTTTAGATGACCTCTCAGCGTCAGCTGGACTGCAAGCTTAGTTACTCATCTACACTAATAAAAAACGCAACTATGTTGTCTCAAGAGTACGACGTGCAAATTAAGTTACAGACACAGCCCACTGAGTTTCTCGTCGGAAGTTCTCAGTGGGCGCCACCGATCTGGTGCTAGATTCAGCGAAGCACGGCTATCACTAGAGTAGGTGTTAGCAAATCTTCTCAGGTCAAGCCCCGTGGGCTCGCCCGCCAGTCGGGGTGACTCCAGAACAGACCCTCGAGGCTAGCGACAGTAAGGGCTACATTAAATAATAAAACGTTTAAGTAAACTGTTCAAATTAAAAAATAAAATGTGCTATCAAAGTCTCGACAGATATAAACATTGACACAATTTAGAAAATATTCACAAAGAATTCAATTTGAGACGTCTTCAAGCCAACACAAACGCCTACAATGTCAACTGGAAAGTGAGATCCAGTTCAGAGTGTCGCTGCATTTCACCGGATTGAATAAGATACTAATATCTGTGGACCGGATGTCCGGTGTCGGTGGATGGCGGCAGCGGCCGAGATGTCCACTTGTCACTGTAAGAACGAGGCTTACGTTGTGACGCGCCCGGATATTTTATGGCTGAAAGAATGCTGTCACTTTATAATAAAAGGTGAGTCGAATTGTTTTTTATCCCGAGAGAGAGGAGACTAAAGAATAATTAATAAATAAGTAGGTAATCAGTAATTGCTTCTTTCTCTGTGCACTAATCTATTTTAGAATTTAAAAGGTTAAAGTTTTCTTTAGTGAAAGCTATTTTTCATTACCGAAAGTTTATACGAAGTTCATCAAAGACCGGCTAAGTTTGGTGAAAGCTGAATTGAAATATAAGTTTATTGAAAATATTGAAAACCGATTTCAATAGTAAAACACACACACAACACAAGCACAAACTAGCAGCTTCGGACCCGGACGAGTCGAAAGAGCTTAGTTTTCGTTGTTTTTGTATATTTTGATTTAAATGCCAAACTTCTTAATTAATGTCATGAAATCTCCATAATGACTTTCCAAATTGGTTTATAAATAAAGTAGTAACAAAAAAATAAAAACCACAACCAAATTAAGAACCTCCCGTTTTTTAAATCAGTTTTAAAAGTTAAAAAGTTTCAGTTACTTTAGGGGTCGTGACGCAGCGTGCCCGAGATGATGGCAGGCGCTCTTATGTATGAAAAATTATGAAGTTAAGGAAGCCACGCAAGCGAACATAGGCAGGCCACTATTGTTCTGTAAATCAACGAACTGATCAGACAGTAGAACTCACGTTCTGCCGCGTCCTAGTCGCATGCGGTATAACACGTCATGCTGGTCCAGCGCTCACGGTGTGCCGCCTGTACACTCCGATGACCATTTAAAATCGAGTGTGCCGTGATACCGCTGCTCACCTGTGCGAAAACAAGAACTAA
Source organism: Bombyx mori (assembly GCF_030269925.1). NCBI lineage: Eukaryota > Metazoa > Arthropoda > Insecta > Lepidoptera > Bombycidae > Bombyx > Bombyx mori. The sequence goes on from NC_085121.1 coordinate 122,285, forward strand.
ACACAAATGATGAGATTTAGTTTGACGTAAACAAGAGCGGCCGCTGAGAAGAATTCACTCCATAAAACCGAACTAATTGTGTTCTCAGACAGAGCCACATAACTCGGAATGAAAGACATAAAGTGGCCAACCTAATCTAGATCTAGTTGATTGGACGATTTTAGTACATATTGAAGTAGTTCCCTCGTGGTAATGTCGTAGCGGCGGGCACGGCACGAGCAGCGCTTTCCAACTAGTTGCAGTATTGAGTGGCAATGGGAGCCGCGCCAGGTATTAGGGACCCGTGAGAAGCTGAGCTCAGTGCTCGGTGAGGGTGCTTCCAGACAGCGTTAGAAACAAATAGTAGTCCAGAGCTGCACGGAGCGTCGCCGCGAGTCGTGCCAGAGTGTAATTATAAACGGTGACATTGGCTGACGACCAACGCTCTTGAACTTTGTAGAAATACTTGAAACTTTTATTACTTTGTCTTAGAATAGTATCTATCTGATCGTTTCGTGGGTCTAGTTGTTGCACCGCTGAAGCGGTTCTATTCCTGGTCGTAGTTTTCTCATACGAGTCTGTACCTATATATGTGTATTTACAACACCCAGATCATACGAGATAATGGAAGTTGCTTGGGACTGCTGAACGAGAAATGCTCAAGCGAGTAAGCTTAGTTAAGTAGACATTTCTATTTTCAAACTATCACTCACAGCAGAGGGTGAGGAAGTATATCGATAAGAGAGGTGTTTCAAAAGAACACTGATGAGGCGCGGTCAGAGTTTCCACCTGCAGGCGTCGGTACTGTTCGTGTGTCGATCTACACGGCTGAAAGCTCTACACGCCTTGAAAAAACCACTGTTAAGGTTCATATTTCCCATCGAAATGCCACCAAACTGAACAACATTGCAATATTCATAAAGTCTCAAAATAATCGAAGTATGTCAACAGCTTGGCGGTGACAAACACATTGCAGCCTCTTCGTCTACAGCCAAACGGCTAACCATCATGAACAAATAACACATACAATAAGTTATACCGTGTGTTTATTGAGTACCGCACGTGGCTGCTCCGGCCGGCCTCATCATAAAGTGCCGATATCACACGAGGGGCTGATGGAACACAGACGAGCGCCGGCGGTGCACCAATAAACACTTTATGTTGTCGTCATGGACTTGCGATATCACGATGACTATTACACTCGCTCTGAGTTATGGGGCAAAACGATATCACTTGGCTAATCTCCGATGAGATATTGTTGTAATAATGAAAATTATGAATAAATTTGAAATTTCGGTTTCAGTTCGATACTGAACATGTACAGGAAAGTGTTCAGTTTTCTGGAGAGAGTTCCGCTCAGCCGCGTAGCCGGTGCGACCACCTGCTCGTGTTCACCGCGGAGCACATTCTGTGTCGGCAAAGCGTTACTACAAAATAAACTTCTCCGTGCCGACCGGTTCCGAGGGCGAGGGGCTCTTAATGTCAAATGAGATTTGAACTCGTCTGCATATCAACGTCGTTAAAGATGTAGTATGTACGTAACGTCAAGTTAAAGTATATTTAAAGTATCTACGTAAAGTGGGAGTTTTTATTTTTTTACTGCTGTACTGTGCCGTGCTGTGCTTAGTAATGAGGCAATTAGTGCTCATTATCTATATAGGTATGTATATACGTAATCAATGCATATTTTGTAATTTTAAATTCGTTTACTTCTCGCTTTGGTTGACAAAAAGCTATTCAAAGCATTTGTGTTGAAATAACAATGTAACCATAACCCAGGTGATGAGTCGGCGCCGCGGACGTGAGGCCCCCGACTGCTTCAGACAATTAGAGACCGCAGGTACGACGCGATACGATACAATCCAATCCCGGTGCAAACAGTTTAAAGCCCTTCTTAAATACGACAAGCACCTTCAATCTTCAAAAAAATGATTAGTGAGAAACATTGAAACAATGTTTTCTGTTTTCGAAACTTCTAAGAGTGATTTCCTCTTGAAGCATGTTTTCTCTAACGAAATCACGTACTTTGCGGATGTTGAGAATTTAATTTGTGTTAAACACGAATGAGAATTGTTTTCTGCTGGTTGTGATATTTTCTTTGAAAGCGAGGCGGCTTGCCTCTGATGGTTCAGTGGACGAAATCAACTTACACAGATGAGATCACACGAGTTTTCTCATTTTCTTTAAAACTCAAACGAAGGATTTGCATTCTTAGCTCAGCGGCATCATTAGTGCATTCCAAGCTCAAAATTTATTATATTAATCTCGTTAATTCTGAAAGGCACAAAAGATCGCGGGTTGCATATAATTTTCTGCCCAACAAAATTAAGTAAGAATCTATTTAAAGATACCGAAGTACGGTGATTACGGGACATTTTTTTTTATTGCTTAGATGAGTGGACGAGCTCACAGCCCACCTGGTGTTAAGTGGTTACTGGAGCCCATAGACATCCACATCTTAAATGCACCACCCACCTCGAGATATAAGTTCTAAGGTCTCAAGTATAGTTACAACGGCTGCCCCACCCTTCAAACCGAAACGCATTGCTTCACGACAAAAATAGGCAGGGTGGTGGTACCCACCCGCGTGGACTCACAAGAGGTCCTACCACCAACTTTTACATGGAGTGTAATAAATAAGTAAATAAATAATTTCAGAAGACGCAGTGTCCATCGCGGCCGCCTGCTGTCGTCACGCTATACATCCGGTCCTCGTTGAGCAGACCAGACTTTCCTCTCTTTTCAAGAAATCCACACAGTATTTTTTTTTAGGAACGAGTATAACCACTAAAATTAGAGAGTCCCCAAGTTTTTGCAGATAAAATCGGAGTGTAAGACCCATGATCTAAGTTAGGAAGCACATTACTCCGGAGAGTTGGTGGCTAAATTGAATTTTATTCGTAATTTATGTTTTGGTGAATGAAGCACAATCGTCTCGTCGACTACTCGCAAATCTGATAAAGAACTCGGCCGCCCTTCAATTTGTCAACATCAGCTGTCAGCGAGCGCGGTGCGGTGCGGGGCGGCGCGGGGGGCGGGGGCTCGCAGTCGCACAATCGACGCGACGCCTCCACGTAAACGCGTACAGAGTAACAGTTTCTAGAATTCCTAGGCTGATGACGTAGTAACGATCCTAGTAGTACTACCTACTAGTAGTACTACTTGGGTTTTTATATTATTAGTTCGCAGCAAAAATCAGCATGACAGTGCTACCTACATACTTTTCTATCTGTTTTTGTTTCTTCAAATATGTGACATTAGAGATTATTCGTTAAGAATAGATTCCAGGTAAAGAGCCCGGTACGATAATTAGGTGAGCGCTAAAACCGCGTGTTGACACAACACAAAGGGCACTGATTAATATATTAGTTTATCGGTTCATTTTAACTACTTAGATGAATGTTAATTTCAGTTTGACACGTTTAATTGACTCTGTTGCCGCCATCTCAGCAGGACATTTTAATTTTTTTTAACTGCATATGTGGGCAGAGTAGCATACGGCCGACCTGTTGATCAATGGATACCGTCGCTCATGGACATCAGCAATGCCAGAGGCACAGCCAAGTGATTGCCTATCCTTGACTACTCTCCACAAAGTTACATAAGCTTACAAATCGTAGTAATGCATGTACGCACAATTTTTTTGAGATGATTAGCTCTGAGCCTAGCATTTATGAAACAAATGAAACCGCATATTACAAGAAATTATTGAGACAATGAACAATTGCATGCATATAGAACTGGGGGCTCTGTGAGGTTATCCCCTCGCGCGGTTTATTAGAACATTTTCTTCGAGCTGGTGCCAAAACTCGTTTGAGTTTTAATGTTATTTATTGCAGCTGAAACATGGCTTTTGTGGAGCAAGTGTCGCGACTAACCCCGACGAACTTTTATTGAACACTTTTTAATTCTTAAGTTTTAGTCTGAGTTAGTTTGTCAACCCTTAAACACTAAATATATCAGGGACGTAGTTAGTATCCTGTGTGCCATAAGGTTGAATGTATTCTAACATTATTTCGTTCAATCTACAATACACACAACGTAGGTACATTGGTTTATAATTTATGCCGGGCTTTTAAATTTCATAATCTCCATATTCTATCTACATAGTCCCTGAGCAATGTGAAGGATCGAACGAATTACTTATAAAGATTTTCTTTTGTAGCTTCTGAACGCAGAGGGAACACGTCGAGAAGAGCTTGAACAAGATGTCCAGACGCCTGCCTGGACGATTGCCTTAAACCAGAAAGATATGAAACAATTTTCAAATTATACGTATTGTATTCATAGTTATATAGATCATAACAAGTCTGTACATTTACTTCTCATTTCACATTTTAATTAACTTAACGTCTCTCCACTCGAACCTTGAAGTAATAAACTAAAGTACTTTACTAAATAAGATAGTAAAATTATGCTCTACCGCTCTCATTCGCACTTGACAAGTTACAACGCGTTAGAGCAGGACAGGCAATATTTATCATTAATCCTAAAATCTAGTAGAAAGTCTAATAAAATTTGGTGAATGGATTATATTATAATAAAACTGAGTGACACGAACGAAGGGTATTTGCGTTGTGTCCGACAGCACAGCGCACAGGGCACAGCGCACAGGGCACAGGGCACAGTGGCTGCGGTGTGCCGGTCTCGTGTGTCATCTTGTAGTATACTCGTACACAGTGAATATAGCGAGAATATTGTCCTATCAGTAAGTTATCAAGTTGAACGAAGAAGGCGCGTCTAGTGTGACGGCCGCCCGGGGCCCGGGGACATAACCTCGCTGCTGCGCGCCGCTAGCGCCTGCTTCGAAACATCGTGTACCTATACAATTTATGTAGGTAGGTAGTTCAGAAGTTAATATCATTTTAAGAGCTAACCTGCTCACGTGTACCCTCTTTGAATAATACGCAAATAATTCTTACCACGACTCTCTCCCTCCTCCTCCTCTAAAACCGCAGATCGGATAAATGGATAAAATCGAACACTTTTTAGCGACGTCTAAGAAGGTTTCAGCTTTTGCGCGCTCGGGCTTGTGCTCAATTGAGCGTGCCGCACGATTTTCACTCGGCTCGTAACGAATCTTAATACGGTAAAAGGTGAGGAAATGTATCACGTTTGAAGAAATACAACCAGCACTGGGGCTCCGGCTCCGCCCCACATTAGTACTTCACTCTGTTGTAGTTCTGAGCTAGCTACGAGTATATTCGTCAAACTAAGTTTAGTAGTCATCGCATACAGTACTGTAGTCCAATTCAATTGATAGAAATAGTTAAGGCTGACATTAATTGATAGACGTGTTCACAGCCCAACTGGGGCGAATCACGGATTAATATAATTCTAATTTGTCCTTGAATGATATTATTATGTCTAATATCTCCTCGCCTCACTTATCTGAGTGTGATATTTCCTGAGAGAGTGCAGGTGTCTTGGTCACAACCAATAAACTATTATAGTTCAGATGTTACTCTAAACATATACTTTTATAAATAATAATAATAATTGAAACGAACGATTTCAGGAAGGATAACGAAATATACGAAGAATGTCGTATATCTTAAAATTAATCAAATTTTTTACTCATTTAAAAACTAATTTTAATATTAGGTTTGTAATAAATCAACGAACGCCGTTAATTTCTACAAACCGGTCGTCCTGGTGGAGTCATTATTGCGGTACACTGTGCGGACGAGTCGCCACACTCCGCGCCAACTGTTTTCAATGTTTGTAGAAATAAATCAATAGTAAAGTTTTCTGAACGGTGTAGACAGAGGTCTGAAGTGGTTACAGGAGGGACTCATGGGTACACGGAAGATACCGTAGCGCCCCGCCTGAAAAACCAGCTCGAACTTATTGCAATTAATTGAATGTTTTCCCTTTGTCGGCAGACAAGCACACACGCACAGACAGCGCACACACCTCACAGAGAGCAGGCTTCGTCAGTTATAGACGTCAGCGATGTCAGGCGCACGGCCGAGCCGCTATGTCCTGCCGAGGACTAATAATACCGCTTAATGAACATTGGCAAAGTTATCCTGTGGTGGTGGGCGGGGCGATGGTACAATAATACTAAACCGGACCGCTTCCAATAATTTCTCGAAGCACTGCCACGTGCCTCAGAGTAAGAGCTATGCTGTCCTTAAGCCGTCTCGGGGTGTAGTGTCATCCACTGGCAGGTACTGGCAGGTGCGGCACACCCTCCCCGCGCCCCGCAGCACGTGACTGAAGCAGCGCAGCAGTGGGCAAGGATCGCTGCACCGCCCCGGCCGGTCCACTCGCCCTGGCAACTCGGCACAGTGCGGACGCGCTTCTCAAATCAGATGACATTCCCCAATAAATACTGAGCTGCTTCGCTAATGACGACCGAATACATTACTCTGAGGTTTGAGCAGTGGACCGCAAGGCTGACAGTCGGCCGTCCAGTTGATGAATATCCGGTGATCAGAACACAATATATTAACCCGACTGATAGATCTGGGTTACGAGATTAGTGCTCGTAAAACGTAGACGAGTAATCCCATTATTAGGAGAGTATTATGTAAACGAAACGCATGTAGTGCGTGACGTACATGTCGTCAGCGGCTCGGCTGTGCCTCTGACATTGCCACTGTCAACGAGCGGCGGCCATAAAGTACTTCTCTTTTTTTTCAATAAAAAGTAAAGCAGCCATACAGTATACGAGTACATATCTCACAAGTATTTCGACAATGAGACCAAATAAATGTAGTAGGTTTGAGTGATTTTATCTCAATGACGCGTAGCGCGTGGCGACGTCATTTACCAACTGGGACCGCGTGCTGATTCTGATATGTTATTAGTGTTCTAAAACAATTCCCAATAGGTTCGTTGGCTGGTTCGTCTCTCTGCTAGATATTGCTGGTGGGGTCGCGGGCTGGCTCCGTCCCTGTTCGGTTCTTGCCGCAAGCCCAGTGTGTAGACACGAGGGACACCTCCCACGCTTGTTCCGAGCGCTTGCAGATACATTTCGCGCCTACATTTTAAACACGCCTGTGACTAACTATTTCCGTCAAAATAATGTTATTTTTGTGACGATTCTTTGTATTTTGGTCGCTATGTCAGTGAAATTAGTTTCGCGACGCCTGTGAATTGACGCCTCACTTTATTGTAAGTTTTATTTGATGTTTTATATTAGCTGTGGCTCTAGAACGTTTAGGTACAGTACGACAACGTGAATGAGCAGTTTGACTGAGTCTCAAGTTGTTTTAACGGTACAACGGTGATCCCACCCTTCAAACTGAAACACGAAACTGCTTCTCGGCAGAAATAGTCAGGGTTGTGGTTCCCATCCGTGCAGGCTCACAGCACGCTCCGGGTGTTCCATATGCTCGTGCGTCTTGTTTGCTTTCAGGTAGAATAGATTGGGTGTAGGCGTAGACAAATTCAATAAATATTTTATTCCCCACGAGTATAATAGTCATTAATCGCGGATCTTACAACTAAGTATGTCCTTTTTCGTCAAATGCAGGTACTCGAATAATGAAATGTGTTTCTGAATGACGTGAGCTCTGATTCAAAGTCTTTTGATAAAAAAATCTATTTAAATAATAAAAATCATACAAAACCACCAGACAATTAGGCACAATGTTCCTGAAGCTTAACAATAAATCGTTCAGGATTTCGTAACAAGCGATTCCGAAGCTGTGATAGTAGAACATGGTATGATCACACACACACACAACGACGCGACGCGCGTTATATCGACGGATCATGTTACTAAAAACAGATTTATAAACATAAATGTCAAGTTTACCGACATTTGCCAGCCGATAGGCCCGACGGTATCGGCCGCGAATCGCAGGTCGAATTTCGAACAATTTATATGATAAATATATTATTTTGTGAACGTTTGTAGCGGCACCTTTCGTATTAACTTACATTAGGTATCGGCAATTATTCGTTCGTGTAAAGATAAAGACACTTCCATTTTTAAGCTACGGGTGTGTTATAAAGCTCTGCTGAAAGTACGTGATAAGAACCATATTTTCATTAATTTATCAATAAAATGAACTAATTTAGCGGGATGCGAGCGCGGCGGCGACGTCGTCTCCGACCAGGTGAACTGGCAAGCGCTTCGGTGATGGTCTCCTCTTTGTGCATGCAAGGTCGGTCAAACGTATTCTAAAACTATACTTTGTTTTCCAGCATACGGCCCACCTGAATCTGAATGCGTCGACAACAGCCGGGGTACAAAGGCGTTGTACGCTCTACACTGTACACTGTACACTGTACAATAATCGACAGCCGGCAATACAAGCTCTCGCACGCTCACAGTACTCGTCAGATACAATAATAACTTTTATTGAAATATTTTCCAACAAATCAACAATCAAACGGGCGAATAGGCATTAAAACATAAATCTGATCATAAATTTTACATTAACTGCTAGTTTTAATTCTCCGAATCTTTTTTTAGTAGCGACGTATATTAGGGATGTCACTCTCCGAAAATACGACTAAAATATGGAACTAAAATACTAAATACACTTATTGTCCCTAAACGGACGGAGGGCGAAGGGACGAACAGATTTCCCATGTCGGGCTTCACAACGAATACACTCCGAGCACGTTCCAGTCTACGTCGCGAAACAACCACGGGCTCCGGCGCTGTCCGCGACTACAACACGTCGCGCGTGGCCCTACAGACCTCAACGCGGTCACAGGTGTCTATGAGACGCGGCGCCGATCACACCAGGCGGATCGCGCAAATCTCATATTCAAATTATCTCTACTTAAGTGTACATATAATAAATACATAATAGCATTCGATCACCTGCCCTGGGTGAGATAGGGTACTTATCTCCTGGTAAATTATCTGACCAGGGCGGCGTCCCTCATAACTGCTGAAATACATACGACAATGTATTCGGTGGTTCGTGAATTGATGTCCCAACAGATCTACTAGTCGACTGACTAGTTATTTACAGACCAGAGAGTGAGAGAGTGAGAAAATGTAGCGTGTGTCTTTATTTCTTCAATTACAATTTGAACGTGGGTGAAACCGCTGGCCATAAGTGTATGATTATTTTGTTGAAAATTTCAACAATTTAAAAACCATTCATATAAATACATTAAAATAAAAGCTTAATTACAGAATAACGAAAATTTACAATTGCTAGAATCATCAATAGTGTATTTGATAAAAACATACAGTTACAAGCAGCCCTACATAGTTTAGGAACTATCATGCTTTTAACGATTTAATTTAAACACTTAAAATAGTAAATCAAACATTCACAGCTATCGTTGAGCTTTCGTTGAAGCTGTGAGATTTAACGTTCATTGATCTGCATGGAACGAAGATCTGACTTCCAGTTGTTGGACAGAAATCAACATTTAAACATAACTCTAAATACAATAAAGTAAATGACTGGAGATAACCAAACGGCCGGGAGTGAGTCTCTGCTGCTGACGGACAACTCGCTCGCCACTCAGCAACCAGCTCCCAAGCCGCGCAACACACAGCCGCGTCGCAACATCATTGTGCGAATGGTTTAGGTCAATGATCGAAATATGACCTCGTCTGCAGTACGGCAGTGCTGTGGATCACGAGCGACCCAAGCCACGCAGCGTGTACGCTTATCAGTATTTATTCACGTTGACCCAAGCCAAGGACGACGCGTGGCGGGAGATACTACAGAGGATGTGATGTTGAATCATCGCGATGTGTGGGATTTGTGTACAAAGCAGTCAATTTCCTCAACGAACCCGTTTCGTTTGCTCGCCGCTCTGGCTCCTTCCGGACCACACAACTATTATATTTGCAAAAACTGAGGAATGCTCAATTACATTTTAACAATATAACCCACAGTAAGTTCGATAGGGTACTACACGTAATACTATTGTTATTATTCGCTTAACACAATCAAGAGTTAATTGTGAAAGATTCGATATCTGCCAAGTCAACATTAGTGATAACATCTGAGTGAGGGACAGGAAGCCTAGTAACGGGCGCGTTGGTCGCGTGCCAGCGGACCAACTCACACACACACACACACACACACACATTACATGTAACGATTGACTCGAAGAAAATTATCCAAAGGATTTTCAATGATTGTGCGTTATTTGTTATTACAAAAATCGTATGTCATTACTTCATGGTCACCGAAAACAAACGAGTAAAGCAGTAAGCAAAGATTTTATCTCACGTCAGTAACATATTACACGATTTCTTTGACGAAAAGCTTACTTCAGCCGAGAATTGAACGCAGACCGCGTGGTATACTGTACCGTAGCGCAAGGTCAAGGTCACTTACAACTAAACCAACGACTGGATTCAAATGATAAAGTATCGTTGTAGCCGACACATTTGTTGACTTGGAATGTGGGTGTTCGTAGCCGGCAGAGCGGCTTGCATCTCGTGAAACTGAATTATGTCGTTGAAGTGGGACGCACGCCAAACTCGACTTTGTTTCTGATTGTATACTCTTGTGTTAATTCACGATGACAGCTTGTTAATAGTTTAGTGCTATAAATCACATTAGCAACACAAAAAATAACATTAACATTATTAGTGTCCGAGGTTTGATACGCACTCGTATCGAGATATGAGACTACGGTGTGACCGGGAGTCGAGGGAAATGCCGATTTTTAAGACTAAATATGTGCTTCAAACGTGTTTCTGAACGACTTTCCCGATGAAGTAATAACTTCGTATAATATAAAAAGATCAATTCAGGGTGAGCTGTGTGGTGCCAACCTGAAATATCACCACCAGCCCATCTCTTCCTGTAGGAGTCGTATAAGATGGCTAAGGGATCTACCTGAAGAAGGAGCAGCAGCGTTCTCTAAGTGTCATACCAGTGCACGGCGAGGACTAGCCGTTATTTACTAATAGTAGGTCCTTTTGGAAGCTCACACGGGTTGACACCACATATTTTTTCCGTCAGAGGGCCGAACCTCATACAAGGAAGGTATCAGCGTCTAGGGGGCGCGTGGGGTAAGATGAACTTGAGGATCAGCAGACATTTGGAGCAGACCGCGGGGCAAAGGATGTTTTTAGAGTCATACCCACTAAATGACCAAATAAACCAATTTTTGTAATGAAATACGTTTTTTTTTTTTATTTTATTCGTACTCAACAAATGTTCACGATTGACTTCCACGGTGAAGGAATAACATCATGTAATAAAAATCAAACCCGCAAAATTATAATTTGCGTAATTACTGGTGGTAGGACCTCTTGTGAGTCCGCGCGGATAGGTACCACCGCCCTGCTTATTTCTGGAGTGAAGCAGTAATGCGTTTCGGTTTGAAGGGTGGGGCAGTCGTTGTAACTATACTGAGACCTTAGAACTTGTATCTCAAGGTGGGTGGCGCATTTACGTTGTAGATGTCTATGGGCTCCAGTAACCACTTAACACCAGGTGGGCTGTGAGCTCGTCCACCCATGTAAAGCGACAAAAAAAAAACGACTCCTCTTGCACTCTCTCACCCGACGTTCAATCTCCGCCCGGGGCTAGAATCCAGGCAGAGAAGGGGGGCTCCCGCGGTCAACACTACAAAGAGGTCCGCGGCGCCACACTTAAGGCACCCGACCGACGGGTCGTCAAGGCGATAGTCGTCGACTCTACGTCTGCCGTCTCAGTACGGCAGCCTAACAGCCGCCCCAGATGGTGCCGCTGGTGTCCTGGAATGTCCTACTGGACCAGAACCAGCCTTCAACGTCGAACAATGATACTCCCCCAACCAGTTGCTCTTACATAAAAGTTCCGTAGAATTGTAATGATTTTGTCCCAGGCGGGCTGTGAGCTCGTTTTCCCGTCTACACCGTTAATAAAAAAACCACTACCCTACCTATTCAAAGCATACAAGTATAGAGGTTTCCTAAGCTGCGACCTTATATCGCATAGTTGAAGTCGTCGTGGCCTAAAGGATAAGCCGTCCAGTGCATTCGTATGCAGCGATGCACCGGTGTTCGAATCCCGCCGGCGGGTACCAATTGTTCCACTGAAATACGTACTTAAAAAATGTACACGATTGACTTCCACGGTGAAGGAATAACATCATGTAATAAAAATCAAACCCAAAATTATAATTTGCGTAATTACCATCACCCTGCCTATTTCTTCCGTGAAGCAGTATTGCGTTTCGGTTTGAAGGGTGGTGCAGCTGTTGTATACTGAGACCTTAGAACTCATATTTTAAGGTGGGTGGCGGCTTTTACATTGTAGATGTCTATGAGTTGCGGTAACTACTTAACACTAGGTGGGCCGTGAGTTCGTCCACTCATCTATGCAATAAATAAAAAGTCCCAGATGGGTCTCAGTTTGTCTAAGTCTAAGTTATATCTGGACTCACTTTTTCAGAGTGAGTCTGAGCGGCCCGGCTGCCGGCGGCGTAGCTTTACACGCAAAGGAAACCGATTACGTTATTTATGTTTGTAGCTCGCAACGGATCTTTACGACACCAGCCGTATAACACAGATTGTAGGGGAACGAGCCGCGAAGCCAGAGCGGTAATAACATCCAGGCTCAGCGCGAACACAAATCAACGTACATTTGCTCCACTAAGCATAAATACATAGCGATTTGTAACTCCTTATTTCATCAACCGACAAACTAACCTCGGGGCAATATACTTGAACGAAATTCACAGAATCAAACAATTAATTTGAGGTTGCGCAGTGCAAGAGGGAAGACCCGGAGATCTGCAGCGCCAGAAGCCAGGCCGCTGTCCCTCGCTGTACATTAATTGAGGAAGGACATCCTAAGCATAAAAATAAATGCATAGAGCGAATGCTTAAAAAGCATGTGTCAATTCACATCGCGTAGAGGTGAAACCTGCGGAAATATTCAGCTCTATTATATCTCTTTTATATTCTTTTGCAGGTAAATCTTATAGATCTACATGTTTGTCTCCTCTTGGTGTTTTTTTTTCGTTACAACGAGTTTCAAATGACAACGGCGGTAAAAAAGTTTTCACTTCGAAAATGTTCTTTCGAAACCAAAGACATCCATAAAACGTGAATCTCGTAATGACGGACCTCACTCCTTAATCTAGTACAAACTCTGTCATACTGGATATTTCTCTCGCCAGTCAAATAGTCAAAACGACAACATTTAGATCATGAGACTCAAAGTGGACAATATCGTGCTTATAGCCGATGTTAAGGAGAATTATATAATATAACGTAATATTAAAACTTTTCATTTCGTACGAATCGGGTTTTTTCTATTTACGCGCAATTCTGGAAGGTCATGAATAATCATGAACCAATTGTCGGTGTCACGGTCGTCAATCAAAGCACGTGTCTTTGGTGTAGCGGAAAATGTGAGGTAACTCCGTTCTACATTATTTCACAGTATTTTAATTGTAACCAATAGCATGCCAAGGAATCACGTCCCGCCTGGTTTTAATTGATGTCCGGAGTAGATAGTGAATCCGAAGTGAATGTCGTCACCCACCAGTTATGGAGGAAGACGAGACATCAATACCATTGTAAAACGCTATTAAACCAAAATTTAAGAAAGGCTCGCGACAGAAATAACCACCATAATATATTTACAATAACATAATGAAAAGCTCTTCCCCTAGCGTATATTTGTACTCAACTATGGCCGCTGCAATAACTTAAACCAAATCCTACGATTGCTTACTGGTTAACATAGGTTGGATTGCGGTACAGGACACGGCTGTGTCAGGCCCGCTTTTGCGAAGCAGTGCTACATCCTCGTCACTCCCGACCGTCGTGGCTACGATGCTCGGCCGTGACGAGTCCTAGCAGGCGATGCTCGACTTCTGCGAATCCACCATTGGCGGCGGAAGGAGAGAGGGAGATCCCTTCTTTCCTCCAGGAGTCGGAGGAACGCGTTGGTCCAACTTCGGCACCTGTGAGGAGGCAGTCTCCTCCCGGTGATGGTAACGAGAGGACCAGAGGGGTTCGAGGCTGCGCCACACACTACTGTCACGCTAGTACGCTGGCACCAGGAGGATGAGACGGCGCGTCGGCGACTGCGGTCTGTGGTGCGGTCCGCGTTGCCGTCGCCGGACGTACTGTGTAAGAAGAGCAACCCGGTCGACAGTATATCAAATTCCGACCCGGCAGGCTGGTTTTGACCTAGGGGGTGTCTCGAAACACGGGACGGACGGGCCGCTGCACCAGAGAGACCGGCATCATTGGTCGACTATGACCTCGACGACCCATCGGTCGGGCGTCCCCAAAGTGGCACCGCGAGTCTGGTTGTAGTGTTGACCGCGGGAACCCCCTACTCTTCGGGAGTTCTGACCCGTAGTCGTTTGATTCGGTAAGGCCCTAAAATATCCTTGGGCCCGCGGTCTGCTCCCAACATCTGCAGACGTTCAAGCCCCACAAACCTCGCGTGCCACCTAGGCGGGAATACCTCGTAAGAAGTGTGACCGAAAAAAAAAAGGTTGGGTTCGATAACACGGTAATGATGGTCTAAATTATATTAAACTTGGTGAGAAAAGAATAAAAAGGTTGTCAATAAAATAAAATAAAAACCTAGAATTGTTCAGTTACAGTCTATTTGTACGCGCAGCCGCTACGTCCGCAACAACACACATTATACATATTTGTCCAGGCGTTCATTGCGATGCAAATTAGAAACACGACACTGATGTGCTATGTTTTAACGAAACGTGTGTGTTTTGTGACGCTCCCACAGGAACACGACCTGCAGCTAGCTGCTGACTACTCACTGCTGTCAGTAAGTTTGTTAAGCAGTTCAAGGTAAGAATGTACGGTAGAGTCGTGCGTTAGGGCTTGAAGGGTTATGTCCAATACAATTGAATCCAGCTCGGTGTTGCTGTAGTTAGCCCCCTAACTACTCGTACGTGCTAGGTCGAGGGTCGTGACCAACAAGTTGCCTAATTCTTTGTCTTGGTGCTTACTATTAATGTCTGTCTATATCTGTTTTGATGAAAGCTTTTTCAGCTTCGCTCTGAAGGCGGGCGAGCGTGGGCACAGCCCGGTGAAATGGGATTCTCTAGCTCAAAGGCAGTTGTTTCGCGAATTGTATTTACTACCGGATCGGCATCGCGACTGCTGAGAAGAACCTGCGATTAACTTAGCGGGCTGTTGTTATGGGTTAAATTCAACATCGAACTTTTCGATAAGTTCAACGATGCACGATAGCACGATAAGCCACAATAATAGGATAATCGACGCTAGTAATAGACGTGCCGCCGACCGTGATAACACAAATGACTCATATATATAATACATATTGAATCTTCAGTATTCGCTATACAAGATCAGGCAGTAATTACGAGACAAATAGAAAGAGATATTCTAAAGAAATTCTTCAATGGTAAGTGTCGCCTATGCCTAGCAAAAGACGAGTCCATAGAGCACATAATCTCGGGATGTGAAAAACTGGCCGGCACTTACTATGTGAACAGACATAACAACATAGGAAAGTATATTTGGTGGACAATAGGAAGAAAACACAATTATGAAATAGACCCGCTATGGTGGAAGGCGAATTTGACTCAACCTCGGATAAAAGAAAGCAGCTCCGCGAAGCTAATGTAGGAGATACCAGTGCAGACGGACGTTACAATAAAGCACAATAGACCAGACATTAATATACATAGACAAGACAGAAAATAAAACCTACTTAATAGATATAACTGTACCATCTGGCTACAATACAGAACCAAAAGAACTGGAAAACTTAGTAAATACCACCCCTTAAAAGTAGAACTAACATGACTCTGGAATACACACACAGAAACCATCCCCATAGTAATAGGCGCAACAGGCGTAGTGGCAAAAAGTATATGACGGCGTTAACGATATTTATGTTATATAGCACGTGCAATAGGAGTGACTCACACAAGCCAGGCGCGCCGTCCGTGTCGTTCCACTCGTAAACAACAGCTACATCAGAAGTGAGATCAGGACTCTACTCTCACTGGCGTGACGTGTTTGAACATGTTCGAAGTACAGCAAAAAAAAACATGATGCAGATCAGAATACTAGTAGTGGTACGCCACATGAACGTGAATGCAGCATACGTAAGTCGTGTAATAACGTCTCTGTTACCTCGATGGAAGATCTGAGCCACGAAGAAATCGTCACATCTTACGTTCTGGCTCATGTTGCCCAGTTTGACTGTCGACGTCATCACATGGCGTTTACTAACGGAAATACAACACGTAACAAGCTATTGCAAGAAATTAAGGCAAGTGCAAATCTCAAGTGAAACTTCGATCGCAATAATGGATCTGTCATGACGAGTGGGTAGTTCCGACACGAATCGTTTTTAAGCCAATGACTATTGCTAGAGTTATATGGCACTAGTACAGTAAACCAGGACATGAGACTGTGAATTGTCGCTGAAATTTTAGAATCTACTCGATTCAATACCAATAACACTACACGTTCGATGACTTCGGGCTCCAGCAAGCAAGCAAACAAGAAAGCAAGCAAGTTTCCGTGGGGAAGAGAAATTGACACATCTGAAGTCGTCGTGACCTGTAAGATAAGACGTCCGGTGCGTTCGTGTCTGGCGATGCGGCGGTGTTCGGGTTCCGCTGGCGGATGCAGGTTTTTCCGGTGAAGTGCGTGCTTGTGCGTGCTTGACAAGTGTTCGTGGTTGGCTTCCTCAGTGTGGGAGTAACATCGTGTAAGAGAGGTGGAACCCGTAAAATTGTAGTTTGCGTGGTGGCTGGTAAGATTTGTTGCGGTAAGAAGTTTGCATGGTGGTAAAATGTCTTGTGAGTCTGCACAGGTAGCCGGAGGTGAGACTTCCGCGGTCGCGGCCCACCCAGTCCGCGAGAACCGGGCAGATCGCCTCGACGGTACGGAGGCCGGCTGACGGGTCCGCCAAACGACGAGACCACGCCTCCAGCACGGACTGCCGATATTGGAGCCCCCGCGCTCCGGCTGCACTTGCGCTAGGGCGCGCCGCCTCGTAGGAGACTGTGAGGTATCATTGAATAACTGCGATCGCGCGCTGCCGGCGTCGCAGCGCGGCGACGTTCTCGTGGGTAAGGACGTGGCACCAGACGGGTGCTCCGTATAGTGCCATCGACCGCACGGGTACCATCACCCTGCCTATTTCTGCCGTGAAGCAGTGGTGTATTTCGGTTTGAAGGGTGGGGCAGCGGTTGTAACTATACTGAGACCTTAGAACTTCTATCTCAAGGTGTGTGGTGTGTTTGCACTGTGGATGTCTATGGGTTCCAGCAACCACTTAACACAAGGTGGGCTGTGAGCTCGTCCACACATTAATACGAAGAGCATAATCAAACGAAATTAGATACGAAGTTTAAAGGGCCGTTTAAAGTAGTTGAAGTATTGGATGGTGTCGATTTAATTTTGACTCTCACACATTCGCTTAAGGCTCGAGCTACTACTTGCCTCACAAAAATACAGCCTGCAAAACCTGAACAACCTCCTCATCCGTGGGCGCCCGGCTCTCGCCTGCAAGTCGGCTGTTACGTGTGCGGTGATGCGAGCCATGTAGCTTCTGGGTGTTCCATGCGCTACAAGAAGAAAAACGACACTGCTCCAGGTGCTGTGGCAGGTCCAACCAGAGACGTCAACGTGTGTTCCAGAGCTTCAGTGTGTTACAGATAAGTGGTTTTGGCTTCCCCTTTATGTTCCATTGAGGGTCAGAATGTAGTCTTATAAAACAAAGCCATAGTAATTTATTCAATGGTAAGAGGTTTCATGAACAAGAAACTGATCTTAATGATGACGACTCTATCACTGAGAATAGAAGCGACATTTTTGTCCGCAAATAGCGATACAGCAAACATAGTCTGTGGGTAGTGATACAATGTCTGTAAGCTCAGGCACCTCAGGTGCAGGTGTTGGAAATGTAGAAAACGATGGTCGGTCTCGCACTATTTCTGAAGAAATTCCGTATAAATGTTCTGGTTTAAGAAATGTTTTAACAAACGCTACCGTACACGCAGATTAAAAGAGAATTGTATGTGGCTAGAGAGATGTTAATCCGGACTAGCAAAAAAAAAAAGAGAAAAAAAAGAAAGAAAGTGTGAAGTCATTGAAGGGTCTGTCCGGTCCAATGGCTTGGCTATAGGGATTTTCATCCAGATTAGCCACAACAATTAGCTACAGGGATTGCGATTCGGTCTAGCATTATCCGGTCCAGTTCGAAAAACTGAAGGGATAACAATTCCGGTCTAAGTTAAAAGGGACATACTTACATACCTGAAGAGTTTTAAATGAACTGGCCCAGGTATGTAAGCAGTCTGAAGGTTATTTATAGCCAGTATAGGATTTTCTGAAGAATTATGCGAACCGAACCGTACTAGATTGTTAATATCATAGACCACGTTTTAAGTTGCATCCGTTAATGTCAGGATGAACGAACACGTTTGTTGTTCACAGACATACCATAAGAATGCGCGCACGAGGACGAGCGCACGTCAGTATGGCCGTGACGGCGTTAACGATATTTATGTTATATAGCACGTGCAATAGGAGTGACTCACACAAGCCAGGCGCGCCGTCCGTGTCGTTCCACTCGTAAACAACAGCTGCAACAGAAGTGACTCATAAGCCAGCTGCGCCGGCTAGTATAAAAAGGCGGAACGTGCCTTGAAATGGACATTCGTTGGACTGCGCTTGCCTGGTGCACTTACTATATCCTTGTTACGTTGTGTGATTCAGTGACTGTTGTACGTACTGGTTAAAGTTGTGTTAACGCCTACGAAATTTTACTGAGCAATGTTAAATTTTTATTTATGTTCACCGACACAATTTTTACACACTTCAATTAATGGCCGTGCCAAGCTAACTCGTTCGCAATGTAAAAATCAAGAAAAACACTGTATAAAGGAAATACAAGCACAAAATCGATTGTGGGAGTTTTATTCAAGAAACCCAAGCATCCAACATCTGGCGACCGTCAAAAGAACCTTCAAAATTCTTCGGAAAAGAACATTTTTTCAATCGGATGGTCAAGTCATAGTATCGGTCAGAAACGTATTCGCCGAAACCAGCTGCCGTCCTCAACTGTATCCACGGGATCTTGGAGCTCAAGCCATTGCAGCCCTCGCCGGTCATCGATCAGCAATCAGCATCGAGCCGCAGCCCAGGCCAATGCAGCTAAGTGCCCTTCCCATACTTTCCCGTCTATATAATCACACCAACCTAAATTCCAATAACATTTTTTCCTATTTACCCAAATCGATTAGTCTGTACTTGTGCTGGTTGTCTTTATACAGTGTTTTTTTATCTTTTCAATATAATTTCAATTCATTTTAGTTTTTATCATAGTGAGTCTTACCCACATCATAAAAATATCCAAACCAAAAAAGTGTTTCTTAATTTTCGTTATTATTTTCTACATTGAGTAATTATATTTATATTATTAACAAAGGAAGACAAGCGGACGGCCACCCAACAATAAGCGGGTACTGTCGCTAGGTACAAATTTTGCTAGATAGTTCTTTAAATAACTGAATACCCACTGTGCCTAATTATTATTTTTTATCCTTTCTTGCATTGTTGTTTTTGCAATCAATTCACACAATTTAGCCGAACATTCCAGACAAACGGTGCGCCTTCGCACGTTACCTAATGGCTGCGATAAAGAAGTTCAGCCCCGCTGGGTCCCAGGGTTCCGGGTGAGAGTGCAGCAGGGCCGGACTCCAGTGCAGGTCACGTCTAGTCGAGGAGCGTGAGATAACTTTAATATTTTTAATTTATTAATTAACTAAACAGATTTTATTCTATTTTTGCATTCATTTCATTATCTGTAGTACTAGACTTTGCTTTTCTTATTGCTTCTTTTACCAGTTACATATAATAATTATATTACATTAATTTACAAACTTTTTACTTAATATATTAGAAACTTATAATTTTTATTTATCATGGGAGGTGAAACTAGTGCAAAAGACTCTCAAGATTTGCTGGATCTTTTTGTTAAACGTAGCTCCATAAAGGGGCAAATAACTAAATTTCGGAACTATTTAACTCAGACAAGCTCAAAAGAAACACTAACTTCTCTTGAACTTGCTGAATTGACACTTAAGCTTAGCAAATTTGAGTCACTGTCAAATCGATTTGACGACTTGCAGACTCAGATAGAGGTTTTGAATCGTAGTGATTTGACAAACGAGGTTGATGAGCGAGATGACATTGAGCAGTTATTTATTACAAACATCGTTTCCGCTCAAAGCATTATTAAACAACATAATGCAAGTAAACATGACGAAAGTAATTACAAAGATCTTAACTCTAGTCAGTCATCAGCTCAGTGTAATATCGATCATCATGATGTTTTGGGATTTAAATTGCCCCAAATACAGATTGCTAAGTTTGACGGATCATATTTCCGTTGGCTTGAGTTCCGTGACACGTTTCTGAGTTTAATTCATAACAATGAGCGAATTGCTCCAATTCATAAGTTTCATTATTTAATGTCATACTTAACGGGTGATGCAGCACGCATTATTACTAACTTCGAAGTTTCTAGTTCCAACTATAAAAATGCTTGGCAATTATTATGCAGTCGTTATGATAATAAACGTCAGTTGATAAATCATCATTTAAATTCATTATTAAATATTCAACAGACAACTCGTGAGTCTGATAGATCTTTAAGATTTATGGTAGATCACATCACTAAGAATTTAAGGGCGTTGTCTAGCCTAGGTCAACCTACCGACAAATGGGATGTCCTCATAATTCACATAATGAGCTCAAAGCTGGACAGCCACACTCTTTTGAAATGGGAGGAGTGTCGTGGCGCGTTGGATGATGTACCGAATTTGGAACATTTCTATAAGTTTTTAATCAATCGTGCTGACGTCCTTGAGTCTATAAATCGTAATTCATATAAATCAATGCATTTTAACTTTACTACTTCTAATATTAATAATAAGCAAGATAAGCCATATACAAAATCTTTTGCTTGCACTAGCAATGAAACCACTGCTTCTGCAAATCTTATATCGTGTGTAGTGTGTCAACAAGGTCATCGAATCTACAACTGCCCTACCTTCATTAGTAAGAGCGTAAAGGAGCGTATAGCTGAAGTACACAAACTAAAACTATGCACTAATTGTTTGAGGCCAGGTCACAAGGTACAAACTTGTCGTCTCGGTCCGTGTCTTAAGTGCAAGGGTAGACACAATACTCTCATACACAAACCAGTAGATACTGTACCTAACAATAGACTCACTTCCAGTGCCTTGTCCGTGCCACACAGCACTGACGATACTATTGTAAATTTTTCTAAACAAAATACAAATCAAGTTTTGTTAACTACAGCCTTAATCGAGGTGGCTAATCCACGGACGAACCAAACAGAAAGAGTTCGGGCCCTATTAGATTGTGGAAGCCAGTCTTCATTCATAACGGAGACACTTAAACAGAAGCTGTGTTTACCGTCAAACTCAAACTGCCATGTCAACCTTATGGGCATAGGCGATAATCATACCGGTAAGGTCACAGAGACCTGTGTGGCGCAATTGAGGTCATTAGTCAACCAGTTCAACGTCACATCAGGCTTTTTAGTATTACCACAAATAACAGGTCACATACCTAAATTACCTATAGACACTACACAAATACAAATACCTAAAGGCATCCAATTAGCAGATCCTAACTATCACCAACCAGCGCCGATTGAAATACTCATCGGTGCCGATCTTTTCTGGGAGATTCTTGGCCGCGAGACTCACTCTCTCGGTCCTAATAATCCAAAGTTAAGGAGCTCTCAGTTTGGTTGGATTATTTCGGGTCCTATGACTACAATCACTACATCACACAAAAACAAAACAGTACAATGTAACCATTCCATAATATCAAACAGTCTTAATGATGACAATACTAAAATTCACAATGACCTAACTAAATTCTGGGAACTTGAAGAAGTTCCACTAAGATTCAAATTTTTAAAATCAATTTATTTATTATAAAAAAAAGAATACAATATTCCTAACTGATCCAAATTGAGTGAAAGTGAGAAGGCATGTGAATCTCATTTTCTATCCCACACTTTCCGCTTAGAGTCCGGTAAATTCTCAGTGAGTTAACCTCTAAAGGAATCACCCAACTGTCTTGGACAGTCATACAACTTAGCCAAATTACGATTATTGAATTTAAAAGGACGCTTTCCTCATGACATTTGGCAGATTCGTGTCACGCCGGAGCAGGCCAACTGAGTTGTTCTGTAATAACGGACGCAATTTTGTAGCGGGTTCTAAATGAATCAATATTTTTTTCAAAATAAACTCTAAATCTTTATCTGATTCTGCAAGTGAGGATGGAATAAAATTTGTATTTTTACCAACTTACGCTCCTCACTTTGGCGGAATCTTTGAGACCGGAATAAAATCCGCAAAATTTCACATTAAGCGCGTTATGGGTAATTCACACTTAACATTCGAAGAAATATCTACTCTTTTCGCACAAGTAGAGGCTATATTGAATAGCCGTCCATTATGTCCTATTTCACCCTCTCCTGATGACCTCCTTTGCCTGACTCCCGGGAGCTTTCTCATTGGCCGGGCTCTCACTGCTCTTCCTTCGCCTGTGCTGGAAAACTGCAACTACAATAATTTGCAACGCTACGCTCGATTACAGCAAATATATCAACATTTTTGGCAGCGCTGGCAGCGTGAATATATTGCTGAGCTTCAACAACGCCACAAGTGGAAGACCAATTCTTCAAAACCAAATGTAGGAGATTTGGTACTGTTGCAAGAAGATGATGTTCCTCCCCTCTGCTGGAGACTTGGACGCATATCCAGACTATTTTATGGTCCAAATGATGGAGTACCTCGAGTCGCTGACGTCAATACTTCTAGAGGCTGCGTGCGCCGCCCGTTGGTTCGTCTGTGTGCTTTGCCTACCGCAGTAGAACTAGAGGGTTGAAACCCGAAGAATCGACTTTCAACGGGGGGAGGATGTTAACGCCTACGAAATTTTACTGAGCAATGTTAAATTTTTATTTATGTTCACCGACACAATTTTTACACACTTCAATTAATGGCCGTGCCAAGCTAACTCGTTCGCAATGTAAAAATCAAGAAAAACACTGTATAAAGGAAATACAAGCACAAAATCGATTGTGGGAGTTTTATTCAAGAAACCCAAGCATCCAACAAGTTGGACAAGTGTTAAAGTGAATTGTTAAGATAACATATTGTTGATTAAATCAGGAATCAAAAGGTGACATCGTTTTACTTGGTGTTCAACAAGATAATATCTACCCTCAAGCTTACATATACATAGATACATAAACGAACTGGAAGCAAATATAAACATTCACATAATACAAAAACAAGCAGCCATACACACATGCACAATAATAAGTAAAGTTTTGGGTAATAGAGTTTTCATAAATTCAAGGGAGTCCGAACCTCCTCTTCCCTGAAGGTTTCAGGGCGGGAGCTAGGAACTAAACCGAGTCAAGAAAACGAGAGAAAACTCAATACTATACTATACTATAATAATATAATACAATATATAGTATTTTCTGCGTGCGCTAGTTGTAGACGTTGTACGCTTATTGTGTCGTACTAGGAGACATTAAACAAACCCACAACCAACCAACCAGCCCCGACCAACCCAGACCAGACAAGGGTACGCCATTTGCAGGAAGCCGAAATTATGAACGATCAATCTAATCCTAAGTGAGCTAACAGCTAATACCACGCTCGTTCAAACGACATAATTATCCTCGTCCATATATCAGGAGAACGCAAGATTAATGAGCTCTATGGACCTGGGCTATCTCGAATAACAAGCCACGATCCGAGGGATTAGCGCTCGCGTCCTGACAAATTAATATTATATCTCTCGCCGCCATTTTGTTTACACAAATTGTGTTGCCAGGATATTTTAACGGAGCTACTAAAAATCTACTAGAAGAAATATGAAGAAATTTATTGAATACAATTCAACCAGGATCACAGTTTTATATATGAACAGTTCATATTAATTATATCCGTAATATTATGAGGCTATCAGAAAAACCCATGTTACTAGTCTGGAGCCTGGAGAGGTAATGAATGAGCAGTCTGCATAAAGCTGCTACGACACGAACGTGAATAAAACTAAAAATAATCTACAAAGTGTGTTATCCGAACGATATTTATTTAGTTCATAACAGTAAGTAATAAATTGTACAGCTTGTCATTAGGAAATGTGCTGATAAAGCCATCAAGATAAAGTTCTGAAACGCTTGTTTCTCGTGTAACTTAACGTTTTCTAGGGAAAGCGGAAAAGATAACCCCTACAAATAGTTCTATGTAAAGCCTTAGATATTCCTGATGCGTTCAAAACCCATGTACCAATATTTCTGATCAAATACATACGTTCTTAGCGAATATTCACGAATGACTTCCACGGTGAAGGAACAACATCGCGTAATAAAAGTCAAATCCGCAAAATTATAACTCGCGTAATTACTGGTGGTAGGATCTCTTGTGAGTCCGCACGGGTAGGTACCACCACCCTGCCTATTTCTGCTGTGAAGCAGTAATGTGTTTCGGTTTGAAGGGGGGGCAGGCGTTGTAATCTATACTGAAACCTTGGAGCTCATATCTCAAGGTGGGTGGTGGCGTTTACGTTGTTGATCTTTATGGACTCCGGTAACCCCTTAAAACCAGATGGGCCGTGAGCTCATCAACCCGTTTTAGCAATAAAATATTAAATCAAGAACGTTGATTTTATTTAAGGTTAAATTGATTTGTTTTAAATTTAAATTTATTTACATATTTTAAATTGAAATTCATTTAATTTAAGAAAGCTAATGATCATACGAATAATATGAATGTTATCGTGTGTGTGGGTGCTTCTGATCGTTAATGTATTATAACGGCTTATTACCTCCTACATCAGAATTTTAATGACAGTCAAAAAGGGTAAATAATTTTGTCGAAGTGCACGGATGGACAGTGACGCCAAACTAAAATAAAGTTTAATAGAAGTTAAGCAAATGGTAACATTATTGATAATGTTTTAAGACCCGACTCAAGTGCTTTCTGATGCTGAACGACCCACGCCAACGGTCCAATAAACCGTTTGCATGAAGACCTTAGCGATACCGAAAATTAATTAGCGTCCTCCTGGGAGTATCTTTTCATCTCACGTACTTTTATATAATTGAATATGTTAATTAATAAGATCTTTTTTATAATCTAGACGACATGATCAAAATATATTGAATGGTCCGCGTCGGCTCGGCGTGGACTGCTTCTCTGGGCAACTTAGATCATCAGCTCAAGATCAGCATGCACTCTTTGGGCAAGTAATTTATCGAACACAAAACGTATTTACAAGTTTCCTGGATTTTTTACACAGAATCTGAAATTCCGTGTTTGCAAATAATACATTCATCGTAACTAGATTTTTTTTTTTTTTTTCCACCTGTCTTAACAAAACGCGTCCCGATAAATATTAAATAAATCTAAATTGATAAAGTGACAACCCTAAATTGTGAGTGACTTTCGAAATTTTTGTAATTTTTTTCTAATTTGATCTAATCAAATTAAATGAATAATTGAGTGGGTTCAGGCCCGTTTAATTCCTTGTGCCTTGCACAGCCTGCCTATTGTACCTACTATAGTTATGCAGTATCAATTAACTGCACGAACCTCGTGCGTCAATGGTCTTTATTAAAATTTTGTACCAATTGTCTCAACGGCATGGTACCGGTCGAGACGGTTACAGCGGACTTTGTACATCATTTTCTTCGGAAAGTTAGATATATTTCTAACACGGTCTCCGTAATCCGGTTTTTAGTATTAGAATGCTTGTCTTTACTATCGCAAAATGTTTCCAGCTTAATCAATTCATAAGCGAATTTATAAACATGTCATAGCTACGAACAGTAACGGTAAGTATTCTTGCTACTTTACATTTTTGTAATAAAATCATTATAGAATGAGAATAAACGTCAATAGTTAAAATAAACATGCAGTCGACTGTATGAATAACTTTAATCCCGACATGATGACTGACTGAGTGACTACTGAGCTAGATACATTTAATGTTCTCAAGTCACTTGCTGAGATATTAAGGTTGTTTTTGTAGGCTTCAAAGCTTCAATATAATTTGAATGTAATTCTAATTCGGTTATCTACTGTTACAATAAAACTCCTAAGGACATTAGTGTCGGGATCAAACCGATATTGAACAGATCCCGGGAGGAATTCGATTGAATCCCGGATATTTTTATTTGCACGTGAGCCGTACGTGACGTGACATATGTACGCAGTAACAGAACTTTACATGTGGCGCTTTTCTCCTCTTGATACGTGATCGTAATAGATTTGTGTGTGCTCCTGATTTTTTTGTATAGATGGGTCCAGCTACAGTTCCAAATCTGACATTATCCAACTGTGGTGGGATCAGAGAATTGTTATTGAATATGAAGTTATTTTGTCAACGTCTCGTGCCAAATAGAAAACTTTTTCCAAATAGTAGGAGTCGTTTCCGAAGTGCACGAATTTATTTATACATATACCACATACGAGAATGACCCGGTTCACGATATCAGATAATGTCGGGTGTCACCTCGGGTCACGAAAGATTTCATTGCTCTGCTCTGCTCGCGCGTGAATTATTTTTGTACAAAAACATTATTGGGCCATCGCTTCTTCGAGAACAATATTCTCCGGGAAGACATGGAATATAGCTTGAAATAATAATCTAGCAATATGAATGTAGTTCAATTAAGTTGCTACATACGTAGATGAGTTCAAGTTAGATCGAGCTATAGTTTGTGCTTATTTCAAATGCAATTATACAGCGCATGGCGTGCAGCGGCGGCGTGCTGACGCTCCTCGACTTTTATGTTGTCTTCAGTACTTTTGAGAACTGTTTCCGTTCCCCTGAAAACTATTTATATTTAATACTAAACTGCAGCAAACACTGTGGACTTATTATATTATAACACTCGCGTCGTACAGTCGCTCATTAAGACTCCGCTAATCCTAGGTGTGTGTTTAAATATCTAAATTATGGAAAATATAGATAAATATAGATTGTGAGGTTAAATGTTAAAAAGTCTGAACTAGAGATAAAATCGTAAACTCGTTTATTAAAAATATATGATTCCTCACTGCGAATAATCCTCCCCTCCACCCGCCGACGTCACAACTGCGTGATCGTGATCAGATAGATACCTGTTTCGAAAATACAAGTTTCTTCGATTAGATTAAGTCTGAGGCATGTCGGGGAGACGACGCGACGTCCGCGCCCGACTGTCAGTCCACTCACAACTGACGGCCCACTCTAACTCTACGAGTAGGTATATGTATGTATTTGCTTCTACCATATAATAATTAGCGAATGTAGTGAAGTGACATTTCGTCCTCCTTTGGATCTGTTTTTTTTTTGTATATTTGAAGCCGAGCCGACCCATCTTTGTGGGAAATACCTACGCCTCACGGGTATTATTCGTGCGCGATTCATGTGGAAATGGGTTTGTCACCGTCGTCTGTGTTTCTTTGAAGCTCTTGACTGTGTGTGGTCATCGCGGCGCAGGATACTATAGAATATGACAAATGTCATGCACATAGACACATCCCACATTTTCCTAATTTTGATTAGGAAAATAACAAGTTGTTATTTCATAAAATGCCAACTCAGGGATAACCATTGGACTTTAAAACTGTGCCCGTTGTGGTATAGAACTGAGGTACTTAGAGCTCATACCTTAAGGTGGATGGCAGCATTGACGTTGTTGATGTCTATGGACTCCGTTAACCACTTAAAATCAGATGGACTCCGAGCTCATTCACTCACCTATCTAAGCAATAATAATAAATCAATCCCAATTTTAAGTGTACTATCCGGTATTCACGCAGTGGTGCCTGTGGCTATGCCCGCGTCGTTCGAGTACTTAACTTTAAATGAATAAGTGTCTGTGGGCACTGGCTCGGCTGTGCCCCTCTGGCAGCGCTCAAGAGCCTAAGTGACGGTAGCCACTCGTCATCAGGTGGGCCCAAATGCTCGATGGCCTATGGAGCCAATAAAAAATATTAAAAGGGTATTTTGACCATTTTAGACCTGAACTTAGTTTCACATAGCTTACAGAAATTGCTAGAGGATTTTTTTTAAACTATCTTATAAAAAAAATATACAAAAATTACTGATAAATTAACAGCAACATCATTTTAGTGGTTATTTCTATATGTTATTTATTAACTTATTTAAAAACGTAACACATACATGCGCGGGCTAAGACACGTCGCCGCGTCGGTACAGCTCGATGCCTAATGCCTTTAATCAAAGTGCGCAATAGTCGGTATACCGATGATTACCATTAATAGAGAGTCGATTTATCGAGGGCTCGCGCTCAAAGTGTTAAATGTTTAGTGTTGTTATAATTATTGATATTTGCTTTTAATCATTTCACAATAAATAATAATTTTATCCTGTTTAAACAGTACCTTTTATATAATAATAATAATAAACATTTATTACAAACTTAAATTAGGTACAAAAAAATGAAAAAGATAACAAAAATAACGAGGCTTGGAAACGGCTACCGGCTCAGCCATGCGTAACAGTAACGAAACAATCAGTACTGCGGCGCTGATCTTCCGCCGCCGCGCCAGCACCTGCGGAGTGACGCGCACGCCAGCATCAGACCGACCCATCGTTATGCACTTGAGCTTGAGCTCAGCTAATTATTATTTTCTTTTTAAAATTGGAACACGTTATACTTATTAAGGAATCTAGATTTAAACAAACACAAGTAGGTACACAACATTGTAAAATATATAAAAAAAACAAGAATAAAAAAAAATGTTACGAAAAGGACAACAAAATGACATTATTAAATTAATGAAATAAATATTGCAATTGCAATGCACAATTATAGTACGGAATAATTATATTTGATATTTTATTTTTTATTATTATTATATGTATTAATATCATCTTCAGCCCTCTGGTGCCCACTGCTGGCCATAGGCCTCCCTTTTTATACCACGGCGTTTGATCGTCCGCCACTCCCGACCATGTCGCCTAAACAAAACTTAATAGTCAATTAAAGTTTTAGAACCGGAAACTGCGTCAGTGTTACTTCTGCCAGAGCAAAGCTCTGAATCACGGTTCTAAGCTGCCTAAATGCCTTTACTTTCAAAATGTACTTGTAAAAGAGACCCCATTGATTGCTTGCATTGTGTACTACCCTACAATACGATACGATACGCTTGCGGCGTTGAGAAATTCAAACATTCAAACTGTATTGAATTTCATCAAGCCATAAAAATACCTGTGAAGAATATTAACCTCCACCGGGGGCACTCATTTAAGAAATAAATTTTCCTTATTAATCAATATGACAAAAAAAGGACATTCCGGTATGAAACGTATGAAAAACACTAAAAGTAACTTAACCATTTATTATACTCATTATATCAAATAACTATACAAACCGGTTCGCTCTGATTACAAAAAATAACCATAAATTAATAAGGAACATAAAATATTATGAACGGACGACGCGTTATGACGAATATTTTGTACCGCTAAAAAACAATTAAAATTGTGGACTATCTGCGTCTAACATACTACTTTGAAAAAACATGTTGCTATGTTAATGCTTAAACATGTTTGTTCGTCCGTCTCGCGTTGGCGCTCGATCATCCGATTTAGTCGAAACTGTGTCCTGCTGCGAGAAACCTGTGTAGCGCAGTACGATCGATGACAGGTAGACGGTAGACTTCAACAAGGCGATGCGGCACGATACCGCCACATCGTGCCTCCGCAGGCTGAGTTTCACGCCAGATCTTCTCAGCGGGTTGCAGTTCCGATCCGATACTAGATGCGGCCGCGAAATAATCGGCCTTGAACTGTTGAGTCTTCTTCGGAGACGCTCGGGCAGCAGTAAGAAAATCCCGCCCTTGCTCGCCCACCTGTTCTGGTGTAACTGGAAAGGTCTCGGGGCATCAGCAAAATCTCCCTCCCAAAAAAGAGGAAACTAAAAATGGTATAGGGTCCCGTAGAAAGTTCGGGGATGAAAGTCGAAATATATTATATATAATTCATTTCGCCTCCAAATCATGATACCCGATTGAAACCGAAAACGTCGCACATCACTAGAACTAATCTACTGTTATCTATTTGTTATGTTATTGTTAAATAGCACATATTTACAAACGCTCCCACTAAATACTATAAAACTCAGAGGGAGACAGTTTGATTCACCCATGGAGTTAATAAGTACCATAGTAACTCTATGGATTCACCATAATGTGAACAAAAAGTTTTAACTTGTTTTAAAAATGCATTATGTCTACCGATACACTTATGTACTCTTTTTTTAGTTCACCAACCTTTCTTTTGTAATCATTAATGGTATATATTTAATTCATATAGATAAGTCTATTGGCCCCCGAATCAAGAGTCACATGCGGACAAACCACACTTGGCCAAATTATCAAGTACAAGTATGTAGGTTACGGAACCCTGGCAAGAACTCAATCAGTTGGTTTATTTAGATTTTTGATGCGGCGCTATCTCCGTCTAAAGCGAATCGATTTTAATCCATTATTATACGCAATCAATACTACATTTGTATCACAGCCAGCTCTACGAACTTCATTCCTTACGCCATTACGAATATCACGTGCAATAAAAGGACATGCTCCTTTGAAACAATAATACTAAATGGCCTTAGAATCAGTGCAATGTTACAGTAATAGGTTGAACAACAACACCGTAATTGCAGTTTTGAACCGTGAACCGCGGGGCGCGCGAACCTATCAACGTATCACTCGTGCCATTACACAATCTAATTGTTTTCATTATGAGTTTCCATGGTCGTGATACAATGAGGCTTATACTCATTACTTTGATTTCATTAATTTAGTAAAATTACTTGTATCAGCAAACATCTGAGTTTTAGTTAGAGCCTCCTACATTATATAGTGTCGGTAGTCATCATAATACACAAAATATTTTACAGATGCCTGAATATCGCTAACGAAATACAACAACATTTAAACCGTCGGTCTATCGTGCATTAACACACACTCGGTGAAAAATCTTCCCTTTGTCGTTAGCCTCCGCAATACTATAATCACGATTTCAATATAATGATTAAAGATTGCGCTGAATCCACTAGTTCTTCGTCCGACATAAACTAATGAAAAGGATGCAAGATTGGACAGTAAAACTACTTCCGATCAGTATAAGATGTATGAGAGTGGCCACCTAGGAACGCGATGCGGCGACGCCGCACCAGCAGAGCGGACATTCAAGTGTCTTTACCTCTGAATGTGCCCACGGTCCTTATCCCTGCGCCTGCGAGCGGTTGGTTCGGCCATTACTTTATACAACGCGGTTTATCTTAATGTTATTGTTTCCGAACATATACCCGTTTTACTGTATATAAAAGGCAGTTTCAAATTTGATAGCATCGAGTGGGCCACGATGTAACTTCACTATGTAACCACGAAGGAGTGCAGGTGCCCGTGGTCCAGTGACGCCGCGGCGCCGCGGGCTGATAGCGCTACTATAGATAGTTCAGTGGCGCAGCAGTATTGCCTCCCGCTGACCTTCACAAACCGGCTAGTTTCATGGTCGGAAATATTGTTTCTTGGAATGTGAATTTCTTGAATGTAAAATTGATTCCACTATTTGCATTTTATCATCGTATGATTCGCCGAAACTGGAACACTAGGAACAATGCGCCCCCTCCAAAGCTCGTTTCTAAAGATATTTTTTGCCATAAGATCTTTTTGATCCGACTGTAAAACGAAGACTCCTCCACGGAGTTTCCGTGTGCTATGACTCAAACAAAAGAAAAGATTTCTGAGCAGAAGGCAGCAGCTCAGCTGTTACTGTACCCCTAATACCCCATTAATAAGCATTGGTGACTGCTCACGATTACTGGGCCGTATGCTAGTATATCTGTTAACTAATTTAAAAAATCATGTCGGCGACATCATCTGCCCATCGACACTAATAAAACATGTGACGTCACAACTTAATATCCTCGATTGACCTCGGTAACCCATCATTTTGTAGCAAAAAATTGCCACACTCGTTAATATGAGCGATCTTGTTTATTTTTTACAAAGTTTCCACGTCAATGATACTTTACAAAAAAAACGTACTCATTTTTAGTGATAAATGGCGGCAGATTGTCGTTAGAACAATTCCGACAGAGTTGATTAACTGCGCGCTTAATAATTCCTGTTATTTAACTTGTTTTCGTGTGATTCCAAATTAAATTACACCCGTTTTAATGTTCATAAATATACGACGAGATACCATTCTTCACAACTAAGTGTTAACTTAACACTATAATCTACATTTATTTATTTACGACAAAGTTATTATTTCAGCAAGGTTCCAAACATTATGTATAAAATGATGCAGTCCGTGTGCAATAGTATGCACACGGACTGCTGAATGTGTGTCTGATCTAATTAACTAAAGATAAAATAAACCAACGTTGGGCCTGTTCTGAGATACGTGTCCCTTTTAGCCGGCGGCGTTATATTTATGTTCTCATATGTGTATTTAGCAGAAGCTAAAGTTTAATATTTCATTGGAAGCTCGGCCTCCGGTGCCGAGGTGGCTATGGATGCCGGTAGCCACATAACACCAGGTGTTCGGTTTATAAACGAATACTCGACGTTACAATAGATCCATAATAAATACTCTACAAAGTTAAATCTTCAAAGAACACTTTATAAGCTTCATCTCACAGAGAAAACTTTCAAAGTTCAAGACAAGAAAAACACAACTCTAACTATGTACATAGTTGAAAACTTCAATGCAACATAAAGTTTAGCTAAAGCTTACGCTTACTAAAGTTTACTATGATATAAACTTACGCAGCCTTTTAAACATTTTACTAAGATCGTAACTGTGACAGAAAGCAGCCCGCCATGAGTTCGATAGCATATCTTCTGTCAAGGACCGAGCGTTCATTTTTAAAGCGGCTAGTTTAGATGGTACATATTTTATTACTATAGCATTTGTATTTATTTATAAGACTGCCAAACTTAATAAATAAATAAATAAGTGGGAACAAATCACGCCCGGTCATCCGGCCGGTAAGGGCACCAGAGACTTATATACGTACTTATATACGTTTAAATATATATGTTACCGACAATCGATAGAATTTAGGTATTCTATACAATACCTTGGTAATGTATAGAATACCTAAATATATATACGTGCATTGTGCATGTCTATAAAAACATTATTTGGTTGAAATGTGGACACGGTATGCTATTGCGGAAAACTTGTGACGTGTGCATGATCGACGAGCTGTGACGTCATAAGCCATTGAATCCATCCATCACTGACCAGTAGTAACGCACGGCGCGCACACACGCACATACTTATATGTACTAGTCTATGTATAATATACATACATTTAATACCTCCTTCAGATAGCTCTCTTTAAATCTCCTTTTAGATTAATTTAAGCTCACAAAGCGGCGTCCACAGATCGTGCCACAGACCGGTAACGACTCGGGAGTGCCCTTATAATAAAAGGAAACAACCATCTTTATTCTACACTACCTAGAACTAGTCACTGCGTTCATCCACAGTGCGTTTCCAAAGATCTCTTTTGCCACGTACCATCCGGCTCTGGAATGAGCCCTCCACGTTGTTTCCCGAGCTCTATGACATGTCCTTCTTGAAACCAGGCTTGTGTAGAGTACTTCACTGTAGGCAGCGGCTTGGCTCTGTCCCTGGCATTGCTGATGTCTATGAGCGACGGTAACCACTCACCACCAGGTGGACCGTATGCTCGTCTGCCTACAAAGGACAACAAACAAACCGGAATGCGTACAGCTCGTCGCCCCACCGAACACGACGTACATTTTTGCGAGTATATAGTTGCATAAGATGACGTCGGAAGCCGAGCGGGCGCCGACCGCGACCACCAGACCCGCGGGGTGAAGGTCCTGGTGGCGGATGGATCTTTTAAGCTTGGTCGTAAATTATAATGTAATCCGTGGCGTTGCGAGATGTAGCATTCCGCGTCGATAAAAACAATTTGTATTAAAATGAATTCGTTGACAAACTCGTTTCCTCGCAGAATGTCGCCGTTGTCAGAATTATTTAAAATCAATATGTTTTTTTTGTCCCGTCTGTTTCCCCAAAAACTGTTTCAATGGCAGCGGCTTGCTAATGTTGGTTTTATTTAATTAATATTAGTGTAGACGATGTCAGGACCCGCCGGGTGCAGGGCGGACAGCACGCCTTGAGGTTTGAGATCAAACTCGACTGTACTACCTACATACTATACTCTTGTATAATAATATGTACACTTACGTACATCTGAATTAGTACATTTTCTATAAAATTATATCCAAGCTGAAAGATTATCAGGAGTTCGTCGTCGTTCGGAGATCTTTAGACATTCATATATTATATACATACATACGTAATATGATACCCGTTCGGGCGTAGCTGGAATAGACCCTTAGGCTGCCAGCGAATAAGTAGAGGAAAAAATATTGCAGAAATCAAACGACAATAGCCTAAAAGTCGTGTTGCTGGTTAGGCGCCGCGCGCTGCACGTGCTCCCGATAAGTTTGGCGGCCGAATGCACTTATCTAAACGCAGCTTCCTCTCGCAAATTATTATGCAATAACGATAATCTATTAATAAACATAATTCTCTGTAATCCCTACACTCGCTGGACAGCTAGCCAACTCCCTGTTGCTCGTTCGCTCGCTCGGTCAGGCGTGCTCACTACGCGGGTGCTGAGCACGTATACACTAAACACAAATGGAGGTGAAAGATAATCGGAAATTTTCGCGCAAAGGCCGTAGTACAGCAGGGGGTTGGCGTCTGTCCCCTCGGGCTCACGAGACCCCCTACTACCAGTAATTACACAAATCATAATTTTTGCGGGTTTGATTTGTATGTACGATGTTATTCCTTTAGCGTGGAAGTTATTCTTAAACATTTATTAATTAAAAAAAATTGGTAATTGCCGGTGGAATTCGAACACCGGCAGACGCATCGCTAGACACGCATGCACCGAACTTCATCTTTTAAACCACGACGAGTTAAGAGAATTTTCCGTAAAGCTAGCACCAAGTGCCCCGCCCTAGTGTTAAGCGGTCACCGACGCCAACAGCTTATAATATGCGCCGGCCTAGCTGCTAAGCTTGGAAGTTGAGGATAAAGTTTGAGCCACATTACAATAAGACTATATCTTAGTAGATCGAGTGCCCCAAGGTCGCACGACAGACATGACGTTGCCGTAATTTTCAAATTTCAACTAAGATCTATCTAGCAATAATAGAACCGCAATGTCTTCGCTTTAGTCCGAGTAGCAGTCCGCGCGCGTCTCCGACGCACTCGTCTGTGTGGAAATTAGACAACATTCAAATTGCCCAAGCCCGAGACCCTGTCCGTGAGCAAACAGGTTGACGTTTGAAAGGTTACATCGACTGCAAAACTTGATTTTAGTTTTTATTCAGCAAAAAATATAAAACGCAGCTGTGGTTTTTTTTTAAATAAGTAAATGTGACTCGAACATTCGTTCGTTATGTATCAATAATGATTGTTGGTTGTTTTTTTGTGCTTTGCAGCGATGGGCACATTGAACAAGCCAAGCTGGGACTATACCCAGCTCACGAGTTACACGAACACATGCGAAAATCAAAATCTTTTTTTTTTTATTGCTTAGATGGGTGGACGAGCTCACAGCCCACCTGGTGTTAAGTGGTTACTGGAGCCCATAGACATCCACAACGTAAATGCGCCACCCCCTTTTCTAGTTTTTTATTTTTAACTAAGTAAGCTTTTACTGGCACGTCCATGTCGTCATACCCTTACCACCGATGCGGAATGCAGTTTCACCACTAACAAGGATCGCCATGAAACTCGAAACTATCGATTTTTTTGACACAAATACCTACTGACTTCTACCAGGAGCCTTACTCCGACCCGCGCCACAGCCGCCTCAGCGTCTGCGGGGGCGACGAGGATTGTACTGCAAGCACATTAGCCCGCCGAGTCAACTCATTACATATAATTATTATTGTGAGGGTGATAGTAACAGTTGTGATCTTACACTCGAAGCGTATACAATTATAAATTAACGAAACCTTTTAAAGTCTCCCGGGTCGCTGAGTTGATGACGTTGAAGCGTATTTTTATTAATTGAATAATGATTACGGAATCTGAGCTCGTTCCGCGGTAAAGCTCGCGTTTGTTTCACTGGAACCGTTTACAGTTTTCAAAGTCAGAGACGAAATCTATTGATTGTCCATTTTCATTCCAATATCAAGTTTTCTATTACATTATGTACGCGGCTCGACAACTGATAAACGACCGTCATTCCGCAGTCGGGTCGCAGTCGGGTCGCAGCCGGGTCGCAGCCGGGCCGGCTCCTGAGTCGGTATATCACCGTAATCGGTTAATTCATCAGTTCTTTTAATTTTATTTTTTGGTAAACTTTTCTGTATTAGCCTGAGTTTCGAGATTATGTAGATGAGACTAATTTTCCGTACTAACTCATACACTTATACTTTTGACTGCATTACGTTGATAAAAAGGGCCAGAGCAATGTTCGTTAATGCAGATGCAATTGCAGATCAAATAATATAATTTTTAATTATAACAAATAATAAAATTATACACGCAACTTCGTCCGAGGGTCTAATAATTAATAATAAAGCCCTTTATTCGGAAAACAGATATACAATTAAGTTTCTTATATTACTGCACTTATACTGATATATGTATATACCTATATGTATTTTAGAAAATTAAAATTGTTCGCGTATTTGGTGCTTGTTTACTCTCTGTAAGTCCGTTTGCCAGTTGGCGAAGGCCTCCTCTAACCTACTCTATTCTGATCTCTCTCTAGCTACTCTACTCCATGTTATGTCCGCAACCTGCCTGATATCATCGTCCCATCTTTTTTGTTGCCTGCCTCTTTTCCTCTTGCCTTCCCTTGGGTACCAATGTGTAGTTATTTTGCTCCATTTTTCTTTTCCTCTGACCATGTCGTCCGAGGATCACCAGAGCTCAATGTGCAGAGGATACTTTGCAACAACTCACTTATGTTAAACCTTTATAACAATATGCTTTAATAGTACTACTAGCCTGCGGGTGCGTACTAGACACGAGCCTAGAGATATCATCAGATCGGTGCCAATCAGATACAGCGTGAACCCCTACTACAAATTCGCGTACAATTTAGACTTAATATATAAAACTACAGTGGTTTTTACAGATGTTCCGTTATAACTACTGAACCGTGCATCCGATTGACTTGAAACTTTATATCCATGTAGAAAATACATGTACTTAATAGTTAGGCTAATATTTATATGAGTGTTGGACTCGCTACACCAGTTGCGGGGGCGTTAATGATGAGAATCTTTGTGGGGGAGAGAAATAATAATGTTAATTTTAAATGCCCAACGAAGCGGACGGGTACAGCTAGTAAATTAATATAAACAATGAAGAAAAGAAAACAAAACTGCAATAAAATAATGAAGAGATATTCCTGCAAATGATACGTCGGATCCTGTATACCCTTTACGACATTCCAAGGCGACACTATACGAGTAGATGCGCAATGCTTGAACCGTGCTGTAATCCTCCCTAAGCGGATGTAAGTTTTAAATTCAGTTCGGTTTTTTTTATTGTATTGTTTTCCCGTTGGTAATATTATGCCGATTGCGTTTAGAATCCTGTATTAATTACGATTAAATTTATTTTTATCGTAAATAAATGAATCATCATACCTTGCCAACAAATGATTCATTTAAAATTAGTAAATCTGAATAACTTTGCAATTTTACTAGCCGTCCGCCATGTCGCTGACAATATAAATACGATACTAGCACAATGTCAACTTTCAGCCCTCGTGATCTTACAGAAAACTATCTCGAACCTATGTGTTCTCGCATCAGAGGCACGCGTGTGACCGCCGCGCCACACGCCGCGCCAGCCCATACATAATTGTTCAAAAACACTCGATTTATGAATTATGTAGAAATTAGAATGTACGTTTATTATGACATTTAATAGTTAATATTACAATTTCAAGAAAGTGCTAACAAGAATAATTTTATGGAGAAGCCTTTGGGCGAGAAAGCTTGTGATATTGCCAACGTCCAACCCGGTCATCAATATTAGTCAAATTGGCGCTTTAGCTTACCAATTACCAACTTTTTGTTTCAATGCTTTTTTTCGTGTTTTAGAATTACCAAATTTCGAATTTTAGTTATTAGTATTAAACGTAGGGAATTTTAAAATTTTAATCAAATCTAATTACAACTTTTACAGATGACTTAATTCATAAAAATATTATTGTCGAAGAGAGCGACAGTTTTAGTCTCTTTAAGCGGGTAAAATTATTTATTGAATAGTGAAACTCACCTGAAGAAACTACAGGTAGAACACAAAGTTCACCGCCACCGGCCACTACTGCACCGGACACACACTCACACACAGTGCTTGCTACACATTCACGATCCGCGGAATCTTCTGAAAACGCAGCGTACTCAGGCGGCAGGCGCGCGCTGTAAAGTTGGTCGCGTAGTGTGGGACGCGCTACGCCAGCTCGGCGGGCGCGGCGTGATTGGCGCGCCGACTGCCGACCGACACGACACGACTCCACACCTCGGCTACGGACCATCCCCACTCTGCTCAGACTCTAATGCATTGTCGGAGATTTTTAAATGTTACGCTTAAAATAAATTACTAATAATAGCAAATCAGATATAAATACACCGTGGCCCGCAGGTCCGAGTCTGGGCCCTCAGCGCGTTTACTTCTGCCGCTTGGAGACTGCTAACAACTCATTACTCACATTGTGCAGGAACTTAGTCGCGTGCAGACGGCCTGCCTTCGTGCCTACCTCGAACCATAAGGCTCTACAATAAAATAATTTCTCCTGAAGTGTCAGCGGTGTAGTGGGTAAGAGGGCCGACGTACAGGATAACTTGTATCAGTGCTTGGATCTAGATCTTGGTGCGACTACAAAACTCTTGTAATATGTTAACGAACGAACAAATTCCACGATTA
Source organism: Bombyx mori (assembly GCF_030269925.1). Classification (NCBI taxonomy): domain Eukaryota; kingdom Metazoa; phylum Arthropoda; class Insecta; order Lepidoptera; family Bombycidae; genus Bombyx; species Bombyx mori. The sequence continues at coordinate 161,223 of NC_085121.1, forward strand.
GAGAATAACATCGCGCTATAAAATAAAAGCCGAAGCCGGAAGTAAATCGGCCTCACGACTAATCGCGTTGGAGCGCTCTATCCCTCCGCATAAAATAGAACAAAACCCGCCATACATACATATACACCAAGCAAGCGAAATTCATAAACGTGGACGTTGAGGTCCAAGTCAACATTGTGGTTATTGTTAATCGGGTGTCCTATACTCCAAGCCGCTACTCTCCGGTTCCCACGGAAACCCACAAAGAATCTGTTCGCAATTTCATTTTACTTTAACGAAATTACTAATTACTGTGTAAAGTTAATGAACAATATCTGATGTCAAAGTTTATCTTCAAAACCGATATGAAATATTGAGATTAAACACCGAAATGTCTAATGAAATGGAAATTTAGACTGCAGCCCTTACAGTAAGGGTGCTGTGTTCAGAGATGGAGGAGCTCACAGCACCCAGCATCCAGAGCTCCATCTCTGAACACAGCACCCTTACTGTCGAGTGGTTGCCGGAAGTACATCACTACACACAACAAGCAGCGCGGCATTAGACACTAGACACTAGACCACGCAGGTATCACTTGTGGCTGGGACTGCGTGCATTATGATGCGTATATTATGATGTGCAGCGACAACGAGGCTGAAGTATCCCATTGAGTTTTCCATTTCTCAACTAACATTGCGAAATAATACTCATTAATTACAGCTGCTACTAATTAACTACATTCTTTTATCAACAAAAACGTGCTATTTAAAAACTATTAATTGAAACAGCACTGAAATAACCTTATCAATATTTTTCATTATCAAGGGCTATAATTTGATAGAATAATTTAAACATTTACATTACAAAATGGATCTACAATGTGTGTTATTAATGATCATAATGATAGTTAATAACTTTCAAAACAAAAAGTTGATTGGCGTACATATAATATCGATCGACGAGCTCGCGACCCACCTTTCGGTAAGCCGTCATGGACGTCGCAACCTAACTGCTGAATCCCGTCATTAGGTCAAAATTTCGACTGTATCGAAACAAATGCCTATCGCGTACTACACAGTCCTACTGAAACGCAAGGTTCTGTTGCGGCATACACCTAGGCAAAGTGATATGTAGTTCATTTTGCGCTCAGAAACTGTTCCAAAAAACATTTCGCTAAATTTCGTAACACAATGCCGTCCCTGCTTCGGCGTGGAAATAATTTGCGAACAGACGTTAGGTATTTGGTTCGGAGCTGCGCTACTCTCATACTTACAGAAAATAAGCGTTCTGATCTATCTATATAATATAATGTTTAATAGAATGTATAAACAGACAGACTTTTGTCTACACATAAGTACCGTTGTCTAGGCGGTGCGTCGAACGATTTCCTTTTTGTTTGTGTTTTATTTCATATCTGTCATATTTTTTGGGATAATTTTAATTTTAAATTTGTGTATAGACGTACACATACACGTAAATGCGCGTGAATCACAAAATGAAGAGAGAACGGGAAATCTTAAGTATCCGTGATTATGGTCGCGCTGCGTCACTGGGCCAGAACAGCGGTACACACGACCCAATGAAACAAAAAAATTAAAAAACTAAAATGAAATCCAGGAAAATCTGAGAAAGGAGTAGAAAATTTGAAACTTAATGCGGCCAGTAAATTAAAATAGACCGCATCCAGTTGCGACCAGACATGCGACTCCCAGGTGTTCAATAACGGATACGCCGCAGACAACTGTCCTGGCGTCTAACAGCACAAAGTGATTAGTAATTGTTCAACAGCGCGTCACCTCCTCCGCCCTCGTTGTCTTGCTCTTACCCTAGGGGATGTGTGAGATCTTATGAGAAGATCAAGAGGGAACTTGACTTCTGTAGCCCTAAAAGCACAGAAACATTACTTCTGGCCAAATATAATATATTATATGCAGGGGATCACCTGTTCAAAATAAAACGTTCAAGCATGACGCTGTGCTGTCAATCTGTGAGAGCCCAAGTAATCTGCGACTGTCCTGCCACCGCGGCACCGCGGTAGCGCGGTACGGCATCGGTAGGCAGCGGCTTGGCTCTGCCCCTGGCATTGCTGAAGTCCATGGGCGACGGTAACCACTCACCATCAGGTGGGCCGTATGCTCGTCTGCCTACAAGGGCAATAAAAAAACCCTTCCAAACTATAATATTATTACATTACATTTTATATTCATTTTATGATTCTTAAAGAATTTATGTGATTTGCAATAAAACTTAGTTCTAATTTTATTGAACAATATTATACTGTGTCATTGCTAACATCATGTTTCTGTTCCTTCTTTTTCGTTATTGGTTAACAATTATATTATGATATTAGGTTCGAAAGCGACTTCCTTTCATTTCCACTGTAGGACACCTCATGAATTTATTAACTATTGTGACTGTTCGTAAGACGTAGATACGTCTGCGAGAATGTAGCGATCATGATGAAACAGCAAAACAACTTTATAGATATAAGACAATAAAACAATATACGATACTAAAAAGAACTGCTCGTAAAATATTGTGTTAATAATGTGAAATGGCTTAGTGCGGCTGCGGTTGGATTAGGCATTTGTTTTGTGGCAACATCTATCTGAAGAGAGGTTCCCCTCTCTTGATCAACAACTAAAAAAACTTCTAGTGTTGGATCATGTAGTATTGGTTTGTGCACTACATGAGTGCCATTAATGAGATTTCTTCACTACAGAGTGCAAAAGCTCCCACGTATCTAGTATGTGTGTCCCGTGTGACACTACCGTGTACCCTCAAAGACACTCGCGGGTGCGACGCGCGGGAACAAGGCAGCGTGTTCGGACCTCTTTCTCAGGTAACTAGATTGAATTTGAAGGTGATGTAAACTACAATTAATAGCCTCTGTTGATATATTTTTAATAGTAGTAGGACCTCTTGTGAGTCCGCACGGGTAGGTACCACCACCCTGCCTATTTCCGCCGTGAAGCAGTAATACGTTTCGGTTTGAAGGGTGGGGCAGCCGTTGTAACTATACTGAGACCTGAGAACTCATATCTCAAGGTGGGTGGCGGCATTTACGTTATAGATGTCTATGGGTTCCGGTGACCATTTAACACCAGATGGGCTATGAGCTCATCCACCCATAAAAGCAATAAATTTCTGACATTGCTGACGTGCATGGGCGATGGTAACCACTCACCATCAGGTGGACCGTACGCTCGACTGCCTACAGGGGCAATAAAAAAAAGAGCTATAACAATACATCCGTATTTACAGCCTCTCTGCCGACACTTGAAATATTATTTTACTAAATGTTTCTTTAAAAAAATGATACGGCACAGGCACGGTTGCCCTCAAAATGCGGGTTCCCTCGTCGACTTTATTAGTTAATGACCCGTGTGAATACTTCTCCTCTAACATGAACTGATATATATCAAGGGAACTTCATAAACTTTGGGATAAAAAGGAATTCTTGAAACCTTGTATATTTAATATAAATAATGTATAAAATGTATAATATAGATAAATTGGATACTTGCATCACGTGATGTGATTTAGGGCGGGCGAACTATCGCTAGACCATGACCACCTCATAAGTTTGTGAATATGCTAGAGAGTACCGTTACAGACCTGTTAATAAACCGTTTGGTATGTTCGTAATGACGTAGGCAATAGTTGCACCTACGCTACTTGTTTCTCTGTCAGTTACAAGGATCCTTACACTTCAATTACTTCAATACCAAACAGTTAAAATCTATTTTCAAACACAAATATTTTTTTGTTTAAAAATAGAATCAATTGTAGTACGCTCTCAAATCTTGGAATCGTTCCAGTGGCTACAATGAGAACTTTCATAATTAAATAAAAACATTGTGCACAAGAACTTTAATGGAAAAATTGAATCGAACATTTCTCATCGGTTTTTATGAGCGGGTCGGCCACCGGCGCGCGGCTCCAGATGCCGGGTAGTCGAGTCGACCAGACACCGCACCACACTACACCAGCACCCTGTGTTTGTATGATCTGACCATACTTGCGTATGTTGTTATTCTATATAGGTTGATTCGTACGCCGCATGGTGAGGAAAGTAGAAATAAAATCTAATAACTTTAAGGATTAAAGCAGATTGCAGAAAGTGCGTGACACATGCGTCCCACGTGAGCATTTTTTCTCCAGCTTAGCTTATATAAAAACTGGCAATATTCTAACTAATAAGCAAAGCCGAGAAGGCCAGTAAGTATCTGGTAACACCATCTGCCCTCAAACGGGCATGCGACGGTAACCACTCACCTTCAGGTGGGCCGTATGCTCGTCTGCTTACAAGGGCAATAATAAAAAAATAATAAAAAGGAACTGAAGGAACCTCTGGGTCTGCGGAGGGACTTCGGTTCCCTCTGCATTTTGTACCGTATGTTCCATGGGGAGTGCTCTGAGGAATTGTTTGAGATGATCGCTTCATCTCTTTTTTATCATCGCACCTCCCGCCATCGGAGCAGAGTTCATCCTGCACCCATGCTGCGTTCATCGACAGTGCGTTTCCAGAGGTATTTTTTGCCACGTACCGTCCGGCTATGGAATGAGCTCCCCTCCACGGTGTTTCCCGAGCGCTATGACATGTCTTTCTTCAAACGAGGCTTGTGTAGAGTATTAAGCGGTAGGCAGCCGCTTGGCTCTGCCCCTGGCATTGCTGAAGTCCATGGGCGACAGTGACCACCCACTTGATGGGCACAATGTCCCATGTGGACATACCCATGGGGTACAACCTCTGCTGAGGGTGTAACGCCGGACACAGTACGAGATCGTACGGTCAGTACCGGGACACCCGCGCCCGCCCCCAGAAAGGTTATCTTTGGGTACACTCTCGTCTATTATGGTAATTATCTGAAACTGATTTTAACCGTGAATTTATTTACGAAACTTTGCTTGACTATTCATATTTTGTAAATATCGTTATTTTATGGTTTATTTTGTTACTAGCGACTAGCCCTCGCTTCGCTTCTGCCGAGACAAGAAAAAAATAACGTAATAAACAAAAAATGTAATGTGTCCGATATTGGCGATAATGGTTTACAAATAAAATATAGATACATGCTGTCACGGGCTATTTTTATAGGACTATTTAAGATAAACCTTTCCATTTTACATTATATACATACATACATACGTGTAGCTCCAACGGTTTTTGCGGCGCGCGCCAAAATAGCTAACAGATGGCAGATTGTTTTCCTTACTATTAATCGTTATATTTTTGGCAATTCACACTATATCTTTATAAATTATAGCCTACTATATGTGTTTTTCTGATTTGTAAACTTTCATCAAAATCCATTCAGTAATTTTTGCATGAAAGAGTAACATACATTTTTACAAACTATCGCGTTCATAATATTAATAGGTTATATTCCAATAACGAGGTTACACGTTACAGATTTATTACTCACTAGCTGACCCGGCAGACTTCGTAGTGCCTCAATCGACAAATAAAAGACCTAAACTTTTCTATAAAATAGACTTAAAACAAACAAACAATCAAAGGAAAAACAAAATTGTTTGTTTTTATATAATACCGAGCATTTTCATATTTTTTCACCTTTTAAACCTTCTGTGGACTTCCACGTATAAATTCAAGATCAAAATTAGCCAAATCGGTCCAGCCGTTCTCGAGTTTTAGCGAGACTAACGAACAGCAATTCATTTTTATATATATAGATTATTTGTACAGTAAGTATTCCACGTTTCGAACACTCCATAGTTTTTGAGATAACGAACGGACCGCAAGTAAAGCCACGACTGATATGATAGTTTGATATTGTAATTTTTCTAATATAATTTTTAATGGGCAGCCATTTAAATCACTTTGTTTCTAATATACTGGTTAGACAACTTTTGAATGTTTTTTTGTTAATAACCTGGTTTATCTATACACGAAAACAGGTCTAAAACAGAGAGTAAATATGTTAGAAGCTAAAAGCACACATTGGTGCAAACACAGTAAGGGCAGATCGAGATACCCAGGACCTGTACTTATTAATTATTGCTATCGGATTTCATTTCTTACAAACTCGCAAATGCGTCTCTCCAGAAATACGTATTTCACAATTATCCCGGATCTCTATACCGTGCCATGCAGAGCATAACTGAAATAACAAAACTACGAACACACAGCCAGTCGACGTGTCTAATGATGACAAAACAGACAAACACAACAGTTTCATTTTATTTATACATAACTACGAGTCAATTGTGGCTCCGATACCTTCTCCTAAGATTTGGCGCGAATCCAATTAAAGTATCCGTGAAGGGTATTCTACTATAGATTTATTAAAGTAATATATGAATGCCGATAAATAATTGAATTATAGAGAATACATATAAAATTATGTATTCATATGACCATATCAAGCGATTGGTCGGAACTTGGTCTCATGAGCTTTCTAAAAGCTAGTACTCACCCGGTGTTGTTAGGCGCAGCTCAGTCAGCTCAGTCAGGCTGCAGCCCGAATTATTTCCTTATTCGATTCAGTGTGACTGTCGGTGAGGTACGGAGCAACCCAGCGTAGTCTTCTAAGAGGAACTGGAGGAAGAGGAGGACCTTGGGCTTCCTCTACTCTATGTTCTTCTCTGGAGGCACCGGAGTCCGACTTAACCCGGTCTGTAACCCCCCTCGACCGAGAATCGACAAACGGATTCCCCAGCGTTAAAAATAAAAGGGGCAGATCGGTTAGGTGCTCCGAACTCTCGAGAGCTCGAATCGTGGGGGACGACGTGACTACGCAACATCCAGGAACAGCAGCGTCTATCTACGATTATAGTCTTACTCGATAGTCTTTTCCTAGCTCCTTGGTGTGATGCTAGTCATCAATGAAGATAATATTACTGCATCTGTTATCGCTCTCACTTTGTTCTTATCCAGCCGCACGCTCGTTTATCTTTTTAAAATTTTAAGAGACAATTAAATACTGAAAAATAAAGCTTGGAACTAAATGCTACGCACAAGATGGTTGTACAAGTTCGTACATAATTTTCCTATTACTCTGTACTATCTCTTCTTTTTTGTGTGTACATAAATAAATAAAGAAATAAATGGTTTTCTTAAAAAAAAAAATATAATTTAAAGAATTACGATTTCACACTCTTGAACAAAGCTTATAACATTGGCCTAATTTCTTAAAAGCTATGCGTGAAAGAAGACATTTTTATAGTTTTCTAAAAATGGTTTCTAACTACTGATTCCATCTCACTGTAGATAGCTCTTGGCAAGCTAATAATAAAAATACTAAAGAAATATTCTAACGCTTGTTCTGTTAATCAACCTCCTTCAGTTTTCCTCCTCATGTCTGAGGGTCGCAACCACCCATGAGATTCGTCGTCGCGATGCTATGCCATCTAATCTTTTCTTTGGCTACTCTGAGAGCGTCGCAGACGGGTGAATCGTGGGTGGCCCGAACCTGGTCAGACCAACGCGAATACCCATTGGAATTTTTATTGGTATTTATGGACATTGTTTATGTATCCTTAACAGCGTGTGTAACAACTAACGAGAGATGAACGGAGATGAACTCTCATAGAATCTTTCACAACAGAAACCAAGCCGCTACCCGGCCAGAAACTGTTTTGTTTACCTGGTTATTGCTGTTTTATTTATATTGAGACATGAGGTCTCATGGTGGACAAGTCTCAACAGTATTGTTTTTTTTAATTTTTTTTATTGCTTAGATGTGTGGACGAGCTCACAGCCCGCCTGGTGTTAAGTGGTTACTGGAGCCCATAGACATCTACAGCGAAAATACGCCACCCACCTTGAGATATAAGTTCTAAGGTCTTAAGTATAGTTACAACGGCTGCCCCACCCTTTCAAACCGAAACGCATTACTGCTTCACGGCCGAAATAAGCAGGGTGGTGGTACCTACCCGCGCGGACTCACAAGAGGTCCACCACCAGTAATTACGCAAATTATAATTTTGCGGGTTTGATTTTTATTACACGATGTTATTCCTTCACCGTGGAAGTCAATCGTGAACATTTGTTAAGTACGTATTTCATTAGAAAAATTGGTAATAAATTAAATTTCTTCTGATTTTATTTTTACGACCAGCTCAAGCAAACGTAAACGGAATTCTTACGGAATATAATATGTACATAATGTATGTCGCATCTGGGCACGACAAGCGAAGAGAAAGCGCGCCACCTAGTGGACGCGAGCCGCAACTACTCATCGAATATTGGCTCACTTCGGGTGGTATGCTTCGGCAGAGTCGAGGTGTCATCGCTCGGCTCATAGATAATAGATAATACACATAAATTAGGCTCGGGTTGATTCGAAACACATTGTTGCCTGACTTAAGAAGAGCGGAGACGTCTTGAAACTTCATCAACGTTCATCGTTTCTGCTGGTGTGGAATCTCTTTGCAGGACTACCCACCCTACGCCCGTTGTGTCAAGGTTTAATGAAGGTATCGGGCCATTATATTTATTTATTTATTTATTCATTTAAGGATTACCGACAGGGTTTACAGTAAGACATAAAATAACATTGACATGTATAGAACAATTGATAACTGCAACTCTAATTATAGGCAATCACAGCATGCAAATACATCTACATATATGTAGACATATATGTAGATGTGCGACATATATGTAGATTCATAAATAATTGCAGAGTCCGTAAAGACATCCAGAGACAAACGAGCGGTGCGCTCCGTGTGGTCTATGTTCGCCTGCTTTGCGACTCATATTGTACTACACTTATAAAAAGCCGGCAGAGGTTTGTTCAAATTTAGCCATTTATCAACCATCAAGCAGCTTTGTTTCGCTCGTATCTTGAACAGGTTTCATGTCTCGCACATTTCACAATTCTTATCATAAACATCAAACAAATATTGTAAATGTGATCTGTTTCAGAATTAGTACTTTTGCCGATAAATCTAAAATCAAAGCACTATCACTGTTTGAAGATTAACGATGCACACAACTTCACTAACTTTTTCTCTCTACCGTTTAAATATTCTGAGTTCAATATTATCTTGAGCCGGCGGGATCCGGCTACGTCCCGGAGACGTCACGTGTGAAGCAAGTGAACTAAACAGGCGCTCTCGTCGTCGGGTAGATCGCTGTAACTTGCAGGACAATGACAATCGCTTATTTAAAGTGCTCTATCTACACTCTACAGTCTAGACTTTAACTAGTCCGGGTGGATACTCTGTTAAAGGTTTTGTTCGAGTGAAGAAATGCAGTTTCGTGTGAGTACCGCCGAGGGATGCTCGTGCGTGCATCCAACAACGTGAGGATGCCTGACACACTAGTTCTTAATAATAAAATATGTAACAAAGCTATTTACACCATAATTTTCTTCTACAGTCGACACAAATCTAGTTGCTTGATTTATGGAAGTGAATCTGACAAATTTTTGGTACATTTCCTAAACAATTTAAAGTGAAAAATAAATAAATAATATATTTTTTCTGAGACCCCTCCGTACGATGATTTAAAAGACACCAAAATTCCATTTAACCTGTAAAGTTGATATCAAAAGCTTCGTGATCCTCAATTCTAGTGTATTTGACTCACCAGTCACATCACACGTGGATTTTTCAGTGGATTACGTTTCAATTATCTCGACCTCAAAGCTTTGACAAAGTTCTCTGAACCGCGCCTACACTGGAAAAGTTTCAATTTAAAAACATAAAGAGTTCCACAAATTGCTTTTCTGAAAAATAAAACAAGGACTTTGACTTGCTTACCAATGACGTCATCTTACATAAAAATGAAATCACTCTTAGTGTTTGTTACCTCTATGTGCTACATTAAGTAGCCTGCTATCACGAGATGGACTGTGGGTTCGCGTTCCAACCTACAGCAAGTAACTCTCCACAGGCTCCATCGCTGGGATGAGCCCGACTGTGTGCGCCATGACACTTGCCACTCAGTCTCTTTGAGGTTCGTTTGCAGAGAGACAGATCGCAGTGCTGCAGAGTGCAGAGATATTGTGTCTCTAAGCTGAGTTACACAGCGCACACGCTAATTATAAATAAACTCATTAAATTATTTACTAAATAAATTATCGAGCAATGTTATCAATTATTCTTCCAATAAATCTACAATGAAACTATTTCGATGAACGTAACGACGGACGTGCTCTGTAGTAGGGCACCCTCCGGCGACGTCGTTCAATATCTCGGCGCTACGAAGCAAACAATTAGATTGGCGAGCCACCGGGGCCGGCGGTGCCTTATGATCGTGTTTCCCGCTACCAGTCAAAGCTAACATTGTTTCGCAATCAGCTTCAGCGGCGACGATATCTTGGTACGGTATACGTTTGTGTGCTACTTCGAAGAGAGCGGCTCATAATAGTTTGTGGACGGTCTACATTTTTGCAATTATGTTAAAAACTTTATTGTTTGTGTTAATAGGCATATTTTCGAAGTGGCGCATTGATGCCGACTGTAGATACTTACTGATGGACTCCAGGTCCAGGTCATCATGGAGATCGACGTTCCTGACGAACCACGGAGCTCCGCCTGCAAAAACGAGATTGAATAACTTGGAGTGATTTTAAGTTAGTGCGGGCCGCGTGAGCGAACACTACTACACTTGCATAGGTCATGACGGGAAAAATCTACTACAGCTATCAAATATATTGTTTTGATGCTGCTGTGAACAGTGAAAGATGCCCCTCAGCTGTAGATTGAATATCGTCAGCTTCCACTATCGCCTCTATTTCTTCGTTGTTGTCTTTAGTTTTCGGGCGACCCCAGGGTTCATTTCTTAGATAAAAAATTTCTATGTCGAAGGCGTGCCACCCAATAATGAGTCGTACGTTTTAGTGTTCACTCTATGCACTCTTGTGTTAAGCCGAATTTACATTACGAAATTAGTGGCGTGAAATTAATTTCGTGACATTAGTTTTACTAACAGTTTCACGTGTAATTTAATACTTTGGATACTGCGATACTGTGGATTTCGCGACACTAATTTTTTAACGAAATTACTTTCGCATATATCGAAACTACTTTCGTGAAACTGAGCTCAACATGCATGACACTAATTTCGTAATGTAAACTCGGCTTTATGTGTGTTATGTTGTGAGCCGTTTGTGCGGCATTGCTACCGCGACGGAACTCGGACTCCATAATTATAGTATTTTTATCATGTCTATATTGATAAAAAACGAACAAATGTCGTGAAAATAAAACAAAAATAAACAGATGACAGAATTTGAAAATATAAATATATATTTTAAAAATAAAATTAATTTAAATATACAATGTATATCCAGCCAGACGCCAGACATACATTACGCTTCAAACGGTCACTATTGTAAAACGGCTGAAGTTGTCGTAGATAAAAACCTATTACTTTTTATCAGAACATAACTTAAGTCAAACTTTCTACACTTAAACGTCTCCAAGCTATAGTAGTAGTAAGCGATACACACACCTACTGGAAGATCTACTCTTCGGCTTCGGCTGTGCTAGTCTAGTACAGACCACACCGGATATCAAACATCAGAGAAGAAGTCAGGGTCGTTTGAGCAAAATTGTGATAATGAATATGTAAATATCCCACGAGCGACGTTTTGTATTTGAGAACAAAATTCCCAGAAAATAATCAGTTGAGCAGGCGCTGTGCTTCATCACGGAACAGAGGTGACGCCCCCGCAGGGGAATGTGCTTTTTATAAGTATCAAACTGTTACTTCCTAAAAGGTTAAGGTTTTCCTCACGGATCGCAACGCAGCTGCCCTCGGGCCGTTAGCGAAGTTCTGATGAAACTAGAAAAGCCCTCGAGCCTCTAGGAAACCGTTAGACGTCATATTTCATTTATTTGGTGAATTTCAAGTAATTGTAGTTGGAAAACGAAATATTTGTGAATCAACATCCTCTTTCAAAGATAATTGTTTTTATTAATATTCTAGGTGCGATTCTAACAATGGTTAATTGTCATTTCTCCGGCACGAATATCGCTTTGACGACCCATCGGTCAGGTGTTACTAGGGACGGTCCGCGAGTCTGGTTGTAGTGTTGACCGGGGAAACCCTCCTGCTCTAGCCGGGCTCTGACCCCGGGAGGAGATCAGACGTCTAGTGGAAGAGTGCTAGGGGAGTCGTTTAGCATGTAAGGCGGTAAAACAGCCTTAGGCCCGCGGTCTGCTCCTAACATCTGCAGATCATCAAGTCCCGCATACCTCACGCGCCCTCTAGGCATAGATACCTCATATGAGGTTCGGCACACTACCGAAAAAAAAACTTCTGCAAGAAGCCAACCGTATTTAAAATTACAGAAAATCGTCTCTTCGTCATTGAAAATGCGGACACGTCTTATCTTAGAATGTTATTGACATAATTGATAATCGGTCAAAAATGTATGATGATCTAGGAAGCACGTTACAGAAAATATAGTTCGTAGGCGATAATTAAAACACATTTCACAGGATCCAGCCTTGAACTTTTGTTGTTAAACAATGATTAATTGCGACGTCATTCAATTACTCTGTGAGCTCCCTGCTGCGACGCGGCGACGCGACGTGGGCGTGCTGTCATCTAGCGACACAGTTTATCAGAACGATTACTTATAGCACAACAAGTCAACGAGGAGTAGTTTGTTCTTGTGTCGTACCACTCAACCAGTGACCTCAGTAAATATCCATATTTTCTATTTTATATAAACACACGGTCGTCTGCGTAATGTTGAACTTGAGTTTACAATGAAGTTAACGACCTCACACTGGTCGACATGGTTGCAGTAGCTCTAGCGATCCGAGGTCACATTCTTGACATTTTTTGTTTTGTGTAGATCTCAATTTAATCGCAATACTCGTAATGCCATAATCGACGAGCCAAAACCAACGAAACTAAATGATGTTGTGTTAGTAGTTACTTTAACGATGTTGTTTATTTTTTATTTTGACCACTCCTAGTAATTAAATATAAAAAATACATAAAATAAAAAAATTGAGGAAATCCATCGATCGTAGATCGGGAAATCCATAACTTCATTGAATGAAGTTTTGTTTGCTAACCGTACGCGCTCTCACGCCTATGTTGGCGCGTATACAGATTGGTCACTCACACAAGTAAGGACGGCGCGCACTCGTACCTTGCAACAACTATAAAGTAGGCTTTGTATTAGAATACAATAGAATTTCAATTTAGGATGCTTCATAAGTGATGTGATATCATAAATTTATGTTTTCGTTTCCATTTATATAAAAGTATACTTTCACCCGAGCGATATTTCTGCGTAGTTCCAAATGTGATCGATGCAGTCGCAAAGCCTTCTCAAAAATATTATTCGGCGGTTCTGTAGACCTAGAGATCGGTTGAAACAAGGACGAGACTCCTCACAACACAGCAATACACTCAATCCTTGACTAGACTTCAATTCAGCCAAAATAACAAAAACTACCCTATCTGGTACTGGCATATGTCTTTTTGAAGGCTTGGTGTATAAATACGGTCAATACAATGTTATGTTAACGTAAGCCATATCTGATTCCACATGAACATCATTTAAAATAGCTGTCATCGTTGAACTATGTATGTACAATGTATTATTGATTCACACCTACCTACAGCTTCATGAATATTGAATTGTGAATTTTAATTTGTCGAACTGATTCAATAGAATTGATTCAAAATATAATAACATTTTAAAGTATGACCAAGAGCAGCGGAAACTTCATAAAATGTCACCAACGATCCTGAAGATACCCGTATTGCGTATTGTAATAAACCGAGTTCCAAACGAGGAGCCTCTTAATCAACGTAAGGAGCAGAGTGGCACCGAGCCTTGGATCCTCTCGTGTGATTACGCAGATCCCGATCCGGCACATTACCGACCACTTACAGACCGTTCTATCGATTACCGGTCGTTTGTCCCGGACACGAGAGTCGAACGGTCGGCCGGGCCGTTTCAATCAGATGCGACGTTTTAGAATGGCCCTATTATAGGAACTGGTGCAGATTATGAGATTTCTCGCCCGTACTAGGCTGTCAATTCGGAGTTTCCGAACTTCAGGATTGTATTTTTAAGCTTAATTGTTATACTAAAATTAAAGTACGTACTACTTTCGAGGAAACTGATCTAATAATAATAAGCATTTGCCTGTGAAGTTGCCGTTTTGTAACACTGGCAAAGTAAAACGTAAAGGCTGGCAATACATTCTAAATTATAATTAATTTTATTTTAATATTACGCATTTGTATTTTTGTATTTTCAAATCAATCATTTTTTCATTGATTTATGTTTTTGTTTTTTTTGTCACGATGAAAATGGAACACAATTTCCGTCCCGGTAGCAATGCCGCACAAACAGCTCACAGCATTAATTAGAGTATATAGAGTGAACACAACAAACAAGCGTACGAGTCGTTATTGGCTTGAACGCTTCCGATATGGAAATTTTGATCTAAAAAGGATCCCGGTGGTGGCTCGAACACTACAGTCAACATTCACGAATTAAAGACTCAATTTACCGCTCAGGTAGCAGCACCTTGCTACGGTAGCGTTAAACTAGCAAGGTAAAAAAATTTCAAAGTATAATAGAAGCCGCTCGAACTGAACTATCCCCAGTGCGACAAACGCGTTGAGGTACTGAGACAGAAACGAAAGGATTATGGAACCGGATTGTCACTTGCTATGGTATATTTTTGATAATCGTAATAATGGTATGATAACCCTCATAATGTTGGTTAGGCCCTGGTTCATCACCCACAAAATACTCGAAACGAAAACTTACCCCTAAAAAGTTATGATCACGGTTTGGTGGTCTAAGGCCGGTATAATTCGCCACAGCTTCTTACAAAATAGAACCAAGATTACTGCGGATGTGTACTGTGAGGAACTGAAACTAGTGATGGAGAAGCTCGCGAGCCTCCAGCGAGTCTTAGTTAGTCGTTCGTCCCCGCTGGTCCTACACCGACCATGCTCAACCTCATACAGCACAACAGACGGTCTTTAAGCTACAAAAGCTTGTGTTGGAAGTTTGGTGTCATCCACCATACTCACCAAACTTTACGCCGACAAACTAAATAAATTTCGCTTATACTTCGCCGATCAACTATACCTTGTTAGCAGATAACATTCATCAAATAGTTAGGTTTTGTTTTTCTTTAATTTAATCCTAGATTCTAAAATCGGAACTAAAATGACAAAAGAGCAGTGTCCAAAAGAAACAACGTAGTCTGTGTTGTATGCTATGAAATACCATAAAAAACAGATACAATCAATGTTGTGAGATGAAAAATCAATGTTTATTTTTGTAAATCCGCCATTGCTGTGCCATTGGTGCGCCGAGCGAAACATTCCTGTCTGTTCGCGAGTGACGGTGCCCTCGCTTCCTGTGCTTCTGCCGAGAGTTACACCAACTGACGTATATCGTAACGTAAAACTAATCAAACATTATTGAACGGGATTCTCTGATGTTAATAGATTATAAATTTAGTTTACAGTTTCAATTTTAACTTATCAAGGCCACAAGAGTAAGGTTTTGTTCAGTAAATTGTCGAATTTATATTGAAATTTTATTCAAATTACGAGTTTGATCTAATGAAGTAAGAGAACACATCGGCTCACTGGAAACGAACCCCACTTTCCGCTTGATTCGCTTTAGAAAGAGAATATTCCCGTATGCGATTAACTCTCTAACCACTTCACCAAGTTAATTAAATATTTCCTTCCTTAATTACGAATGTATGCTTAATAAATAACTAGATATTCGTCAGTTAATTATACAAATAGAATGTTAGAAAACGTTTCGATACATCGATCAACCCTGATGCTGGGAAACAAAGAGTTGGCGAGAGTTAACAGTTTTTGCACTTAATGACGAAAGCTTTGAATACTGGTCCAGTTTCTTCTGGGCCTGCGTTCTAGCGTCGAGTTTCCAATCATACCTGAAGATCCACAGGTGATGATCTAAATTTGCGAGCGCCAGATATCGGAGAAGGGATCAGAGGCCTGGCGCTTCTGTAGCCCTGTATCGCGTGCTGTGCCGCGTGCTGTATCGCGTGCTGTGCCGTCACAGCAGATCGCGTGCTGGATCTCGCATTATAGCCAACAAAGACTTATAACGATAATAGAATGCTAAAAGCCGCCGCTGTGATTAATTAAACATTTTTGACGTTCAAAATGAAAAGGAGACGTTTCTCTTTGAACGTGACTTCTAGTCGGACGAGTTATGAGTTCACTCGCGACGTAATGTCGGAGTAAAATTGTTATATTCGGAGATATATCAGCCGAAACGAGCGGATAACGTAAATGTCCTTTAAACGGTCCTAAAGTACGCGATTGCTTTACGCGTAATGGTTTTGAAATAACTTTTCTCCGCTGAGTGTTAAACTTTCATTAAATTATTAGTGTCTAATAATAATAGGTTGCATCCGGACACTACAAAGGGTGCGACAAAGTGAAAGGGTGCCACCTACGCCACCTAGTGGCACCTAGTGGATGCGAGCCGCAACTACTTACTCGTCAAACATCGGTTCAGTTCGGGTGGAGTGGTTCGGCAGAGTCGAGGAGTCAGGTTGAATAGAAGCGTGTTCGTTGCTTGACTTGCACGTCGGTTAATTTGAAGCGTCTGCGTTCCTTCGCCAAAGCTACCGGCTTGTCCGGCTGCGTACCAGCATCTTGCCGGCTTTCTACCATATGAACGGATCCCAGTGCGAAGTCCGTACGTACTCTATCTCTAAATCGGTAAATCAATAGCATATAGCTGTAAGCTAAAACCATACATCCTGAAGTTAGCGATTTTAAAGGTCAACAGTTTCGTGACAGCGCGAACAAAACTTTGAATTTTTACACAAACTCCATGTACTTATAGACCAGACTTCTTGGTACAGGAAATTTTCCTTAACCCACTGCGTCACAACCCTGAGCCGCGAAAGTCCAGGATCTATGAGGAGCTTTCCGTGTAAGGATGACATTCCGGCCTACAGTACTACGATTCGACTCGGTAGACTCTGTGCAAATCTGCAAGCAAAGTACATTGTTCCTTGTTATCATGGCGGCACTACAAAACATACGTACCTACGTACAATCATACGATACGGTTTCTGCGGGATAACCGTCAGAGCGCCATGGTATGTGACGAATGTAGATCTGCAAGACGACTTATACATAGATCCAATTCGCAATTACCTAAAAACAGCATCAGTATGTTTCTTTGGGACGGAAGTACGGCACGATAATCATCTTATCTTAGCCGCAATAAGTGCGTCCCTGGTCCACGCAACGGGACGGCCGCCGTCGTCCCACACGTCATGTTTTTTACATCCTCTCGATCCACTCTCGGTGTTTTCAGACATTCCAAGCACCGGTCACCGCCCTCGTTGCTTCTGTCGAGAGCCTCGCGAACTCGCCCGGCAGTCTACTGGTGGTAGGACCTCTCTACTGGTGGTAGGACCTCTTGTGAGTCCGCACGGGTAGGGACCACCGCCCCGTCTATTTCTGCCGTGAAGCAGTAATGCGTTTCGGTTTGAAGGGTGGGGCAGCCGTTGTAACTATCCTGAGACCTTAGTACTTATGTCTCAAGGTGTGTGGCGCATTTACGTTGTAGATGTCTATGGGCTCCAGTAACCACTTAACACCAGGTGGGCTGTGAGCTCGTTCACACATCTAAGCAATAAAAAATAAAAATAAAAGTCATGGTGAATTCAAAAAAAATCTTCGATCTCTTTTCTGCCTCCAAGCGTCTAGTCGTGTACACCTGCCCTTTACTAACATTTCACATTTCTATATTTAATTTTGTAGGCAGCGGCTTGGCTCTGCCCCTGGCATTGCTGAAGTCCGTGGGCGACGGTAACCACTCACCATCAGGTGGGCCGTGTGCTCGTCTGCCTACAAGGGCAATAAAAAAAAAACCGTACCTCTAACGATGAAGAAAAACATTATTTAAAATAACCGTAACCATTCTCCAAATTCTGAGTCTTCAAGGTGATAATGTTCAAATTCATAGACCAAAAGCTGAACTTCCCACGAAATCGAAATGTCAATATAATTAATATTTAAAGATAAACAACTCTACCTGCAAGTCCTAAGCCAGCCGGCGTTCGGGCAAAAACGCACGCTGCCTCAAAGATATCCACTGATCGCTTTGACTCACGCTACGGACACAGCATCGCTACGTGACCGCGGTATTCCCCGACTCCTGAGCGGCGGTACATACCTCGGCCCTGCCACTTAGAGGTGGTAAACCACCAAACTCAACTGAGTTTGGTGGTTTGGTGGTTGGTGGTTTGGTGGTTGGTTGGATAACTATCCAAGATTCCATCTTTGCGAAATGAGCGTGGAACCTTCAACGACTACTTAATTGGAGGCTGACGTAGCCTAGCTATATCCCGGCCCCATTGAGGACGTCTGTGCTCTGGACGTCACGAGAGACGGTCTACGAGACTCGTCAGATAACAGGACTAAGGATTTCTCGAGTGGCACTTCGTGGCCCAATCTCCGGATATATTGTTTCTGAACTTCAGTAGCAACATAAAACATAATGATAGTAAGTAATTCAGATAAATAGTAAAAAATCCACTTAGTTCTCTGAAATAAAAGATAGTTTTTCTTTTGTGGAACATTTGACTAAGGAAACCCCATGATAAGGGTATTCTCGCGGCCCCCATAAAAGTAATACAATCGTAAATAGAAACTTTGCCCTCCAAAGTTATCTCGAAAGTTCGTGTACAGTATTTTATAGGGTTATCCTGGACAGTTGCTTAATCTCTCGTTTATTTTGTTCACTTCACAATATCAAACCTCACTGTGAACCTAATTTAGAGTTTTAGTCGTTAGGCAAACACTACAACTTGTATGTTAACTCAATAAAAAAATCTTACAGATTTGAAAAATAGCCTGGATTTTGACTAATTTTTATAATTTTTAAATTCACTGAAAAAACAACACAAGATTACAAATTATACTCCAAGAAAAATTAATCTTTGTTCGTAACAATCTGATTCACTAGGATAGATATCACATTTCAAATTTAAGATTCGCTAGACTGACTAGTCTGTCACTACATCGGTCTAATGGGATCTTTGTCCGGGTATGAATGTAGTTACATATGTACATATTAAATTGCCACTAAGCTGTCGACCGTACATAGCCGCCGAAACTACAGCTCGTTGGTACGGATTGCAGAGAAACGCAAAAAACAACCTCCACTTTACACTTTTGTACGTTTATTAGCGATTTAAGGGCAAGACTCGACACATTTATAGATTTTATGGTTCGTTATTTAATACAGGAAATGCTGTAGAAATTTCTGTAAAAAAACTGCTTGTATCGTAGATTCAAATTTCAATTAAAGCCTCTTTATCTTCTTTGTGATGATATTGATGACGGCATTATATGTTTTTTTTTTTTTTTTTTTTTTTATTGCTTAGATGAGTGGACGAGCTCACAGCCCACCTGGTGTTAAGTGGTTACTGGAGCCCATAGACATCTACAACGTAAATGCGCCACCCACCTTGAGATATAAGTTCTAAGGTCTCAATTATAGTTACAACGGCTGCCCCACCCTTCAAACCGAAACGCATTACTGCTTCACGGCAGAAAATAGGCAGGGTGGTGGTACCTACCCGTGCGGACTCACAAGAGGTCCTACCACCAGTAATTACGCAAATTATAATTTTGCGGGTTTCATTTTTATTACACGATGTTATTCCTTCACCGTGGAAATCAATCGTGAACATTTGTTGAGTACGTATTTCATTAGAAAAATTGGTACCCGCCTGCGGGATTCGAACACCGGTGCATCGCTCAACACGAATGCACCGGACGTCTTATCCGTTAGGCCACGACGACCCTATGTGTTCACATCGTAGTATGATTTGTCTCACCACTGACGGAAAATTCGATAGATGCTGTCCTCCGTGGTAATGGGAGAGCGACAGTGTACAGTTAGGTGTGGACATGAAGCATCCTCATCGTACAAGCTGCCACGGTCAACAGACTACTTAAAGCCTAGTCAGATGATTTCAATTGCATTCCCTAATTAGTATTCAGGGTTAGAACCACAGTGAATCTCATCCCAGGTGCTCTTTTGTTTAACAAAGGCTCTTAGGCGCATTGTTCGTCGGATTGGTACTTAGACAAAGAACAAATATTAATAAATTAGCCAAACAGACAAGTATTAAATATAAATCTCTAGTTACATTATTTACACAGTAATTTGTATAATCGGCAAGCTTAAAACGTGGTGAAAAAGGATAAAACCCAGCGTAGCTATCTGAAGGTAACACGATTTGACGTTTGATAATGTTAATACATTTACAAAACAATTCTCAACCGACGACAAAAACAAAACAAACCTTTAAAAACTCTGATATTCCGTCCCCTGTGGGATCAAAAACAATTTCGAGGCCACACCTGAAATAATACTTCATGGATGGTGTTTACGCTATCTGCAATGGATAATTAGCATTGATGTTTTTGAACGTAACTGAGAGCGCATCGATGTAGTCCCGCCCCTTTCCCCTCCTATATCAATGACACTTTTAAATTGAATTTGAATCGTGCGCATCAAAATTGTGCGATCGCGAAAAAGTGGTGAATATTGAGTGCAGCTAAGTAAGTACTTAAAAAACTAAAAGCTTTTCATCAAGATACAAAGAAAGAAGACAGGAGTGGCCACTCCATGAAGATAGTGCTACAAATATTATCACTACAAAGACACAGACTTTCGGTGAGTTCCTAAAAATATTACCTACTACCAAGTATCATATCGATTGCGCTCAAAAATATAAATAAAAAAGAACCAAGCCCAAACATATTTGATCACTTCGAGCCGGATATTTAACAATAATTTAACCGTTGCACATAGATTGAGCGGCTACCCCCAACTTGAAAAAACTATTAATAGGTGAACATTTTATTTAAATTTCTTTGTTACTACTTAGTTAAAATGGCTACTACTTCTAAATCTCAATCACTTTTTGATCGTAATGTACGTAAAATGCGTAGTAAAATTAATGCATATTACTCTCGAGTACAGTCCATTTATGACAGTATCACTAAAATAAATGAGAGCAATGTGGATGTATTTATGTCGAATGCTAGTACTTTAGATATGATGCGTACCGAATTCATAAAGTCACTGGACGATCTTAATGATTTATTAGCATCAAATGAAGACGCCACAGAACCCAATTACGAGTCAATGGTGGCGTTTGATGAGCTATTTTCTCGCATAAAATATAAATATTCGGAACTAATGTCGTTGCGTCACAATACGCAAAATACGGCGAACACTGTTGTTGGTGAGAATAAAATTGAGACCTACCGACAGTGTCCGAAATTACCGCGATTAGAATTATGTCCGTTTAATGGTGAACTTCAAAATTGGCCTATATTTTATGAAACATTTAAATCCATAATCCATGAAAATCAAAGTTTATCTGATAGTGAAAAAATTCAGTATTTAATCGGTAAACTGACTGGTAATGCTCAATTAATTTGTCAAGGGTTTATGCCCACTGCTGAAAATTATTCAGTTTTATGGCAAACATTAGTGAATAAATATAATGATAAGCGAGTCTTGGCGGCGTCATATTTTGATACGTTATTGAATCTTCCAGTAGCTAACGATGCCGACCCGATTAGCTTAGAAAATTACATAGACAAATATTCTTCGTTAGTAAGCTCGTTAAAACAATTAAAACTAGAATGTCTTGAAGATTTTATTTTTGTTCATTTAGGTTGTAAGAAGATTAGTTTAGAATTAATTAAATCATTCGAAATGAACTACTCTGATTCTGATAAACTACCCACTTGTACTCAATTTATAAATTATATTCGTAATCAGTCCCATATTTTACAACGTGCTTATAATATATCGAATAACAATAGTATTCGAATAAATAAATATAATTCTCAACAAAGTAATTCAAACAAACCTCGTAATATAAGAAATAATAATGTGAAAACATTTGTTGTACACGAACAGAAGAGATGCATATTCTGTGGTGTCGCGGAGTACCATCAGTTAAAAAATTGTTCTAAGTTTAAATCAATTACACCGAAGGAACGGTTTTCTTTCATCAAAACCAACCGATTTTGTGTCAATTGCTTAAGTACCAGTCACAGAGTTCGAAATTGTACGTCAAATGAAAAATGTAGTTCATGTTCACGTAGTCATCATTCGCTGTTACATTTTATTACAAAAGGTGATTCGGGTGAAGTACCGAAATCAGTAGACATTGCCACCCACACTGACGGAGATCAAGACAACGCTATGCCAGATTCACTGTGCGCATGCGCATTGGAACAGCAGTGTTTTAAGACGGTATGTAATCAGCAGCCCACTAAAACTATATTGCTTGGTACAGCGATATGCAATATTATGGACAATTCAGGCACGTTCTTGAGTACTGCCCGAATATTGGTAGATAGTGCATCGCAACGAGATCTGATTACTCTTGAATTTTGTAAGAGACTTAATTTACCAATTTATCCTTCCGAAACAAAGCAAGTGTGCGGAGTGGGTGACGTGAAAAATTCCATTGAAGGATATTGTTGTCTAACACTTTGCTCTTGTACTGAAGAATCAGTGCGTATTACAATACAACCTCTGGTAATCAATAAAATTATAGGTGAACTTCCTACCTCAAAGATCGATACTTCAAGTCTTAATTATCTAAAACACATTAAGCTAGCTGATGACAGATTCTCACAGCCTCGTGGTATAGATTTGATTGTGGGTTCCGATGTATTCTCTCGAATTTTACGACCTCATATAATTTCTAGGGCCCCCGGTGAACCTGTAGCAATTGAGACTTCATTAGGTTACATAATAGTCGGCCAGGCACCGGTATTAGCTCCCTCGATAGATAATTCATACTATACACATTGCACCTTTGGTGAGGACAATTTGGATAATGAGAATAATGCTTGTATTGGTAATTTTTTGAAATTAGAGGATATTCCAGACGTCAAGCCATACACGGAACAGGAAGAGGAGTGTGAAAGCCTTTATAGACAAACGACTACTCGTGATAGCTTAGGTCGTTACATTGTCTCGTTACCATTCAAAGATACTCCTAGTAAGCTGGGTGACTCATTGCAGGCATCAATGCGTAGATATCTTTCATTGGAACGTAAGCTGCTATTGCAACCCGAAATGAGACAAGAATACGATAAAGTCATTAAGGACTATTTAGAAAAGGGATATTTAAACCCATGTTCTAGAAATATAAATGAGTCCTCACTCCAGTATGTTATTCCCCATCACGGCATCGTTCGAAAAGATAAAAGTACAACAAAATTACGGGTAGTATTGGATGGCAGTATGAAATCATCATCGGGACTGGCACTGAATGATATATTACAAGTCGGACCGAATTTGCAAAACGACCTTTTTAGAATAATTTTAAATTTCAGACTTTTTAATGTAGCGATTAGTGCCGACATTAGGCAAATGTACTTAAGGATTTTAGTAAAGGACGAAGATAGGAAATTCCTGAGAATGTTGTATCGCTTTGATCCAAGCGAGGAGATAAAACTTTACGAATTCACACGTGTGCCATTCGGTTTGTGTTGTAGTCCGTTCCTTGCGATCAGGACTGTGCGCCAGTTAGTGACGGACGAGGGATCACAATTTCCTCTCGCGGCTCCAGTAGCTGACAGTGACGTTTTCACTGACGATTTGGCTACTTCCTGTGCGAATGAAGAAACAGCGGTCGAACTTTCTAATCAACTTATTAAAATGTTTCATGCTGGTGGTTTTGATTTGGTAAAGTTTTCAAGTAACTCACCAGAGGTTCTTTCTAAGATACCCTCTTCACATAGAGAATTCGAAGTTATAGAATTTAGTCCAGATAGCTATTTAAAAATACTGGGACTAAACTGGCTTCCAGTCGAAGACGTATTCACATTCACAGTAAATTTACGGAACCGCGAATGTACTAAAAGAAATATTTTATCAGTTATAGCAAGAATTTGGGACTTAATGGGATTCGTAGCTCCTGTTACACTATGGGCCAAGCTCATCATTAAGTCACTATGGGCTAATAATATAGATTGGGATGAAACTCCTCGCCCTGAAATTGTAGCAGCTTGGCATCGATTCGTGTCTGAGTTGCCAATATTGGAAAATGTTAGAATACCACGACATACTGGCATTGTTATGGAGTGCATAGTTAGCTTATTGGGATTTGCTGATGCACCTGAAAAGGCCTATGGAGGTGTCGTTTATTTACATGTTTATTTTCCACAAACAAATAAGTTCACTATTACGCTTGTTTGTGCCAAATCCAGAGTGGCGCCGTTACGATGCGTGTCATTGGCAAGACTAGAATTATGCGGTAACTTGATTCTCGCAAAGTTGATGAGAGCAATTATTGACAGCTATTCTCATCGCTGTAAAATAAGTAATGTATTTGCCTTTACGGATAGCACCGTGGCTTTGGCATGGATTCACTCATCACCGGCTAGATGGCATACGTTTGTAGCCAACCGAGTAACAAAGATACAGGATGAAATACACCCCAGAAACTTTTATTTTGTATCGGGTAAAGAGAATCCAGCAGACTGTCTTTCACGCGGCTTAACACCATCACAATTGATGGAGCATCCTCTTTGGTTCAGTGGACCCCGATTTGCTCATCTACCCATTTCAGATTGGCCAGTTAAGAATTTTGATGCCACATCGATGACTGATATTCCAGAAATGAAACCAGCTATCATGCTATTCACAACTGATGATGCACGGAATGACAATATAGTATACACGCTTGCATGTCGTATTTCATCATGGCCCAAGCTGGTCCGTATTGTACTTTATGTTCTCCGGTTTATTAAATTGGTACCGAGTAAATTCGATATTTCCCATTTAAAGGTGGCCGAAACGAATATCATCAAGGCTGTACAGCGAGTTCACTTTGATAAAGAACTTAAGAATGTGAAGTCTGGCAAAATATTACCGCCTGCATTTCAACGGCTCAGAGCCTTTGTTCACGAAGGTATCTTTCGTGTTGGCGGGCGATTGGAGAATGCTCACTTGGAATTTGATAGTCAGCACCCTATTTTACTTCCCGCTCGTGACCATGTAGTGAACATTTTGATAGACTATTATCACAAAAAGTATTTGCACACCGGACCGCAGCTCTTAATGTCTCTGATACGCCAAAACTACTGGATTCTCTCTGCTCGGAATATAATAAGAAAGCGAGTACAGCAGTGTAATATATGTTATAGAGCAAATCCCCGAAACCAATGTCCATTGATGGCTGATTTACCTGCTTGTAGAGTTCAAGAAACAAAGGCCTTTTATCACACTGGTATAGATTACGCTGGCCCATTACGTATTATTCCCTACAGGCGACGTGGTGTTCGTAGTCAAAAGGCGTATATTTGTCTGTTCATTTGTCTAGTTACCAAGGCAGTTCACCTAGAACTCTCAACGGACTTGAGCACAGCAGCTTTCCTGAATGCATTCAAACGCTTCATTGCGCGGCGTGGTCCAATCAAAGTGGTCTATACCGACTGTGGAACAAACTTTTTGGGAACTCACTCATATCTCAAGGAAATGTATAAATTGATTTCCTCTGAGCAGTATGCAGATAAATTTGCAAATGAATTGCGTGATAATAATATAGATTGGAAATTCAACCCACCATCAGCCCCTCATTTTGGCGGTATATGGGAGGGTAATATTCGGAGCGTTAAAACTCATCTTAATAAAATAGTTAGTAATCAGCTTCTCACTTTTGAAGAAATGTTGACTACACTTGCTCAAATTGAAGCATTATTAAATTCGCGACCTCTATCAGTTTTGAGTTCAGATCCATGTGACCCTCAAGCTCTTACTCCTGCACATTTTATAAACTTAACACCATTAAAATCACTACCTTCAGAAACGATAACGGAACATTCTAATCTCATCCAAAGGAAACGTATTGTAGACAGTTTGGTCCAGTCTTTTTGGAAAAGATGGAAACTTGAATATCTTAATACATTACAAGTTCGTAATAAATGGAAAAAAGATAGCACTCCTATTAAAACTGGCACAGTTGTACTGCTTCAATCTGAAAATAGTGCTCCTCTTAATTGGCCATTGGGTATAATAGAGGAAACTTTTCCGGGTCGTGATGGAGTTGTAAGGGTGGTTAACGTTAGAACGAAAACTGGTACTTATCGTAGACCTGTTGTTAAGGTTTATCCTTTACCAACACAGTAGTGGTTCGATATAATTCTACATACATACAGTCCACAAAATCTAATTAAATATAATTAAGTAGTAATTTAATAGTCTAATTGAATAATAAAAGTAATAAGTCTAAGATAATAAGATAATTTATAATGTAGGTTTCATATATTATTATAGTGTTTAACTTTGAAAGAGCTTTACTCTCTCAAACTGGGGGGCATGTTTACGCTATCTGCAATGGATAATTAGCATTGATGTTTTTGAACGTAACTGAGAGCGCATCGATGTAGTCCCGCCCCTTTCCCCTCCTATATCAATGACACTTTTAAATTGAATTTGAATCGTGCGCATCAAAATTGTGCGATCGCGAAAAAGTGGTGAATATTGAGTGCAGCTAAGTAAGTACTTAAAAAACTAAAAGCTTTTCATCAAGATACAAAGAAAGAAGACAGGAGTGGCCACTCCATGAAGATAGTGCTACAAATATTATCACTACAAAGACACAGACTTTCGGTGAGTTCCTAAAAATATTACCTACTACCAAGTATCATATCGATTGCGCTCAAAAATATAAATAAAAAAGAACCAAGCCCAAACATATTTGATCACTTCGAGCCGGATATTTAACAATAATTTAACCGTTGCACATAGATTGAGCGGCTACCCCCAACTTGAAAAAACTATTAATAGGTGAACATTTTATTTAAATTTCTTTGTTACTACTTAGTTAAAATGGCTACTACTTCTAAATCTCAATCACTTTTTGATCGTAATGTACGTAAAATGCGTAGTAAAATTAATGCATATTACTCTCGAGTACAGTCCATTTATGACAGTATCACTAAAATAAATGAGAGCAATGTGGATGTATTTATGTCGAATGCTAGTACTTTAGATATGATGCGTACCGAATTCATAAAGTCACTGGACGATCTTAATGATTTATTAGCATCAAATGAAGACGCCACAGAACCCAATTACGAGTCAATGGTGGCGTTTGATGAGCTATTTTCTCGCATAAAATATAAATATTCGGAACTAATGTCGTTGCGTCACAATACGCAAAATACGGCGAACACTGTTGTTGGTGAGAATAAAATTGAGACCTACCGACAGTGTCCGAAATTACCGCGATTAGAATTATGTCCGTTTAATGGTGAACTTCAAAATTGGCCTATATTTTATGAAACATTTAAATCCATAATCCATGAAAATCAAAGTTTATCTGATAGTGAAAAAATTCAGTATTTAATCGGTAAACTGACTGGTAATGCTCAATTAATTTGTCAAGGGTTTATGCCCACTGCTGAAAATTATTCAGTTTTATGGCAAACATTAGTGAATAAATATAATGATAAGCGAGTCTTGGCGGCGTCATATTTTGATACGTTATTGAATCTTCCAGTAGCTAACGATGCCGACCCGATTAGCTTAGAAAATTACATAGACAAATATTCTTCGTTAGTAAGCTCGTTAAAACAATTAAAACTAGAATGTCTTGAAGATTTTATTTTTGTTCATTTAGGTTGTAAGAAGATTAGTTTAGAATTAATTAAATCATTCGAAATGAACTACTCTGATTCTGATAAACTACCCACTTGTACTCAATTTATAAATTATATTCGTAATCAGTCCCATATTTTACAACGTGCTTATAATATATCGAATAACAATAGTATTCGAATAAATAAATATAATTCTCAACAAAGTAATTCAAACAAACCTCGTAATATAAGAAATAATAATGTGAAAACATTTGTTGTACACGAACAGAAGAGATGCATATTCTGTGGTGTCGCGGAGTACCATCAGTTAAAAAATTGTTCTAAGTTTAAATCAATTACACCGAAGGAACGGTTTTCTTTCATCAAAACCAACCGATTTTGTGTCAATTGCTTAAGTACCAGTCACAGAGTTCGAAATTGTACGTCAAATGAAAAATGTAGTTCATGTTCACGTAGTCATCATTCGCTGTTACATTTTATTACAAAAGGTGATTCGGGTGAAGTACCGAAATCAGTAGACATTGCCACCCACACTGACGGAGATCAAGACAACGCTATGCCAGATTCACTGTGCGCATGCGCATTGGAACAGCAGTGTTTTAAGACGGTATGTAATCAGCAGCCCACTAAAACTATATTGCTTGGTACAGCGATATGCAATATTATGGACAATTCAGGCACGTTCTTGAGTACTGCCCGAATATTGGTAGATAGTGCATCGCAACGAGATCTGATTACTCTTGAATTTTGTAAGAGACTTAATTTACCAATTTATCCTTCCGAAACAAAGCAAGTGTGCGGAGTGGGTGACGTGAAAAATTCCATTGAAGGATATTGTTGTCTAACACTTTGCTCTTGTACTGAAGAATCAGTGCGTATTACAATACAACCTCTGGTAATCAATAAAATTATAGGTGAACTTCCTACCTCAAAGATCGATACTTCAAGTCTTAATTATCTAAAACACATTAAGCTAGCTGATGACAGATTCTCACAGCCTCGTGGTATAGATTTGATTGTGGGTTCCGATGTATTCTCTCGAATTTTACGACCTCATATAATTTCTAGGGCCCCCGGTGAACCTGTAGCAATTGAGACTTCATTAGGTTACATAATAGTCGGCCAGGCACCGGTATTAGCTCCCTCGATAGATAATTCATACTATACACATTGCACCTTTGGTGAGGACAATTTGGATAATGAGAATAATGCTTGTATTGGTAATTTTTTGAAATTAGAGGATATTCCAGACGTCAAGCCATACACGGAACAGGAAGAGGAGTGTGAAAGCCTTTATAGACAAACGACTACTCGTGATAGCTTAGGTCGTTACATTGTCTCGTTACCATTCAAAGATACTCCTAGTAAGCTGGGTGACTCATTGCAGGCATCAATGCGTAGATATCTTTCATTGGAACGTAAGCTGCTATTGCAACCCGAAATGAGACAAGAATACGATAAAGTCATTAAGGACTATTTAGAAAAGGGATATTTAAACCCATGTTCTAGAAATATAAATGAGTCCTCACTCCAGTATGTTATTCCCCATCACGGCATCGTTCGAAAAGATAAAAGTACAACAAAATTACGGGTAGTATTGGATGGCAGTATGAAATCATCATCGGGACTGGCACTGAATGATATATTACAAGTCGGACCGAATTTGCAAAACGACCTTTTTAGAATAATTTTAAATTTCAGACTTTTTAATGTAGCGATTAGTGCCGACATTAGGCAAATGTACTTAAGGATTTTAGTAAAGGACGAAGATAGGAAATTCCTGAGAATGTTGTATCGCTTTGATCCAAGCGAGGAGATAAAACTTTACGAATTCACACGTGTGCCATTCGGTTTGTGTTGTAGTCCGTTCCTTGCGATCAGGACTGTGCGCCAGTTAGTGACGGACGAGGGATCACAATTTCCTCTCGCGGCTCCAGTAGCTGACAGTGACGTTTTCACTGACGATTTGGCTACTTCCTGTGCGAATGAAGAAACAGCGGTCGAACTTTCTAATCAACTTATTAAAATGTTTCATGCTGGTGGTTTTGATTTGGTAAAGTTTTCAAGTAACTCACCAGAGGTTCTTTCTAAGATACCCTCTTCACATAGAGAATTCGAAGTTATAGAATTTAGTCCAGATAGCTATTTAAAAATACTGGGACTAAACTGGCTTCCAGTCGAAGACGTATTCACATTCACAGTAAATTTACGGAACCGCGAATGTACTAAAAGAAATATTTTATCAGTTATAGCAAGAATTTGGGACTTAATGGGATTCGTAGCTCCTGTTACACTATGGGCCAAGCTCATCATTAAGTCACTATGGGCTAATAATATAGATTGGGATGAAACTCCTCGCCCTGAAATTGTAGCAGCTTGGCATCGATTCGTGTCTGAGTTGCCAATATTGGAAAATGTTAGAATACCACGACATACTGGCATTGTTATGGAGTGCATAGTTAGCTTATTGGGATTTGCTGATGCACCTGAAAAGGCCTATGGAGGTGTCGTTTATTTACATGTTTATTTTCCACAAACAAATAAGTTCACTATTACGCTTGTTTGTGCCAAATCCAGAGTGGCGCCGTTACGATGCGTGTCATTGGCAAGACTAGAATTATGCGGTAACTTGATTCTCGCAAAGTTGATGAGAGCAATTATTGACAGCTATTCTCATCGCTGTAAAATAAGTAATGTATTTGCCTTTACGGATAGCACCGTGGCTTTGGCATGGATTCACTCATCACCGGCTAGATGGCATACGTTTGTAGCCAACCGAGTAACAAAGATACAGGATGAAATACACCCCAGAAACTTTTATTTTGTATCGGGTAAAGAGAATCCAGCAGACTGTCTTTCACGCGGCTTAACACCATCACAATTGATGGAGCATCCTCTTTGGTTCAGTGGACCCCGATTTGCTCATCTACCCATTTCAGATTGGCCAGTTAAGAATTTTGATGCCACATCGATGACTGATATTCCAGAAATGAAACCAGCTATCATGCTATTCACAACTGATGATGCACGGAATGACAATATAGTATACACGCTTGCATGTCGTATTTCATCATGGCCCAAGCTGGTCCGTATTGTACTTTATGTTCTCCGGTTTATTAAATTGGTACCGAGTAAATTCGATATTTCCCATTTAAAGGTGGCCGAAACGAATATCATCAAGGCTGTACAGCGAGTTCACTTTGATAAAGAACTTAAGAATGTGAAGTCTGGCAAAATATTACCGCCTGCATTTCAACGGCTCAGAGCCTTTGTTCACGAAGGTATCTTTCGTGTTGGCGGGCGATTGGAGAATGCTCACTTGGAATTTGATAGTCAGCACCCTATTTTACTTCCCGCTCGTGACCATGTAGTGAACATTTTGATAGACTATTATCACAAAAAGTATTTGCACACCGGACCGCAGCTCTTAATGTCTCTGATACGCCAAAACTACTGGATTCTCTCTGCTCGGAATATAATAAGAAAGCGAGTACAGCAGTGTAATATATGTTATAGAGCAAATCCCCGAAACCAATGTCCATTGATGGCTGATTTACCTGCTTGTAGAGTTCAAGAAACAAAGGCCTTTTATCACACTGGTATAGATTACGCTGGCCCATTACGTATTATTCCCTACAGGCGACGTGGTGTTCGTAGTCAAAAGGCGTATATTTGTCTGTTCATTTGTCTAGTTACCAAGGCAGTTCACCTAGAACTCTCAACGGACTTGAGCACAGCAGCTTTCCTGAATGCATTCAAACGCTTCATTGCGCGGCGTGGTCCAATCAAAGTGGTCTATACCGACTGTGGAACAAACTTTTTGGGAACTCACTCATATCTCAAGGAAATGTATAAATTGATTTCCTCTGAGCAGTATGCAGATAAATTTGCAAATGAATTGCGTGATAATAATATAGATTGGAAATTCAACCCACCATCAGCCCCTCATTTTGGCGGTATATGGGAGGGTAATATTCGGAGCGTTAAAACTCATCTTAATAAAATAGTTAGTAATCAGCTTCTCACTTTTGAAGAAATGTTGACTACACTTGCTCAAATTGAAGCATTATTAAATTCGCGACCTCTATCAGTTTTGAGTTCAGATCCATGTGACCCTCAAGCTCTTACTCCTGCACATTTTATAAACTTAACACCATTAAAATCACTACCTTCAGAAACGATAACGGAACATTCTAATCTCATCCAAAGGAAACGTATTGTAGACAGTTTGGTCCAGTCTTTTTGGAAAAGATGGAAACTTGAATATCTTAATACATTACAAGTTCGTAATAAATGGAAAAAAGATAGCACTCCTATTAAAACTGGCACAGTTGTACTGCTTCAATCTGAAAATAGTGCTCCTCTTAATTGGCCATTGGGTATAATAGAGGAAACTTTTCCGGGTCGTGATGGAGTTGTAAGGGTGGTTAACGTTAGAACGAAAACTGGTACTTATCGTAGACCTGTTGTTAAGGTTTATCCTTTACCAACACAGTAGTGGTTCGATATAATTCTACATACATACAGTCCACAAAATCTAATTAAATATAATTAAGTAGTAATTTAATAGTCTAATTGAATAATAAAAGTAATAAGTCTAAGATAATAAGATAATTTATAATGTAGGTTTCATATATTATTATAGTGTTTAACTTTGAAAGAGCTTTACTCTCTCAAACTGGGGGGCATGTTTACGCTATCTGCAATGGATAATTAGCATTGATGTTTTTGAACGTAACTGAGAGCGCATCGATGTAGTCCCGCCCCTTTCCCCTCCTATATCAATGACACTTTTAAATTGAATTTGAATCGTGCGCATCAAAATTGTGCGATCGCGAAAAAGTGGTGAATATTGAGTGCAGCTAAGTAAGTACTTAAAAAACTAAAAGCTTTTCATCAAGATACAAAGAAAGAAGACAGGAGTGGCCACTCCATGAAGATAGTGCTACAAATATTATCACTACAAAGACACAGACTTTCGGTGAGTTCCTAAAAATATTACCTACTACCAAGTATCATATCGATTGCGCTCAAAAATATAAATAAAAAAGAACCAAGCCCAAACAGATGGGTTTTAATTTAAGAAAACTACCAAACAAACGGGTGAATCCGCTGCCCGGACAAGGGTGACGACGGCTTGGACGCCTGTGTTAATTCATTTTCATCAATAAACTTTTAAACTGACATTTATATTATTACCTCAATTTATTCAACATGTGACACGCCTAATCTTGGACGGTTACAGAAGCCCGTTGACATCGTTAGGTACATACGTAACTGTCTAGGATACGACCTAGGTCTTAAATAAACTGTTCTACTGGTCAAATCAAAATACTATATATAATACTATACTATACTATACTATACTATACTATACTATACTATACTATACTATACTATACTATACTATACTATACTATACTATACTATACTATACTATACTATACTATACTATACTATACTATACTATACTATACTATACTATACTATACTATACTATACTATACTATACTATACTATACTATACTATACTATACTATACTATACTATACTATACTATACTATACTATACTATACTATACTATACTATACTATACTATACTATACTATACTATACTATACTATACTATACTACTACTAGGCCTACGAGGCTTGTGGAGAGTACTAAACGGCAGGCAGCGACTTAGCTCTGCCCCTGTCATTACTAAAGTCCATGGGCGACGGTAACCACTCACCATCAGGTGGGCCGTATGCTCATCTGTCCATAAAGAGAATTAAAAAAAAGCTTGATTGCTTCGCGGCCGAGGTGTGTCCGTGGCGCTTAGACATATCCTTTCCCTAAACATGCGCGCTAAGCTGAACCGAACTCCCCAACACACAGTTTTCATATATTACAAGAACTGTGCATGAGCTGACATTATGATCTAAGTACAGTAATGTTGTGTCGAGTCACGCCGCGGCCGCTAGCGCCGGCACCATAATCTCCACTAATGGATCCATTCAGAGACAAATACGGAATTGTGTGAGGCCATTTAGTCGAACATTTGTTGGGTTGTCATATTTTGGTATTGAATTTACAGGACTGCAAAATCAGAATTTTGTGATCCAAACTATTAGATGAGAAGCTCTCGGCCCTGTTTAGAAAATTGAAACGTCGCGTTATCGTAGCATCATCAGCATCTGATCCCTATGTCGAAACAGTTCGGAAAGGGAAGCAAGACGGGTAGCACTATGATGCTCGAATTAATAAAAAAGATCCACTGAACGTCGGATCAGCTGTCGTTGACGACATGACCACCGGACCTCTCAGTCGGCGGAATATCCAGAGCAAGCCCAGACAGCGCCGCCAGCTCATATCCCCGGTATACCCCGATTTGAGGCAGAAATACAAGATAGTGACCACCTATATAATGTGAATGTTATTCTCATCGACCAATGAGCGTCTGCCAACAGGACAGTACAACTTAATAATTATGATTTATTGTTTATTTCCTGGCAATTCGGGCGCAGTACCTTGATCTTGACCGCGGAAGTACGCACAAATAGACATTAGATAATTGTCTCGTGTCGGACATCGTATTCCGAGTCAATATTTGGACACGCGATAGCACTGGCAGCCACTGACGCCAAACAATAACATTATTATGGCTTGTTAATTACTATTGTGCTGTTTGTTGGTACAAACTAAGTGGTTTAAGTTGAGTTTAAGTATACGATTAAATTGACGTTTGTTTGCAAGTGAAGCACGCTCTTGCGAATAAAAGTCT
The DNA here is from genome assembly GCF_030269925.1 of Bombyx mori. Lineage (NCBI taxonomy): Eukaryota > Metazoa > Arthropoda > Insecta > Lepidoptera > Bombycidae > Bombyx > Bombyx mori. The sequence continues at coordinate 195,600 of NC_085121.1, forward strand.
TTTATTATCCACTGGCCGATCGGCAGATAAACTACTCCCTCATAACAGCAATATCTCTTGTAGATAACGATACTTAAAAAAATACTGTTATCGTGGGATTGTCAATGTTAATGAGCGATGATAGTGAAATATAACATAACCGCTAAATTTATGGGACTTTTTTTGTTAAAAAAGTTTTTTTATTTCTAAAGAAAAGTATGAGGTATGTACCAACATACTTTCATTAATTATATTACTATCAATAATTTTTTTTATTGCTTAGATGGGTGAACGAGCTCACAGCCCACCTGGTGTAAGTGGTTACTGGAGCCCATAGACATCTGCGACATAAATGCACCACCCACCTTGAGATATAAATTCTAAGTTCTCAGTATAGTTACAACGGCTGCCCCACCCTTCAAACCGAAACGCATTTCTGCTTCACGGCAGAAATAGGCGGGGTGGTGGTATCTACCCACGTGGACTCACAAGAGGTCCTATCACCAGTAATTACGCAAATTATAATTTTGCGGTTTTGATTTTTATTACACGATGTTATTCCTTCACCGTGGAAGTCAATCGTGAACATTTGTTGAGTACGTATTTCATTAGAAAAAATGGTACCCGCCTGAGATTCGAACACCGGTGCATCGCTTCAACATGAATGCGCCGGACGTCTTATCCTTTAGGCTACGACGACTTCAAAAGGTGAAAAGGAGTCGAATTTATAATGAGTAATCGGTAATGGGAATCGGTAATCGATTAGACCGAAAGCGTTTTGCTGAGTGAAAACCCATTCGTTTGGCAGCATTCAAGCCATGGTAACTAACTCACTGAGCATGAAATGAGCCGTTTGTTGTTGGTCAATACAAACATACAATAAGTACATTATATCGATCCCGAGAGTAAGAATTGAAACAAGGCTCGGAACTAGTTATCCTGCAAAATCATGCGCCAGGTCATGCGACAGCCTCCATGTTCCGGGACGTTGAAGAAGCCCTGTTATTGATTATACACCAAAAGGACAGGCCCTTACTAGACACTGCTATGTGGATTTAATCCCAACGGTAAGTGAAGCGGCTAAAGTTAAATGTCGTGAAAAACTATCTTTGGGCGTTTTATTTCTTGATAAGGAGTTGCATCGCCTGATTAGCCTCTTCATGTCTCTAGGAAATCTGTACGAGTGTCTGTACAATCGCCTCAGAGACTGTTTCATCCATGGGGATTTTTATCGATGAACGATTCGGATTCTGCTCGAAACACTAATGCATACAACAGGCGCACCGCCTCACGGAGCACATTATCGTAGGGTTTAACCGACCAAAACCGCTCTACACGGGAGCCCTCTTCATCGAGGTCGCAAAAGCGTTCGACAATGTTTGATCTTCAAACTATTCAACATGGGCGTACCGGAAAGTATCATGGTCATCATACGGGACTTCTTGTCGAATCGCTCTTTTTATTATCGAATCAAGAGAATTCGCTTCTCCCCACGACCTCTCTCGGCTGGAGTCCCACAAGGCCTCGTCCTCTCTCCGCTCCTGTTAAGTTTATTTATCAAACGACATTCCCCGGTCGCCGCCACGACACGACCATTTATTATTCGAGTAGAAACAAGTCCCTAATCGCAAGTAAACTCCAGAGCGCAGCCGTATCCCTCGGAGAGTGGTTCTGGAAATGGCGCATCGATATCAACCCAGCGAAAAGCACAGCGGTGCTCATTCACAGGGAGAACTCAACCCGTATCTCCTCCCACATTAGGCGTAGAAATCTCACACCCCCGATCACCCTCTCAGACCAACCCATACTCTGAGCTAGGAATGTCAAGTACCTGGGAGTCACTCTGAATGCATCCATGCCATTCCGCCCACCGTAAAGTCTGTCCCTGCCGCGCTGCATTTATTGTCGGCAGACTTTTCCCCATGATTTGCAAGCGAAGTAAACTGTCCCAAAGTGTTCCAAAATGTTGCTAAGTGGAACAAATTGACACTTTACAAAACTTGCATAAGTCCCGTCATGACATACGCGAGTTCGATGCTCGCTCACGCGACCCGCACACACACACACAGACACCCTTCAAACCGTACAATCTCGTTTTTACAGGTTAGCCATCTGAGCTCCGTGATTCGTGAGAAACGTCGACCTATACGACGACCTGGGTCTCGAAACGATCCGGAAACTCATGAAGTCAGCGTCAGAACGGTACTTCAATAAGCCTATGCGTCGTAATAATTGCCTTATTGTTGCCGTCGCTGACTACTTCCCAACTCCTGTTCATGCAGAAGCCAGTCAAGATCGACGCCCTAGACACGTTCTTACGGATCCGTTAGATCCAGTAACTCTTACATTAGACGCCTTCAGCTTGAATACTAGGAGCAGGGTTAGGGACCCCGGTAACCGTACTCGACGAACTCTGCAAAGAGTTAGTTATACGTGCAACCTAATCCAAACATCAGTCCACTAAGTTTCTCGCCGGATTGTTTCAGCGTGGTAGATTCAGCGGAGCACTTCTCTTGCAGTTCTGTCAGGTTGAGCCCGTGGGCTCACGTCACGAACCATGGGTACCTAGCTGGAATAGTCCTCTTGGGCTAACAGCAATTAGATAGGGAGAAAGAAATGAAACAACAATTTAAAATTTAGTTCAGAGCAAGTACAAGGATCACGTCTAAAATAAATTTATTTGTTTGAAAAATCTATACTTTATTACATTTTCCATAATGATATCAAGTAGTTTTTGATATATATAGAAGCTATTTTTTAAATTAATTCAAGCTTCATCCTTTAATACAACATTAGTTTAACAAAAATCTAACCCGTTCCTCTCAATAAAACCTGTTTACCTGTAAGGTTGTTAAATAGAGTTAGTGCGGGAGGCAGACGGCCCCTCCGATTAAATGCTATTTATTACTCGCCTCCCTCCCTTTATTAAAACCTATCCGATGCTTTGCACAAAAAAATAGTACTCTTTTATCCGTTTTGGTTTCATCAATTTAGATGGGCAAGTGATCTTATATCTTTTCGATAACTCAGTTGACTAGACCCTAAAACTCGCGCTATAAGTTCTAAGATCTCAGTATAGTTATAACGGCTGCCCCACCCTTCAAACCGAAACACATTACTGCCTCACGGCAGAAAGAGGCAGGACGGTGGTACCTACCCACGCGGACTCACAAGAGGTCCTACCACCAGTAAGTACCAGATTAACGAGAAAACATACTTAAATACACATTTTCTTAAATCATAAATAACACCAAATCGAAAGTGTCTAATGAAAGTAATATTTCTTAAAATGCTGGCATTAAATTATTAGCACCGAGTAAGTCTTTTTTTTTATGATTGAAGGATTACAGGTGGCCCGGAGGCCTTTCCAGTTCCACCAGGATAGGTGGGCGAGCAAAGGCTCAGCCAAAAGGGGTGGGATTTGCTAACAGCTGCCCGAGCGCCCCGAAGGAGACCTAACAGCTCAAAAGCAGCTGCTTCGCGAATGAATCTACTACCGGATCGGAATCACGACCCGCTGAGAAGATCCGGCGAGAAACTCAGCGAGCTGATTCATGGGTTAGGTTGCACGGCGAACTCTTTGTCGAGTTCGACGAGTACGGTTACCGGGGTCCCAGCCAGTAAGTCCTGTCTGATAGCGCTAATTATGACTCAACAGTGACCAGCTAGAACATCGCCAATTAATTCCAGAAGGCTCTCTCGGACCGAGTGTACTCCCTGAGGTCGAATGAAATATTTCCGTACATCTATTAGTTTGTAGAACTTGTAACCAGCATTATCGTTATTAGCGAGTGGCGGTGGCGTCGCCGTCCGTGCCCGTCCGATGAGACGACGTCGCGCTTCGGCAGGCACTCTGCGATTTGTTTTTACACATAAGCGGGAATCTGCCAGGAAATCGACATACATAGTTTTCAGGCAGGCGCCTCTTAGAATATGTGTACAAGTGCCCGGCGACTTGGACACAATTTGTGACGCTCTGACGCAACTAGCAGTCTGTCAGAGTGAGCGCTCGAGATTAGTGCTGGAGATGTCGCACACCCTTCCTCACATGACGACAACCGCAATTTATATATTAATACGTGAAGCAAAAACTTTGTACCCCTCTTTACGAAAATTACGCGGACGGATGAATATGAAATTTCCCACACTTATAGAGAATATAGAGAAGTAGAGCAGAAAGTTAATATTTTTCTTAAATTATGCATTAAAAATACAATAAATCAATAAACAAGACATTACACACATTACCATAATATATATTTGACATACGCATATATACTCTTTTGTTATTAGCGAGTGGCGGTGGCGTCGCCGTCCGTGCCCGTCCGATGAGACGACGTCGCGCTTCGGCAGGCACTCTGCGATTTGTTTTTACACATAAGCGGGAATCTGCCAGGAAATCGACATACATAGTTTTCAGGCAGGCGCCTCTTAGAATATGTGTACAAGTGCCCGGCGACTTGGACACAATTTGTGACGCTCTGACGCAACTAGCAGTCTGTCAGAGTGAGCGCTCGAGATTAGTGCTGGAGATGTCGCACACCCTTCCTCACATGACGACAACCGCAATTTATATATTAATACGTGAAGCAAAAACTTTGTACCCCTCTTTACGAAAATTACGCGGACGGATGAATATGAAATTTCCCACACTTATAGAGAATATAGAGAAGTAGAGCAGAAAGTTAATATTTTTCTTAAATTATGCATTAAAAATACAATAAATCAATAAACAAGACATTACACACATTACCATAATATATATTTGACATACGCATATATACTCTTTTGTTTATTGTCAAACTTTTCTTAGTGTTTAAAGCCTGTAGTCAAATTAAGAGTAGATTAAAACAAAATCTGTGATTATAGAAGTAAAGTATTTGACAATAGAACCGTAATAATGTTCAAACTTATAATTTAAATTAATAAACATGGTCAAATTTTAACAGGTGGGCGACCACTAGTAACAATAATTATCAAAATAGTTATATTTAAAGCGTTCTTACCGTGGTCACTGGTTATAGAATATAGAGTAGTAGTACCCTTCGCGCACCCCTCGCGGTCCCTTCGAGCACCCTTCGAGCACTCCGGTATGTAAAGGAGAGACTGTAACTATGACGATTGTCTAAACAAACAAACTTGAACTAAACTTTGTGTATTTCTTTATTGTAATTTCATTTTGCAGAGGTCGAGTAACAAATAAACGAAACGCTACAAAAGTTGATAAAAGATAACAGCAGGAACACGACAAAGCTTTCTCATTGACATGCTTCAAATAAAAAGCTTGTCCATTTGAAATATTATAGTGCTCTGTATTTACTGAGCTTCACCTGTCCGTCACTCAGAGAAAATTGTAAGATAAAAAAACTCCCGCGTCACAAGAATCCATTGACCCCATGAATCAGCTGATTTATTTTGTAATACATCACTTGCCTACAGCGCAGAAAGCTGTAGGCAAACAAAATACTTTAAAATTCAATATCTTTTATCCGAACGCTTTTTTTAATATTTCCTAGCAACTGAGGAACTGTGACATCACACGGGACACCATACACACGTTTGCTACGGGAAGTGCTCACGTACATGTGGGTGCACATCGGCTACAAGTGTCTGGGGCTCAGTACAACTCCCAGACACATGTAGCCGACCCCTCAGTCAACAACATGGTCGACGACGTTTACAACGTTCGTATGTGTGTGTACACGTTAACTTGTAAATTTCTTCAGAAAATAAAATCTATTGAAGAAAAAGACGGTGCAAGTAAATTCGTCGGAAGATCGCAAACAATTTAATTGAGTGAAAATACAATGGTGTGTAACGAACCCGTGGAATATTGGAATTTTGATGCGAACTCAGAGAAATCAAGCAGACAGAGCTCCGACGCAAACTATGCTAATACTCAGAACAGATTGACAAACATTAACATAAATAAATACTATACACTTGCACAACACTATGTCAGCTCTAGTTCTATATTCGTCGGCGCTGGGGATGCCGCTCCGTGAGCTCCCGCAGTGCATGCCGCCGCCATCTTGACACACGAGCATTCTTTAGAGAATAGTAATCAGTGATATTACTTTAGAAGAACCGGAATACATTACATTACAAAACGTAGCCTGTGGAATTCTTAAAATAACCTAACACGGTTCCAGCTCCTATATTAGCTCTTATATACGAACTCCTGGTACGCGAGCTCATTACGGAGCCTGCCTATTTCTTCCTAAACAGATGCATTGTGCTTCAGATTGAAGGACGGGTACACTGGTTCCTTGCTCTTCCTATTTATCCATTCCGAAGGTGGCGGTGAATCTGAACTGTGTCAAACATGCTTCAGCAACACACCCCGTTGATCGCTTTGTTAGTTAACGACCTTTGTTATTTAACCTAACACCTGACACGTTTGGACTACACGATATCTGTGGATGTACTTATTTTTGCCTCGCATGTAAGTTATTATAATTGTCTCATTAGGTTCGGGCCATGCGCGTGCGGAACGTCTACTCGTTCTTTTATATCGTAGGACATGTATGACTCGGAATTAAAAGGGCGGTCGACAGGAGAACTCTCACCGGAGCCAGATGTCCACATTGATTAGGTATTTATTGGACAATGGAGGGACATTTCGAGGGAAGTGGCTATTCGAAGCGACGGCTAGCTCTTTTATAATCAGAGCTAACGGATTATTGAAATTGACAACCTATTGCCTTTGTTTAAAATGAATTTTAAAGAGTTGGATCATATCTACCGTCATCTTCTTTTAAATATATATTTATATTTAAATATATAAATTGTACTTTAAGAAGTGAGACCTTAGAACTCATATCTTAAGGTAGGTGGCCGCATTTACTTTGTAGGTGTCTATGGGTTCTGGTAATCACTTAACACCAGGTGGGCCGTGAGCTCGTCCACCCATCTAAGCAATAAATAAAAACTATTTTTAAGCTATCGGAACATTTAAGTTTTATCTTGGACATTAAATTTACGTAATTTATAAGCATAATTCGCTTACAATCGTTACCACAGACTTACAAATAACATAATATAATAATAATAGAATAACAAATACAGTACAATTTTAGAATGAACTTTGTAAATTGAGTTTTTTTACTCTGAAAATTTACTTTCGTATAAAATTGTGACGTATTTCGCGAATCAGTAACTGAGGGCGCTCGGAGGGAGGGAGGCTGCGCTTCCAACAAATAGGCTTTCAATTATCTCGACGAAAATGGAAACGAGATAAGAAGTGGGGTTTTGTTTGTCATTTCATATTGTCGTGTTATGGAATTAGTTTTAACTGGATCTGATAGGTATACGGTATGACACACAGTGTATGATAGGCACAAGCACCTTACGCACAATTAACTATACGTACGAGTAAGCCAATCATATAGTAAATTTAAAACTTTGAAGACGACCACATCTCGTTCATGTGGCGCTATATTTAGTTTTTAATTAAATAAGTTAAATCTTCGTGTCTTACTGCATTGGTTGGGCAGTCGACTTCACATAGATATCAAACAGTGAATATCGCCGTCCATTCCAGACATTCTTAGGCTAACCATCGGTGATAGGGCGAGTTTTTTTGCACCTAGGAACCACAAATCTTGCTTGTGAACATCTTCATACCATTTTGGATTCGTACACATGGGCGTTCACGACGTTCAGGGAAAGAGAAGGGACAGGGGAAGGCAGCGGGAGGAGGATGCGCCCGCGGCCTAAGATTCGTGTTCGTCGACCAGCCTGGTGACACGCGTCAACATTTATTAATATAATGTAATTTGCAAGTAATTAAATAAAACTATTGAAATTAACTGTCATGCGTGGTTTCTTCTTCACCATCGTCATGAACACCATGTAGAATAAAATAAAGTGAGTAGTAGTTCACAAGCGGTAGATATGAAACTTTCAGACTTATTATTTCTCATCAAATCGTCGGCTAGATCGTTTGTTTCTTTTTGACTTTTTTTGTTTCGTCTACTTCCAAATGAAAGCGGTGCTAAAAAATCATCACTTCAAAATAGTATGTCCAGCATATCTAGTACAGTATAACATCTCCTACATCTTCGTTTAAAATTAGAAAACTGTTTGTAATTCTTTATTTCGTTTCCTGTGACAGTTTTATTTGCGGAGTTAAGTTTGAGTTTACTGCGGGCCCTTCAGCCCTCTCCGCGCCGGCACTTTACCAACTGATGTTCACGATTGTCTGATCGGATTTGAGCTTGAATTAAGACTTTAAGCGGATTGCGACTTGAACAGTATTTGTATTAGTCTTTAGTATTGTATGTTTTGGCCAAACAAAATGTCTCAATTCTCGACATTCCAATGGAAATATTTATTATATTTTTGCTATTTTGAATATAAATTTTCCAGCGGATCTCTCTCATGCTCCGACTCAGTAAAGGAAGTGATCGGGAAAAAAAACAATAGACCATTCTCCGTATATAGGTTTTCGAGGAATTTTATAAACAATCTCCGTGATTTCGCAGTAAAGGTAATTAAACCACCTGTGCATAATACCTGTGCAGTTAAGAGTACTGGTAGATGGACGCCCGCTGCCTCTCCGCGAGATCGCTTCATCCGCGTCGCGGATGATTTCAATTTAAATTTATACCGTTAGAGTTCTAATCTATGATAAAAAAATACCGTTAAAAAAATTCTGTACCCAGGAACTCTATTGCTATCAAAACATCATTTAAATAAAAAATACAACCACAAACAAAATCCTCTATTAAAAAATTTCCGGCATCTACTTGTCCTGTGCATTGTGTATTCCCGCCGAGGATCTATTCAATAAACGAAAACTTTATCCTTCGCACAGTCGTTTATCTTCAAAGACTTTGAACAATAAGGACGTGAACACGGAAAAAATAAAAGCGTAAAAGTCTTTGATATGCAGAGTACAACCGGAAGTCCTGTCGGAAGGGTCGGCCAGGACACTAATTAATGTTCAGATACTTTTTCAATTCGTACATAATCGACTTGGCGCGGCGTACCGAATTTTCTTTGAGTTATCATTGCAGTTATTTTTCAAAGTTTAATAAATTACCATGCGGAAAGCTTTTTTTGAGTACAGGAGATGAGTCGACAAGCTCACAAAGCACTGTGTGTTACGGTGGCGCAAAACTAGATTTTGCGCGTTACATTTACTACATGAAGTTAGGCAATCCTTCATTACGGATATCACTCATAAATACGTACGAAATAAATAGGCTTAGGTACTTGAGACGTTACTGCCGCGAGACCTGCTGCAGTCGACGGCCGGCTGTCTGTGCAGCCCTGGTACAGCCGATGATTATAGGTGACTGTGACCACTTACGCACAAAGTTAGTGCCTGTTTGTAGTATTGAAATAACCGCTTGTTACTACATGCACATGAATATATATAGGTACGGTACATACACCAAAATAAATTTTTTTACAATTTTTGTCTGTCTGTCTGTTTGTTCCGGCTAATCTCTAGAACGGCGGGACCGATTTTGATGAGACTTTCATTAGTAGGTAGCTGATGATATAAGCAGTAACTTAGGCTACTTTTTTTGGACTAGCTTCGCCCCGCGGCGTCACCCGCAGTTATTGTCGTACCGCGCGCAACATGGCGGACTTCGCCTATCAATAATAAAATTTAATGTTTCCGAAACGAAGCGAGGGCGGTTTGCTAGTTATCTTATAAATTTACATTCCTGTCAAAGCGCTACATTAGAATAGAGCATGTTAGCTCATTTTATTCAGCGTACTCTATCGTGAGCGTTCGTGAACACGGCTATGAATAATAGTTGAAACTCGTATCGCCACAACAGCACGAAAACTGTTGCATAATTGAAAGATTCGACAATATGATATAACTAAAGAGACCTTAAATTTAAAGTTTAGAGTAATGTTAGGCCAGCAGCAGCGGAGGGCGCGTGCCCAGTCCAGCCGCTACCTGACATGTCTATGTTATCAACATCTGGATAACAAGAGTTTCGTAAATACTTTTAGTAATTTCGTTTCTTTAACGATACGAGACAGTATTTTCCGAAGATTTCAAATGTGAGAAGCGAATCGTGGACGACATTACGACAATATTATTACGATTTCCCATATTGTTTTAGTCATTTTTATTAATGAAATGAGCAGACGCTTATGGACTTGCAGCCTACCTGAACACAGAGCGTGCGTGTTGCGTTGCTGCCCACCCTTACACATAGAACCACCGCACAGTCAAAATAAATACACTATTTTTGCGTTGCACACGCCTGCGATCATATCCTCCTCCGGAGGCATCAGTATACTGTGCTGCATGTAACGACAGTAACATATGAGTTGTTCGGAAGATTTATCCGAAGTTTTATATAAGAAGCTTCAATTTTAAAATTCGTACTTCTTTCTACAAAAATGAAGAGCTTTCATAAAAAATGAAAACCCCTCATTTGTCTGCTTAGGGGTAATATTTTTAAAAAAGACGATATACTTGTATATTTATTTTTAATCAGAAATAGATATACGATCTTTCATTGCTCTTGTTCTGAGAATGGTGGACTCCTTCTTAGGAGTAATATTTCCAGAAACCCTTTTTAGTGGAGGCTTGCTTCATGCTTCAACTTTATAAAAATGTTGTCATTTAGTAATTTCGAGGTGTCCTTTCTTCGGAACAGATATAAAAATACAAAGGAAAAGTAAAAGTCGAAATCATTAAACTCTTGATAATAAAGTGTGTGTGTGGGGCGCGGTGTGTTCGAGTGAGCAAGTTGGCGTCAAATGAAAAAACTTGGAAACTCTGTCTCGTCGTATCGGTTTAAAGTTGTTCGCGGTTCGCCCGGAACATTATTGAATGCGGTTCAGGGACGGAGCGAGAATGGAAAAATGATGCTAAGCATATTTGTTCGTATCACAGTTCATGTCATTAATAAATTAACCTGAAGCTAGTGCCTGGATTACTGTGCTGTTCTCGTTACACATTACACGTAGGAAAATAACACAGATTACTCAGGTGATGAGATGTCTTTTGAGCCGGAACACATGGGTACCATCATCCTGCAGATATCAGTAGCGAAACAGTTACACGTTCCAGCTTGAAGGGTGGAACAGCCATTACACAATTACAAGTATATAGAGACTTAAATCTCATTTCTCAAAAAGAAAGAATACTAATAAAATTAAAGTTGAAGAAAGACAATAGAAGATACATGATACCTGTGCCGTAATGATAGAAGAGAGTGAGATGAGGCCACGTCTCGCTAATGAAGACACACGTCTCGCTAATGAAGACACACTTCGACGAACAGCGCTTCTGTCTAACCATTTAACTCAACAGACAACTTCAAGCAAGTGGACATCAGCCAATAGCCGCTCTCGAAAACTACGTCTCAAACAGACATTCTAGAACACTGGGAGGCACATTAGTGTAAGATCTCAAGAATGACATCGCCTCCCAAGTCTCGTCCTGCAGAGAGCCAGAGACTACAGGCTCGCAAACAAATTGCCTATTATAAAGTTACGTACTTGCTCTGTACTCGACACCGCTACGTGCCAAATTTAATATTCCTACACTTATTGTTTCGCCACCCCTTAATATAATATATCGTGTCACACTTCTACTAAGTGGGGGGTTAGAATGTTTAAGAAATCTTATTTTGAATCAACGAGCCTGCAATCCACTTTACCGTAAGCGGTAAGTCCGGCCTCCTTACGAATTGTTGAAGTGAAACTTCTTTATCGGCGTTGGAAAAAAATTTACCGTCACATTTTTCGGTTACGCGTCACATTTTTCCGTTACGCGCCATCTTTTTCTTGCCCCTACCACGGTTGGTTCAGACGAAGAGTACTTTCACTTTCTCCAACGGAGTAGGGATAGCATTAATGTTTCACTTCTTACGTGTGTACACTAGTACACGCACACATTTTTTTTTATAAAGTTTATCTAGGTTATCTCTGTGACTGCTGCTGTATGTGTTTTATTTTTTGAAGTAGGTATTACTGGTGGTCCGGGGGTTTTTTCAATTTCACCAAGACAGGTGGACGAGCACGAGCTTCATCAGGAGGGGTGGGATTTTCTAACAGCTGCCTGCAGCCGCCTGACTACACACAGAGCAACAACACTGAACAGATCGTGGATGCGGATTGTTCACTAATGCAGACCTACGATATTATGGGACGGTGGGGCATGAGGTCCAGCCGTCCGGTCACCGATAACTCAAGGGCTCACAAGCAACTCTACTGTAATCCCAGAGTGTCGCCTCCTGTACTGAATCTTGTGTAATGTTTTGCTGGGTATCGTGGCGCGCAATGCTCGACTGCTGCTAACGCACCATCCGAAGCACTAGGTATAGATTTGAGGTTAAGATAGGTAGGTGACCTAGGTTGAGATAGGTATCTGCCTGGAATCCTGCGCCCTAAGTGTCCCGAATCGCCTCCTTATGCTAGATAGGAGATTGGCCGAGGAAACCCGAGAAAACATCGTGTAAGTTAGACTACACGCGCCTTGCGAGAGAGTAACCGGGTGACGGATGGCTACACTCCCCGACCCACGCTGGTCTCTTTCAGCCTAGGTGGGCCTCGGATAGCCCGGCGACTGAGAGGACTGGCGGTGCTGTGCCAATGACCGCTGGTTTGCCGTCCAGTGGGAGCACCAAGAGCACGCTCCGCACGAAATGCGTCCTCATGCACCCGGTGTGCCCGCGCTCGTGAATGCTTCGATACTCTGCTTGAAATGCCGCAGATAATTCGTGACCACCACGGGGCAGTGAAGTTCGTTTGAACGCTAGACACAACGAGTAGCTCTAGTTTGTACACGCATATTCATTATACATTTGTTTCTTGTGAAGCTATCAAAATCTAGGCGGTTCTTCATTTAAACTGAAACACTATTGAAGTACCTCAATGGTACTTATTAAACTGTACTGTATTATAACTAGATTGTCAATACTATGTGCGTAATAATGGGTATTGTAATAAGCTATGAATACGCACCGTTAGTCCTTGAAGCACATGCATCTGCAAGTATTGTGTTGCCTCAAGATATTATGTTGAATGCGTGTCCGACGATGATCAATAGGGTACGATATTTGCATGATTCCAAAAACGCTTACCTTCCACAAAACAGTACCAGCGTCTCCGAGTAGAAAAGTGACGATATGCAGGACGAGCGATTTTTAAGAATTTTGCTTATTGCTATTCTACGGGACCCTAAAAAGCGCGTAATTCATAAAACAAGCCGCAAGGGATGGGAAATTGTTCTCTTGAAAAAGTTTTCTTCTCATAAGTTACGTAAACAAGATTCGTAATAGGCTTAACGAGTTTGTACTCGCAGCTCCCTACATAATGCGATCAAGATTATGTGTTTGAGCTCGTAAGAAGGTCCGAGCGTTGACAGATCCACTTTACATTTATTTCTATTAAATTTGCTGGTAACGTATTCTTTGTTAACTTTGATAAATAAACGAATTCACAGTCCACTTGACTGTGAGCGGTCGACAGAGTCCATAAATAAATGGATGTCACCGCCCGCATATTCATAAACCGTAAAACATTTGAATCGGAGCCAATAATAAGCTAACTTTCGCTTTCAATAATGTCTGTACTTAAACCAAAACGAGTAACAACTCGCGTCGTTTAATACAAGTTATTACTATGCTCCACTTATCGCTAAATGTGTGAAAAGCACGTTTTATACTTGCGTGAAACCTGTAGTTTCTCAACAGTATTATAAAAAGACCAAATTTGCCTCAAAAGAGCTAACAACAACCTCTGTACAGAGTTACTACTCAATCACATAGGTGACACGGATAAAAGACAGCTTACAGACAACAATACACACCCGTGTCACACCGACCCGCATGACAGATTACATTTTACAGCACAAGTCAAATGTCAAACAGTTAAAACAAATGCACTCACTGCGCGCTCTGAAACTTAATCCGTTTTCGGTGGGAATTACTTTCAAAATCATAATTTGAATATACATTGCACCTAGTGTTTTTTAACTTTTTAACTTTAATTTAAACTATAAATTATTTTCACCACATCATATAACTCAATCGTAACGTATAGTTAAAAGTTAAACACATCATTACTTTAAAAATATACATTTACAAAATATACGATAAACCTCAAGCTAGGTTAGCTTTAATTAGTTGGCTCCCTTACAGGCATCCTTCAGCACATCCGGTGCAAGTACGGCGGAGTATATATGTAAGTTACACGCCGCCCTCGGCTACTCAGGACCCGCTGCACTTCGCGTGGAATGGAAGCATGTCCGTCGCTTATTGCTCCCAGAGATTACTACAATTAAAAAGCTGCATGTCCCGCTGTCGTCACAATGCACAATGAGAGCGAGGTTGTCGGACAGTGGGGATTATATTTTGCTCAGTGATGTTATCCTAGATGATACAATAGCTAATACCAAAAGTATTAAGTCTAAAATCAGTAAATTAAAGCAAATATGGACATTTATTTCATTAATAATGATGAGTACATACTTTCAATACAATACAATTCAAGAGAAACAAGGATAGGTAAATATGTATACAATAAAGTTATTTAAGTTATGAGTCAAGCTAAAACCACTCACCCGCCCCGACCTCGCCCGGGTGAATCAGTCAGTATATTGCACTGTTAGGACATTACAAAAGTAGAAATGTAATAATATCTATAATGTAATAATAATATCTTATTTTGATATGAGAAGCTTTATAACGAAATTCGCCTTTATATAATTACAACTCACAATATACCCCCTCCTAGGGCAAAAATTTTGAAAAATCGTCAATGCACATACATGTTTTTTTTTTATTGCTTAGATGGGTGGACGAGCTCATAGCCCATCTGGTGTTAAGTGATTACTGCAGCCTATAGACATCTATAACATAAATGCGCCACCCGCCTTGAGATATAAGTTCTAAAGTCTCAAGTATAGTTACAACAGCTGCCCCACCCTTCAAACCGAAACGCATTACTGCTTCATGGCAGAAATAGGTAGGGTGGTGGTACCTACCCACGCGGACTCACAAGAGGTCCTACCACCAGTAAATTTATATTTCTAGTCAGGAGCATGAATGTGTAATTTCGTACTTCTTGCTTTGAGAACGTCGGACGAGAAATTATCACAAACCGTTCCTTTGTGGAGGCTTGTAACCTCCTCGTAGAAGCCGTTCGGTGTCGACAAGCTCACGTCAAAAGCTACGCGTTCCCGCCGTTCTCCCGTTTTCAAGTTGACATTAACTATATGAAGGTGCTTAAAACTGTGGAAACCGAAATAAACAAATATTAGGTCTTTACAAACAAAATTGCCGTTTTCATTCAAAAAAGACATTTTTATAAATATTTGTTATTACTATCAATCAATACCTATAGACACCCATAGTACCGATGCATCTCTGCAAGTGGTATTTGGTCAATGTCCTTCTTGAAGAAGTCAGGTATGTGGGAGCCAACAAACTTTTGTACTGCCTCTTTGGTATTTAATTTTCTCCCTGCCAAGTAGGTGTTCAATCTTTGGAGAAAATAGAAACCTGTCGGTGCAACGCTTAATGAGTATGGTGAATGCCAATGGTGACGCCAAACATGCAACGCTAGCTAGCTCTTGTCCCGTAGAGATCGTCTCCCGTGCCATATGAGGTCGAGCGAAGTCGTGTAGGAGCAGCCTCAGTTCATCATTACGTCCAAAATACTGTTACGCCGGTTCTATTGTCGAATAGCAGAAACGAATATCAAAATTACTATTAAATTCGAGAACGCTCAAGAAAAACAACGCCATCTATTATCAAATAGCGAAAACACATATCGAAACTACTCGACACGATGGCACGAAATAACTTAGTAAGCAATACTACTCGAGGCGAAACAGCGAACGGATCACCTGAAGCGAAGCGGAAGAAATGAATTAAGAATTTTAAAGTGTTCGTTAAGTGCTCTAAGTGCCAATACAGTATTAATTTGTACTTCGGTAGAATTTTTATTTATCCAGTAATAATACAATTCCGCATTTTTATAATAAAATTATTTATTATTTAAAATGTATTCCCAACCACATATACATTACGTTTAAAATTGCCAATATTGTAAAACACTAATTTCATAACGATTATATCGAAATTTCTCAGTTTATAGCGAAATAAAACATTTAATAAAGATATCTAATCTAAAATAATAAAAAACTCATTAATGAAACCACATGAAACTGACACACCGTCCATAAACTGAAAACTCGGTTATTTGGAGTCCGGAGCGTCCCTAAAGCCTTGTTCGGACTAGGCGAGTATTTTAGTCGAGTGCCGAGTAATTTAGTGGCTAAACTACTCGCTACTCGCCCGATAAAAATAGAACGAAATGGATTGACTTGACTAAATTATTTACTAACCTACTCGACTAAATTTTTGGTGCTTAGACACATTTAGCAACTAAATTACTCGGTACTTGACTAAAATACTCGCCTAGTCCGAACAAGGTTTAACTAACAACAGTAACAGTTCGAGGTATGTTTGAGCCACGGAGAGCTGAGTTGTGGTGCCGAGCTGTAAGAGATTCGTTCGCAGGCAAATCGTGATTCCGCTATTCATTCTCCTGCCTAATGAAACGGTGTAAATTATAAAAAGCAATTAAATACCTTTCTTCTTCTACCATTCTTACTTTTATTCAGAAAATTGTTACGGAAAAACGAAAATCAGTAAAAGAGGCATCTAAAACTAGAACTATAATATAATCTAGATTTAAACTCGCTACAGTGAAATTACGAGCCTTTTAAAAGTTAGGCGGGACAGCCGCCCGCGCGCCCGTCCCCCAGACCCAGCTTGCTTGATTTAATTTTTTGAAGTGTATTTTTGTGTTGGCTCATAATTGCATTTGTTCTTTTTCCCCAGAGAGGGCCCCGGGACTACATAACGCTATATTCTAACCTAAATACGTCGTTACGTTAACTTTTTATTAAGTCATTTCAAGGCATTTATATAAATCCTGGTTTCGTGTTGTGTCATGCGAATTTAATTTTTTGTTTCATAATAATGTTATTATAGGTACACATATTCCTATATGATGTTTATATTATATTTATATCTTTATTGGGGTCAGATTATTCCACCAATGAACCTAACTTAAAAAGAGATCGATAGACGTATGTACATATAGGTATTGAATGCATCGAGGCACATTAGAAACTAAAAGAGATCGTGAAAATAGGGAAACGAGCATGACCAATAAACGGAAGCTGTTCGATACCACCAGTATACTGCCTGCGCTCACACACACGGGTGCCGAGCCGGGTAATCAACCGCTAAAGCACACATTAAGGATTTAAAAAAATACCAAAATGCTATGGAAGGGAGTATGACGGGACAGAGTAAGAAAAACAACTATTAAGAAAAAATAAAAAATATCACAATAACTATCAAAAAGCCCAAGTGGAAATGGACAGACCATACAGACAGCGTGATCAGTGCGAGTTCGTAACACGAATCGAATGATTTAATCACTACGTAAATCGAAAGTACATTGTTCGCGGTGAAAAGTGAATAACTCAGAGTGCGAGTGAGCACTAGTTACAGTTCACATGACGTTTACTCACCGTGAGCAGCGTTCATTTTTCCTAGTAGTGTTTTTGCTTTAAGCCGTCCAAAGGAAATGAAGAGATTTCTAACGGTATTTGAATGGGGATGCATTACTATCAAGTTTAGTCGGGTAATGCAGTTTGAATGGAGCAACCTCTGTTCAATATAGTTGAGACTTCAACTTCGTGTTTCGCGTGATCATACAGGTATGAACTACGATAACCACTTAACAACAGGTGCGTCGTGAGCCCACTTACTCGTGGAGTTCAGCCAAAAGGAGTATCTACCCAAAAATGTGGCAATCTGATACTCAAAAGTACTAGACCGATTTAGATAATTTTTTTATTGCATAGTTGGACGAGCTCGCAGCCCACTTGGTGTTAAGTGGTTACTGGAGCCCATAGACAACGTAAATGCGCCACCCAACTTGAGATATGAGTTCTAAGGTCTCAGTATAGTTACAACGGCTGCCCCACCCTTCAAACCGAAATCCATTACTGTTTCACGGCTGAAATAGGCAGAGTGGTGGTACCTAGCCGTCCGGACTCACAAGAGGTCTTACCACCAGTAATTACACAAATTATAATTGTTTATTACACGACGTTATTCCTTCACCGTGGAAGTCAATCCAGGACATTTGTTAAGTACCTACTGTAGATGAAATATTATTTTAAATTCAAAGCAATTAAACAAAACCTTCAGCTGAACCACCGAAAACGCTTTCCACTTCCAATATTCGTATTGATCATAGTTAAATATGATTGCTCACAAAATGGCGGAAGCCATCAATTTTGCGCCACGTGGTCGCATTTCTGAATCATTATTCTATATCAGTTCAACTGCGAATGGCGGCTCATATGACATATTTAATGACCTTTTCCGCCATACGCCGGGATATTTGACGAGAGGTAATTTTTCAAGGCAGTAACTAAATCGTAGGAGCAACTTTATCATATATTTTTGTGAATTTGGACCATTTTAGCAGGCCAATCTAACATTTGTTTGAATAACGATACCTATCGCAAACGTACACATACGAGTATACGAGTGTGTATGTATAATGTATATACACACATGTGTACTTGATATGAAATTAAATAATTGAAAACAAAACAATGTGTGCCACATGGCAACAGTGTTCAGGCGAGACTAAACTCATTAAGTAAAATAAAATTAAGGCATCCGTTAGGCCTACTAGTGGGGAAGGCTCACAAGGAAGACATCGTACGGTGATGATGTACCTTCATGTTCATTAAAAAAAACGCTTCTCTTCAGCCACGTTAAAATTAAGATAAATAATAAACTTTCCTTCTATCTAAATGTTCAATAGTCTCTTCAAATACAATAGAATTGCGACGTAAATGTTACTTATTTTTTTAGAACAAATAACGCTCTAAGCACTTCTTATCACACTTGTATACACTGTATAATAAATGTTTCCAGTAAATTTCAAAGAACCTCCTTCTCGGTCGGCACCGACATAATCTCTGCTGGAAGATGTGGAATATTTGAAGCGACGAAAATGAAATTAAACACGAAAACTTCGGTGAGTCCTTCTATTATTTTATGTTAATTAAGCGAAATATTTAACATGAATTTTATAATTCCTCTTTTGTTAAAAATGAAAGTATAACGACGGCCGTCTGAACACAAGCAGCTCGGAATGAAACTGCTCCTTTATTTAATCCTGTCTTATGTGAACTCAGGAGGAATCTAACTACGCCGCTCTTACTGTGGAAGCAAATGAGCATACGGCCTAATCGATGACGATATAATGAGATTCGCTTATGATCGTCAGTCAATGCTGGACGATCATGACAATAATGAATGATGATCTGTTAACGCGCTGTGAGTGAGCGCGGTAGTGCCATGTGACAGAGATACACTTTACTCGGCTCCAGTGATGGTCGGTGTGTTGGTACAAAGCAGATGGTGAAATCATTTCAAACTATTACTCGGAGCACTCCTCAATGGACGGTACTCTATAGAACTCAGAGAAATCCAAAAAATAAGAGGAAAAAATATGTTCATGATGTATGTTCTCTGTTGCTTCAGCATCGCTTGAGCTGTGTTACATAACCATCATCCAACGAGGCCTTGGAAGATAACTCCTGGGTGGACAGTCCGTGGGTTGTTAAAGCTCTAACACCGGTTCCAAAAAAATGTTGATTTTCTTAAGATTTTTATTATTACTTAGATGAGTGAACGAGTTCACGGTGCACCTGGTGCTTAATTGCCGTCACACACCTTGACTCATAAAGTCAAAGTCTCAATTACATTACGCTATAGGTATAACGGCTGTCTCACCCTTCAAGCCGAAACGTGTGACTACTTCGGGGCAGAGACATAGTACAAGCTCATGCGGGCATAAATTACGTCTTACCACCAGTAAATACCATTGGCGATGACAGTATGCTAGTTTGGAGGTCAGAGGACGTTGCTGCCCATACCTCCGGTAAATTCGTTAGTCGCGTTTTAGGCAGATAGAAAAGTGGTGATGATTGGCCTAGCGAAACAGTGCCTAAATAGGGTGTCGATTTTCTACATTTTCATTTTCACCTACTATCTTACATAGCCGAGTGAAATGGATTTTTGTTTTTATTTTTCCGTGAGCTAATACTCCCTAGGCCCGCACCCGCTTGACATTGAAGTTCAGGACACCCTGTATGTGATTAAGATAAATTTTGTAATAACAAAGAGTTAAAAAAAGGAATATTGAAGTAAGAACGTAAAAATAAGACACACTCGCCGTATTCCATAGAGGTTATTACCTAAATAAGGCAAATTAAGTTTCTTATCCCGATAACGGGCTACTCGACAAGCCACTCCTATCAACTCGTCCGTCAGATCATCTCGATCACTCATGAGATACGCCGACAGCCTGTCTACATTCAACAGTAAAAAAATAACATTAAGCAAAAGTAAACCACAAAAAACCTTTATCAAGAGATCATAAGTCATATTACAATGAAAACATTATTTATGAAAGTTTACGTTAAAGCAAAGAAAACATTACGTTCCAATAAGTAGGCAAGAGCAAGTCAGACAATAGCCAAGGCCGCCGCCCACCGTCCGAGGACCATCAATCATAATTATTGGAGGCACCGGGACGCCCTCCGAGATCCAAGCCTTCATTTATAGAACTATCGGTTTGACATCAAGCTAAATTCTAATTCAGAGTAAAGTTAATGCAATACTACGATGGCCTGCTTTAAGCTTAAAACAAGTTGGATTCGTCCCATCTTACACCCGATGCTCTGCAACCTTTACAACTATGAATGAAATTATAACATAACCACAGTCCACAACGTATTGTGCAATTGTAGTCGTAATAACAACCACCCAATTCTTCAAACCGAAACATCTGATTGACTTGTCTCAAGAGTGAGTATGAGAGTGCCGCAGTCAAAATTGAACTATGTATATCCGATCACATTAGTCACATTAGTTATTTGAATTTGAATTTGAATTTGAATTTTGATCGTAGACAGATAACGTCACGCGCTTCCAAAGACAAACAGAAAGGGTAATGTATGGGCAAAGTTTCAGGAAGTGCAATAATTTATGGAGTCATGCTCCCGGGCGTGTCGGCGGGCACGAGCGCAATGCTGGAAGCCTTCCATTACACATTCAAACAGGAAAAATAAAAGAAATTTCAATCGGGATTTAAATATTACTTGTCATAATAAAGAACTTTTCGAGTGAAATTATCGGCTTGTTTGACACGCGACGTGACATGCCGAACGCTAACTGAAAAGCACAAACATTTATTCAACTCTAGAGTACATATAACTAGTCAGGTCATAAGTATTGTCACACAGTAAAAACTTTTCTTTTAGAATGCTGGCCACAAAAAAGTTTATTGAATTCGAATTTCGAATTGTTCATGAAAATAAAAATGTATACTTTTAGAATTTTACTCATTTTTAAATATGGAGTGGACGCTTAAAGAAGACCGTGTTGTAGTTATTGCGTTGCATCGTTGCGGTTACGCGCCAATTCAAATTTTTAACATACTGAAAATTTTGAATATAACCAAAAGATTCGTTTATCGTACCATCAAACGATACAATGAAGACTCTAGTGTAGATGACAGGTTAAGAAGTGGTCGCCCTCGGTCTGTTAGGACTCCAGCAGTGATAAAAGCTGTGAAGGCGCGAATTCAAAGAAATCCCAAACGTAAGCAGAAACTGTTGGCCCTTCAGATGGGGTTAAGCAGAACCACGGTGAAAAGGGTGTTAAATGAAGACTTAGGGCTTCGGGCATATCGAAGAAAAACAGGACATCGTTTGAATGCTCGTCTAATGGACCTGAGACTGAAGAGATGCCGCGCTTTGTTGAAGCGGTACGCGGGAAAAAAATATCGGGATATTCTTTTTTCGGATGAAAAATTTTTTACCGTAGAAGAGAGCTACAACAAACAAAATGATAAGGTGTACGCACACAGTAGTGAAGAAGCGAGCAACCGTATTCTGCGTGTCCAACGAGGTCATTTTTCATCCTCGCTCATGGTATGGTTGGGAGTTTCTTATTGGGCTTAGCAGAGGTACATTTTTGTGAAAAAGGTGTTAAAACGAATGCAGTTGTGTATCAAAATACAGTCCTGACGAACCTTGTGGTACCTGTTTCTCATACCATGTTCAATAACAGGCACTGGGTATTCCAACAAGATTCGGCGCCAGCTCATAGAGCGAAGAGCACACAAGACTGGCTGGCGGCGCGTGAAATCGACTTCATCCGGCATGAAGACTGGCCCTCCTCCAGTCCAGATTTGAATCCGTTAGATTACAAGATATGGTAACACTTGGAGGAAAAGGCGTGCTCAAAGCCTCATCCCAATTTGGAGTCACTCAAGACATCCTTGATTAAGGCAGCCGCCGATATTGACATGGACCTCGTTCGTGCTGCGATAGACGACTGTCCGCGCAGATTGAAGGCCTGTATTCAAAATCACGGAGGTCATTTTGAATAAACTTTAGTGTCATAAGAATCTATGTTTTGTTAAGTTCATTTTGGTATATGAATGGTTACATAATGAATAAACTTGTTTCAATTATTTTACATTAAACATGTGACAGAATTTATGACCTGACTAGGTATAGTATATAAATAACATAGTATGGTTAATATATTTTCGAGCTTTTTGTAGTTTTGAAAATATTCACTGTTGATTTGTACATCCCGATACTGACCTTACGTCGCACCGAAATTGTAATCACATCTAAAGATATTTAGAGCTACAAACACAAAAGGCTGCTCTTTGTGTCGAAATTGGAATAAACTACGACCCTAACGAAAACAATATGCAATTCAATATGAGAGCACGTATGCATACATTGTATTTCGCATGTAGTGGCAAACCAGAGTTTATGTAAAAAAACTACATTTTTACATAAATTCACAAATAAATTACGAAAACCTAATTACTGTAGGTGCCGACTACGAGACGATATTACAAAAATATAGAGATTTCTGGAGCAGGGTGTGCGAAGTTTCCGCGATAAATACCAAGTTTCCAAGAACGTGTTGCCCCCGCAATAGCAGGTGGCTACTTAACGAAAATAGACCTGAAATACAGTTGGAGAGAGTCTGGCTAGCGTCGAGTAGGCTTAGTATAAGATGGAGGGTATTTAGGTCTGCTTTTTTCAGATATTTATGTAGCTTGAACTTCACATGTCGAAATTAGCAAGTATGGGAGTATGGAAAATACTTTAAATATTTATTTTTAATGTTTCTATTAAATGAAATTATGTTTATTGTGAACAAAACCTTTTGAGTGACGGCCCAGGCAGCCGGTCCGCACTGGGACCGACGTCCATCGATCGACACTTCCAACCGGAGCCCATAAATAATACATAGAGATTTATCGGGCCCATTCATGCCTTCGGCAAATTGAACCAATCACTTTAAACTCTGAAATTATTGTGGCGTTTATCTGGATAGAAGGTGCGGACATTATGTATTGACAAAACGCTCTGTTGCTTGCGCTATTGGACATTTAGAAGTAATGACACCGACGGAGCTATCAACATTGACGAAAAGATGAATGATTCGGGCTCAGCTTGTTTGGATCATTGACTCACCACGCTAAGGTAGCTTCATCGTGTATTCAACAAAAATAAACATAATTACAAGATAATTTAAAAAGCAGCTTCTACATCACCACCATCATCATCATTATCATCATTAGCCCATAGTCGTCCCCTGCCGGATACAGGCTTCTCCTAATTTACAGTACTGAGCCCGGTCCTTGGCTCTCCTCGTCCATCCATACTCCTTTATCTGTTCTTGCGGGCCACCCTTCGAAATAAAACCCTTATTCTCAAGCACCGACAACTTCAAGGCCAACTTCAACTATAATTAAGGAAAGCCTTATGTCATTGTGGATGTTGAATTCATTGAAATCGTACGCTCTCCTGTCTTCAACAGCAAGAAATGAATTGTTTAATCGGAGAGTGTGCGCAGTCTCGCAATACTCAGAGCCAATCTGTTTATGTTTCACATTAATATGCAGAACATTTTCGATTGTTACCCAAAGAGTTAATATTCGATGAATTTACA
The DNA here is from genome assembly GCF_030269925.1 of Bombyx mori. NCBI lineage: Eukaryota > Metazoa > Arthropoda > Insecta > Lepidoptera > Bombycidae > Bombyx > Bombyx mori. The sequence goes on from NC_085121.1 coordinate 219,659, forward strand.
TTCCACGTACCCAGGGACGGCGAATGTGTGACCAACTACCCATACTGTTTGAATTTATTTTACAAAAAATATAACTGGTACAACGGATAAGCAACTAACAACACCTCGGGTTGGGGGCGGAATCTCATATATGAGGTTTCATGGGGCTTATAACACGGTTCGCAGATGTTGGGAACAGGCCACAGGCCCAACTATGTTTTTAGGGCCTTACCCACTAAATAATTCCTCGTGCACTCTCTCACCTGATACCCGATCTCCGCCCAAGGTGAGAACCCGATCGACTACGAAGCCGGTCTCCGCGGCACAACAACCCGTCAGGCCGCCCTAGCAATGCCACTGGCGTTGCGAGATACCCCGCTAGGTCAGAACCGGCTTTTTTTTTTCGGGCCCCAGGCCGAAACTCCTACGAGGTCCCCGCGCATAAGGGGCGCGCGGGGTATGTGAGACTCAACGATCTGCATGGTGTTGTGAGCAGACCGCAGGCCCAAGGATTTTAGGGCCCACCCACTAAGCGACTCCCCTGCACTCTTACACCCGACGTCCGATCCCCTCCGAGGCCAAAACCCGTATGGGGTAGGGGGGCTACCGCGGTCAACACTACAACCAGACAGCGCGGCTCACCCCAAGGACGCCCAGCCGACGGAGCCTTCGAGGCGAAACGTCGGCCGTCTCGGTACGGCAGCCCGTCAGGCCGCCCAGACGGTGCCGCTGGTATCCCGGAATACCCCGCTGGACCAGAACCGGCCTGCCGGTTCGAAACGCTATACAATACCAACCGGGCTGCTCATTCACAGTACGTTCAACGACGCGCGCTAGAGTGACGTTAGCGTGCTCTGCAGCTTCGACCTCGGCTTGTCGGTAGCGGCACAGCAAAGAGTTCTCCCGTTCTCATTCCGCCAACTCCGTCTAGCACCGCCTACCAGGATTCGTCACTGTCAGGTCCAGTTCTATCATCGCGACGAAGATGCAGTGCTGCTCCGCGAAAGCAGGCGATATTCGACCGTCTGCTTCGCCATATCCACCTTACAGCCGCTGAAGTGATGAAACTCCGGCGTCGGCTCCCTGCGGGCGACGAGGTAAAGCCACCATACACCTAGGCCAGCCATGATGCATCAATTCCAATAAAAATAATAATCAAAGAGCTTACAATCCAATGTATTGAAAATGTCCTGATTCACATATTTTATGATTGTGTGTTCCTATTACAGTCTGCGGTCATCGTAAGGGCCCTTTATTTTAAATGTCAAAATATATATTTATTATATACTACTATATTACTATAGTCATACTAAATATTTTCTGTTTTTTATTTCGAAACTTCCTTAAAAATAAAAATAGGAGCTTATAAGACTTGTTACATGGATCGTTACGGGGACTTTTTTTTTTCGGGCCGGGGGCCGAACCTCCTACGAGGTCCCCGCGCCTAGGGGGCGTAGGTATGTGGTGCATAAGGGGCGCGCGGGGTATGTGAGACTCAACGATCTGCAGGTGTTGAGAGCAGATCGCGGGCCCTAGGATTTTAGGGCCCATCCACTAAACGACTCCCCTGCACTCTTACACCCGACGACCGATCTCCGTCCGGGGTCAGAACCCGGTCAGAGTAGGGAGGTTCACGCGGTCAACACTACAACCAGACACGCGGCGCCACCCCGAGGACGCCCGACCGACGGGTGGTCGAGGCGATAGTCGACGACCAACGACGTCGGTCTCCGCGGTACGGCGGCCCATCAGGCCGCCCGGGCGGTGCCGCTGGTGTTCCGGGATACCCCGCTGGGCCAGAACCAACCTGCCGGGTTGGAACGCGATACACCGCCGACCGGAATCGTTACGGGGACAGATTAACCCTATACGATGGAGATTCCTAAATTGAGATTGAGGTCGAAGTGGCATCGGGCACACTTTTGAATAGACGATCGCTCGGGCCAAATATTCTCAAATAGCGGTCGCACACAGGTCAACGGAGCGTAGTTAGCTTTTGCAAGGTTATCCGACGACCTTAAGAAGCTTGGAAGAACTCTCAGTCCAGTCCAAGGGTCAGCCCACTATCCCAAAAAATACCATATACACCGTGCGAATTCTTAAAGCAGAAATCTCGTAAGGGATTCAGCTATAAGCCCAAAAAAGGCCTTCATTTAAACCTCACATCATATTTAATCTAATCTGATTGGAATTCATTCTGCAAACATACTGGAACGATTCCAATTACCGACGAATCAATTAAACAACAGACTCGCACGAATCATCCATTTGCTGGAAACGAATTTGTAAACCTAAAGCTATCCTGTTCAATTTTCAACGCTTCAGCTTGCTGCTGATAGGTACGTAGACTAATTAACGACTTAACCTGTAATTAAATTGCCGGATCATGGATCCACTTGTTGGGGATATGGGGTGGAAATGTGGGAATCGAACCCGCTAAGCATTCCGGAATCGCTTAAACAACAAAGGATAGCACTGACGTAGCTTCTCTTGCACGATCAGTCAGCATTGTATGCACCGCGGCCGGCGGCCACTGGTGAGATACTACGTGTGTGACGAGGTCATGACGCTGAACAGCTGTGTTTCTGATTAGCACCCAAGTCGCGCTGGATACGTACATGACATCGTCCCTTTAAATCAATAGTGAGCATCTACATCTACAGAGTCATGTGTAGCGCTACGATCTATAAGCCGTTTTGGGATTAAGCGGTTGTCGGAGCCCATAAGTACTCTGAAGCACACTGAACAAACAAAGTTGATAAACAATTTGAATATATTTAGTGGTCATGACTAGGATTGCCACCTTGTTTTTTGCAGATTAATTACATTGGTTATTATAAGTAGGAAAAAAAGTATATAGTATTAAAATAAAGTTCAATTTACTTTTTATTATTATTATGTTTAGAAATATTTTTTTATTATTATTGAATAAAGTAAGCAAGAAATTGTGACAATTAATGACAGTAACATTGTTGACATTTGAAGTTAAGTTGCGTTCAGAAATATTTGTTAAAAAAGGAGTGCTTAGGTGATGTGGCTTTCCCGAGGGACCTGGGCGGGCCCCCCGGCGCGCACTCTGCGTGGCCGGGGGCTCCGTCTGTGGGGGAGTTTTGCTGGACTTCCACCGGGCGCGTCCGTAGGTGGCGGATAACGGGATCCTCTGGGAACAGTCCCACTCCCAGGGGTATCGTCCGATCTTTTTCGTTGCAAGGATTCTTAGGTGTTAGGGAGGTAGGTTAGGTGTAGGTGTAGGGTAGCCTAGTTAGGCTTTGCAACGAAAGAGATCGGATGACGCGGACCAAAACCAGCAGGGGGAGTTGCGGGCTCTCCACGCCCTTCACTCGCTGAAGGGTGTTCCTCCTGGAGACGCTCGGGCTCCCTCTCTTGTCCCCTTTCTTCCCCCTTTTTGTTTTTCGGGTCACGTCCGACCCGTTTCGGACGTAGCCCATGGGTGACGGTGGGCCACTTTTGGTCTGCCTTTTGATGGAGTAGTGAGCCGGCGTTGCTTATGCATCTTCCGGCCGCTGGTCGCCATGTCCCCGGCTTCGGCTACAGGGGCACGCCCTCCAGAGGGGGGCACCGGTATACCGGCGTGGCTTCGTCGTTGTTGCTCTTTTGAGCGTCGGGCGGTGGTCTGTCGTGTTGCTCGTTGCACTCGGCGGGCCGCCGGCCAACCCGTAATCCTCACCGCGTGGGGGACGGGGGCCGCTGCCGCGAGGCACGGGGCCGCGAGGACGTAAACCTCTTTAAAAAATGCCCCAATCCTAAGCTCTGGTGCCCGGCGATGGGATGAATGGCTGGAGGGAGTCCAGTCCCGAGGGTACCAACCAGACCCCAGGGGACCGACCCCTGGTTAATAAAAAAGGAAAACAATGAAATATGGCACTTGTTAAAAAATTATTACCCCAGGAGGGTACCTCCCGCTCCGCGGGAGGAGAATCCCTCCGTGCGGTCGAGGAATCGGCCGCACGCTGCCCCACCGTTTCTGGGGGGGGCAAACAATGCCACGATGAAGGGGGCGACAGCACGGGTCGCGTAAGGGATCGAGTTCCCACCGTGCTCCTCGAACGATGCGACAGCCTGTTCTCGCTTCACTCGGCGCGAAGCTCCGCGAGGGGCGACGCGTCCAGTGGGAGGGAGACGCCAGTGCTGTTCGCAGACAGCGCGCAAAAGCGGACTCGGCGGAAGCGGAAGTCGGCTCGACGGCCGGCGTCCTCCGCTCCGTCTGACTCGTCCGAGGGTGAGCCTGCCAGCGCCAAATATATGGCGTTGGCGGAAGGGCCGGCGACTGCTGCGGCGTCGCCCGCCACTGATTTAGAGACTCGTTCGTCTCGCGGACTGGCTGCTGCCTCCTCGGCGCAAACCAGGGCCGCCCGCCGTGAGGCCAACGAACCTATAAAAAACGGAGAGGTTGAGCATCTGGAGCGCTCCCTTACCGAGGTGGGTCCCTCCGACCCCCTCAGAACATGTGATATCGCCCAGAAATTAGTGGCTGCGGTAGTGAAGAAGTCGGCCAAGGGCCTAAAGGGCGACTGCGTGCGGGCCCTAAAATCGGCTACCTCCTCCCTGGAGGAGCAAATGGCAATTGCAGTAAGCCGCACCACGAATGATGAAACGGTGGGTCTACGAAAAACAGTGGACCTGCTGCACGCCCGACTGGCCCAAATCAGTGCCGAAAACGATCGCCTTCGGCAGGAGAACGGGCAGATGAAGGTCGACATGGCTGAGATGCGCACGCTCGTGAACGACTTAGTCGAGAAGCAGTGCAACTCGGCCCCTGCATCTACTCCGCTCGAGACAGAAGAGGCCAACGAGGCCGAGGAGTTGAGGCGGCGGCTCCTAATACAGGAGGCACGCAGCTCGAACGTGGAGCGTGCGAGACCGCCCCTCGCTCACGAGAGAAAGGGAGAAGCACCAACACCGGCACCCCGCAGGATCATGAAGACGACCGCCAGCTCTAACGCGGTATCAAGGGCCACCAAAACATATGGCGGCCCCAAAACCAAAATGGGCGTAACTCCTGCGGCACGTCCCGCCGCGATTGCTGCTGCGAGGGCAACAACGTCCGCCCCTCCGAAGACACCGGCGTCTGCTCCTGCCCCTACCCAGCCTGTGAAGGCGGGGCCTGGCAGGAGCCGGACTAAGAAAAATAGGAGCGTCAACGCCGCAAAACCGGCCCCGACCCCCCAGCCCCGCCCACTGCCCCCTGCCCCGGCCAATATGGAAGAGGCCTGGACGACGGTAGTGCGGCGTGGGCCTAGGAAAGTGGCGGCGCCTGCTGCGCCGCGTCCCAAGCCCGCCCCTACGGCCACCGCTCCCCGCCAAGAGGGTCGAGCGGAGCCGAGGGGCCAAAAAGGAAGAAGAGGAGCACGCAGAAAGCCGCGCGCCCCGCGGTCGGCTGCAGTGGTATTGGAGCTGCTGCCGGCCGCCAAAGAAAAGGGCATCACGTACCACGACGTGATGACCCAGGCGCGCGGCGGCGTAAATGTGGACGCCCTCGGCGTGGAGGGTGGCGTCAAGGTCCGGCAGACGGCCAACGGGGCTCGTCTTTTGGAGTGCCCCGGCGAAAACACGAACGCCGCGGCCGAAAAACTGGCGGCCCGGCTTCGAGAAATTCTGCCGGACCCCGAGATGGTGCGCATCGCGCGGCCCGTGAAGATGGGAGAAGTTAAAATCACGGGCCTCGACGAGTGCGCCACAAAGGAGGAGGTCGCCGCAGCCATTGCGTCGCAGGGCAACTGCGCCCTCGCCGACGTCAAAGTCGGAGAGCTCCGGGTGACATATTCCGGAACCCGGACGGCGTGGGCGCGTTGCCCGATTGCAACGGCGACCCTCCTGGCCACCCCTCCACAGGGGCGGCCTTCCGACAGCCCAGGAAGGCTGCGCGTGGGCTGGGTAGTGGCCCACGTGCAGCTGCAGGATGCCAGGCCGTGGCGTTGTCTTCGGTGCTTCGGCACCGGCCACGGCCTCGCCAAGTGCCCCTCGACCGTGGACCGCAGCGGCTTGTGTTTCCGCTGCGGCCAACCGGGGCACAAGGCAGCCTCCTGTACCACAGCCGCGCCGCACTGCGTCTTGTGCGACGCGGCCAAAAGGAAGGCCGACCACCGGGCCGGGGGCCCGGCGTGTAAATCCGCCCCCTCCTCTACAAAAACGAGGAGGGGCGGAAAGAAAAAGAAGCCGGCTGCAAAAAGGGCAGCCGGTGAGTCAGCTCCCGCCGCGGCACCAGAGCAGCCGCAGGGCGGGACAGACGAGGGAGCGATGGACGTAGCCCCGTAATGGGTTGCGTCCATCGCTTCCTCCAATGTAATTTGAACCACTCCGCCAGGGCACAGGATCTCCTCGTCCACACCATGGCGGAGTGGTCAATCGATGTTGCTGTCGCTGCGGAGCCGTATTTCGTCCCCACCGACCAGGACTGCTGGATGGGGGACGTCGACGGCTCCGTGGCCATTGTGTTGAGACAGTCCGCGGCGTTACCCCCCTTGGATATGGTGGCCAGGGGACCCGGGTACGTCGCGGCTAGGATCGACGGGACCGTCGTGATCGGGGCGTACTTTTCTCCGAACAGGAGCCTCGCCGAATTCGAACGGTTTCTGGGCGGGCTCGAGGCGCTTTTACACCGCCTCGGGTCCCGCCCTGTCATCGTCGCGGGGGACTTCAATGCCAAGTGCACGGCTTGGGGTTCCCCCCGCACGGATGCGCGAGGCGAGGCCCTTTCGGAGTGGGCGATCGCGATCGGCCTCTGTCTCCTAAACAGAGGCACGGTCGCGACTTGCGTGCGGTGGAACGGGCAATCTCACGTGGACGTTACGTTCGCGTCCCCGTCCGCCGTGCGCCGCACCCGCGGCTGGCGCGTACTCGAGGGGGCGGAGACGCTCTCGGACCACAGGTACGTCCGATTCGAGCTCTCCGCCTCCTCCTTGTCGTCGTCGTCAGCCGCGGGCGCCCGCGGTGAGGAAGAGCTCCCGCAAGGTGCGCCCCGTTCGTTCCCCAGGTGGGCCTTGAAACGAATGAACAAGGAGTTGCTGATGGAGGCGGCCGCTGTTGCTGCGTGGGCGCCAAAACCCGCGCGGCTCGCGGACGTGGATGCGGAGGTCGACTGGTTCCGGGGCACCATGGCAAACATTTGTGATGCCGCCATGCCCCGGGTCGGCCCCCGAGCACCACGTGGGGGTGCATTCTGGTGGTCGCCCGAGATCGCAAGACTCCGAGAGGAGTGCGTGAGGGCGCGCCGCCGGAGCGCACGCCACCGCCGCCGCCGTAGTCGCGACGCAACGTTCGCGGAGACGGCGGCCCGGCTGCACGCTGACTGTCGTCAAAAGCAGACGGCGTTGCAGCTGGCCATCGGCGAGGCCAAGAAGCAGAGCATGAAGACTCTCCTGGAGTCGCTCGACGAAGATCCCTGGGGGCGCCCATACAAGATGGTTCGCAGGAAACTGCAGCCGTGGGCGCTCCCGGTGACCGAGCGGCTCCAGCCTCGGCAGCTGCGGGAAATAGTTTCCGCGCTTTTCCCGCCAGCAGCGGGGGGAGACTTTGAGCCCCCCCAGATGGACGCCACGTGGGGCACGCCTCCGCGTCGCCCCAGCGTTCCCGCTGCCGAGGAGCCCCCTCCCCCTATCACGGGGGCGGAGATCCATGCGGCCGTGTCCAAAATGAGAGCGAAGGACACGGCCCCCGGCCCTGACGGCGTTCACGGCCGGGTCTGGAGCTTGGCCTTCGAGGCCCTAGGGGACCGGCTCGGGGGGCTTTTCGAAGCGTGCCTCGAGTCGGGACGGTTCCCGTCGAAATGGAAGACGGGCAGACTGGTCCTTCTGCGGAAGGACGGGCGCCCCGCGGACTCACCCGCGGGCTATCGCCCCATCGTGTTGCTGGACGAAGCGGGCAAGATGCTCGAGAGGATCGTCGCGGCCCGCATCGTCCGGCACCTGACCGAGACGGGTCCCGATCTTTCGGCGGAGCAATACGGCTTCAGAGAGGGCCGCTCGACTATCGACGCAATTCTGCGCGTGCGGGCCCTCTCCGACGAAGCCGTATCCCGGGGCGGGGTGGCGATGGCGCTATCCTTAGATGTAAGGAACGCCTTCAACACCCTGCCCTGGTCGGTGATTGCGGGGGCGCTGGAGTATCACGGCGTCCCCGCATACCTCCGCCGACTGATTGGCTCCTACCTCGAGGGCAGGTCGATCCAGTGCATCGGACACGGTGGGACGATGTACCGCTTCCCCGTCGAGCGCGGTGTTCCGCAGGGGTCTGTCCTGGGCCCCCTGCTGTGGAACATCGGCTACGACTGGGTCCTGCGGGGCGTCATTCGGGGTCCCCTCCCCGGGCTGAGCGTAATATGTTACGCCGACGACACGTTGGTCGTGGCTCCGGGGAGGGACTACCGGGAGTCTGCCCGTCTGGCGTGCGCAGGCGTGGCACACGTCGTCACTAGGATCCGACGGTTGGGGCTCGAGGTGGCGCTCGATAAAACCCAGGCCCTGCTTTTTCACGGGCCGGGACGAGCGCCGCCTGTGGGTGCCCACCTCGTGATCGGAGGCGTCCGCGTCGGGGTTGGGGTGACCGGTCTTCGGTACCTCGGCCTCGAACTGGATAGTCGGTGGAACTTCCGCGCTCACTTTGAGAAGTTGGGCCCTCGACTGATGGCGACGGCCGGCTCTCTGAGCCGGCTGCTTCCAAACGTCGGGGGTCCCGATCAGGTGGCGCGCCGCCTCTACATGGGGGTGGTGCGGTCGATGGCACTATACGGGGCTCCCGTATGGTGCCGCGCCCTGACCCGCAAGAACGTCGCGGCTCTGCGACGTCCGCAGCGTGCGATCGCGGTCAGGGCGATCCGAGGATACCGCACCGTCTCCTTCGAGGCGGCGTGCTTGCTCGCCGGGGCGCCACCCTGGGACCTGGAGGCGGAGGCGCTCGCTGCCGATTACAGGTGGCGTAGCGACCTCCGCTCTAGGGGGGAAGGGCGCCCCGGCGAAGGTGTAGTTCGAGCGCGGAGGCTCCACTCTCGGCGGTCCGTGCTGGAGGCGTGGTCTCGCCGCTTGGCGGACCCGTCGGCCGGCCTCCGAACCGTCGAGGCGGTCCGCCCGGTTCTCGCGGACTGGGTGGGCCGCGACCGCGGATGCCTCACCTTCCGGCTAACGCAGATGCTTACCGGCCATGGTTGTTTCGGCCGGTACTTGCACAAGATAGCCGGAAGGGAACCGACGGCGCAGTGCCACCACTGCGCGGACCGCGACGAGGAAGACACAGCGGAACACACGCTGGCGCGTTGCTCTGGATTCGACGAGCAACGCGCCGCCCTCGTCGCGGTCATTGGAGAGGACCTCTCGCTGCCGCGCGTCGTGGCTACGATGCTCGGCAGCGACGCGTCCTGGAAGGCGATGCTCGACTTCTGCGAGTCCACCATATCGCAGAAGGAGGCGGCGGAGCGAGAGAGGGAGAGCTCTTCCCTTTCCGCACCGATCCGTCGCCGTCGAGCCGGGGGCCGGAGGCGGGAATACGCCCGTACGTCCCGGCCCCTGTAGGTGGCGGCCTCCCCCCGGTGAAGGTCAAGGGGCGACCTGAGGGGGTGAGGCCGCGCGGCGCGCTACCAGCACTCTAGCGCGCTGCCGTGGAGTGAATAGAGCGACCGGTCGACGGTGTATCGCGTCCCGACCCGGCAGGCTGGTTCTGGTCCAGCGGGGTATTCCGGGACACCAGCGGCACCGTCTGGGCGGCCCGACGGGCTGCCGTACCGAGACGGCCGACGTTTCAGAGCCTTCGATTCGCCTCGAAGGCTCCGTCGGCTGGGCGTCCTTGGGGTGAGCCGCGCCGTCTGGTTGTAGTGTTGACCGCGGTAGCCCCCCTACCTCATCCGGGTTCTGACCTCGGAGGGGATCGGACGTCGGGTGTAAGAGTGCAGAGGAGTCGTTTAGTGGGTGGGCTCTAAAATCCTTGGGCCCGCGGTCTGCTCACAACACCATGCAGATCGTTGAGTCTCACATACCCCGCGCGCCCCTTTTGCGCGGGGACCTCGTAGGAGGTTCGGCCCTCTACCCGAAAAAAAAAAAAAAAAAAAAAAAGGTGATGTGGCTTTGACGAGTAGCGACGTCAATTGAGCAATCAATGTATTTCGCCTAACGAAAAAATACATATGACTAAACTTTTATAAATCCCAAAGAAACCAAATCATGCCAAATAAAGTATTTTCTTATACTTTATTGTCCACGTAAACTATAGAGTACAATTACCTGAAATAACGTACAATACTTTATTATAAAGTACAGGTGGCAACTCAACTCACAGACGCGGCTGAATAACGCCATCCAGAACAACGTGGCATAGAAGAATCGGTACCGATCTCTGAACCTAATAACACAGTCGGATTCCAGGTGTATTCTTGAGCTCTCTTACAATTTCACAAACACGTTAAATCTGGAACAAGTCCCGTAAAAATGCACTAATGCGTTGAAGCCTAGGTGCCGGCTCCGAGTGTCAAGAGATTATGTTGAAGAATATCCATTTCACTAATTAACTTTAATCTTAAACAAAATATTTGAAATATTCTAACTTAAATTAGGGAAGTGATCATTTAAATATGATAATATCGTGACGTGACTTTTTTTGTAAGAACATGCGCTGCAGATGATAGAATTTCCTGCTTCGGCTTTGATATTTGAAGTTTATGGAGAAACAAAACTCTCTGATCGTTAAAAAACAAAAAGGCATCTATAAAACATTACTGTCGACGGCCCAGGCGTCCGAGACCACGAGAGCCGTGAAGTAAAACTTCGGAAATTCTAAAAAGGAAATAACAAGCATGAGATGAAGTGGCGGAGGGACACTTGTTTGTCATAAATTGAAACCTCATACCTTTGACACTACATTTAAAAGCTAGAGCGTTGAATTCACGACGTTCTTTGTTACCAATAGCATAGAACTTATAATATACACAAATATACGTACTTTGCTTTACTGGTGGTACCCTAGTGTTCGCATAGTTTCAGCGGTGAGCCCGAGCTGAAAAGTAGCTCTACAATCAATTCATATTTTGGTTATTGAGTGATATCATCACAATACCTTGAGGCGTAGTTCTCGCAAGTCGCAACTGGAACTGTAACACTTCATTAGAGTACTATTATTGACAACCAAATTGACTAGACGGAGGTACTAAACTGAGAGTGAATTGAACAGAATTAGCGGCCGTAATTCCAGTCTGAATTTCGTCAAAGAGCATCAGAGCCCACGCATAAAACAAAACTAGAAATGTTTCCTTTATAAAATAACTCGTACGATGTACTCGTAGTAATCGAGTCACGTTCAGATTTAACAGACTAATCAAGACTTTGTACGGTGCGATCCTGTTTCGTTTTTTTTTTGTAACCTTCGTGGAATTAATTAGGAAAAATAACCCTAAGGTCCCCGACCGGGAAACTTTGATACCCTTTAGCTGAACGGCCCTATTTCAAATCCGGCAACGCGATTTTCTTTAAAAATTTACGGTTTTTGTTTCCCTGATAAAGGAATATTATCGTGTAATATTATACTATAAAAGTATTTTGTAGCTTCCCTCCAGCCTAGATCGTACGTTGGTATGTTCGTACGATGGATTGAGCGTGTGTGCATGTATGCCGAAACATGATATATTTAAAATATTCCAGTGTAACCCTCTGTATTGTGGCAGGCAGCCATCATAGAACACAGGATATTTGACAGATGCTTGAATCTCGCTTACGATATTTTCAACATAAGCTTGCATTTAAACAAGTTTCGAACCACAAAAATATTCGGACCATCCATCGGTCTACCGAGCAATATCACCGGCTCGGTGGAAGATCTTCCCTTTGTCGTTATCCCCCAAAATATTAATATTTTGTAGTGAGATTTTATACTTATAAGCTCCTTATATGAAAGCCTTTTTTGCCCACGCCTGATTCTTTGAGGCGTCGACATAAAAGTGTATAAGCTACAGAATGCTTTTGATGTGGAACAGCTAAAAATAAGTAATTTCTTACCGTCAAAAACACTTTTTATCTATTGAATGAAACACCTTATATTTAAAATGATTATTTGTGGCTTTGTCTGTTTGATTATTCATATTGTCTGCTTCCGAGCGTACTGTACGCGACCGAGGTGAGTTTGTGATGTTTTGGTGAGTATTACTGACGCATCATGATGGCGAATTCTTCAAACTATAAACGAAAAATATAATTTCTTCGATGACTTTTCGGCGTTTCGATTAATCGATAAAGCCTCCTCCAGAATTTACGATGGACGACGGCCTTCACGCGCCTTTGGCCACCCTCAGGTCGGTTATCCTCACACTACTTCATTTGTTTACCTTTTCATCTCTTGCCATCCGAATTAATGATTGTAATATTACCCGACAGTCAAAGCGGACCATGCCGGGTCTCACTGGTGTAAATTAAAACCACGTACATTAAAATATTATTATCTTGTTTACGAGAAATTTAATCTTCCATTTTCGTGTAGACTCAACGTGCCTGCCGACCCTAGTCTCGTTAGAGATGATATGGATACGCGGCGTTTTACATTCTTCATTTTAGACTTCCGAATAACTTTTTAACTTCTGATTTAAAGAGGGAGGCAGCCGCAACACAATACAATTGATGCTTTAGCCTTGTATCTGTGGGTCAAAGTATGTCGGTTGGCAGGGCAATTTCTAAATTAAATAAAAAATTGCTCTTGTCTTATAACTAGGTTTCCAGAAAATACAAAAAATGGCCTACTCTCCAACAACAAATCTCAAGGAAATTAGTGCTACGTTCGCAATTCTCGAGGGTCGATTATATCGTCACATAGGTAGGTGTCTTGGCACGAAAGCTGTGTGCGAACTCTTTTGATCTCAACCCTTATCAGATTACAAGTCGGATTCAAACGGCTGCTGCGATATCATGTTTGGCGAGCGCCCCGGGGACAAACCACACAATATCCTTTTATTGCGCTAAAGATTAGATCTGTTTGATATATCATCGCGATAATAACCACAATAACTGTTTTTGACTTGTTTCTGCTATTATTCCTGCTGGTCATATTGTGAACAGGTTGCTTCTACTGCTCTGTCTATTTCTATTTTCGAAACAATCACAGGTTTTTGTTCCTTTTAAAATGACTTGTGTTTTCACTGGTGGTAGGACCTCTTGTGAGTCCGCACGGGTAAGTACCACAGGTACCACCACCCTGCCTATTTCTGCCGTGAAGCAGTAATGCGTTTCGGTTTGAAGGGTGGGGCAGCCGTTGTAACTATAATTGAGACCTTAGAACTTATATCTCAAGATGGGTGGCGCATTTACGTTGTAGATGTCTATGGGCTCCAGTAACCACTTAACACCAGGTAGGCTGTGAGCTCGTCCACTCATCTAAGCAATAAAAAAAAAAAAAAAACTTTAAAGTGTCTGTGATCTCGTCCGCTAAACGTGACTATAGCGTGTATACTTCACATGCTTTTAGGGCGGGTGCTTCTTCTGAAATATTGCTGACAAATGTCGACCGGATGTTATGAAGTTAAAAAATATATTTAACATTCGATTAAACAGGCCTTCGTTGTAATGTCTATGGTCTCCGTAACCACTTCACGCCTTGCGGGCCGTAAGCTCGTTCACTCGTAATAGCATAAAATATATACGAGAAAACACAGGAATGATCAACCACCCCGATACAAATTAATTTTAATGCTAAAAGAACCCTGCTACATTTGTTTAGTATTCATAAAACTGGAAAAAAAATTACTTTCCAAAGCTTTGTGAAGACAACGCGTGAGATCTTGCGTCAAATTGTCAATTTCGGTGCCTACGCGCCATTCTCGCCGGTATTACATGGTAATGAGATAATCCAGGCCACGAGCCAAGCCAATTTAACGGTTAAGTCCAAAAAAAGTACATTCCATTAACACTTCTTGCGCTATCTGTATGACTATTATGAAGTGAGTTTATTTATTCAAAACTAGTTTGCGCCCCATGATAGAAATTCAACAATAATCACTAATAAATACCTTAAGATTTTGTTTTCACATAACTGCTTTATTTGCACACCTAAACCAAATTAAAATACCTGTTGTATGTATAATGTAATTTATTTGTAAATTAGATAGGAAATAGGTAGATTGTACTACAAAGTCTTAGGCAACAATCTGTTGCCACAACGACCTCGAGCAAAAGGAGTTTTCAATTGGCGGAGCCCTGACTGATCTCAGTCTAAATAAAATGAAAAAAAATTCTTATTAAAATTAATAGTTATTGGAAAATAAATGAATAATGAATGAATGACTTTATTGAAACATTATTAACAATTTTTTTTAACTTCTGTGCGTGTTCTACCCTTATGTTGTAGGTCACAATGCACTTTTTCTGCGATTTACGACTGGTCAGTAACGCCAATGTACGTACATATATAGGTATGTTCATTATTACTCACGTGAACGACATTATAGCTGTGACATTGGTCTGCGGGTCTTCTTCCTCCAGAAGAGGGTTGTTCGTGCTATTAATAGCACCCAAGAAGACAGGCTTGAGGACATTAAATTTTCACTTTAGCGTGCCTATATATTTTGGAGTAAAACACTACAGAAATTGTAACGATACCAACAGATAGCTTTCGATGTTGGCATAGTTTCTGAGTTTCTCAGGACTGTAAAACTAAAAGATCCTGGACTGATTAGATATGCAGTAGCTACATAGGTTAATACGGAAATATATTGTTATTTTCATATAGCGCGCCTACGGTCTAATGTCGCTGGGAGGGACACGACTCCTCGTAAACAAAATATTGATCAAAGGGACGCAGCTGCTTCCAGTCTGATTATAAATAATGTAAATCCTTCGGTAAGCTTCTAACAACAACTTACATTACCTGCGGACTTTCACTTCCGGATACATAAACTGATTATACAATACTTATTGTCTGATCGGATCTCAGGGTTTTTTTTACAGCTTAGCCCTTTTGAAACATTATTGAAGTGAAACTTCTTTATCGGCGTTGGAAAAAAATTTACCGTCACATTTTTCGGTTACGCGTCACATTTTTCCGTTACGCGCCATCTTTTTTGTATTCATGTCTATGATAATAAAATCCTTTTGTTTAAACTTTATCTAATTTAACTTTTTTGTATTCATGTCTATGATAATAAAATCCTTTTGTTTAAACTTTATCTAATTTAACTTTATTTAACCAATTTCTAGAAAGTTGCATGTAGATTATTTTTCGAAAAATAAGGCCATAAAGAAGTTTCACTTCTTACGTGTGTACACTAGTACACGCACACATTTTTTTTCATTAGTACACTTTACCCTACCCGCGTTTACACCTTAAAATACACTTTCTTATATCTGTTATTTTTTTAATTTTATCTTACCTAATAAATATGTAAAATAAAATTTATAAAAAAACAGATTACACGTGCCGCACCAACGGCCGTCGCAGCCCTATCTGCAGGAACGCTTGACGGCTCCGCAATCTATCTTAAAGCGTTTTATAATAAGACCGCGAAGATCGTTTTGTGTATATCAGTATGCTTAGTGCGAGTTTTTTAACGATCTCGATAGCGTAAAAGTTAAGCCAATTTTGTATGCAGTTGGAACAGCGCCCCTAGCGGCAAACGTACGCAAACGATCCCATTCCATACAAATATGAGCTAACTTTTACGCTATCGAGAACGATAAAAAACTCGCACTAAGCACACAGATCATTACTACACTCGCACTTATCTGTGCGAAGTGAGTACCGGAGCTGTTAGCTTCACTCGAGACAATAAAGTGAATGTCACGTTACGTATTTAAAAAATCCATCGCTCGTATCGGTTACGTTTTGTGACCGACTACTATTTTTGAGTTTTTTTTATTGCTTAGTTTTGTGGACAAGCTCACGACCCACCTGGTGTTAAGTGGTTACCGGTGCCTATAGACATCAACAACGTGAATGCCGCCACCCACCTTGAGATATGAGTTCCAAGGTCTCAGTATAATTACAACGACTGCCCCACCCTTCAAACGGTAACGCATTACAGCTTCACGGCAGAAATGAGCACGGTGGTGGTACCTACCCGGACAGACTCACAAGAGGTGCTACCACCAGTAATTACGCAAATTATGATTTTGCGGGTTTGATTTTTATTACACCGTGGAAGTCAGTCGAGAACAATTGTTAAGTACGTATTTCATTAGAAAAATTGGTACCCGCCTGCGGGATTCGAACACCTTTGCATCGCTAGATACGAATGCACCGGACGTCTTATCCTTTAGGCCACGACGACTGCAAAGATAGATTTATTATAGATTACAGGATTAGATTTATGTCTTCGTAGTGCGCTGCTCTGAGAGGGGGGGAGGGCGAGTGCCGGTCGCCGGTCGCCGGTCGCCGAGAGCTCTTATTGTATGTAGGCGCTCGACTCGTAAATTATGTAGCGCACTTCACTGCTTCCGACCGCAACTAGTTACACATAGGTACGTATACCACGAGTGTCTATGCGTTCGTGCAACTTACCAAAACCCAAATTTATATTTAATATTACAACTCACCCACCCATCGAACCGGAACGAAACACTGCTTCACTTACAAAAAGTCCACGACCAGTAAATACAGACTAACATTGCGTGTACTGACACCCTCGGAAAGAGATGAGGTGTGCTGCTCTGTGCCGACACCGCAGGGCCATTAAATGATGTGTCTATTGAAGTCTTAAAAAATACACAAATTCACTCTTAAAAATATCTCTTTTTTTTGTTTTTCTTTATATTTCAAAATGTTTAATGTAAACGCCATGTAAATGTTTTATATTCTAATAGCTGTACCCGTCCGCTTCGCTGGGCATTTAAAATTAACATTATTATTTCTCTCCCCCACAAAGATTCTCATCATTAACGCCCCCGCAACTGGTGTAGCGAGTCCAACACTCATATAAATATTAGCCTATCCAATAAGTACATGTATTTTCTACATGGATACCAAGTTTCAAGTCAATCGGATGCATGGTTCAGTAGTTATAACAGAACATCCGTAAAAAGCACTGTAGATTTATATATTAGTATAGATACGTACCTAATTATTAGAAAGCCTTCGGAAAGAGATGTCAATTGAGGTCTTCCTCTTCTTCCCTTATCACCCATCGCTGCAAGGGGTCGACACAGCAAGTCCTCTTATCATGCTGTATAGGGATTCGGCAAGAGTTTCAGAACTTGCCGCCGGCTGCCTGACGTCAGGGTTATATTCATTGCATCGTATCATACAGAGGAACTTTTCTTTTTTCTTCTTTTGGTTCTATGATTTGCCTTTTTATATTTTCAAATATCAATAAAAGAGGTCATATTTTACTCGATTTGTGTGTATTTTTAAAATAATTTAAAAAAAGTTGTTGTTAATCGAGGCAATAACTACATATTCTTTAAAACGCGTGACTGCTATTTTTAACATATTGCTCCATAAATTTTGTGTAGGTACCCTTTTGGCCTCAAGAAATTCGTCTCAAATATGAGAAAGTTTCAACAGATATTAACCAAAAAGCGCGTCCACGTTAGAAACGGGACATTAGAAATGAATCAAACCAACTAAAGCAATAATGAACTTAATCGGCTCGTTTACTAGTGAGGAAAAAAGATAAACCCACAAATAGAACAACATGTGGTCCGAATTGAGAGCCTCCCCCTTATTTATCGACTAGTAAGGTTAGCAATGTTGCCATTACACACAATTCGCTTTCGAATACATATATCTTACTTTTTACGCATTAATCGGTGTTTTCGGCCTTTTGATATTATATATTGTTTTGTTTTGGTAAATGAATGATTTACATACATTTAATTAATTAATTAAAATACATACATATTTACAAGGACTTACAGAAACTTTATTTTCATATAAGCTGAAACTGGCATCCCCATTCTGTGTTGAGACAGTGTGTGCACAGAGGACGTCTTGACGCAGGACGGCGACTGAACGGAAAGACTCGAACGTAATGTACCTACGTCGCGGCGTCGGTACAAATATCATGTGAAATGTGCGTCTAAGCTATATATACGAGTACACATACACAGACTCCGTGGACCATTTTATTATCCCTGTTCCACAGTTTAATTAAACGGTAAAATAAGATCAGTTTTAAGTCGAGACCAGATGCTCGCGACGAACCGACCGGAAATTTATTTTGTAAACGTGAAACAAATTGATTGTAGCGGACACAGCGGAGCTCGGAGCTTTTTTTAATTAATTGCTTAATTAATTTGTTTCTTGCGATGGATGTGTAGTGTGGAGCGCGCTGAGCTTAAGCCAGTCTAATTAGCGGGCTTAACGCAACCGTTACACGTACTACTTGACGCGCTGACAGGCAGCCAACCGTGAGCACCTGTGAACACAACCGCCAACCGTCAAGCCAATGTAGTATCGCATTTTTTTTAAAGAACACTTAAGGCGTGTGTACGATTTCAGGAAAGAAATACTTCCGTCCGTACTTTATTGAAGCGCAATTCCTGTCAGTGATTGCGCTTCCTCAAATGGTATTATAGTGAGGCAGTTATTCAACAACCCTGTCCGTATATTTAAGTTCTAATGTATCATGTATAATTTACAAACTAGATTGCAACAAGAACAACGCCACCTTACTCCGACTTAAACTTAAAGACCTTAATTACAGTTTAAGAACCGCTGTAACTTCGGGTCGACTCAGGAACGAAGTTTGTCTTCAAGCTTTACTGCATAGAACTCAATAGGTTTTGAGGTTTAAATTTAAAATGTTTAAAACGCTTACTTATGAAACAAGATTTTGCTAACAGTTTTGAACGACGTGAACCCGACTGGGGAGTGTCATTCTGTGCATTCCTGGGTTACAATTCCATTTGGGAGAGTATGGTAGCCTCAACTTCGTCCACAGATTCAAGAGGGGTTGTGGTCCAAAGGCACTTCTATACTACAACTCACATACATACGGCTATTTCTCATAGACACCGAGCAATAATCATAGAGAAGTGAGGCTGGGACTCACAAGTACCAACCGCAGGAGCGACCCTCATGATGACACAACACTGCGTCATTCGCATGGACCTTCTTCTTCTTCTTTTCTCCACCTTATCCCACTAGATGGGGTCGGCACAGCTAATTGCTCTCTTCCATTCTCTTCTATCAGCCGTCATTTCAACATTCACTGCTCTCTCTCATAACGTCATTCACACACTCCATCCATGTCTTCTTCGGTCGACCTCTTCCCCCTCTACCTTGCACTACCATTTCCATACATCTCCTAGTCACATGCACCTTTTATCTATGCATCAGATGTCGGTTAACGTGGAATGGACATGCGATGGCGCTAATAAATACGTCACTCGCGTAGACCACATTTCTATATTGACATGCAATGAACAGGAAATTATAGACCTTCGAATTTGTTTTTTTTTGTGTTATTTCACCTCCGGCACGCGGCGGCGGCGCGGCGTCACCTCGCTACGGGTCCATGAATATTTCATGGCGGTGGAAAGTTTGAGATCACATTGAACACACGATTGAACCACATTCTTTCATTAATTTTATAGGCATATATAGAGGAAACGAAAAAACAGCCTTTAATGTTTCACCCTCCTCTTCCAGGAGAAGGGACGCCTATAAATTCGAAGTCTTACCCTTCAGGCCACGACGACCAAGTTATGAAAAATGACCGACTTCAGCCATGCTTAGTATTTTTCTTCTACTTCCACGGACTTGTGCAAGTTTTAAATTATAATAATGGCTTGTTTAATAACTTGGTGTAGTTTCTGTGGCGTGAGTTTGAACTCGTCTATACAATATACAATAGTCTTACTTAGAGCACATGCCTTTTTTTTCCCTACCTAAGCTGAGAACCTTGAGAATCTATTTCAGTGTAACCTTAACTAGTAGGTGAAGCTCACGGGGCTCAAACCTGACGACGTTACTAACACGAACCCTAGCAAGAGCCGTGCTTCGCAGAATCTACCAGCGGATTAGAAACGCGACCGACTGAGAAGATCCGGCGAGAAAATCAGTGGGCTGTGTCTGAGGGCTACACATGCCTACTGTTCCTATACCTACAGCTACACAATCATAAAAGTCTCCCTAAGAATAAGCACATTTAAGAAGAATATTCAAAGATATCTACTGTAATGTTTGAAGTGACCGGCAACTGTCTCCGTAATGCATAGCACGAGTGAAATGATTAGAATAAGTTAAATGATTAGAATAAGATAAGTGTGAAATGTCTGAACGCTCTAAGCTTGGGAAGTATAACACTACTCCAATTTCTAAATGAAATTTGGCATTCGATGACGTGTTCGTTGAAGATGACTCAAACTTAAATTAAATAACTTCAACCAACGGCCCAGCTTCGAAATTGAAGGCTGGTGAAACCACAGGGCACATCTAGTTAATCTATGAAGTAACTTTGGAAGAACGACTTATTCCATTAATGACTCATCACTATTTCAGTTTTGTTATTTATTTCTTTCCTGACTTCCTAATTTATGTAATTACGTGTGCAAGACTGAAAGTTTTGGTAAAGCAGAGAACAGAACACCGTACTTCAGTCCAAGACATCAGTTATCTAGAACACCATAAAACAAATGTTGATACTTTTCCTGCTGGTGGCTCAAGTAGTAACGTGTCATGCGTGCAAGAAGATTGAGACAGAGCTAGCACCGCTTCTTAATATTTATTTTTTCCATTCTTCTTAAGACGTAATCTCGCAAGTGAACGTACCGATGCCGCGATGGTACGTGTACCGACTGTGAGCGACTCATTCGTTTGTGTGTGCGTCCGTGCTGTAATAATACATGCGAATTCGTAGATCATATTCTATCAGTCTAGGTTAGTCCGCGAGCTGAGTGCCCACCGCGGGATAATTCGCGAATCGTTTAATTTATTTATTCGTTACAATATAAGTGAGACTTCGTGTCCTCGTCTCGCAATGGGTGGCCCTAGCGACAACGAAATTGGGATGACTAAGTGCTAACCACGCCCATTTCTATCTACAAATTGTGTGCTACTAATAATCTTCCTGTAAAATTTCTGTGACACACGGACTGACAGACAAATAAATGAATTGAATGAAAACAAACTGTAAGGGCTTCGTATTTTGCCATTTGGCAACAAAACCATATCATAAGCTTAATATTTTACCAAAATTATCTTCTTTCCAATAAAGCCCCAATTTATATAAACTAGTATGTTTTTGTATTATCTCACTATTAGGTATAATAATATATGAAACTGACTAAGAGTTGGTTAATTCTGATATTTTTTGGCACAAACAATTGATTAGAGCGTCGATTTACGATCAACGGCGAGACTTTTTTGTGTTGTTCTGTTTTGTTTGGTTTTAGATAAAACATGTGTATCCTACATTATTTATGGTAATAGAAACAGGAGCGGGCACATACAGATTTCTGAATATATGTAAACTATAAAATATAATAGATAAAATACATACATTCCTAAAAACTAAGAATTGTTTTATTTTTTAGCGATCTATCACTCCTAATGCTATAATTTGGACTAATACATTAGCTTTCGTACTAGGTATATAAAACTGATTCTCTTTTGTCAATCTAACACTCGTCTAGTAATTTTATTAAAAGCATGGATATAAGAAATTAACTAGAAAACCTGTTAAAGTGAAGTGGTCCTTTGGTCATCACTCAAGATTCAAATTCAATATTCGGGATCGCGAATCATTTAAAACTGATTACAAAACGTAAAATCGGGTGTATTAAATATTGATAACTCCGTTTATTTTCAAACAGAAAGAACCCACGGGTCCTTGAGACCTGGCAAGTTGTTTGACTTAGCTTGTGACGATCATTTCAGTAGGGACACGTAAGCGCTTGCGCATGCAATTATTGCATTACGCTACACCAGTTGCCCGGCGCCTGTCTTTATTGTAAGCACATGTACCATCTTACGGAATAAACGGTGTTTTTCATTATATGTATTAGTTCTTTATTATTGACGTCACAATCGATAAAATATCTACAGAAGTGACCCAAAAGTTTAATTTCTTTGTCAGGAGTTAGATAACCGCCTACCCACACACTTTCATTTACTGAGCGTTAGAATTTATATTTCAATGTTCTAATGTAGGTACCACAGTCGTGTTAGATTTCGCCCATAGATAAGTCATAGCAACATAAGTCCTCAGGTTAGAGCCCCGTGAACTCACTTACTCGCTCGGAGAATCTCGTATAATCCCTCGAGGCTACTAGAATAGGTAGAAAAAAAAAGAGCAACATAGGAACTGATCGGCACTGCCACCATGAGCATGTTAACATACTGTTTATTTATTACCAGCTAACATAGGTAGGCGCTTTAGTCTTGAGCGTCTAGCGTCTCTGGTCCAGCGATATGTCTTCTGAGTCTAATCTGATAGGTCTTATCACTTTATTCTTTTTATTATTTCAATTCAGTAAATTCGCGCTTCATATCATCCCACACAACAGACCAGGGCGAGTACTTGTTTCTACCTCCGAAGCTTTTCTCCTGTTGCACTGAAATACAATGAATAACCATAAGTTACAAAATTGTCTGTTGGAATCCATTTATCGACGTCGATCAAATTATTTATCTAGAACATAGAACATAGATTATCTCGAACATTCTATAATTTCCCACCCCTATTACTCAGCTATTCAAAACACTTCGGGTATTCATTAAGGGAGCGCCGTATGCAGGCGCGCGGAAGAGCCGCCCCTTAGCGTAACGACCACCTAAAATATTTACAAGTCAAGTTTGTAAAAATTCTTAACGCTAAAAAATTCAGAAATTACATTTTATTTTAGCTTTAGAATGCTCACAAGAAGCAATTCTGATAAATAGTTGTATCTACCAAAGGAAGCTACCGCTACCACGAGCTGCGGATGCACGTAGGACTTATCAGCAAGCGGAAACATCTCTATATTTGACATTTGAACTTTAGCCTGCACTGGTTAGCTAATAATTGTGAAAATCGCAAGCAGACCGTTTCATTGTAGGACACTTGTCAGCAAGGAACAACAAGGGAAAAACGAACTTTGCGTCATGAGGAGATTGAGTTTAAGGAGATACGTATATTAATTGAGGGCCTGTTACCTTCATTTTGCGCAGTCCGACTCGCATCGAGCTGTCAACTGTGAGTCCTCCTAAACTGTTCATGCCACGCGCACTTAAAGCTTATCATACATAGCCTTTACGAAACATATAAATGTGATACGTAGTAGGTACGGTAATTGAATATCTTTTATCGACATCGTTAGTTGTTAAAACTTCTGTTTAATCCCAAAGGCAGCGGCAAGGCAATGTGACCCATGATTTATGGATTGTGCTATCCTGAGGGAATTCTTATGGAACTGGCGTGATTAATGTTCATTTGGAACCGAAATCTAGCCTCCCTATCTCATATATAACACAACAATATAATATTAATTATATAATATTTATAATATAATATTTATATTGAGCGACTAGAAAGAGTCCAAAAAAAGTTATTTAAGCATCTTTTATACCATTGTCGTCGCTTTAACTCTCCAGAACCGACAGAATTTGTCTCTCTAGTCGATCGTAGGCTACTGAGGGATCAAATGTTTTATATAAAATAATAAATAATGAGATTGATTCTAGCTATCTTCTTTCCAAAATTTCATTTAAATGTAGTCGTATTTCCATCGTCCACGGCTCGAACGAAATATGCTTCTAACTCTTTTGTCCGTAGATCTTGTAGTTTGTAGGTTGTATGATGCTAAGTTCTCTAATGCTGACATCTTTTGCTTGTCACTTGTAGCATATAGAAAAGCTATTTTAAATAATTTATAAGGTGATTTAGTCCGATGACTACTCATTACTACTTAGTGTTATAGTGTAAGTTAAGAGGCTTGTTGAGTTATTTTCGACTAAGAAAGTAATTTAGTCCAAGCCGCCAATATTAGGGGCGAGCCCTAAGTAATATTACCCGATCCTGTAGACCGAATGGTAAACAGTCGACGTCGCCCAAAGCACGTCATTACGGATCCTCCCGATCCATTAACGGTGCTTTTAGGCACCACAAGCACCGGTCACCGTCCTCGTCGAACACGTCGCTTGCGACCAAGGGCTTGATGAGCGAATTAACCCATAGACACAGCCATAGACACAGCCCACTGAGTTTCTCGCCGGATCTTCTCAGTGGGTCGCGTTTCCGATCCGGTGGTAGATTCTGCGAAGCACTGCTCTTGCTAGGGTCAGTGTTAGCAACACTCCGGTTTGAGCCCCGTGAGCTCACCTACACACGTTAGGGTAAAGCTTAAATAGCCTCTCAAGGCTATCAGCATAGGTAGGAAAAAAGAAAAAAAAAGTAACATTAGTGTTCAACCAAGAATTCTGTTGAAAAGCGTATATTTTTTTTAAGTAGATATAAAGTTAATTCACCCCTGTTCAGCACAGTAACGGGTATTCAACTATTGGAATAACAGAGAGCTTGGAGTGTTTTCCGTCAGGTAAGACGCGTCATGTCACACCGTGGAATGTAAAAATGTACGTACCTACTTTATGTCTAATTTTATTTTTGAAGTTAAAGAACATTCCGCACGAAATTTATTCATTCAATTTGTATCTTTTTAATTGGACAGTGTAACTTGAGATCATTAATTTCTTGCGACTTAAGCATTGTAGTCCTGGAATTTTCATTAAAATGGTACAAAAAACAAAACGCTATTATAAAATTCTGGTCAACCGCCAAATTATACAAAACAATTTGATCATGAATTTTTTGCTGGATGTATTCGCGAATTTGCGAATCAAATGCAATACATATTAACTTGAACCTAAGGCTTGTTTGGGCCACTCAAAGAAGAACTAGGAAGTCATACTTTGACGAGGACGAAGGTGTATAACGGTGCTTCCCAACGTAGGACACACGCCCCCACAAGGGGGCAATTTGGTAATTAAGAAGGGCAATTGCACTAAATGAATATGGATAATCTGTATTAAACTTATTTTCAATTGGAATTTCAGTTTTTTATTGTATGTTTTGAAATATTACTTACTGTATAACTTGATAACAATCTCATATTGATGTCTTCCTAAAGCCTATCATTTATGTTTCATAAGTGAACAAATCAACTTTTTAATGTAAAAAATTATGTATGGGGACATAAACAATTTTAGAAATGTTACACGGCACAAAAAAGGTTTGGAAACACTGGTGTAAAATGTGTAAGTTTGATTACAGACATAATCAGAACAACTTAACATACTTACTTCAAAAAACAACGTTAGAAACTTAATTCGATAATTAATCTGATTGAATACAAATAAGACCGAAATATAGTATAATATCTCTCATGATTAAACGACCGAGTGGCAGCGGCTTGGCTCTACCCCTGGCATTGCTAAAGTCCCATTCCCTATCCTGCGGACAGAATGGAAAGCAGTCGACGTCGCCCAAAACACGTCATCTCGGATCCTCCCGATCCAATAACGGTGCTTTTAGGTACTTCAAGCACCGGTCACCGTTCTCGTCGAACCCGTCGCTTGCGACGAAGGGCTCGACGAGTAAATTAACTCTCAGACACAGCCCACTAAGTTTCTCGCCGGATCTTCTCAGTGGGTCGCGTTTCCGATCCGGTGGTAGATTCTGCGAAGCACGGCTCTTGCTAAAACTATTTGCTTTTCAACAACTCACGGAACAACTCACCAAACCTCGAGTAATATAAAAACAACAAAATTGACTAACAAATATATTGTATAATATTTTGTTAGGTTTCTTAAGTCATATAAAATGTTAGTTATATGAAATTTATAAATGTATACAAGTATGTAATGTGAGTGACACTGTGTTTATTGCAAAAAAACAACATTTTCGATCCAATTTTAGAAAGTTTGATGATAAATAATCATAACCAATGATAAATAATTGAATTTTATTTAATTAAAATTATTCATAAGGACGCTTTAATTTTGAATACTATTTAATTGAACATGCTGTATAGTGACATCTAGCGGAGAACGAGAGGCAATTTTATTCCGACTGCGTTCTTCAAGTTGGTTCTTCAAGTTAGGCTAAAATACTTAAACTATTTTTTGATCAACAGATGGCATAAAATTAATTATTTTCTTTCCAATATTGAAGTAGGGGATAAAATTCGAAAATTATTGTAACAGTATTTATATTTAGTTTATTTTATCATTGTTTAAAATAAAATGGGTACTTTGAATCAGTCAACGACACAGGTAATTTGCACAGATTACAGATTAAATGTTAAAGGTTCATTCTCAATTCCATTCAAATTTCATTCGCCGTAGTTCACTCGTTTCAAATCGGTTAATCAATCAGTCAAGCGAATCAATTGTTGTCATTGGTCGTGTACGTGGTTCACCAAACAAATATTTTTATTTATTGTTTACTAAAATCTTACCGTTATTTAAAAAATAAAACGGATAGTTTTAACATCTCTGAAACTTTGCAAATTCCAATTATGTACAGTATGCTTTTTAATTGACCAACGCGAGTGTCCGAGTGCCCGCCGTGGGTGATCCAGGGTGTAATATTGTGAATGCATGTATAGGATTCCGTAACCAGTTCTTTTGGTTTTAATTTAAATGGACACAGTTTTTAGTAAAACATTGACAGTAACTTAGTGTCATATCAGCAGACGTCGATGGATTTTTAGAAGGTAAAATATTTAAAATCTAAAGCATGATTACGACTATTCATGGCTTTTAATTAAGTAGTTTTTGAAGCTCTGCATTCCGGCGCGTGCAAAGTCTGAACGGCGACGATGAAATTCATATGATTTGTTAAGTTTTTACGTGGGGCGTGATTACGGTTACTGTCGCTGTACAGAGTTCGTCGACATAGCTCAGCCCAATCGTTTGCCAATGCGTTTCTTATCAGTAGATTAACGCGAGGTTTTTCGTGAAAATCGCCACTGCTTACGTCCGTATCATATTTAAATCTATTGTTGAAATTACATTGCTTGTTCGGTATCAACTATCACCGTAGTTTTGTTATTTTTCTACTGCACTGCTCTAGTATTTCTAGTTTGTGACTTATATAAATTTTCACTTTTTAAACAACTCAAACCATGAAACAAAGACATGTCAAAATTCTTTCATAATTCACTAACTATGATAAACTACAAAACTAGTAATGAACTAAATACAAATCTAGTACTTTTACATCTGTTCTATCAATAAAAATAAATTCAATTTGAAACATATTTGTATATTACTATAGGGTGAGGTAAGTCTGCAAGTGTAGTGATCCAACCCATTTCCGCCATGAAGCAATATTTTTTTCTGCTATAAACATGATTTACATTCATTTCAGTTAGATATCAATAATACAATTCAGTTAAGTTTTCAATCTGAAATTTATTGTGCAATGTATAATTATTGTGATGTAAGCTCTAGTTCTCACTTATAACTAGCGGGGCTGAGTTCCATCAGAATCAATGCAGTAATTGATTTTATCATAATTTCGAATGCCATTTTAAAAACACAAATGCAGCCATGACAAAATGCTTAGTGCTTCTGGTTACTTAGTACTTGGTAAATTTAAATAATAAATAGAAAACAAACTATTTTACATACTTATTTTATGATTTATGTAGGTGTGTTGCTTACAGTATTTTCATTTTTCGCTTTATTGATGGCAGTTGCTTGAGCTTGGAGCGGCTGACAAGATGATGGTGGAAACCATCCTCGAGTCCTCGCAGGACTTTGGTAAGTCGTCAGCTTTTGTTAATGTTGTTTGCTGTTTTTGTAATTTACAATGTTATTTTTTTATGCAAATACTACCAAATGTGCATAAGCAATTTACATCAATACTTCACATTTACTTGTCTTAATGTCTAAGCACTCAATCTCTGATTAAAACTAGAGATTAATAAAATGGTAAATGAAAAAGCTGCATAAAACCTTTGTAATAAATGGATCCAATAATTTAAAATTATAATTTGCGTAATTACTGGTAGTAGTAGGACCTCTTGTGAGTCCGCACGGGTAGGTACCACCACCCTGCCTATTTCTGCAGTAATGCGTTTTGGTTTGAAGGATGGGGCAGCCGTTGTAACTATACTGTGACCTTAGAACTTATATCTCAAGATGGGTGGCGCATTTACGTTGTAGATGTCTATGGGCTCCAGTAACCACTTAACACCAGGTGGGCTGTGAGCTCGTCCAATCAACTAAGCAATAAAAAAAAATAAAAAAATTGTCTTTCTCTCTTAATACTGCTACAAAAGCCTAAATAATTCTCACAATCTATAAAAAATAATGGCACATTGATTTCATCAATAATGTCAATTGATTGGTAATGAATCATTTTTAATGCTGTTTTTAAGGAGTCTGTGCAATGAAAACACCTCAGATCACTTACAAGTGAACATTAGTATACTAAATACTATATATGTATAAAAGAGGACTTACCTTAAGTGCGCAACATCATTTCATCCTTAAAATACACTAATTTTTTATCCAAATGTGCCAAAAATGTCTTAAAAAGGTTCACAATAAAATATATAGTATACAGTAAAAAGTGCTTCTAGACCAAATTGTCAAAATATCAATAATACTGATTAATTCAGGTAATGCTTACCTCTAACAATAAATTCAAAATGAAAGCCTAGCTGTGGCCTGGTGTTACCAATGTCAAGGGGTAGCAGACTAATTACCATTAATTAGGCAACGTGCTTACCTGCCCACAGTTACCAAAAAACACTGTTCTGAATCTCATGTCAATGTCAAACAATACAAAATACAAAGGTAGCGGCATAATGTTTATCTACCAATAAGGAAAGTTGTCAATTTGACAGAACTATGCTAATTACTTTCTATTTACAGTAATTATTAGTGAAAAGATATATTGACAAAAGCCATAGATTCATAACTAAACAGATAAACACAATACAATTGTATTGCTTACATTAGACAAAGCGCTTAAAGAAACTGAGAGATATAGTACAAACATGACAGTATTTTATTCTATCATGATACTACATCTACATTGAACTATGGTGCACCATAAAATTCAGGTTTTTATTCTTTCGCATTGTGGTTATTAAACTAGTTAGAAGATTTTATTGAAATTTAAATAGAACAGTTGTGGTTCGATTTTCAAGTTTAATATCAATATGTTCTATTGTATAACTACTTACCATCAATGGGAGCCAATTACGAGTATACCACAATGTTATGTCATATTCTTATTAGTAAATTTATATATGAGCTTACGTAGCTCATCAAAAACAGATAATTAAATTGTAACTAATTTAAGTGCTTCAGTTTAACTCTTTTTTTTTTAAATATGACCACGGACTTCACATTTTCCATATTAAAATGCCTTCAGTTAATACTATCTTCTCTCTAATACGTCTCCATATTCTACCAGGCATGTCCAACGGATCGCTACCACAATGGAAGCGCGAGCTGCTGCAGCGTCGAGCCGCACGCTCTCGCGTAGTCGCTCCGCCTGCCGCGCCGCCTCCCCCGCCCCCTCCGCCTCCACCTCCCGCTGACGACGAAGACGAGGAACTGCGGTACGGGCCGGGCATCGTTAAGCGCCTCAAGTCCCGGTATCTCAGTCTCGCCCTACGAGATGCTCCCCGTCGTCGACCCTCGGTGTTGCGGCGCGCCACTTCCCTCGAGCATTTGCTGGACGAGCGGCCCCCGCCCACGCCCGCGCCTCGCCCCGTACCTTTGCACTGTAGACCTCCACGCCCCGTCTCCGTGGCGGCTCCTCCTGTGCATCGCCTACCGACCTCTCGCCGAGACTCTGTGAAACGCGCCCGCTCTGTAGATGCACTCAGCAGACTCGATCGTGACGAGCCTCCGCCGCCATCTCCGTCACCGCCGCCGCCGCCACTTTGCCCTCGTCCGACTACAAACCGCACCGCTCGCCCCCCGCGCCGCCCCACACCCTTGCTCCGAGAAACCGAACGCCCTCCGCCTGATCTCGTTCGCTCGACCCTGCGAAAGTTCGAAAGCACCCCGACGCGGCGTATACAACCTGCAGTTAGGGTCTCGGCAGTGCTGAGGGGTCTCGAGACGCCGCCGCGAACTTCTACACCAGAACCGGCTCCTACAAAAGATCAACAGCACCCTAAGGAGATTCCGCCGCGCTCGCCGAGTCCGCCGCTACCAGTTCAAGAAGAACTTCTCGTTCCGGAAGAAACCGAATCCCACAATGAAGAAAAACCTCCAGGTGCACGACTGGTATCCCGCACTGCTCTCGAGGAGATCGCTCGGGCAGGCTCGAGCACCCGCTACTCGTTTGAAGCTCCGCGTGTTGGCTCGCACCTACCACCTCTAGCTGCCACCAACCCTGTTCTGGTCGGAAAAGCCCGACGCATCGGAGTCATCCGACCGATGCCCGCACTTTCTTTGAACGACGATAGAGTGACATCTCCGGCGCCGTCATCGGTCTCAGATGAGCCAGCTTCAAAAATAGAAGAGAGCCAAGTCGCGGCGACCCCACCGCCTCCAGAGAGCGAGCAGACTGTGCAACTTCGTCCCGACAAAAAAGAACCGCCCCCTTCAGCCATTGTAGAACCCATTCCTCGCGCGCTCCTCGAGCCGGCTCGCGTTCCTTCCCCGCGACCTCAATCCCCTATAACCTTGGAGCGATCCGAGATGGTGACATCGTCGCCGCTGATGAACGGACACTCTACCGGTGGACAGAAGCCACATAGTCCAGCATCGAAGATCGGTTCTGCGGGCATCGAGCGAGCGTGGAGCGGGTCCGCGGAGAGCGCCAGTCCGGCCGCCGGCGCGGGCCCGTGGGGAGCGCAGCGCAAGACGCGCGCGCCGCCGCCGTCCACTACGTCCGTCGTCTTCAACTTCTCCGACCGGAAAGAAGTACCTGATTACATTGAAAATGACGGTATCATCCTCCGCGGGAGCCGCAGAAACAGGATCAAGGTGAGTCCCTACAACACCGCTATAGCTAATTTGTTGAATTCGGTGAAATCTCAAATTTATTTTCCATGTCCATTTTGATGTAATTTATACAAATTAATTTAGCATCAGAAACGAGTTATGTCGGCCATTTTGATGTTATTTGTGAACACGCGCTTCCGTGCTTCAATGTTTCCGTCTGTTGATCTGCAAGATACGCTAGAAGCTTCTATGAGGACTGGTGTTGTTCTACCACCAAGTCAATCATTAGAATAAAACCTATCCGTTTTGTTATCAAAGACCATTCGTGCCAACGTAACAATGGAGTCGGCGGTGCATCCTAAACAAGCGTTGCGCAACTGTCGCAGGATCGACAGATTCTCGCGGAATCAGTAATTTCACATCTGACCGGTTTCCACCGACAGTGTCTCCGATATCTCACGGTTGATTTGTCGTGCTTGTTATGGACCATTGCTCCTCGCGCGCGCATCCATCAGATTGCTTTACAATTCACTAATTTCTTAAATAGATGAATATTTGTTTGAAGACAGCACTCTCGCAGTTTCTATTCCTGATCGGCTTGTCAATATATCATACCAATGTATGTAGCTTGGTCATTACTACGCATACCTCAGATATGCGATCCGCTGACACCTACAAATTTTATTATGAATCTATGACAGCAGACACCTAAACTATATCAACTAGAACAAGTACGTAATGGCTTGTTGACTTTGAGCATTCGAGAATGTATTTTACACTTTGACTATTGTTGTAAACGATTTCTGCCTGCCTGGAACATTTGGTCTATTATCCTAAAGACAACATGACGTAATTGGTGGGGAGTCTCTAGAGTATTGTATAACAGCTGCCATGCTTCATGGCGGAAGCGGCTACTCAACCCCTACCACCAGTACAAACTGAATACGTCTACAACGTATAGAGATCCTCTCAAACTGACAATCTATTGATGGAGAAGCACGCACAATGACCTGCTTGAGACCTGCGTGTTGAATCTAAATTGATTGTTTTCAAATTATTAGTTATAAAACGTGGTCGGCGCGTCCAACGGCGAGCAGCCGCGGGCCGCTAAACCACTTTCACCTTTTGTACAAAATAAAATTATATTTACATATTAAAGTTACACAACGCTTGAGTCGGGTTTTCTATTACGTCACCTAAAAATCTGCAATATTACACCATGCAATCAAATTTAGAAAGAAGAAAAATCCCTACACTCTGACGCAGCAAAAGGTCAAAAGCATTTCTACTACTAGGAATCATGGGCGACCTTACAACATTCAATAAGTAAACGTATTGACTTGAAATATATGCGTATTCATTCGTCTATTAGAACAAATTAACAAAATTTACAAAGATTAAGATTAATTTTAGATTAAAAAAGGTCTATACCAGTGCACTGAAAGAACGTCCAGTCGTCTATAGGGGGATTTTTCAAATAATTCGGTACAGCGTTATAATCTTCTTGTTACAAATTGAATGCTGGTGAAACTGCCGGACATACCTATTATCTAATTTAATAGATAACCCACGAAAGCAATTCAGCCTTGTACTTCCTTTTCCCATTTTACCTGAAGAAACAATCTCTACGAGTACATAGAAATAGTGCGGAATAAAAAATATAAGTGGAAGTAGCTTTTACTGCCTGAACTCGTGAATATTTTTTTACAATACGACGAATTTAAGCTCTATTCAATGTTTAGGGGTCAGCAATACCTGATATAACGTGTAGCCGCTCGTCCTGCGTCGATACGTCGTAACCAACGTACGTCCTCGTCGAACCCGTCGCTTGCGACGAAGGGCTCGACGAGCGAATTAACCCATAGACGCAGTCCACGCGTTTTGATTCGAGGTAACGCAACCGTTTAATTTTTTTTCTTTATTTTTTCCTACCTATGCTGACAGCCTTGAGAGGCTATTTCAGCTTCACCCTAACGTGTAGGTGAGCTCACGGCGCTCAAACCTGACAATGTTGCTAACACGAATCCTAGCATGAGCCGTGCTTCGCAGAGTCTACCACCGGATCGGAAACGCGACCCACTGACAAGATCCGGCAAGAAACTCAGTGGGCTGTGTCTGTGGGCAATGTCACCTGAACCAAGGAACCGAACAAAAAGCACACTTTGTATTTTTTTTTTTTTTTTTTTTTTTTATTACCCTTGTAGGCAGACGAGCATACGGCCCACCTGATGGTGAGTGGTTACCGTCGCCCATGGACTTCAGCAATGCCAGGGGCAGAGCCAAGCCGCTGCCTACCGTTTAATACTCTCCACAAGCCTCGTTTGAAGAAGGACATGTCATAGCGCTCGGGAAACACCGTGGAGGGGAGCTCATTCCATAGCCGGATGGTACGTGGCAAAAAAGACCTCTGGAAACGCACTGTGGATGACCGCAGTGGCTCCAGGTAGTATGGATGAACTCTACTCCGGTGGCGGGCGGTGCGATGGTAAAAACGAGATGTCGGTATCATCTCGAACAATTCCTCAGAGCACTCCCCATGGAACATACGGTACAAAATACAGAGGGAACCGAAGTCCCTCCGCAGACCCAGAGACTTGTATTGTACGATTCATATCACTCCTGATTTGGGATCGCAGAGCGAGCCAACGCTACTCTGTATGATCATTAGTCAACCCTTCTGGAGTTTTTAAACACAGATCCAGTTTCATAGTAAAGATTGGATACGCTTTAATTTATCCCATTATATATAAAATGGAATGCGAACATGAATTCAATCCGTTATTACGTAATCGTTGAATAATTTGATGAGCTCTCTCCGTTCCTATCGACTTCCGACGCCGCGCCTGCTGACATTGACTGATGGAACAAGACATTAGCGCCATTAGTGAAATGCTCCGAGCGTTATGTAAATATTTGGTAATTAATGTAAACCTTTGCAGTTTGTCGTCCAACTTAATTCGATCTGTCAAATCTTCATAACAAATATACTCATGAAGGCTGAATTAGATAGAAGGGCTGGACTAATAGCTGAAATAATCGAATCATTATAAAATTTGCTTACTTTAACCTTAATTGGCTTCTTATCGACAAGACCCACATAAAAAATAACGACTGACAAAAAACTTGCAGCCATTCTGACGACAACTTCTTTTTTTCAACGACTTTAGTGTATCGTTCTAGGATATTTCCTACTAACTATAACAGTTAAGGAACGAACGTTGTGGAAAAGTACGCGATATTATTATTTCCCATTTTGGAAGTTAATTTGACGTTTGGTGCATTAATTGAAATAGGGAAAAACAGTACACAAAATGAATACAGCTTTAGACCAGAACATTCAACGAAAAGGAATTTAAATACTTTCATTGTACGACAAGTCATCCCATTCCTTGTCAGTTGTTGTGGCCACTCATGTGTGGAACAATGTAACGAACACTGGATCCCAGCGCACATCCCTTGCTTGATAACAGATGGTCCCATACGGCACAGAACACCAACTGAACATAACCGAAGCTGTTGCTGACAAAAATAACGTTAATGAACGTGTTATTGAGGTAGCTGATACATTTGAAGAGAATAATGGAAAGCCGACCACGACGGTATGACCAATTGTCCAAGAAAATAATCGTTGAGTGACGCCCAGACTGGGAAAAAGGCGTCAAATGTACAATAGAGATACAGCAGAACGAACTATCAAGCAGACAACCCGAAGCGGACCTAGCCGCAAGCACGTATAGACGTGATATAACATAATTTCGGCAATAAATGGTATTGTAAAATTATCTGGCCAGGTGCGGTTCAATGTTAAAGCTAAACATCGGTGGGGCCGTCCAGTGGACGACAGGTGTTCGCCTGCCCGGTCGACGCCTCCTCGGTATACCGGTTACACGAAATTTGTTTCCCTTTAAGTTTGTTACTGTACCGATTAATTCGAAAATATCACTGAAATAGAACAACTTAAAGGCTTATGTGCAATATTTTAAATATGAACCACAGTGTTGTATAGCCTTAGTTCTACTATTCAGGGGTAAGTCAGAACTGCATTGGGTTGACAGTGTCGAGTCTCTTCATACCAAACAATAAAATATGTAATCATAATTTGGACGCGCCTAGAGCGGCGTCGCGAGAAACCCGTCGCGCTGGCGGGTCTCTTGACCAGTCGCCTTCTACGCCAACCTTGATAATTGAAATGTTATCTAAAATTAATATTACATGCAGTCGCACGCTCAGTTTCCTAATAGCCTACATGCACCGCGTTTGTGACTTGGTTTTTTGTCTTCGTCTATTGTATCCCGCTGTACAGAAAAAGGATATCGAGGTATTGTTTTCATTCTTAATATTGTCAATTGAAATGTGCCCGGGTGGAACCGCCGGTCAATGATTGCATAAATATTTAAAGAATACTAGCGAATGTAATTGATAACTGCAGCCTTTCTATAAACGGATTGAAGAATTGCTTAAAATGACCCGGACAATTCCTTTTTACCATCGCATCATCCGTCGTCGTAACAGAGTTCGTTATTATTACCTAGAACCGCTGTAGGATGTTCGCCTGCATTCCCAGGCAGTAACAAGAAGTATTGTAAATAAGTAATTCGCGTTTCAACGCAATCATTCCCGCCAGGTCCCTATAGCCGGGCCTTCAGTTCAGCACAGGCTGAGCTTAAATGTTGAGTATTTGTATTGTTACGTTTGTAACTCCCGTCCAGACCTGTACCGTATTGGTCGTGTTTCCTTGTTGGCCCGCAAGTGACATATGTTGTGACTCACGTCAGCTGCCCGCGGTCAACGATCCGTCTAACGGCTCGCCCTTGATATCTGTTCGCTAATTGCCACACCACGGTTGCACTGACCACTGTAATGGCTTAAACGCGCGGATCTAGTTTTTTTTTTTGCATTGATTTTACTGTATAATAAATTGATCAAACGAAATTCTATACGTTCTAGTACTATTCCTGTCACGGATGCTGGATTTACATTCTGTTGAGCAAATATCTTAATGTAAACACTACCGTACCACAATAAATTAAAAACCCTAGGGTATAAAGTTTACTGACTAGCCTTTATCTCTTCTTCAATAATTCTACCGATTGAATTGAGACTTCAATCTGTAGTCCAAAGGTGGGGGCCAGCATTCCTATAGTGGTCTCTGGGCTGCAATGACCAAAAGCCACCAGTCCCGGGCACCGCTCTGTACTACCTACGGTAGACTCGTCACCACAGTCCAAAAAATATATTACTGACTAGCTGATCCGGCAGACTTCGTAGTGCCTCAATCGATAAATAAAAAACCTAAACTTTTGTATAAAATAAACTTAAAACAAACAAAAGGAATCCGTCCGACGGGGGACGCATCAAAGGAAAAACAAAATTGTTATTTTTATTTAATTCCGAGCATTTTCATATTTATCTACCTTTTAAACCTTCTCTGGACTTCCACAAATAATTCAAGAGCAAAATTAGCCAAATCGGTCCAGCCGTTCTCGAGTTTTAGCGAGACTAACGAACAGCAATTCATTTTTATATATATTATTACTTATTACTGATTACTGATAATGATAATTTGATGCAGATCTGAATTAAAATGTATACACTCAATACAATCAGATACATATATCACTCCCGGAGTTAATTAGGCTGCGACGTCTCCTTAATTAGCACAAATTGACTTGATTAATTTATCGCGGCCTCTGTACAACAGCGTCTCGGGCAATCGTGGCAGAGCGCACTTATCTCTGTCTCCTCACCGACGTTAGAGTCCGGCTCTACATCTGTGTCAGTCTACTCTATTAACTTGTACTGTTATTGAAGTCATGTGAGACAATAATCATTTATGTTGATCAATTTGTATATCTACACACTATCGTGTTCAACGAATTCTGATAATAATTGTATGTTCGATACGTTTTGCGTAATTCACCGTTCCAAATTGTATAGAAGCATTATTATACCCCTTCTAATGTTTAAATGGAGCAATAATTTCTCTAAATTATTATTTCTCTAACTTCATTTGTTACCTATACCTTCATTAGGACTATGTATGAAATGGGTCATCCATCCGAAAAAAAAAAAAAATATTAGAGTAGATGTACATACGTATGCATAATAGCATATTATAATTTCGATAACAGCGGGCAATTTTTTGAAACTTGCCCGCTCGGCGTAATGTATTATTTTGTTAGTACGAGTAATCAAAGTTAAGTGTGAGAGTTTAGAGTACACTTATCGATGATATTTAATAATTTCTTTCTAATAATACATTTTTTTATTCGATTTGTTTGATTTGACAACTAGTTTGGTTTGTTGCAAAACCAAAACAGTATAAAAATGTACAAATGATTCAAAACTTGTCACAGTGTCGAATAATTCCGCTCCGTGTAGCGTTACTAGTTTTTCAATAAAATGGTTGATACTCGAATACTGCGTAGAATGTTGATGTCTCTACGGGCTGATCAGGCTCATCATCACACTTATCAATTCGTCACTGTCATTTTTTTAGAAAACCACACTTCGTTAAGGTCTCACCGTTTGTATGTTCCGAGCCTGCAAGCTAAACCAAAGCTACAAACAAATTGCTTGTACCGACTTCAGAAAAAACAAGATCTGTCGATTTGTTTTTTGTTTTCTTTTTGTTATTACAACATTCCAATGTTGTTACGAACGAAATCTGCTGAATGAATGATTGAGTAGATTTATATCGATAGTGTCCCACATTGGTATCGAGGGTGAAAGTTGCCGATGCCACGGTGTGATGTGGTTCGATCACTTGAAATTTTAAATATTTTCTGTAATCAAATTGTTACTGCAGCTATATTGTTGAAGCCACTTGAACTACTCGTTGAACTACGAAAAGGTTCATACTTCATAGTTCTTTGTTTATAGTAACAATTTTTGCTGCCCATTTTAAACAACTATAGCGCGATCCCAAAACTAGTTTTTAAACGAAGCTTTAAATGTGTTTTAACAGAAAGAAGTGCGACTTACAAGTTCGGACAGACGATAATATCAAAACAATTTGGTTCATGCCTTTCGTATTTTAGGACTATCTATCAAAAATCACTCAAATAATCTCTTCATGCTCGTCCGTCGGTATTTCACAGCCATTCTGTTCTGCAATTATTGGCATTCTAATAGACTATAAGCGGTTAAATAAGAGGTTCAGCAAGTAGACTGCAACTTGACGACGGAACCTTCACTGATCTTAGCCGACACCTCAGCAGACGATTATATTCAAAGATCGTAACAATGTTATGAACCGCGCTGCCTCACAGATATACAGATCACACGATAAAACTAACTACATATATAAAATAATTGTTTTTTTTTAAGAAATGTAATCCCGGGATGATTATATCTCACCAACAAAAATAATGTCGTGTACTAATTATAAAAAAATTTGAAACATAAAAAAATCCTTATCAAATCTTGATATTAAATTAACACGAGCATTATCACATTATCATTTAGCGAATGTTTAACTCAAAAAAAACTCATTACACCATTCATTATTATTGCCAACAAAGTCTTCATTATATTGCTTTCATATGTGAAGCAGAGACACCGCGTGTGTCTGGTGCCACAGCTGGTGAATTCTAAGCTGGGCACCAGGTGGATTAATAGCTATATTGTTCGAGGTTCACATTCTGGTAAAGTTCCGCCATAACTTCATGAAGCCATATACAGCAGCACAATATGACAATATATATAAATATATAGTCAAGAAGGTCTTTGTTTGTTTGTTTGAGATGATTTCGTGATCTTCACTACCATTGCACTCGCAACCGGAGCAGATCTCATCGCAATTATCAGAAACCGCAGCGCGCATTTATATAGTACATTTCTTGAGATTATTTTTGCGGCGTACCATCAAGTTCTCGGGACAGAACCGGGTACTCCAGGGTGCTTCCTGAGTACGATGGCTGAGAAGGGTGCTTATCAGTAGTCAGCGGTTGGCACGGCAGCCCATGGGCGATGAGAACCCCTCGCCATCAATAGAACTACATTGCCTCTGATTTAATTAATTAGCTACAGTATTTAGTTTAACCTTTTCGGGAATAGTAAAGCTTAGTTGACACGAGTAGGAAGATGATGTCGATGGCACAAATTGATGAGGTGTCAGTATTCGATGTAGCCATGATTAATACTCTAAAAGAATGTTGGTTGTTTGTATATCAGAAAAACAGCTCGTATATAAAAAAACATAACCTTTCACCCATCGGAGCCAGTTTCACATACCACCAAAGATTACAAATCTAATATCTAAATCGTAAATCTAACTAATAACCCTAAAACAATGAAACAAATTACCGAAAAAAACGTACATTCCCATTCCCGCGCGATGAAAGCGTCACGCCACGTAATGTGCATTCATTACGCTAATGTCATTAACTAATGCACGGACGTCCTTGTTCCTCATGTGTTTATATCGTTATATCGACTCCACGCGGTCCGGAGTCATTGGTTTGTACTCCTCTCATACTTTCTTGTTTGGCTCCGGAGGTTCATGAACCCACGCATTGGAGCTGTCAGGTACATGAAAGGAAGTAGAATAAAATGCCACAGAAAAGTATAAATACCATTTATAACACGAACATTACATACATTAAATATTTAGCTTGATAATGTTGATGACGCTGACAGAATAAATGGATTGTGTAAAACCGGTTTCGATAATGAGGTCGTCTTTTAAATTTTATTGTCAATTATTTAACTTGATTTTTTTTACATAAATCACCGATCCTTGAACTTATAATACAATCTAAATCTTTCTGTATACGGCCTCTTAACACACAGAAAATGTTTGTACATAAATTGAATTATTGTCATCTCATAAAATCAAAAGTGAATATTATTATGTTCAATAAAGAATCGGTGACATTTCATTGAACATTAATATTAATCACATTTGCAATCTTAACAAATTTTCGATGTCCCAAGGTGTCGGGTCGCATTTCGTAACAACTGATCTCATTTACGAAACAGTAATGTGGCTTCAGTATTAAACATTTGAAAAGTGAGTTGCTAATTATTAATACACGATTTCGATGACGAATAGTGCTCAAACTGTGTTTTTATAATGTAAAAACGGAGATACATATCGCCAGGTTATTAATATATTCACAGTTGCGTCACAATGTAATTCTACTAAATCATGTATGTCAAATCATCAAAATTCAAAGTCACGCAGCAAGCGAAATAAAGCAGATCTGGAACTACTATAAATAAAAGTAAGCTTTAATAATTCTGTATACATATACATGTCGGCTATAGAAAGTCAATAAGTCTTTCCATGGCTAGGGAATCCTCCCATTTATTTAACCTCAGTTATGTTTGAATCTAAACCACCAAATAGAAATGAAAGGACCTTTATAGCGAAGGCTCAATCGGACCGCGGCTGTGTGGATGACAAGGCCGCGTGGGTTCGTGGGGTGATGGTCGCAGCAACAGCACTGAACAGATCTTTGATCGATACTCAGTAACGTAACGTAGGCCTGTTCTAATTTTAATTCCCGAGAGTAGTTAGCAGTAGGCAGCGGCTTGTGTGTTCCCCTGGCAATACTAACTGTGGGCCGGGCCGCATGCTGCTCTACTCACTAAAGCAATAAATAAATGTAAAAATTTCTATATATTTCTCCTCCGTACGAAAGTGCGTCAAGTTTATTCGTTGCTGACGATTTCGAAGATCTTAACAGCATTGGTCGCTCGCTGCCTATCAGTTATATCTCTCAGATAAAGTTATCGCCTAATGTATCGACTAGTAAGCTGGCATTTTTTTGTGAAGGACGTTACAGAATATTTCGTATTGTTGCATTATTAGACTGCACCGAACTTCTAACGACAAAGTAATTTTTATTCGAATTTGTATGATACAAATGAAGAGGAGAGGAGGGGGAAGGTAATAATCTTGGCTGAAAAATCTCTTTGTTTAGAGCTAATGTGTCTAATCTCCAAGTAGCTTTCACGATCACGTACCTTCGTCAGAAGACACCATGTGAATAGAAAAATTATTAAGCGAATTATCGTATTAATTAAAAAACTAATCAAGTGTTGAGGATCAGTTCCCTTATACCCGATGGGCTAAAAGATGCTAAGATATTGACAGTAAGTTCAGTAAATGCTACTTAGTGTTTGAAAACAAACGATAAAAAGTCCTAAACTTGGGCTAAAAAAGAAGGCTATGTTACACGTGATATGGTATCACTTTCTCTCTCCGCTATCTTGACCTAAATCTGTAGCGTAATTGTGTTATCAGCTGTCTCAAGTTCAAAACCGCGTTTTGCGCGATGTGCGCATAGTTGTTTAGACATAGTACTGTATGTATGCACTATTATCATGATACAAATATCAGTAATCCACATTCAATAAGATACATCATCTTCTTCCAAAATACGTTCACTGTTAGATATAACTGTCCTTCCCAAAAGTTCATTTATAAGATCAGCCACGTTGTGTTGGACCCCGGACTCTTCTACGCTACTGCAGTAATTTCTAAATTACTATTTAGTTCCAAATTGACTAGCGAAACTATTTAAGTAAGCTATCGTATTATTCTTCGTCTGTATTGATTCTGTATCTTTACAGCGATCATTTCTAAGTATTGGAGCTGGTCCCAGTTGTGCTTGTTTCTCCGCTACTACAGTTAGATTTATCCTGAAATTTAATCTAGACACTAAAACGATTGGCTAACATTAAATAACAAGTTTTCAATTACACAATGGCTTGCTTTGTTCTGAGTTGAACGCACCGTGCGTTTGTTGTTTATGAAATTGTTTGTACATTGATTGCCAATTTTCGTTTAGATCAGCCTCTTTTAATGATACGATTAAGATAAGAAACGAGAGATGTTTAAAAACTAGAAAATGAACACGAAATACTTTGATAAAATTCAATACATTTAGAGTACTTGTTAAAAAGAAAGGGGCATTGACTACGAGACTATCAACACCTCGTTACATAAAGTTAGTTTTGAGACTACGAGGGATCACAGCTTCTAATTTAGAAATGATTTGAAGGTGCCCTGAGCTCAAAGCACTAACTTGGCTGATTTGATTGACCATTGTCAGAAATCCACACATTGTCTGAACCCGGACATCCCCCAATATTTTCCAAAGTATTCTTAAAAACAAATCAGTTTGTAACGGAGGTCGATCGCGGCAGTGCGCTCGGCTCGGCGCGAGCACGACGCGGGCTCGGTTATCAGTCGTTCCGGTCTGATTGTGCATGTCAGAGATGACGAGTGGCAACTACCGGAGCCAAACTCACATAACTATCTCTTTGGTATACGTTACATTAACCTTTAAAAAGTTTCTTTAGTACCAACAGAGATCTGGTAACATCTTTGATCTTCAAGTTTAAATCACATCATCTATACTAATGTTTGTTGTAATGTAATGTTATTGTGATGGAAATGAAATTAATGTGATGTGAAGACAGCTCGTCGACTCCAAATGCATTCTCTCAAGGATTAACTCCGCGCTTCAGCAGATTTAGATTTGTTCCATATTGCGTGCAATACAAAAAGGTTGGTTTGGGGGTATATTTTTCTTAAAATTCCCCTGTTCTATGTTAGGCGTTTATCTGTCTGTAAACATCCAATCATACAAAATATGAAAATTTGTCACTTTAAAAGTTTATTTATACAAAAATAACTGACCGAATGAAGGTAACATTCCACATATATACAAGTTATAACCCGGATTTGTCGAACATATATGGTATAAACAACGAAAGTGTCTTCGAGATTTCACGTTCTATTGGATATACAAATCAACTGATATTAAGTTTTCAATGCTAAACATTACGCGACAAAACAAACTTCCTGAAATCGAAAGTAATATTTTAGACAATCATTCGGCTATCAGATAACCAAAGCGATTATGTCATTTTACACATTATATTATTGTACATCGCTTATGGCTTCATTACATTACTCAGTGTCCATGTGTGGACAAACCAGTTCTTGGGATTTTAAATCGGTCTTTATAGCTGTTGTTATTTTACATGTTGAACTTTAAAGATTTCAATTTTAAAAACTGGTTCTGGTGCCACTGTGTGAATACGTTTACGGAGTTGTTAGTCTGTCTCATTTTAATTATAATCTAAAGATACGAAACAATAAATGGCATCGGTAATCTTGAAACACAAGTGCACAAATCCTTAGTAATGTGCAATAATAAAAAATTAAGTAGCTATTGAATATTGTTATTGAAAATTATAAATCTTTCAAAGTGACGACATCGACAGTGTCTTTGTCAGTGGAAAGTAGACGGTAATGTGATGATTGGACTATCTATAAAGACTTGGAGGGACTTTGTGAAAGAGGATAAGCATGAAAAGGATGTGAGTACAGAAATGAGGCATGATAGATCTAAATGGGGAAATAGAA
Organism: Bombyx mori; assembly: GCF_030269925.1. NCBI lineage: Eukaryota > Metazoa > Arthropoda > Insecta > Lepidoptera > Bombycidae > Bombyx > Bombyx mori. The sequence continues at coordinate 262,836 of NC_085121.1, forward strand.
CATGTTGGGCTGAATAGGAGCAAGAAGAAGATTATGAGTGGCATAAAAACAGTGCCGTTGTTTAAAAAAATTGTTAAAACAGCCATTTGTTGCAAAACCGTTTGTCACATTTTAAAAGTACTACGAAAGTATTTACTAAAGTACTAATACGAAGTCGTGGCCCAAAAACCGAGACGCCCCGTGAACTCGTATCAAGCGCATTTTATTCGATCAGCCCACAGACGTCCACTGCTGGACATAAGCCTCCCCCAAGCCTCGCCACAAAGATTGGATCAAGCGCGTAGTCGCACACTATGCCGATGCTCAAAATATCTCCCATGTAGACACAAGTTTTTCTACGTAACTCATACTTCATACATGTTCTCGGATGTCTTCCGCGATGAAGGAATAACTTTGAGTAATTAAATCAGAGAAGCTTATAAAAAAATGCGTAACTACTGATGGTACTTCATGGTTAAGTGGCTTACTGATGGTAGGACCTCTTGTGAGTCCGCGCGGGTAGGTACCACCACCCTGCCTATTTCTGCCATAAAGCAGACCTTAGAACTTGTATCTCAGGGTGGGTGGCGCATTTACGTCGTAGATGTCTATGGGCTTCAGTAACCACTTAACACCAAGTGGGATGTGAGCACCACGACCAATCTAAGCAATAAAAAAAATTGCGGTCTCTCAAAGCCCCAATAAATTGAATATATCAATCCATGTGCTGAGTGGTTCGTCAGCTATCAAGGCAGTAAAAAAACTTTAACAGATTGGCAATTTTATAATGATGACATTTACATATAAAGAGCAATCCTAATATTGCATATTCGCAGACAATTCGCAATATGCCGCCACGACGCAACCCACGCCAATATCCGTGGACACACAATTATCGTTAAAGAGTTAAAGCGACTGTTGCATTGCATTTTGTAACATGTTACTCAAATAATATCGACTCAAGGCTGAGGCGTAGTGACGGAAGAAGAATATGCGTAAGACATTCCGTGTCGACATGCAGCGGCCAGGCTCCGGATAACCCAAAGATCAAGTGATCAAAACTCTACGCGAAAACCAGACAGGGATATATTCAATATTGACTCTATTTTCCTTTAACCGGTTAGGTCCGTTTTTGTATATTTCCCGATGCAATATTAAATCGTAATGAATATAATAAAATAAATTAGAAGTACAACAATCGTTTACTTTTATAAGGGTATTTTTGTTATAACTTTCAGTTCTGTAACTAAACCGACCCCTTGTTTCAATTAATCAAAAAGTGACGCGTCATGATAACCCTCTTATTGTGGCCGCTTCTAACTACATATCCGACTCAGGCAACGGGACTACAAAAAGTCGCCGTCCTTTAAGCCCCGGTCATTCTCGTCAAATTGGTCGATTAAGACCAAGTCTTCGCCGAGCGAAATAACCCACTGAGTTTCTCGTCGGATCCTCTCAGTGGTCGCGATTTCGATCCGGTTGTAGATTCAGCGAAACACTGTTCTTGCTAGTGCTAGTGTCAGCAATTATCTTAACTTGAGCCCGTTAGCTCACCGACACGTTCGAGGGTAGCTGGAATAGCTCCTTAGGCTAGTTATAGTAGTTAGGGAAAAAAACTTGTTTCATACCCATCAATAATTTGTTTATCATTGGCATATAAAGCTGAATTTAGTAAGAACTCTATAATAATCCATCCGGCTACTATTCAGAAACCAGACCACATCAAGTCCTCACTTCACTTTTTTTGTATCTTCCCCTTAATTTCCTGTACCATTTTTCCTAATTCATGCCTGAGCCTGATACTGCCGTTTTTTCCTAATTCATGCCTGAGCCTGATACTGCCGACCTGCTTACTCCTGACACGATCCTATCACAACACGAGGGATAACTGTAATGGTGAGCTTATCTGCCATTCTAAGCTAACAAAAACTATTTTGATACTGAACCACGAGCGTGGTGCATACTTCACTGTAAACACTGAACTAAACGCTGTGCGGGTTGATCTACATATGGAGTGCATATTAGTTTCGTGACATCGTTTCCTCAGATGGAGCGCGAACGTACAATAATTACTACACCTCATGCTTCAACAACTTCTTATCTCATTTCTTTCATAATATTATTGTTACGTCAAAACACTTGACCTTGATGAGCAGATAAGATGAGTTCAAGCATATGCTTGATTGTTTAATACAATGTTTTTTTGATGCTTTTGCTTCATTTTTCAGTCTATCCGTAAAACGTTAACGTTTCAATTTCTATAAGATTTTGTATGAAACTGACAACTTTATATTTTAATGGATGCCATCACTTAGTAGGATGGAAGTTGGAATCGAGAGAAATAAAGAGGTCGGTGGTACCCATATGACACCCGATATGACTCAGTTTTGTGCCCATAAAAAACTAACAACTGAACACTAAGATGCAATGAAATTAACAACAGGAACAAACGAATATAAAATGGAAAGAAATTAATATTTTCGTTCACTTCAAAAGTAGTTTTCCATTTGATGACCCCCGGACTCAGTTTCATGAACATGAACTATTTTTATGCTTTAATACTTTTTGGGATCTTATTGGATCTCACGTTCCACGTCAGGTTAATCCGGTATTTATATTGTGACAGGCAGACAGTGCCCATCTGCTCATCTCATGGTAGTTAAATACTTGGTTTCGAATCGTGTGAGTGTGTAGCTTGGTGTAGCCGACTAGACTGCAATAGGGTAATATTTTTCCAACGTGGATCAGTTATACATACCTACTTCAATACAATTTTAAATATACCTTGACCAGCTCGTAAGAACAACACTAAAAAACCTATAATATAAGCATATAATAATTGATTGCAGTTAAAAATATTGGTCCACGTCCGCTGTTTGACCAATGACTCATAAAATTTGATAATTCGAGTGCATAATAACACACTATCTCACCGAACTGTGTCGCCCGTACATATAATAGTGCAGTTTGTTTGCTTTATTAACGACGTAGCCGGGTAGGCGAAATCGAGGTCCATTTGGCGATAAACTCCCTTTCGAGAATCAGAAATTATTTAAATCATTATTACGTTTGTTCAGTTTTTACAGTACAGCGGCTGCCCCTCCCTTCATACCGAAACATGTTACTGTTTCCAGGCAGAAATAGGCAGGGTGGTAGTACCTACCCGCGCGGACTTACAAGACGCTTTACCACCAGTAAAAATTCAAAATATTTGTATGTATTTATCTATGCTAATGTAATATAATTTGTATTAAGTAAGTATTTATATAATGACGACCTTGGATTACATCAAAATACCTCACCAATTTCCGAAATCATCTCCATCGCAAGGTTGACTGGAAGAGATCGCTTTCAGCAATAAGTCCGTGCAATGTACTTTAGTTTTAAGTTTATTTTCTCATTCTCTTTTTTCTGTATATTGTCGTTAGTTTAGTACACCAAGAGCATAAAGTGCTTTGTAATATATTGTGTCTCCCAAAATTTCGAATAAAAGTAATTACGAGTTAGAGACAGGTAAACTCAGAGATAGAGAATTCTAAGAGTACTGAATCTCAACGGGAATCGAACCCGGGCAGAGGTCCAAGCAGGCACAATACTCCGGGTCACCGACCACTCGACCAACGACCTCATCAAAATATGTCTGAAGTTAGGCGGCGGCACTGACTGCGTAGCTACTTCGATGTCAAGGGGACGATTAGAAATACCTGAGAAAACTGTGGGTACCTGCTAGCGTTGAGCCAGTCGCGCTAGAAACGCAGCCAGTTCGTTACCCAGTTTACATTTAGTTGGGCTTCTATCGATTTGTGCTCTAGAAAACTGTGCGCTTATACTCGAAGTTATCGTCTTCATTGTTTAGTTTTACTTTCTCTGTGTTTTATCAAAAACATTGTAACCATCAATAGCAATGTTATAAATTGTGAAAAAAGTTCAGGCTTGGTCGGCAGGGTAAATTTAACTCTATTATTTTAAAGTTGAAGTTTCTTAAAAAAAAAAAAAGTGTGTGTGTCCGCTCCGACGCACGACTGGAGTTTACTGGATATAAAAAATTAAACGAAACAATACGAGAAATAGTTCTATATTACGACAACACGATACACTACAGATTATTAACAAATTAACGAGACACAAAACAAACGACTAACAAATATATGAAAATACAATAATGAGAGAAACGCGCGATCAGTACGAGGCTTTGTGGCGGACTGCCGGCGCAGCAGCCCGGCGTCACCTGCGATAACGCGGCCGCGCGTTGGCTCCTGATTGGCGCGCGCACGCATCACGCAATCAGGAGCCAATCAGGCGCATAACGCATTTCGTGTGACATGCTAGTACGATTTTGATTGGCGCGCGCACGCATCACGCAATCAGGAGCCAATCAGGCGCATAACGCATTTCGTGTGACATGCTAGTACGATTTTGGTCCCCATAATTTTCATACCCCGGGCCTATATATGTAAATCGATTCTAAAGGAGTAAACTCCAAAAATGTAATCTAATATCTGGTTTATTAATCACAAGCCGGCTGATTACGACAATAATGAAGACAAGGAAAATTATAAAATCAATAATAATATTAAAAGAAATCGAAAAAATGTCGTGGAGGTCTGCTTTATGCTAATGTGTCATGATAAATTTATTTGATCACGTTGTGGTCTGTATTCCAATCAAAATAATCAAACCAAACCTTAAAATTTCCTTGAAATATTTTGAATTTGCCAGTCAGCGTATGAGTCAGTAATGGACACTAATCGTTAATGGTATTATCGATGCTTCATACGGCGCTCTATCAAATTATCGTGTTTTTAATTATTATAAACTGATGCTGATAAACAAAGGCGTACCCGAGATTGCGTAAACTAGCTATGAAGGAACGTGACGCTCGAACGATCAAACACATATAAACCTAACTACTGTTGTTGACTGTAAACTGTCCCGGGACAGGCTCAGTAACGGACCCCTTTATTTATATAAGTCTCCAACGTACCCTTCAGATTTATTTCCATTGCATGTAAAAGTCAGTTTCTAAACAAAAGCCCTACACCGGTATGCGAAACGTACCGTTCATGACAATGCAAAAAGAGCAGTCGTTCCTCGCACGTACCGGATCGATAAAGGGGAGGCGGCCAGACGATCTCCTGGAAAGGGGAGCATTCCCTACACGTGAATCACCGTACCAAATATTAAACCTAGCATCACGGTTCTACTCCACGCATTCGCAATGTTCTCATGCGGCACTGCCTCTCCGAAGCTGGGTGCAGTAATTACGCAAAATTATAATTTGCGTAATTACTGGTGGTAGGACCTCTTATGAGTCCGCATGGGTAAGTACCACCACACCGTCTATTTCTGCCGTGAAGCAGTAATGCGTTTCGGTTTAAAGGGTGGGGCGGCCGTTGTAACTATACTTGAGGCCTTAGAACATATATCTCAAAAAAAAATTGACTACTTCAAGATAAATGATACTTATGTTGTCCTGCTGGAGGCATATGGTAGCTTAAAGTATACACGACGTGATTGTGGTCAGTGCGTATGTACGCGACATTTAATAACAGATAAGTTGAGTCGAGCCTGGCCGTACGCACGTTTTCTCAAGGCCATTTGTGCGCTGCGTGATGTTCGTTCGTGAGTTCTCGAATTCAACAACCAGCATCAGATGTAGCGGCGGTAATACTCGCTTCATAAAGTCTAATCTAAACAACTCCAAACTTTACGCTAATACGATAAATTCATCTCTGTATGTAATGTACCAGTAATTTTAGTTAGATACTCGATTAAACAAACACGCAGCGAAACAATCATATCAACGCTTGAAAGGCAAACGTGACTAAGCGACAATGCGTGAACTTTACAGTAGACTAATTAATTTAAAGTTTAAATACCTGAAAAAAAATCTATTTTAACGAATCTAGATGTAGGATTGAAATGATTTTAATAGACCTAGAAATATATATATTTTTTTTTGCGCATCGAATATGGTTATTGCCAATCATTTGTGTACAAAACAGTTATTGTCGCTTAGTCACGTTTGCCTTTCAAGCGTTGATATGCATACTTCGTAGAAATACTTCGACCATTCCTACAAAAGAATATAGATATAAACTGGATGTACCTGAAGGGCACTTTATTATCGAAACGTAGCTGCGTAGGTACTACTAGCTGTTTTTCGGCGCGCACTGCGGTACCGTAGGTCTGGTGTAGCCGGTGTGGTGGAGCTCGATGAGGTTTAGTCGGTAGTTGGTTTTGCGGGGCGAGCGCCTTTTCAAGACGTAGTCTCCTGCGAGGAATTCGGGGAGGTGGAGGACCTTGGCCCTCCTCGTCCCCCTCTTCCTCTCAGAAGGCACCGGAGCCCAACATAACCCGGTTCTTTGCCCCTCCGGATCGGGTATCCGTAAATGGATTCCCCGGTGTTAAAAAAAAGGTACTACTAGCTGTTGGGCTAATTGAACAGACAAAGTACATAGCATTATACAGCTGAAATAGAACTGTCTCATGACTATGTCGTGTTTGGGCTTTCTCAAAGTGGGCGATAACGCCCCCTTGTGTGCGCTGCAAGCTTAATGGGGGGCGGTAGGAGACCCAGAAAAAAATGGGGGCGTTTTGTAGAGGTTTGGGAGGCGATTTATAATTTCATCTAGGTCTCTTAGACACCGTCTTAACTCTCGCTATAGTGGTTTTTAAGTAGGTAGCGGTAGGCAGCGGCTTGGCTCTGCCCCTGGCATTGCTGAAGTCCATGGGCGACGGTAACCACTCACCATCAGGTGGGCCGTATGCTCGCCTGCCTACAAGGGCATTAAAAAAAAAAAGGTGAAAAAATGGGGGCGCTAAAAATTATTTATTCTCAAAGCGGGCAGTAGACAAAATAAGTTTGGGAACCACTGGTGTAAACTTTAGTATTAAATTGTTCACGTTTACTTCAGTGAGCAAAGTTATACAACACATCCCCGCGGCAAGAGACGCACGAAGCATTCGATATCGCGCTAAATCAAGCGTTTTATTTCCGATCACGCGCGGCGTCGACACGTGCCCTAACATACGACATGCATAATGTACTGCATACTGCATACGTACAAGAAATGTTGATTCCATCTAACTTGTTTGTAATCTGCAGCTGCGGGCTGATTCGTAATTGAAAACGTTTTAATGCAATTTTGTGTTAATGCTGATCTACATCAGGTGATGCTTAATTCTGATCTCGATGATGCTCATGAACATTCGTTTACACTAATGTACTAAGAGCATCACTGAGCTATCACGGCGTGGTACCTCTTATCCTGTGATAGATTTAGGTTAAGGCCCTTGAGAACTTTATTAAAATCAACGCGGCAGAATCTAAAGGACGTCGCAAATTCTAAATGTATTGAAACAAACTCAAAATTAATTGCATTAAAATGATGGACATCACATTAATGCCGTTAAACCACAAAGCTTTAAGAAACTCATCACTTTACATTTTTTCACAGTTTTTTTTTAAATAGAATTAATTAACTTGTAGAATGTCCCTTTAAAGACAAATACTAAGTATAAACATAGTTCGATTACCGTCGACACAACAAAGTTTAGCTATTATCTAAAATGGGTCATCCAAGCCGTACGTACACTCAAGTAATATTTCCTCGTATTTGTGGACGGCAGGAAACGTACACGGCTTATCTCTCGGCAGTAGCGTGACGAATGGGATGTTGATTCAACTGGCGCACTAAATAACTATAAACGACGTGTTTGGTCATTTGCTAACGCCACTATTAGAACGTTAGTACCTACCTACTTGCTGCTAATATTTGTACTCACTACATTACATTGTTTGAATATAATCGAAACGCTCATTTTCCTCAGTATAGAACAAAACCGTACTTCATCTGCGAGATTGTTTAACGAATCAAGAATCCTTTGCATCTATTGATATTGCTGTGTCGAGTATGCAATTGGGCGAATTGGATGAATTCATATTGTGCTCGAAATACTTTGAACCCCAGTCCACGGTTTCATTACTTTATGTTGTCATGCTTTAGAAATGGGTCGACAAGTAAGGCAAAATTTTAACAAAATAATATGTCATTAATGTCAATTGTTATCATCATTATCGAAGTCGATTAAATATACATTAATAAAGACAACTCAAGAACTACTCGTCAGATCTTAATGAAGACGAGAAGTACCAGCTTTCATATAAGAAAGAAGCTTCGAAATCCGTTCAACTAGATTACAGTCCTGAGGTACCACAAAAATACACAGACTAATTGCAAAACTTCTCTTTTTCAACATTTCACGTTGACGACGTCTGCAAGGATAGTCATCCACTTGGACACATCGTGGCAGTATCAGCGTAGTCACGGACACCTGTATTATCAAAAGTCCAAACTCTTATCGATCGCTTAAGAAGGAAGTGACGAAACAACCAGAAGTCTCATTTCACACAACAAGAACAACGCACAAGCATTAAGCAACAATATACCCGATAATATTAATTATGCCCTCGTATCTTTACAACGCGTCCGAAATATTATAAATATAAGCCCCGATTAAGATAATATCGGCGCCCGCTGGTTGGCAGCAATGCACCCGTAGTACGCCGCGACGCTTGCACGTTCAACCATCGACCATGATCCGGTTCGAGGGTGGACCAGTCTTTCTGATCGAGGCAAGTTCTATATCGCGTCTCCTCAACTATTAGTGCTGAGGTATACATACGTAGGAAGTTCAGGGAATGGAAGTTGTGAGTGATAGATAGTATCGATATCGTCGATAATGTACTTTAATAGCCAGCATGGCGCATGGCGGTCACATTAAAGACGTCTCATTTGTAGTTCACAAACTCGTATAATAATAACAGATAGAAGTAAATACCTAACGATAGTTTCCTGATAATAACGTGGTGTTCAGCCTTCTCAGAACCACTCGACTCCGCGGCGAGTTCTTAGCTACTTACTTCTCGTTCCGCCGACACAACAATGGTTCGCTGTTCTCATCTACAATCTTCCCCTAGTTCGTCGTCTAGCCTGATGACCTCGAGCTGTGTCCTGGCAAGCAGTTCAACGCTCTGCAGCAACCGTGCGATTGGACCTTATTGACTGCATACAAAAAACCATTGAGGTCACGATCGATACCTAATCAATTTCCTAATATTGATATGACTTCGCAATCACCACCAAAATAATAATAATATAATTTTTTGATTGTATTTCGTAATATAGCATTTGTATTATGAAAACTATGTTTTTCTTGTTTGTTTTAATTGCAACAATGTCTCAATATGCGTTGATGCCGAGGTATGTAACTGTTAGTTGCTTCCTGGGAACTCTAACATATGCCACTTCAAACGAGATTTAAAAATAACCACAACGGTACGCATCGCATTGACTGTCAAAACAATACACTACGAGTACCTACAACAGTAATGACAAATGTTCAATTAATTAATTGTTTCCTTGTTCCTTCGGGTGGTTGGGTGGCTGGCTATCTGTTGTAGAGTACTCGACTAATGAGGTCGCTTGTGATTTCCACCGCTTCACGTTTGTGTTATGTTTATCGACTTGTAATACTCGTACATATATATTATGGAAGCAAGATTTTCAATTAGTGGCCTATATTTTTTGGGCCAGTGAGGAAGTGGTTTCCGGTACATGTATTTGTTGAATGTTTGTACAACATTATGTATTTAACTCTCGAACGTTTAATGGTGAATATTTTGAAACATGTGAACACGTAATGGAAGATTTAACGTTAATTATATTTTGAAAAAGTAAACATAATTTTAAAACAAAAAAGATCTCTTTAATAGCAGGCCGAACTCAAAATAATTCATTTCTCTATAATTTTTTTATCCTATTACTATTACTGTTTACCCGCTAATGCTAATGAAACCGAATTTCTTATCACATAAAATGCACATCAAAGGCCGACATGAACTACCATGCCTCGCGTCGCCGTGTGTAAATAACTTTGGGTGCTTCTCTGCAAACAATACTCTTTATTTATGGCGGAGTGCGAACACCGCGTGTGAGGATGGCCCTGTCGCGAACAGAGTGACCATACTGTGCATTTTGAACATAGAAACTGAATTTTATTGAATTTAGTGATGCACTTGTACTCACTCCACTGTCATTAGATTATGGCTCGATAATTGAGGCTCTAATTCTTCTAAATTTTTATGTATCGATTGACCAATGACTTCAGCACTAAAAGAATAAATTGTTTTAAATCTAATCCATGAAAATAAAACATAATTACTGATGGTAAGTAATTACGAATTGAAGGGTAGAAAAGCCATTATTACCTCAATTGAGCGAGCGGCAGCAGTCAGATTGTAAGCTCCATTCAACTAGCTAACCAGAAGAACTTTAAGCTGTCTCCCATTTGCGGCAAAATTAATACGAACATTTTCAATCTCTTAATTGTGACTTTTTTTTGAAAAATTCCGATGTTTCGAATACCTTATGTCTTACTCAATGAAGACTCGTCATATAAACAAAATAAACCATAAAACCATAAAATAGCCTGTCGGGGGGAGGGGAGGGGATTTAAGCAGTCGCATAATGGTATGTGGCCTTTCACCTCGTGTTATAATGTGGGTTCATGTTAAGTCGTTAGTTTGATCCGTCCGTATAAAAACAGTGAAAGTCATGGTTGACTTGCTATTCGGCCCTGGCCATAGTACTGCGATTAGCGTAAACCTTTTTTTCATTGCTTAGATGGGTCGTCGAAAACGGCCCACCTGGTGTTAAGTGGTTACCGGAGCCCAAAGACGTCAACAACGGAAGTGCCGCCACCTTGTGATATGAGTTCTAAGGTCTCAGTACAGTACAACGGCTGCCCCACCCTTCAAACTAAAACGCATTGCTACTTCACGACAGAAATAGACAGGGTGGTGGTACCCGTACGGGCTCTCAAAATGGTAGGAACCATCAGTAATAACGCAAATTTTAATTTTGCGGGTTCTATTTCCATTACACGTATTAATTCCTTCACCGTGGAAGTCAATCCTGAACATTTGTTGAGTACATATTTCGTTAGAAAAATTAGTGCCCGCCTGAGATTCGAACACCGGTGCATCGCTCAACACGAATGCACCGGACGTCTTATCCTTTAGGCCACAACGACTTTAAAACCTCCTATTCTATTCTATTCTTCAACATCGTGTACTAACTAACCACTGATAACCTATTATATAAACTCTGCGCTACACATGTGATGATAATAATGCGGTTGATCTTGTTTCTGTTGCGGTTTGAAGACATCAGTCGTAGATAGAGGCGATGACTGAGAACATAGCGCTATGTTTTTAAACTTGTTAAGTATTTATGTAATGCGATTGTGTTCACGAATACTTACAGTCTATGACATATATTAGTTATAATACTAATCGCATGAGCGACACATTCATTTTGGCTCCTCTGTTAGCGTAAACTACGAAAAATAGAAGAGTAGCTTAAACAGGTTATAGAATACAAATTAAGATCTGTTCATAAGTTCCAGGTCCTTAATCATCTTTTTCTTCCCCTTATCCAACTAGTTTGGATCGGCACAACTAGTAGTTATTTTCTATAGTTTAAGTTCACTCGCGGCCTTGTGTGTGCCAAGTATTGGCTAAGACAATAAAGAAATGTTTTCCGTAGACGGAAAGGGAAAATATGTAACAGTAAATCGAAGCGGCCATAGCTGCACATCCGCATCTTCTGATCGCTTATTAACAAACACGACTGTTATCAAGTAAAAAGTACCTTTGACGTAAATTTAATAACAAAATATGCCGAGATATCCCGTGCACGCTAGTCGCTCTGCTTGTGGCTTCGTCCGCGGCTTTTCTTGGAGTCGACGGCCACGGTCACCGGACGCCGGACTGGATTCCACTGGCGCGGCGCGCTAGGGCTGCTTGCCTAAATACAATCTCGGGGCGGACAGAGTTGTCTCGTTTGGTTTCAATTTGTAATTTTCTAGAATGACGGCTCTGGGTTCAAAAGGCGTTGTTAACCCAGGTGCGTGAGTTTCGTGTATTGAATTCACGTCATTTCGGATCCTCCCGATCCACTAACGGTGCTTTTAGGTACCTCAAGCACCGGGCATCGTTCTCGTCGAACCCGTCGCTTGCGACGAAGGGCTCGACGAGTAAATTAATCCTCAGACACAGCCCACTGAGTTTCTCGCCGGATCTTCTCAGTGGGTCGCGTTTCCGATCCGGTGGTAGATTCTGCGAAGCACGGCACAGCTAGGGTTCGTGTTAGCAACGTCATCAGGTTTGAGCCCCGTGAGCTCACCTACTAGTTAAGGCGACGCTGATATAGCCTCTCAAGGCTATCAGCATAGGTAGGGAAAAAAAAAGTGCGCATGGATGATGAATTTATAACTGAACTCTGGTTTACTAGCGTTAGCGTCTACGACAAGTCAAATAACCACATAATACATTAATATAATTAATAAAATATTCCAGCCCTAATATGAACTCTGTTAAGGGCCCGCATTCAACGCGACGTAAACCAAAGAAACAACATTTCCACGCGACATTCCTCACCGGGAAACCATCCGCCGACCGGTCGTATTCTAAACTAAAACATTGAATATATTCATATTGCGTGAAAGTGTATCTTTCTTTTTACGAGTTGTGGATATAATTAAAAACAGATTTAAATAATGATAAATTAATTGATTGATAAAGGGGAAAATTGTTTCCAGGCGGGCGAGCCCGGCATAGTGGTGCTTAGACCTGAAGCCCTCACCCGCACCGAGTCGGAGGAGGAGGACGAGGCAGACTGCGGCCCGCCCTCGCCCTGCGGAGTACGCTTCGTCAACGACAACGTGCTCATCAACGGGAAGTCTTCGATGCCGAACAAACCTAACAGAGACAGGATCGCTAAGGTACACCACACATCCTTTATGTAAGCTCCATTAACAAGAGACCTACCCTATGTAATTCCTTTTTTTAGATGGTTGGACGAGCTCACAGCCCACCTGGTGCTACTGGTTACTGGAGCCCATAGACATCTACAACGTAAATGCGCCACCCACCTTGAGATATAAGTTGTAAGGTCTCAGTATAGTTACAACGGCTGCCCCACCCTTCAAACCGAAACGCATTACACGGCAGAAATAGGCGGGGTGGTGGTACCTACCCGTTTGGACTCACAGAGGTCCTACCACCAATAAAAGTAATGACCACTCGCTATGAAGTATCCTCAAAAGTCCTACGTCTAACCTCAAAAGTAATCAAAAATATGCTTCAACCTAATTCTGACCTCTGGATGCGTGCACCGACACTCTGCCAGTCTCTGCGACTCTCTGGTGTCCCCAGCCGCTAAACATATTCACCCATTGTTTTTCGTTTAATGTTTTTTTCCTACTAGCTATGAATTATTCTATATACACTGTCAATTGTGAATCATTTTCCTGTTATTCTAAATAACAGTAATAAATATAAATAAAATTCACTCCATAAATAGTTTAAATAATAATATGTTATTAAACTTCAGTTTCCATAGTTCGAGGACCATAGGACGTGTTCACAATCGAGCGCCGTGCCAGATAGTAGGGGAGCCCACGATGCCAAATGGGGATTTACTCGAGCGCCATAGAGCCCTATTGGGATGCAAAGCTTAGATGATAATAAGAAAAAAAAATCATATAATGTATACCTTTTCATCTTTGGGGGAAGCGGCTATAGATTTTCAAATTTGTTAAGAAAAACTGTTGCACGGATATACTCGAGCGCGTCAGATATTGATAGCATAAATGTCCTACGTATTTTTAATAATGTATGTATGTTAATCTGACCGTTTGCATGATGGTGGTGGTCGTAGGTAAGGGTTGAAAATTAAAAAAAAAAATATATCGTACGCGTCATATTTTCTTAAGTGAACCTTAAATAAAGCTCTCATGCAATAACTGACGATTTCGATGTGACGCAAACTCGCGGCCATTATTATATAATAATATGAAAAAAACATCGCCATTTTGAAATACTCTAGCGCGTCAGATTAAGATATATGTATATATGGCCCATCTTTATGTCCTAGACGTGCTGTCTCATGATATGACGATTATCTAGAGGGATCCACATAATAAGACAAACAAAATCATTGAACTTAATTAATTGAAAAATAAAAAATAAAAAGAATTTCGATTTGTGGAAATCGTCAGATTATATATTTATCATTGTCCTTGAATTAATTCCGTCCAAATAAATAAAAATTGAGTCACGCTCGAGAATGTCCAGATAACGTTTTTTTTACAACTTTGTAGCCCTCTCCTTTATTTACGTCATTCTAAAATTGTCAGATTAGTGGAATATACACTTTTTAGCATGTAATTAACTCACCTACCTTAATCTGACGCGCTCGAGACGCGCAGCCTTATTTATGAGGTTCATATTCGGTGGAGGTACTTAACCGGATACAAGGTATCCCCCTGTATATTAATCTGCCGCGCTTTAGTAAATCCCGAAATCCCCGCTTGGGCTCCCCTACTAGGAACAAACTCCGTCAAGCCAGATCGGCAACTTGTCGCTTTATGTGAACAGTTGGCACGAGGCTAATAAATAATAATATTGATTTCAGCTGAAGCTACAATTTGACGACTCGCTAACCCGCACGTTCGAGTATCCTTCAGAGACGTCGATGTGCGAGGAGTCCCCGGCCCCCGCCCCCCTCGCGGCCTCCGCCCCCCTCGCGTCCCTCGCCGACAACACGCACATAGGTGAGTGCGGTCCAGTAGCCCACTCGTGTCAACGAGTCCTGATGCCTCTACAATACAAAAGACTAGTTGAAGTGAAACCCCTGCCGCTGGCTGGGAGGCGTGTCGCATGTCCTTAATGTGTCGTGCTTTGTGCGAACAGAGGCCAGGAGCATTGTCACTTAAACATGTTGTAATTTGGGAATGCTTATATCTCATTTTTATAATTAATGTAGAGTGCCCTCAAAAATGTCTATTAAATATGACATGTCCTTCTTCAAACGAGGCTTATGGAGAGTATTAAGCGGTAGGCAGCGCCTTGGCTCTGCCCATGGCATTGCTGAAGTCCATGAGCGACGGTAACCACTCACCATCAGGTGGGCCGTATGCTCGTCTGCCTACAAGGGCAATAAAAATATATATATATATATATCCAATAACAATATTATCAGTTCCGGGTAGTCGTGCGCAGAACTACGCACATATGTAGCGGTTACTGCTAATTGTTACGCTGTTCAATCTAACCTGGTCGCCCTTGAGGCTCCGACCTCAAACCTCGTGATTTTTTACAGAAATAATAATTGTTGGCTAAAGCTAAATATAAATGGTCGTCATAGTGAGTCAATAATTAGTGTTCATCAATCAGCAGCGCCCAGTATGGTCTCTCGGTGTGTCTCATATCAATTTAATTTTGATCAGTTTCTAAAACTTTCGATTTCAACTCTTCGGCCTAAGGTTTTCTAGTTAAATATTATACGAGTATATTTAGTACCAGCCGTACTCGCACGCTCCGCTGGGCATTTAAAATTAACATTATTATTTATAGTCATTATTATTAGGGAGTCCAACACTCATATAAATATTAGGCCTATCCATTAAGTACATGTATTTTCTACATGGATACCAAGTTTCAAGTCAATAGGATGCATGGTTCAGCAGTTATATATTAGTATAGATATACAAGTAGTGAGGTGAAGTAGTTCTGTATGACGAAGCTCGAAGCAGTGTAAGCTGCATGTAGTTCAGTGGTACAGCGTCCGCGTGTGTACAGCATCCGGCGCGCTGTGCAGCTACACGCCCAGCAAGACGCCGCCCGCCACCTTCCAGCTCGGGCTCACGAGGCCTCACGACGAGGACGCGCGTGAGTACACACACTCCTACTGCCCCACACTATGAAATACATGAACGGCTCTAACCACTCGCACGATGTGCGCAGTGAGCGCCGTACTTCTCTGAGTAAGTGGTCACCGGTACTTGGACGTCACCCAGCGATTTCCAATTCTCTTTTTATTTTTATTGCTTATTTAGTTGGCCGAGCTCCCGGCCCTCCTGGTGTTAAGCGGTTGCCGGAGCCCATATACATCTACAACGTAGACGCGCCACCCACCTTGAGATACAAGTTCTAAAGTCTCAGTATAGATACAACGGCTACGTCCTACCCTTCAAACCGAAACGCATTACTGCTTCACGGCAGAAATAGGCGGGGCGGTGATACCGACTCGCGCGGACTCACAAGAGGTCCTACCACCAGTAATCACTTGTTCGACTGTGTCGGTGGTGGGTCAGGAGTGGAGCTATTAAGTATAATGCTATAAGCTAAATACGTCGCACATTTATGTAATGTAATTCCTTTATTAAATTATTTTGACTTTGGAACAATATCTTCTTAACGTGGTACCGTCGTCCCCACGTTGTACTTGATATTTTAGTCAAAATGTACGCATTAATGAATACGCCCTCGTGTCCGCAGCGTCGCCCCCCTCCCCGCCCCCCTCCCCGGCCCCCTCCCCCGCCCCCTCCCCGCCGCATTGCTGGACGCGCGCGCGCAGCCTGTCCGCCGACCTGCTGTTCTAGTCCCGCGCCCGCTGCTGTCCCCGGGCGCAGTGCCACGACTGATCAATTGTGAACTATAAAGACGTTACGTTAAATAATATTATATGAACACTCTCGATGGGTCACTTGTTCGACTACAAAATATGAAATGATAATCTATTTGATCTATGTTAAGTATTTACTACAACATGTATCGCATTATGAGTCATGACAGGAACATGCTAACATTAGTTTTTAAATTTATTTCAAAAGTATCGTTATATGTACGCGAATATCAATTATTTATATTTTGTTGATGACCACGGGCTACTGTATCTTTTAGCCTAAGTTTGTTTATTTATTTTCAATAATTCACTCCGCGAAGTATAGCGGTGGGAAAGTACGGAGGACAGGTCCATTGAAGTCCCCTCCGCGCGCCCCTCGGTGCATTCCTGATGGGCGGGCCCGGCCACTCCAACCTCTCTTTATATTAATGTTTAATGTTCAATCGAACCGCTGACTCTCCCACTGTCCCCCGCCCAGCGCTGCAGCTGCTCAATTAATTAATTTCCAACATAACCATGTAGTCGCTTGGGCTCAGTGGACTAGTGCGGGGGCCTCGTCCACTCGCACGGGCTCATCTTGTGATAGAGGAGCTGTCCTTGATGATGCAATACTAACTATACAATATGGTTCTTAATACAATACAGTCATACTCATACATGTACAGTCAGGAAAAACAATAAAAAATTTAAAAAAAAATGAGATTTTGATGTTTAAATTTACTATTTCTATTATTGAGATGAATCGCGACTGATAAAGTATTTTTGTAATTAACATTTTTGATAATTGTAATCTGTAGGTATTTTTAATCCTATGCTATAGGTTCTTATGTGTCGTATATTAAGATGATATCTGGTCTAAAATTACGGCGAAATGTAGATTTGTAGAGGAGACAGTTATTGCAGGAGCTGCGTCAGTGCAGCCGATGTCACACTGGTACTGTCTCCTCGCTCCGTGGATCATTCCTGATAAATTTATACTGAAACTTACACGCATTTTCTGAGCTTACGAATTTTAAGATAACTTTTTGAATATTTTGTAAAATTTGTATGTGTCTACTTATATATATATATGTCTACTTTCTATGAAGTAAATGAAATTATATAAACATGTTGCGAAAACTGGTGCCGCTGCCATTATCATTGTCAGCGTCACGCGGCACCGTTGTGAGGACCTCGCCTCCGACGTGGGTCCCGGCTGCCGTCTGGTCACTCGCAACATATTACACACATTCCCGATTGTAACTTCAAATATATATTAATTATTATAAATATAATGATACTCGAGAAAGTTAATGTGAAGTAATTAAACGTATCATTATCAAAAGGACAAGAGGACTGCTCCTTGTAGTCCCGCGAGTGCTGGCCGGGACGCCGCGCCGCGTGTTGTTACAGGAATCTTATGATTTATCTAATTATTTGTAAGTTCCGTGAGCTCGAACTCACAGCCGATCGTTGTGTCGCGCCGCCCTCACCTTACTGTGCAGTGTGTGTACTTATGAGATGTTTTGTAATATCTATGATCTATTGTACTATTGAATATATTGATGATTGTGTAATAGATGAATATATCTGTATGGTGGGTAGAGTCGCGGCGCACCGCTAGCCGATGTGCGGCTCACAGGAGCGAGGGGGGGCGGGGGGCACGCGGGGGCGGGGGGCGGACGGACTTCAAGACTGTTGACTTAACAATAAAGTCCCGAGGAGTTCCAGAGACAAGTTCATTGTATATTTTTTTCACTCAAATACGCCAATCTATAAGTAATGACGTATGTTTTACATTAAAATCGATTCAGTAGAAGTACACGAGTCAACAGCGGACGTTGCTCAGCGCACGTGGCACAGTGCGCACAGCGATGACAAGTCCGTCCCTACACCCTCCGCCTGTTTCATTAATGTATTTAGTTTAGTTAACTTTAGTAATAGCATACTTTAGATTTAACATGGTTTACCGAGTAAACGGACTCATGGATTATACTATTTCTATTTATACATTTGGATAATAATTAATATGAACTAGCCCAAAAAAAATAATACTCGTGCCTCGGTTGAGACACAACGCCATTGAAAGGAGCGGCTACTTGCGCCATCTTTACATCTTAAGGTATTTATGGAATTATAACGTGCTCAAGTGAATGTTAGCTTCGGTACAAACAAGGAGCGGTCGGGCGCGCCCTGGTGGCCGCCGGCGGCGCCCGGCCCTCGAGCGGCGCCTGCTGTCATTGTCTACATTCAATGTATTCGTGCTTTAACGGCAATAAAATAATATGATTTGATACTTTGCCTCTCATTTTACGAAATTCCCAGACACCATTTATTAAAATAATACCATTTTTTATTGCTTAGATGGGTGGGCGAGCTCACAGCCCACCTGGTGCTAAGTGGTTACTGGAGCCCATAGACATCTACAACGTAAATGCGCCAACCACCTCGAGATATAATTTCTAAGGTCTCAAGTATAATTACAACGGCTGCCCCACCCTCCATACCGAAACGCATAACTGCTTCACGGCAGAAATAAGCAGGCTGGTGATACCTACCCGTGCGAACTCACAAGATGTCCAATCACCAGTAATTAAGCAAATTATAATTTTGCGGGTTCCTTTTTTATTACACAATGTTATTCCTTTACCGTGGAAGTCAATCGTAAACAATTTTCAAGTACGTTATTCATTAGACAAATTGGTACCCGCCAGCGGGATTCGAACGCCGTTGCATGTTGCATCGTTTGATACGATTGCACCGGACGTCTTATCCTTTACCCCGCCGCGGGGCCTCGCGCCGACACACCCGCATCGCTCGATACGAACGCAGCGGACGGATTAACTTGCTCGTTCGCTTTCCTGCCGTTCCACGCTCCAAGATCGTGTAGTATATGTGGTCCATATTTTCCTTCACATAAAACCGCTGATCAACACAAACAATCACATAAAAAACCAGAGATGTTGTACCTATCGCAACAATTCGTTCCTAAAGATTTGCATCTAGACGTGCCAGAGCTATTATTTGTTTAATGATTCATGACGATACTTTATGGGTAGAAGAAAACGATGTTCACACAAAGGATGTTCCGGACGTTCAAATTCATAAGGAAAATAAAGTGCCTGATATGAAGGATCGATTCCAAAGTCCATGGACACTAGGTGATTAAGTTTTGTATCTATATCTAACATCATTAGTCTTTTATTATATCTGACTTTATGTTGATTTTATTAAAGATTAACTAATAAATAAATAAAAAAAGTGTGTGTGTCCGCTCCGACGCACGACTGGAGTTTACTGGATATAAAAAATTAAACGAAACAATACGAGAAATAGTTCTATATTACGACAACACGATACACTACAGATTATTAACAAATTAACGAGACACAAAACAAACGACTAACAAATATATGAAAATACAATAATGAGAGAAACGCGCGATCAGTACGAGGCTTTGTGGCGGACTGCCGGCGCAGCAGCCCGGCGTCACCTGCGATAACGCATTTCGTGTGACATGCGCAATCAGGCGCATAACGCATTTCGTGTGACATGCTAGTACGATTTTGGTCCCCATAATTTTCATACCCCGGGCCTATATATGTAAATCGATTCTAAAGGAGTAAACTCCAAAAAAGTGTGTGTGTCCGCTCCGACGCACGACTGGAGTTTACTGGATATAAAAAATTAAACGAAACAATACGAGAAATAGTTCTATATTACGACAACACGATACACTACAGATTATTAACAAATTAACGAGACACAAAACAAACGACTAACAAATATATGAAAATACAATAATGAGAGAAACGCGCGATCAGTACGAGGCTTTGTGGCGGACTGCCGGCGCAGGCGCATAACGCATTTCGTGTGACATGCTAGTACGATTTTGGTCCCCATAATTTTCATACCCCGGGCCTATATATGTAAATCGATTCTAAAGGAGTAAACTCCAAAAAGAAAATAACTTCTTTTCATTATTTTTAAATACATGCTTAATATTTAAAAATGTGACAAGGATAGGAGGAGAGTTTAAAAAGTCCTAAAAATCGTGTCACGCAATTTATAGATGGCCCCCAAAGACCACTCCCACCGCAGAGGGGTACTGCTCAAGCAGGGCCGGGACAGTAGCCTACAAACATATTTTATAAAACACAGTCGCGCCATCTAATACACCGCTCTTAAAACTAAGCCACATAATAGTTCATCAAAAAGTGTAAGATGGCATTGCCACTCCATCGCATAGTTACCGACAGTCAGTGACAACGCTACGACAGTTTTCAAGTTGTCAGATTTGAGTGACACAAAATGGCGACTGCAATTTGCGTATGCGCGTGTTTGTAGTTTTCGTTGCGTTTTGTGATAAATTCTGTTTTCTTCGTGTTTGTGATACTCCAGATAGTGTGTGTAGTCGAGCTCCGTGTTCCTCCGCGCTTCTGTGAAGTTTATATCATAAATTCATAGATTTTGTGTGCCGGCCTGCCGGCTACTGACCGGGAGACGTTCGTGATAAGACGCTATCGCTATTTGTGTTGGTTTTGCGGAATAGACGCTCAAGTGTATACTTTCTCTGTGCTCTTGATATTACTTCGACACGATGCCGAGACGCTGTATATTAAAATGTGCACCAGAACCTGGTAAGCTTCTATACATTATACAACTTCTAGAATAATTCAGTTTCAAATGTCCAAATCAATAATACCAAATGGATTCAGCCCAACTGCTACCAAATTTATAAATTAAATAAAATTGCCCAAAGAATTTATGTTAACATCGAATGTTTGTACAGGTTACGAATCTTGGATAAAGTTGTTTTGATGTGTTTTTTGTACTTTGCTGTTAATAATAATTTAGAGCTGAATTATAGCAATAGAAGTAGCGTAATGAAATCCCTTATACACTAGATAATCAATTGTCTCTGACAGTGCTTACCGGTTGTTATCAACAGTATATAGATATCGTACTTAATTTTTTCAGGTGTAAGGTTTCACGTATTTCCCAGCCTAGAGAGTAAACCTGAACGTTTTAAGGCATGGGTTCAAGCAATTGGAGGTAAACTGGATACCCCAGAGGACTATGAATACTACAGAAACCAACGCATATGTGATCGGCATTTTGCAAAAGAAAATAAAAACCGATACAATCGTGTGGACGCTTTGGGAGTTCCATCGCTTCATTTAATCGGTAAGAAAAGTTACTTACTGTGTTACTGTAGTAACTAGTTTTAACAGATATATAGATTCTTTTTACTTTTACAGAAACTGATCTGGGAGAAAGAGAAAAAAATTCTTTAGGAGAAAGCTTTGCCTCCTCAGTACAAGAGACATTGAATTTGGATGTTATTGAACCTACAACTTCCAATGTCCTAGTTGAAGGTTTGTAAATCTTTGAACAAGAAAAATTGGAATTAATCATAATCATGATTGAACTATAATAATAAAAACAATGCAGAGAATCTAATTTGAAATTTAGATATTAATATAATTTTATACCTATGTATCTTGCACTTGAGTTTTGAAGCTTAGTGTATGAAAGGGTGCATAAGGGTTTATTTATTTAAATATACTTAATTGTACATCAAGATACTTAAATGTCACAATGGGCGAGCCTTATAGCTTAATTTATATTTATACAGGGTTACAGGCTAAGTCAACCTATTCCCGTTAAGGGCCTGTATTTTACATAGTTTCTGACTGATTTGACTATGAAGCCCCCTATCATAAAACTAACCAATTTAGAGATATTTGAATTTAAATACAAAAAAAAACCCAATTTTTTGCTATCAGCTTAGATATTTTGAAATGCATAAGTTTAATTATTATTAGTACTTGATTTTTACTTGTAAAATAAGATGCCGTATGACCCCTATAACCAATATTGTATGTAAAATGAATAAATAAGTCACAGGCGATTAAAACTTATAAACGCGAATAAAAAATAGATTTTTTTTTCTTTCAAGGATATCTAGAAACAATATTATCGCGCCTGTTTGGCAGATGTGCTTAACAATATCTACGTTTCATCAGCTATCCAACGAGGTATAACAATCTAGGGTTTAAATAAAACATCATAGAAAAAAAATTAGTTGCGAGCCCCCAGGTAGCAGTTCTAACAGTCCCTCGCCAATAATAATTCTCCTTCAAGGTTAATGCGGTGCGCTTTGTAAAACAATGCGAAGATGTGTGCAAAACGGGCAGACATGTTGAATATGAAATTTAGACTTAAGATGTTTTTTTGGAACTTGAAAGTTTAATAAACTTAGTATCTTGTACATATTCACTTATTGTTTTGTTTAGCCTCTCCTGTAGCCTATAAAACTAAGTGTTTTCTACAAATTTTTGATAAAACCCTAGATCGTTATACCTTGTTAGATAGCTGATGAAACATAGATATTGTTAAGTACATCTGCCAAACAGGCGCCATAATATTTTTTTTAGATATCCTTGAAAGAAAAATTAACTTTTATTATTGGTTTCTATTGTCAAATTGGTCTGGTCTTGGTATATGGTCAAATTGGTTTCTATAAGTTTTAATTATCTACATAGACTTATTTATTCATTTTACATACAATATTGGTTACAGGGGTCATACAGCATCTTATTTTACAAGTAAAAATCAAGTAATAATAATAATTAGGCTAATGCATTTCAAAATATCTAAGCTGATAGCCAAAATTTGGGTAATTTTATAAAAAACAATTATATTCAAATATCTCTAAATTGGTTAGATTGATGATAGGGTGTTTCATAGTCAAATCAGTCAGAAACTATGTAAACTACATGCCCTTAACAGGAATAGGTCGACGTAACCCTGTATATATATTATAGCCCATACTACTTGCTGATAATGTAGCTTTCATGAAGAAACAAATTCTAATCACAAATTTCAGAGCTATTACATTCTTAGGTTTTCAGTTCTAATATCTATTTAATTTTTTTACTTCCAGATATGATGACACGGAACAATAGTTTATCCTTGCGAAAATATAATATGTACCAAAGTCAAATCAAACAATTAAGGAAAAGAGTGAACACTTTTCAAAAAAGAGAAGATAACTTCAGGACAAGATTAGCAAATGCTGAAAAGATTACTGATGAATCTGCATTTAAAAGGATTGCCAAAAATATGACTCTGCCTGCAAAGATTTTTACGAATATGCAGTTTCGCACTACGTCAAAAAAACCGTCGGGCAGGAGATTTCTATTAGAAGAAAAAGTGCTATCATTAACACTCTACAAAAGAAGTCCCAAATGTTATTCAATGTTGTCCAGGTATTTTTCTTTACCAGCGCCTAAAACTTTGAAAAGACTTCTCAGTGAAATTAAATTGGGCCCTGGTATCAATACGATTGTTATGGAAAAATTAAAGAAAACTGTTAGTGAGCTCACCATGGAAGACCGCTTGTGCACTTTAATTTTTGATGAGATGTCTATAACCCCTCAGCTGCATTATGATGCAGCAAAAGACCAATTAAAAGGGTTCACAAGCCATGGACACAAATTAGCAGATCATGCCTTAGTTTTTATGGTGAAAGGCATAAAAAAAAACTACAAGCAACCTACTATTTTACCAACAGCCTCCAATCAGTTGAGTTAAAAACATTTATTACAGAAGTTATTGAAAATGTACACAAGACTGGACTCATGATACTCTGTACCATCTGTGACCAAAGCACAGTGAATGTGAGTGCTGTTAATAGTTTAGTTGGAGATACTAAGGCAGACTATTTAAGACAGAATAAAGAATGGAGACAAGATTTCTTTGAAATTAATAAGAAAATAATTATACCTCTTTACGATGTTCCACATCTCATCAAGGGATTACGCAATAATCTCCTCACCAAAGATATGTATTATAAAGACGATGAAGATAAAGGCAAAATCAAAAAAGTGAAGTGGGAATATTTCCAATTGCTGTATGAGGCTGACAAATCATATGGAGAGTTAAGATGCCTTCAGAAATTAACAGAGGAGCATGTTAATCCTGATAAAATTAAGAAGATGCGAGTGAAGGCAGCAACGCAACTGTTCAGTCACAGTGTGGCTGTAGCCACTGAGCATTTAACAGCCAGAGGGAATTTGCCACAGGAGTGCAGGGATATAATTCCAATTGTATTAATAATTGACAAATTATTTGACAGTTTAAATGGTAACACTTTTCATGTACCCAACGGAAAACTACATAAAGGGCCTGTTAAAAGGTTTTCACCCCATCATCAGCTTTGGCAAAAAGCCATAAAAGCCTTGAACTCTATCAAGTTTGTTACTAAGAAAAATGTTATAATTGAAACTGTACCATCTGTAAAAAATTTTGTAAAAACAATTGAGGGTATGCAAGTTCTCTGGAAAATTTTATCCCAAAAATATTCTTTTGACTGTATGTTAACAAGGCACTTTAATCAGGACCCAGTCGAAAACTTTTTTGGTAATATTAGGAGTTTCGGAGCAAGAAATGTGGCACCAAATTGTGTAGCTTTTGAAGGTGCTTTTAAGGCGTTGTTATTAAATAATTATAATTCTCCACACTCAATCTATGCCAATTGCGAAGCAGATAAAAATGATTGCTTACAAACCTTAGACTTTTTTGTTAAAGAAAAACATAATCTGCCCGCATCCAAAGAGCCAGAGATAATACACTTAAGAGAAAATTTATCTCAAAATATTAATGAAAGTCAGGATGCTGGGCAAAGGACATACGTGTGTGGCTGGGTTCTTACCAAATGTTTGAAATATGTCGTAAAAAATTGTAAAATTTGTAGAAGTGCCTTGATTGGAAATAAAGATAGTCAACAAAACACATACATAAGGGCAAAAGAATATGAAAAATCAAAAAAGTGGTTGTGTTATCCCACTTATCAACTAGATAAAAGTTTCCAGGAAGTACAAAACATTACTATATCACATTTAAAGAAAGATGTGCCTAAAGAAAATTTAAGTAAAACAATAAAAATGTTTTGTGATATATTTGTAACATACCCTTTCGATTGTATAGACCATAAAGAAAAATTGACACACTATTTTGAAGACAGTGTAATTAAT
The DNA here is from genome assembly GCF_030269925.1 of Bombyx mori. NCBI lineage: Eukaryota > Metazoa > Arthropoda > Insecta > Lepidoptera > Bombycidae > Bombyx > Bombyx mori. The sequence goes on from NC_085121.1 coordinate 288,370, forward strand.
GTAATTATTTATAGCTGGTGCAGGTCAATTAATAGAATATTAAGTGGTAAGCTGACATATGAAGGTGATGATGAGATGAAAGTCTTAGCTTTTTTTTTTTTTTTTTTTTTTTTTTATTGCTTAGATGGGTGGACGAGCTCACAGCCCACCTGATGTTAAGTGGTTACTGGAGCCCATAGACATCCACAACGTAAATGCGCCACCCACCTTGAGATATAAGTTCTAAGGTCTCAAGTTTAGTTACAACGGCTGCCCCACCCTTCAAACCGAAACGCATTATTGCTTCACGGCAGAAATAGGTAGGGTGGTGGTACCTACCCGTGCGGACTCCCAAGAGGTCCTACCACCAGTGATTACGCAAATTATAATTTTGCGGGTTTTCATTTTTATTACACGATGTTATTCCTTCACCGTGGAAGTCAATCGTGAACATTTGTTTAGTACATATTTCATTAGAAAAATTGGTACCTGCCTGAGATTCGAACACCGGTGCATCGCGCTCAACACGAATGCACCGGACGTCTTATCCGTTAGGCCACGACGACTTTACAGTAGCTCAAAAGTATTTTAATAAAAATCGACACAAAAAAATAAATAAATAAACTGTTTCGTTTGAGAATTCTTTGTTTTAATCATAAGACCTTGTACCTGTCGTCGGCTAACCATGTTAAACTGCTAAGTCCACTATCTTCGTAAAGATTTTGATGAGAAAAAATATCATCAAAATCTTTACTAGTAGGTGGACTTAACAGGTTAACATGTTTAGTCTGCAATAATAGCATTATACATACTTTATTGTATATATAGAGCTATACGTATATATATATAGCGGATTAGTACAAGAGCGGTGTAATAGATGGCACTGTCGACTGGGTCCCCGAAAACATCCTAAGAGGGCTCTCTATTAGGTTATATATAATCTTACTCTATGTGCTCAAGCACGCTGTCGTTCCCCTCTAACCCATGCTCAAACAGAGTTGAACCTAAACCAGTGCTGAAAGACCTTGGGCGTGCACTGGGTTTGCAATATATCGACCAGCAGCTCTGCCTTTTTTTTTTATTGCTTGGATATGTGGACAAGCTCACGGCCCACCTGATCTTAAGTGGTTACCGGAGTCCATAGACATCTACAATGTAAATGCGCCACCCACCTTGAGACATGAGTTGTAAGGTCTCACTTTTTTAATAGTACAACGGCTGCCTCACCCTTCAAATCGAAACGCATTACTGCTTCACGGCAGAAATAGTCAGGGCGGTGGTACCTAGCCGTGCGGACTCCCAAGAGGTCCTACCACCAGTCGTTGTCATGGAAAGCGAGTCGGCCTGAGGCGCCAATGAGGAGGGCCATAGCTACTACCGTATCCGATTTGAGAGTACGAGCTAAGCGGTAGTAAGACCGTTGGGTGGGCTCGAGTCCATCTAAGAAATCAGACCATCTGGCATCTCGGACTTCGGCGATGCGAGACTTTACGTCGCGTTGTAGGGCACGCATTCGAATACGAATTTCCTCGGTTGGATACCTATCGTAGGCGCGGATCGAAGCGTTCTTGGCTCTAAGGAGTTCCCTTACGTCGTCGGGCCATTTGAAGCGGTGAAGGGAGTCCTCCGCTACAACTTGCTTCGATGACCTATTTAAATTAACGGCCGTCTGGTGTAGTGGTAAGTGACATGGTCACTACACAAGGGGGTCGCGGGTTCGAATCCCGCCAAGGGAAGAAATTAAGATGCCCAGCGTGTGCCAATCTACCACAGTTCTCGGGACGGGAACGGAATCGGAAGTGCGACCGTGCTTCATAATGACGGGACGTTGGTCTGAGTCTATTTCTGAAACTACTTCAATCGAACGTATGCGTAACTCTTCCTTTATTTTTCTACTAGCGACCCGCCCTTGCTTCGCTTCGGAAACTGTAATTTATTATTGATTTCTCCACTATTTAATGGATGTTATTATACACATAAACCTTGTTCTACAATCACTCTATCTATTTAAAAAAAACGCATCAAAATCCGTTGCGTAGGTTTAAAGATTTAAGCCTACATAGGGATATAGGGACAGAGAAAGCCACAATGGGTGTACGAGCTCACAGCCCACCTGGTGTTAAGTGGTTACTGGAGCCCATAGACATCCACAACGTAAATGCGCCACCCACCTTGAGATACAAGTTCTAAGGTCTCAAGTATAGTTACAACGGCTGCCATACCCTTCAAACCGAAACGCATTACTGCTTCACGGCAGAAATAGGCAGAGTGGTGGTACCCACCCGCGCGGACTCACAAGAGGTCCTACCACCAGTAATTACGCAAATTATAATTTTGCGGGTTTCATTTTTATTACACGATGTTATTCCTTCACCGTGGAAGTCAATCGTGAACATTTGTTGAGTACGTATTTCATTAGAAAAATTGGTACCCGCCTGCGGGATTCGAACACCGGTGCATCGCTTCAACACGAATGCACCGAACGTCTTATCCGTTAGGCCACGATGACTTTTAAAACTTTAAAACACTATGTAGTGATGATTATGGCAATCGCCTTGTTTCGATGCCTTTGATGCCACCGTTGAATTAATTAGTCTTCAATCATTTAATTTGTTAAATGAAAAGTAAAATGTAGTGGAATGAAATAAATTTGATTTATCTGTGAATGTTACCAATTGGGATGAGATTGAATGAAATCAATTATGTAATGGATTGACAATTCACTGTAGTAACTAACTGCCACCTCATCACAATTACAATGCCTTTTCCTTTAAACAATATGACAAATATTCTAAAATTCCCCGGGAACTACAATTATTTTAATACTGTCATTTTTCACAATGAAAACTAATGAAACACGTTCCGTTATCATGACTAACACGGATTGTATGAAAAACATAATTTTTATGAAAATGCTTCCGCGCCATATAAAGTACAATGAATAATGATACTGACAAAAAACCATTCCAAAATGTACTACTGTAAAATGGAAGGTAAAAGTACTATTACCCTTCATAAAATAGTAACTGTAAATGTACTACCATTCGGATGATTTACTTAAATAAATAATAATTATGAACGTGCAAATATTTATTTTTACTTATATTTAATATATATGAGAGATAGGAAATAAAATCTACATTTTCAATGTCATAAAATCCCAGTAGTTCACACAACACCAGGATTCTCATGAATGAGGAGCCGGAGCGTCTGCGTCTGGGGCACATATCATCATCTCACTATGTGCGCCCGTATGGATATGCGAGTAATGTCAATTACGTTAGCGCAGGTGCGCAGGTGCACTCTGCGCAGGTTAGGCTTTATAATATGTTTTCATCTTTGTCTAACTAACAGTCATTCTTTGTGGACAGAAAAGTTTATACCGTATTACTACGTAGCATCTCTACGTAGTCTGTAAGTCAAATTTTCCGATAGGTGCGCGAAAACATGAAATATGAACAGGTATATCTTTAAAACAGCTGACGTGAAAATTTCTTTTGTGCAGTAAAAGTGAGGAGGACTCGGGAAATTTGCGAACATTTTGCAATAATATCGTGTTTTATAAACCTACTTGAAGCTATTCTCGATCGATACGCTAAAATTAAAAATACACCTCATTTTTAAAATTAGCAACATAGCATTTTGTGGAAAATTTTAATGCAGCGACGCCGTTCTCGCGTAATAAAAAGGAATATGAAATCGTGAAGGTCACAGCTTTGTTCGAGTCAAACAAGTTCTTTGACTGCCGTGGCCGCACGCGCGTTGTCACTCGCCCTGTTTGCGACTCGTTTACGTAATCGGAACCGCTCATCAAATCACATTCTTATCTCTATCCCGGGGGCTCGGCCCGACGTACTGTCAGTTGATTCGCTATTCAGTGTTGACCAGGGTCAGCGTTATGCTTACAATCTGGGCGAGAATCGGTCGCGTACGTTCGCTAGAGCGAACGTTGTCTAGCGTCGTAGACTTGCCGCAATTTCAGGATGGGAGCATCCATAACGAGCCTGTGTTGGGTTATCGTGCCGGAAGCCGGGAACGCCAAGACCTAATTGAGGAGCTGAAACGAACCGCTTCAGTAATTGAAGACGTACCAATTGTAATTGCCGGAAAAAATATTACAGAAGGCGAGCCACGATATCAGGTGATGCCCCATGATCACTCAAAAAAGATAGCTAAATATTACTATGCCAGTGAAAAAACAATTGAAAAGGCGATTCAAGCGTCTGTCGATGCTCAAACTCGTTGGGACCGCACTCCGCTGACTGAACGCGTAAAAATCTGGCAGACAGCAGCTGAGCTAATGGCCGGTGCGTATCGACAGAGCCTCAATGCTGCGACCATACTTGGACAGTCGAAATCAGTAATTCAAGCTGAAATTGATGCTGCAGCTGAACTTATTGATTTTTTCCGTTTTAATGTACACTTCCTGAAGGAAAATTCAAAATATCAACCTATTTCTGAGAGTCCCACAATAACCAAAAACTCTTTGAGATTTCGTGGCATAGATGGATTTATTGCAGCAATAAGTCCCTTCAATTTCACTGCCATTGGAGGCAACCTCGCATACACACCTGCACTTATGGGCAATGCAGTGTTATGGAAACCATCGGATACAGCTTTGTTGTCCAACTGGCGAATCTTCAATATTATGAGGGAAGCTGGTCTTCCAGATGGTGTTGTAAACTTTGTTCCATCCGATGGTCCTACATTTGGTCGAGTCATCACATCATCACCATACCTGGCTGGAATCAACTTCACAGGCTCTGTGCCCACTTTTAACTGGCTGTGGAATGAAGTAGGCAAGAATCTTAATACATATCGTAACTATCCCAGACTCATTGGAGAATGTGGAGGAAAGAATTACCACTTTGTACACCCCTCTGCTGATATACAAACTGTGGTTAGTGGCACCATCCGATCAGCATTTGAATTTTGTGGACAGAAGTGTTCAGCTTGCTCCAGAATATATATCCCTCAGTCTCTGTATGAACCAATTAAGACAGGATTACTTGCAGAAAGAGCTAAACTGAAGATTGGTGACCCTGCAGACTTTTCAGTGTTCACAGCGGCTGTCATTGATGACAAAGCTTTTGCTAGGATCACAGGATACATCCAAAGAGCCAAGAAGAATCCTAAGAACAAGATCTTGGGAGGTGGTGAGTTTGACAATAGCAAGGGCTACTTTGTGCAGCCTACCATCATTGAGACAACAGATCCGCATGACAAGCTCATGACAGAAGAGATCTTCGGTCCAGTGCTCACCATTTATGTATATAATGATAAAGATATTGATAAAACCATGGATTTAATTGGTACTTCCACAAAATTTGCTCTTACAGGAGCTATATTTGCTAAAGATCAAGTATTTTTGAAAAAAGCATATGAAAATCTCAAAATGACTGCTGGCAACTTCTATATCAATGACAAATCAACTGGATCTGTAGTCGGTCAGCAGCCATTTGGAGGTGGCCGTATGTCAGGTACTAATGACAAGGCAGGTGGTCCCAACTATGTCATGAGGTGGACAACTCCACAATCTATTAAGGAAACATTTGTTCCACTTACTGATATTGATTATCCATATATGAGAGAATGAAAATCATCATCTCAGAACTTAATTATCCAAAAGTAGAAAAAAAAATTAAGATAATTAGATTGATTAGATCAACTATCTAGTTAAATTAGTGAAATTATCATCTCAGCAAACAATCTCACTTGTAACATAGAAGTATTAATTTGTGTATTTTGAATATTATTTAATTATTCATGTTGTAAAATGTAGATATTTAAGTAAGTTAATGTAATTTTTTGAAAATGAATTAATGTTAATTACTAGTTTCATGTTATGGCATGATTGTTCAATTTTATTATTATGGAAATATATTAGATTAGGTCAAAAAGGTAATTATTTGAAATATTGAAACTTGTTCGTCTCGCTAGTTCTGTGCTTATACTTTCTGTATCCGAGTGATTTTCTAACATTATATGTTTCCTGTCTGACCTCACTTGCATTTACTGCTTACTCTCTGTCTAAATGTAAAATGTTTATTAGTGTAATGTTATTGTTAATGTTGATTGCTGGATCTCTTGGTTTCATCTATGACTGAAGTTGATGTTTGGAATTCCAATAAATAATAAAAATTAATAGTTCAACATGTAGTTTTATTTAGTGCATACTTAGTTGATATGAATATGAATAGTCAACACTTTTTAACAATATACTTAAGACAATATGCTTAAAAAACCCCGATAATTAGGATACAACTATACAGACATTGAAATGATAATACATATATATATACCACATTACGGTATAGGTATAAATCGAATTTGGAAATATTTGGTTCATGGTGAAGTAGGTACCGTACAGAGCCTCCTCATGGCATTACATTAGAACCCGAAAAAGTTACATGTCTACAGAACGTCATTAAAGTCAGGTAGATTCAAGGAAATCGCAGTCACAATAAAGACAGCGTGTTTAGTGGAACGTAACTCCGGTAGCAGGAAACAGGATCTCATCATATGATTCTTAGTCTTATTGCAACTGTGCCGTAGAGCGATCCATCCAACGACGCAGACCGTCTGGTTGATGCAAGTTTTATTTATTTATTGCGTTAATGTGTGGACGAGGTCACAGCCCACCTGGTGTTAAGTGGTTACTTCAGCCCATAGACATCTTCAACGTGTCGTAAATGCGCCACCCACCTTGAGATATAAGTTCTAAGATCTCAGTATAGTTACAACGGCTGCCCTACCCTTCAAACCGAAACGCATTACTTCTTCATGGCAGAAATAGGCTAGGCGGTGGTACCTAGCCGCGCGGACTCACAAGAGGTCCTACCACCAGTAATTAGGCAAATTATAATTTTGCGGGTTTGATTTTTATTACACGATGTTATTCCTTGACCGTGGAAGTCAATCGTGAATATTTTTTGAGTACCTATTTCATTAGAAAAATTGGTACCCCCGCCTGAGATTCGAACACCGGTGCATCGCTCAACACGAATGCACCGGACGTCTTATCCTTTAGGCTACGACGACTTCGCAAGTGTAAACCGGGTCCGGGTTAGATCGGTTCGGAAAAAACCTGCAATGGATCAGAGGACAGCCGTAAACGAAATACTACCATTATGGTTGTGAAATGACACGGAGCACTATCAGTCACGGTGGCAGTCAGTATGGTAGACGATAGTAGACTGGTATTCCTCCATCTTACACAAGAAGTTGGTGAACCTGACTAAAAGTCAGGAGAAAGGCTACCTTATTCTCGCCTCTGTATTGTTTTGAACCCCCTCGATCTTATTTTAGAAATCGACAAGTGGGGCCTCTAAAGACAATGGAGTGCTCTGTGTGTTTGTAATGTCAAATATTTCATATTTTTTTAATTTTATTCAAATCATTAACAACTTAGTATGTTTGCGTGGCGGATTAACACATTTTCAGATTATACCGCCCCTACCGAACTCAACAATTCAATACCCAGTTCACAAAATTTATCTAAGTGGTGTAATAAATTGTTAAGTTGTTAGTAGCATAATATCTATGGCTAGAAATTCCTTAATCCCTAAGGCCACAAGTCATCCTTCCATCAAAGTTAAAGAGTAATAGTGTTCTGTGAGCACTAGTCTAATTAGGCCGTACAGACTCACGCCGAGAAGCCCCAAGAACGCCCGAGACATCATATTATGAATGTGATATGCTTCTCGTTCTCGCGTTCTCCATGTTTCCGTTCTCCTCAGGGAACGCGACGAGTGAAGTTGTGTGATGTGTTTTATTTTGTCAGTGATTCTTCAGGTTTAAATGTGTAATAACGGCGGTTTGTTAACTGTTTAATATCTGTGAGAACTGTGAGTGCACAAATGTGGGAAAATGAAACAAAGCCGCTGGACGCAACTTCTCGGGATCCTCCAAAAATCCCACTGAAAAAATCTTAGTAAATGACCACCATTTTACTGAGATTATATTTCATCCCATATCATCTAATCTCATTTCATTTCATTTCATCCCAGTTGATTAACGTCTCAAATTAATTATCTTCATTTCATTTCACTCCATATTATCATTTTTCATAAAATTAAGAATATAAATTAAAATAAGACATGACTTAAAGGTCTTAGTTACCAGTCATAAAATCCCATAAAAAAATTATACATTTGTGGGACTTTTTGGCGGGAACGCGACGAGTGAAGTTGTGTGATGTGTTTTATTTTGAAAGTGTTTCTTAAGATTTAAATGTGTAATAACGGTGGTTTAGTAACTGTTTAATATCTATGAAAGTGCACAAATGTGGGAAAACGAAACAAAGCCGCTGGACGCAACTTCTCGGGATCCTCCAAAATGTCCACTGAAAAAATCTCAGTAAATGACCGCCATTATACTGAGATTATATTTCATCCCGTATCATCTCATCTCATTTTATTTCATTTCATCCCACTTGATTAACGTCTCAAATTAATCATCTTCATTTCATGACTTTTTTTTTTTTATTGCCCTTGTTGGCAGACGAACATACGGCCCACCTGACGGTGAGTGGTTACCGTCGCCGATGGACTTCAGCAATGCCAGGGGCGGAGCCAAGTCGCTGCCTACCGCTTAATACTCTCCACAAGCCTCGTTTGAAGAAGGACATGTCATAGCGCTCGGGAAACACCGTTGAAGGGAGCTCATTCCAAAATTGGATGGTACGTGGCAAAAAAGATCTCTGGAAACGCACTGTGGATGACCGCAGTGGCTCCAGGTAGTATGGATGAACTCTACTCCGGTGGCGGGCGGTGCGATGGTAAAAACGAGATGCCGGTATCATCTCGAACAATTCCTCAGAGCACTCCCCATGGAACATACGGTACAAAATACTGAGGGAACCGAAGTCCCTCCGCAGACCCAGAGGTTTCAAACGATCCGTGAGAATGGGATTATCGACAATCCGAACACGGCCCTCCTCTGTATGGAGTAAAATGGAAGAATCTGGTATTTGGGAGCCCCAGCCCAGAGATGGGAGCAGTATTCCACGCGAGGCCGGACTTGTGCTTTATAAAGCAAAAGCCTTTGTCCAGGCGTGAAGTACCGCTTCGCTCTGTTGAGGACTCCCAGCATTTTGGACGCCAACTTGGCTTTGCCTTCCAGATGACTCCGAAACTGGACATCGCTCGAAATGTCGACCTCAAGTATCCCAATACTCTCGGAAGGTTGCAGGGATACTCCTTGGAATTGCGGCGCCATAACAAAGGGGTCCTTCTTCGCAGTGAACGCGCAAACTTGTGTCTTTGTCGGGTTGAATTGAACCAAGTTCAATTCACCCCATTCGGAGACTCGCCCCAGAGAGTTCTCCACTTCAGACACAAGTTTTGATCGTCTCTCTTGCACCACGCTCCGAGAGAGACTCTGATGGCCGATATATCGCGCATCCCCCGTGCTGTCATCCGCATAGCAAGGCATGCTATCAATAGACAGCATGTCATTGATATACAAGATGAAAAGCGTGGGGGAGAGCACCGAACCTTGTGGAACGCCAGTGTTAATGGTCATGGTATCGGAACAGTCACCGTACACTCCATATTATCATTTTTCATAAAAATAAGACTTGAACATAAATTAAAGTAAGACATGACCTAAAGGTCTTAGTAACCAGGTCATAAAACTCCTTAAAAAAATGATACATTTGTTGTGAGTAGGTACATATATGTACGGTTTGTATGGATTTAGATGCAAATTGTTCCAGAAACATTAAATAGAAGGTAGTCATTTAAGTAACACTAGATAAAATGACTAACGTTTTTGGATTAATCGTGTCTGGGCGACTGGTGAGTTCGGTGTTTTTTTTGTAGAAGGCTATGCCCAGTTAATTAAGTAAACCAAAGCTTAACTTTAGATTCCAATTTGTTTGAAATATAATACAAAATACCTGAAGAGATGAGATGGTTACCCGTACAAATTATGGGAGTTTATAAATTTTTACCTGATTATGAAAAAATATTAGTAATAATACCTTACTGTTAGAAATGTGCACAAGTACCACTAAGTTTACGCTTGTCGTGCACCACCTATGTAGCTACCACGACCGCACAACTGGTGTAAGTGGTCACAGTGGTGCCTGTAAAATAATTTAAGAACACTGACAATTCTGAGATGAGTAAATAGTTATTTTCTAAAATCTCAGTGGTGCGCTAGGTTTATATAGGTGTTTATAATGAAACCTGGATATATCCTACTGTAGATATTGCTAATTATAAATATATTATTGCTATTGCTGCTATTGCTTGCTATTGATATTATAATAATATCATTCATTGATAGTACAATATGCTATTTCATTATAGTTTAATTAAAATCTGCCCAGTAATTTTTGTGTGGAAGAGTAACAAACAGTCAACATTCCTCACAATCTTTGCATTTATAATGTTACCTAATAAAAAGCCCAATAATACTGCTAATGCTAGAACTAAAAGATATTGCTCAACCTTGACTTGAGAAATTATGGAATACATGAACATTTTGATACAATACTCTATCTAGAGATACACCTAATCAATTGAAAGGTGTTGTATTCCCCAGGTCCACACAGATTTCTCACCTATTGCTGAGACTAGATTCCTGACCACAATCACAGAAGCAGACAGCATCAACCATGTAGCAGTATTTCTGACAGGAGCTGTACCTCTACCACCTGGAACAGCAGCAATGGTCTACTGGAGCTGGCCTGACCCAGCCGCACCTCCTAACTGGCAGCTACTTGGTCACATTTCGAACATCAAGCCATCGGCCATATTTAAGATATCAAATTTAAAAAAACTACATGAGCTAACAAGTAAGTTTTTGAGGCCAAAAAAGTTAAGATGGCTAATGCTGGTATTCAATTCCTCATCAGCTACCAATTTTATTGTTAAAAATGCATTTAGCAGAATGTGTTTGCTCACAATCGACTTTCACAAAAAACAAATAACATTGTGTAATAAAAATTAAACCCTCAAAAATTATAATTTGAGGAAATACTATACATCTAAAACAATAGACCTCAAGTCTCAAGGTCGGTAGTGGTGTTCATGTTGTGATATCTATGGGTTCCAATAACTATTCCACACCAAGTGGATAGTAGGCTCTATTACATGTCTAAGCAATAAATAAAAATAGATATGCCTAAATTACAATTGTTTTGGAATCCGCACTTCACATCTTACACATGATATGATGCTGATGAAATACAATATAAATAGTTTTTTTGTCTACCTATGTGCCAGCAGCCTCTAGGATCTATTCTGGCCACCATCCTTGGTAGCCGAGCTCATGGGACTCTGACTAAAAAAAAATCCTAACATTTACCTTATAAACAAGATAATCTATTTTGTAATGATTTTGTATTGTATTGATTTTGAATGATTGCAGATGAAAACAAATTCATGGGCACATTTGGACAGCAGCAGATATGTCACAATGCACAAATAGGAATATCTATTGAGCCTGAAGCCAATGTGCAACTATTGGCTTCATCTGTTGTAAGTAGTTACACTGTCAGTGTTCATTAGACAATAAATAAAAGTAACTCATTTCCATTTAACTTGTGAATGTATTCGTGAGTGCTCATGACAATTATCAATGTGTAGTCGTTTTAATAGTGTAGTTGGTAATGGATTTTACAGAATAAAATATTTCTACTTAATAGCTTAATGGAATACTTTTTTAGATTTAATCAAAAGTTATAAGCATTGGTATCTTTCTATATTGCATCAAAAGCCAAGTTAAAATTTTCTCAAGGTACAATTAATTATTCCTGCTAAGTAACAAGATAAAAAACACGTACACCAAATAATTGTTTATTCCAGGCACTCCAAGAAACAAACAACTATGTGACATTTGCTCAGAAAATGTTAGAAAACTTAGTCAATTTTGTAGCATCATTCTCTGTTACGCAAGATCAGATGACACCCACACCTGGTGTTTCATACATCCCGCTGAACACCCTTCACACGTGGTACCAGAACTTTGAGAGAAGGCTCCAGCAGAATCCTAATTTCTGGAAGAATTAATCAAATCAGTGATTGTTATGTAGTGTGAGTGTCAAGCTGCAGTATGTATTAAGGTTCTGATTAATAAAAACTAAATATGCTTGCTCGCTCGGCAGTGAGTTACCGAATGAAATGTAATTGGTAGGGCTCCACTAATGTAAAAATTTTACTCAGTATTTTCGCTTTTCGCGGTAAAAACTAATTTAAAATTCAAATACTGTCCACCAAAACTGAAAAAAACGCCACATTAAACTGTAAAAATACTTGTAATTATAAATTATACTAATTGACCAGCTAAAATTCCCTACATAGATATCTCAATGTTTATTTCATGAGCAATGTAAGAGACAAATTGGAAACTGGTTTTGTGAAGACATTTTATGTTTACGGTTAGTAGTCGTACGCTGTCGCCAACGGCACTACCCGGGAGTCGGCCCCCGGGCTCCACAGCTGGACATCTTACAATATTATGATGACATTAGTTCAGATGTGTTTTCACAATGTTACGGGACAGCGATGCCAAATTATGGCTGGTCTTTATTTTTTATATGACAATGAAATGTGAACTTAAGTCCTTCAGGCAATTATCCTTACAGATTGTGTTGGCATCAATTACTTTAAAATTTTAAGTGTGAAATTTAAATGCTCTTTTGACAAACTTTCGCCTCAAAAAAGTTAACAGCAGCTAACACTACTTTTACGGTTCAATCGCATTGGTTATTTGGATTTGTGAATGAACTCACGGCCCACCTGATGTTAACTGGTCACCGGAGCCCATGAATTCACTTCTATTGTACAATGGCTGCCCCACCCTTCCAACTGGAACATATTACTGCTTTACAGCGGAAATGTGCAGCACCGGGGCACCCACCCGGGGGGACCCGCAACACGCCCTGCCACTAGGCACCAGCCTCCAACCAGTACGCTAATTGTATATTTTGGCGATTTTGAATTTTTGAACGAAGACGTTTGTGAATTCCTAATGTATATAATACAATAAGCAGAGGGGGTTGATAAACGTATCTCTTAGAGTACTGAAATATACTTTTATTCAAATTTATATTAGTTGATGAAATATGTAATAATATATATAATAATATATATAATAATAATATAAATAATAAAAATATAAAATACGTTACTGTTAACTAATGTCAGATTACTTCAATTGGAAATATTCAAATTAACCTAACTTTACATACTTAAAATATTATACATAATTAGATTAATATTTCGAGCACTCGTGTATGGTAGAATAAGCTCCAAAAATAAAACGCTTTATTGTTCATTGTCGATCAACCTTAGCAATGTTGGAGAAATGATGGCGTAATGTCGGAAGTCTACGGAATAAATTAAAAAATTTAATTGACAAGAAAATTATATTTAATATTATATTAAAAATTATATTATCTTCTTTCCCCATACAATATTGTCTTTCGTGTTGCTCACATGCACTTGGCTCGTTTGGCCGAACTGGCACCAGTTTCTCTTTAAGAGAATCAGGAACTATCCAAATCCAAAGTTGAGCATGTCCCACATTCTACGCAGGTACAGTCGCGGTTGCCGCAGCACCAACGTCCTCGGAGTCGAGGTATTTTTGTCAATTTCATAGGTCACCGAGGGTTAAACTATTATTTTTGATTTATTGAATAGCGTCGGAACTATTATTAAAAGCTATATTCGAAAGATCTCGCTGCCCGTTGCAATGTAATTGTTCAATAATAATAACGAATATTTGAAGTAAGTTTTCGTCAGTCTTGTCATGGAGCATTATATTTGCCGAGATAACTTGCGAGCTACTAAATAACGGGCCTTTTTCTCGCCAAACTGCAAACAGCTTCAGTAGATACTATAGTTAAGTTTAACCCGGTGTTGTTGTCCTTGAATATTCCAACAATGAGCCTTTAACGTGCCTGTATAAGTAAGTTCACTGCGCATGTCATCGTCAGTCATCGAGCGACTGTACAGTAGTGCATTGCAATAATTCCCGAACACGCGGACAGGTGGCGCTGCACTCACTACTATATTGTCGTTACGTACATTGCACGCAATGGAACGCGATTTTGAATGACCTCTAAAGAACGTGGGGGACTGCCTTCATGTTGTAGTAGGTTAATGAAGTATTTAAGTAATTACGAAACAAGCAATATTACGTTTAGTTTTGTAAATAAATGTTCGGTTCTTGTAGATTGTTCTGGTCCTGTTACCAGGAGCTGTCACGGGTGTCCGTAGACAATCGTGTTCAATGTACGTGCCTCAGTGATGACAGCTGCCTTCAATTGTAATTAGCCGTGTATTTACAAGTAACTAACTGCGCCCGCGGCTTCGCCCGCAACGAAATGCAACTTTATATTAACACATAACGGCTATAAGACGATTCAGAAAGCCAACTATATAAGACATTTCAGAACAATTTATAGGCCAAATTTTCAAAAGATAATATCCCTGGCCGCAGCGCCACCATCCGGCACTCACGCACCCGTGCCCGTCGGAGTGGTCATGTCGCAGCCCTTTGTATATGGTTGCAAAGTTTCTTATCTATTGGGCTATTTTAGGTGTACATATATTTTATTATTTTTATATATATAGATATCGTGTGCGGGAGGCGCCAAGACTGCTTAAGAATGTTTTTTTAATAAAGAATGATTTTTATAACACTTGTGTTTCTGTTCGTCGACCGCCCCGGCCGCCCCGGGACGGTCGCCATCTTGACGCGGGGAAGAAGTTTGAGATTCGCACAACTTCAAGTGGGTTTGTGTTATTAAATAAAAAGTTTAACATTGTTAGCAGCGCGAGGGGGCCCTGTCGCCACCCCCACCGCTTGGTGCGCTCACGAGTGCTAAATTAGTGGAAACGGCAAACTCTGTTAGTTAAGTCCAAGTCAATAAAAATACGTATTCAAGAGCATGTTTTATTGAGTACAAAAACAAGTCCCCAGCTGTCCCCGGCTGTACCCAGCACAGACACCAACAAGTGACAGTGAGTAACAGACTAACACGAAGCACGCGGCTCTACAAAAAGTTGCAGATGGACAATTTAATGACATAGTGTCACTTGTGTTTTAATAAACATTCATGCAAAATAAGCGAATTTTAATTCCATAATATTTAAAAACACTTTATAGGACAAGAGTCCCCTGCGACCGGCAGCCGCCGCGGTCACTCCGCACCAGGTGGGTGGTGAGCTCGTTCACATATCAATGCGATAAATAAACAAGAGGCAAAACATTTTAGTACCACTAATTAGTCTGTTTGCCGACCCATGTACATTTTGATTTGTTTTCGAGATACTGACGAGCCGCCGCCTCCGGCTGTGGCAGTTTATTGGAACCGGTTTTACTTCATTAAAAATGTCGGGAACGACAACATTTTCAATAAAGAAAATGGTTCGAAAATGAAATCTCGCGGTGTCGGCGATGCCGCGCCGCGCTCGGCTCGCTCGGTACTTCTGTGTTATAAATAAATTAACAGTAAAATATTAAATAACAATCTAGCTAATGCGGCGCTTGTGTGCGCAATATATGTAACTCCAGCAGCAGCGGTGGAGTGGTCAGGAGTTGAAGAACTCGTGTTGGAGGGCCTGCTCCGCGGAGAGCCTGTGCGCCGGCAGCGGCTGCAGCAGCCGCCAGCACAGCGAGAACGCGCTGTCCGGGAACCCCGCCACGCTGCGGCCCGGGGACACCGCGGCGGCCTGCCCGGGCGAGGCGTACTTGTTATTGTTGTTTTATACGTTATAAAACCGATCATTGAAAATTTTGAATAGAATAAATTTCATACTTACGTCTTTATCCTCGTCTCGACAAATACACTCGTGCGTGAGGCACCGACAGTGCAAGCACGACGCCGCCGGGAGGAGGGGGCGGGGGGCGCGGGCCCGGGGGCCGGGGGTCGGCGCCGCGGGGGCCGGGGGGGGACAGCCGCGGAGGCGGGCGCACAGCTTGCGGAGACACAGCCCGCGTCGGGGGGACGATGTGATCAAACGGCGACCTAATTAATATTATAACAATATAATTGCTTTTGAGCATCGCTAATACATGGCTGGCAGCGTGTAGTTACCGAGGGCGGCGGCGGCGCGCTGCAGGGGGCGGGTGCCGAGCAGCGCGGCGAGCTCGGCGAGGGCGGCGAGGTCGTCGGCGGCGCGCAGCAGCGGGTAGCGCGCGGTGAGCACGGAGCACAGCACGACGCCGCACGCCCACGTGTCCACGGCGGTGGTCTGCGCGCCGTACCGCAGCAGCACCTCGGGGGGGCGGAAGCCCTGCGTGCCGGCGCGCGGGGCGCGGGCGGGGGGGCGCACGCTGCACGCGCCGCACACCGCGCCGCGACCCGCGCACGCGCACGGCGCCGCTCTCTGCACGCACGCACAATTTTATTCAGTACAGCTTCCAACAAAAATTAATGTTTATTTCAGGCCAAAACATTTTTTTTTTATTGCTTAGATGGGCGAACGAGCTCACAGCCCACTTGGTGTTAAGTGGTTACTGGAGCCCATAGACGTCTACAACGTAAATGCGTCACCCACCTTGAGATATAAGTTCTAAGATCTCAGTATAGTTACACATATATCCTGAACACAATATTTCTGTGGCTTGGGACATTACATTTTTATTGATTTTATTCCATCACAATGAATAAACACACAAAACTCATACCATACACTTGACGTTTCATCCAGTGGCTGCATGCACACAAAATAACATTCACATTTACAAAATGTACAATACAAGAGTAAAATCATGTTCAATGACATTAAATATGAAACAAAGAACCAAACGGAACAATAGTCACTACATATAAAGACCCCGATAGCGTTTTCACCAACGCAGATCGACGGAATATATCGTTTGTTAAGTTTTCATATACTTAGTTTGGCCATAAATACTGAGACAAAGGAAAACAAAAAAAAAATATGGCAAATAACATTTATTACTTTTACAGTGTGTTAGTTTAACACATAAATATAAAACAATTTAAAGTATAAAAAGTTTATTCGAAGTGGTCTCCATTGGCTGCAATACAGTCCTTTAAACGTTGAGGCCAGTTATCAATAGAAGCACGCACTCTTTCCATGGGAAAATTTTGTTTGTTAAAATGTTGCTCAATTGTAAAAAAATTCTCATCCGTAAGCAAAATTTTTCTATGACCTCCCTTTGCGTACCGCTTCAGTACTTGTTTCGATTTTATCACCCTATTCTCTTTTAAATTATCAGTTAAGAAATGACCAGTACGTCTCTTATAGGCTGCAAGGCCTAAGTCATCTTTTAAAATACGCGACATGGTTCTAGGTGCTATCTTCATCTCCCGAGATAAAATCTTTTGCTTTCGGACAGGATTTCTTCGAATTCTTTCCCTTACTGCTTTGACCACCTTTTTCGTACGAACACTACGTGGACGGCCAGATCTTTTTCTGTCACAAACAGAGGTCTCATCGCACCTATTAATAGCCTGGTACACAAACATTTTACTAATACCAAGCGTATGGAGTTTTAAAAATTGCATTTGGCTCCATATCTACTTTGTGTAATGCAATCACAGCGATTCGGTTCTCTTTATCACCCCACTCCATTTTAATATCGCAAAATATTGTACAATGTATTGGCGCCAAAATGAGAAAACTCAATGAGCAATCATATTATAAAATTGACAGATTCCAAATTCAAATGTAATATTTTGTTTATTTTTAATTGTAACAGTATTTATGGCCAGACTAAGTATATTGACTAAAACATTAAGCCGCCTGGAAGCTTTCAATGAAAAGTTGCCTAAACCTTATAAGATATAACAAAACAATGTATTGGTGGTATATTCTTCTTGTATAGATCTACAAATAGGTCAGCGGTGGCATATGTCTACTTTTGAAGGATAACTTACTGTACCCGTGATAGCTTTTAAAAAAGTGGTCATGTATAATGCGACAATTTTAAAGATAATTAGACAGATACAGTATTAATCCTTACCTTTTTAATACGTTAGCATTTCGTGCACATTATTAACAACATCATTTCGATTACCGTAAAATGGGGCGATTAGGGACAAATTCCAACTTTATGAGCAATTTTAAGGTAGTTGTTGATGTATATAATGCTATATCAGGATCAAAATGATTGAGTCTTGGGGGCATCTTTGTTGTCTAATTTAAAATTATGCAACTAGCATTCCAGTTTAAGCAAAAAATGCAAAAATAGGTGTAATCCCTATTTACCCGAAAATTGCGGTTAATTGGGACGAAATGAGAAATTTGCTAGGGTTGGCACTACTTTTATTTTTATATATAGTTTTAATTTATTTATTTATTTAGTTGCACCAACAAAGTGATCATAAATAAAAAAATAATTGAAAAACTGACAAAAGTACATGGCAGACATCACCTCAATTATAGGTGCAATCGACAGTGCTGATATTTCTATCTGGGTTAAGAGATTAGGTGTGTCGGTTATTCCATGGATTAATCAGATGAATACCCCCACTCTGAACAAATATTAAATATTTTATTATGTATTACTTAGACATTTTTGTCCACCTTGAGATTTCATTGATCTTGTTACATGTCTCTGCAAAATCGACTTACTTATATTAAATTGCTTATCTATTTCAACTAAAGACTTATTCCCAATTTCGCTTCGAATAAACCAGATTTTTACCAACAAATTTAAAAAATATTGTTATAACTACATAGACAACCCTACAAACCTGTACCTATTTATACTTAGGTCGTTTCCATTTCACGTATTCTCATCCCAATTGACCCCTTTTTCGTTGTTATTTGTACCTAAGACGTCCCCAATATCCCCAAAAACAACAGATTTTTACATGTATTTTTATTTAATCAAATACATTAAAACCAATAACAACTGAGACTTACTTTTAATATATATGCTGGTTTAAACACTAAATAACGTTTATAAATCATAGTCGTCTTCTGTTATTATCAAATAAATAAAAGAGAGCAAAGTTTCTAGCACTAAAATAATTACCACCACAGGAAGTTAATTTGAAACGCGATTTTTTATAAGTTAGCAGCTATTATCATGCATATTCAGAGTTGTTTTGTGAACTTTCAACATTCTACTATTGAACTACAAAAAATGGAAGATTTTGTAACGAATATAAAACTTATATTGAGCGTCGAAAGATTTTCCCGGTTTTTTCCCGATTCGCCTCTCAATCCCTAATCGCCCCATTTTACCGGTATATAATTTAATGGCACGATTACGGGCGCGAGAATAAAATTCAAACGCGTTCTCGCAGTGACCCGGTCCCCTCTTCTAGTAAACCCAACCACAACCTTAATTCAATCAAATCATTAATAAATTATAGTCCCCGTAGTGAAGACAAGCTGCTAGTTATTCAAATGTAGTTAATTAAACATTAAATAGATGAGAAAGGAAAACCCGACATACCTTGACATTGCTTCTAGGAGACAGCGGCATGGGATTAGTTTCAACAATAGATATTTTGCTAGCGTTAGTCTTCAGTGAGAGGTCAAGTGCGAGTCGCTTCGCTTCCGGTGTGGCGCCCTCGGCCTCCCGGGGACGCTTGCGGGGGGCCGAGGACCGGGGGGGCGCCGGGGGCTCCTCGTCGGTGCCGGGGACCAGTCGCTGAGCCAGGCCGAAGTCTACTAATTGATATCTAGTTAAAAAGGTAATAAACTTAGTAGAACACAAACAGTTATTCAATAAATTATCTTTACAGGTAGTTAGGTAAATAATTTTGATTTAAATATATGGACTCTATCTCCAGGCAAGGCTACGATTCCAGAAATACTTTAAGTACATTTTTTCACACAAAACTTTTCTAGAAATTCAAGTATTTTAATTTTATTTGTTTGTGTACAGTATAGCCCGGTATGCTCACCTCCTATTTTCTCGATCGTACAAAAAGTTACTGGGTTTGACGTCTCGATGTATGACACCGAACGAGTGCACGTGCCGGAGCGCCTCGAGCAGCGCGCGCATGTACTCGCGCAGCTCGGCCGCGTCCATGTCGCCCACGTACTCCTGGGAACGGATCCCAGCTCTTCCATATAATATTTTATTTAGTCCTACTGTACCCAGAGAAGGTAGATCGCTAACACTAGATCTAGATCTACCAGCCTGGTCAGTTACGTCGCTTAGTTTTTTTTCCTTCATAAACTGATGGTCTTGAGAGACCATAGCACGAGTAGTGCTTCGCAGAATCAGGACCCACTGAGAAGATCCGGCGAGAAACTCAGTGGGCTGAGTCTGTGGGTTAATTTACTCACCGAGCCCTTCGTCGCAAGCGACGGGTTCGACGAGAACGGTGACCGGTGCTTGAGGTACCTAAAAGCACCGTTAGTGGATCGGGAGGATCCTAAATGACGTGTTTTGGGTGACGACGACTGTTTACCATTCGGTCCGCAGGATCGAGAATGTGTCGCTTGTGTCGAATGTGTTGTGTTATATTAGATACTAGCGACCCGCCCTCGCTTCGCTACGGAAACATTAAAACACACATGAAACTAAAAAAAAAAAAAAAATTAAAAAAAGTAGCCTATGTTCATCAGGGACAATGTCGGCTTCTAATGGAAAAAGAATTTTTCAAATCGGTCCAGTAGTTTCGGAGCCTATTCGAAACAAACAAACAAACAAATCTTTCCTCTTTATAATATTAGTATAGATTTTCAGTACATGGTCGCACAACAGTTTTGGACTGTAAGGTGTGAAAGAGTTTTAATGTTTTGTAAAACTGTTTTCAACACAAAATCAAAGTTAATGAATTTATTTAATTTATTGTATTGTATATTGATCTGCCATTATCCTGGTCATTAAAAATCAAATCACCAACATCATCATTAATCAATTATCAAAAAAAAATATTCTACTCTTAAGCTTGTTTGCTTTTAGTACTTTGCATTGTGTAAAATATTAACTTTATATGATATTTTCTGAAATGAAAATAATTTCATTAAAAAACTAACTATTGTCATGGCAGTTTTGACACAATTAATGATTTTCTGTCTAATACTTTATGAAACTGAATGTTCATTAACACATATTATCTTTCCATAAGACTAATTTAGATTCAACTGAAACTTTGAGTATTATTTTTCCAACAGATAAGTAAATGTTCCATGATGCTATTAATGTTTGAAATATTGTTTATATAGATTGACTGACATACTCACAGAAAACTTTTTATGAGGTAGATAGGGCATTACAAATACAATAGTGTCGAGATTACGAAGACAGAGCTCCACTCCAATCACATGATGTTTGCCTCTGTAATATAACACACGTAAAATGTTCAATTAAATTAATGGATAAATACCTCTACACAAGCTAGACATTCAAACACACATTAACTCATGTGCCAATGTGGTACTATTCAGTTAATGATGGTCTTGTTACTCATAGCATATAGATATAAATTCAACAAGATTTAGGATTACGACTTAATAACCTCATCTGTAACAACAAATGATGATGTTCACACATAATGACGTGCCCTTGTGTAGATTTGACCTTGATCCATGAATGGCAGATTCCTGTGTCATTTTTAGATGAGCAGATGGCAACAACATCCCATGGGGTGATAAGTAATTACGTAGATTGTACTTTAAAATAAATTCTAGTCAAATAAATATATGGGACATAATGCCTGTGTATATTAGTAATGATGCAGATTCATTTTTAAAACATACCCTATGTCCTGTAGACACCTTAACTCGTGTTCAATCCGAGCTGGATGTGCAGTAGGTACCAAGTGTTTTATGGCAAACCAACGCTTGTCTTTGTCTAGCAAAGATGAATGCTGTCTCAGTGAGCCTAAATACACTGAACTAAATGTTCCTTCTCCTATCTTTCGGTGCACTTCAAAAATCTTGTCCAGTTTTGGTAGCTTATATAAAAGTTCACATATTTGTTCACCTAGAGATAAATACAATAATTATTTTAAATTATTAATGTACTTATTTATTGGATGTCTATGTGTTTAATGACACAGTTTTGTCTTCACTGTGTAATCGGGTGAACAATCTCATGTAGTATCTGATGTTAGGTGGTTACCAGAGCATATAAAAATCACAATGTGAATGCTGCCAATCACCATAAGACTTGAAAACAACTGTCTCAGTTGTACTAACTATTGTATAAGTTACATTTTTGTGTGTTTGATTCTTATTCACTAAGTTATGGCGGAAGTCATTCAGGAACATGTATTAAGTTGTGTGTATTTTATAAGAAAAAATTATACCTGTCTACTTCATTTCACCACAGGTATTATGGTGGTTATATAACAGATATAATAAAATAATTAGGTTCAATCTATTGAGAGATGGTTCTTCTCATAATAAGTGTAATATTAAGGCTAATACATAAGGTAATACTTTGATTGACATTCACGATGCTTATGAAAGTAATATGATCTATCTTCTATTTACAAATCGTTATATTTCTGTCTTTTTAAAAACGACTTCAAAAGGGGAGGAGATATACATTTTTTTTACTTTTCTTAGAACTTTTTTTAGGATATTTTAATGATTCTTTTTTATTTGAAGAGCGATGGTTCTCATGTGCTCCTATTTAAAGTTTATTGAGATCTGACCAGTAGTTTTTGAACTATGTATCCATAAGTGATGCAAATTTAATTGACTTCAACTAATTGAATTGTTTTGTACATATGTAATTAATAATAAATAACAGTAAACAAGTCATGCACGATCATCCGGCCCCAAATCAGGATTCCGTGATATGGGTACACGTTTGCCCGGGAGTCAAACCCACGAGCCCTGGTACAATAGTCTAGGGCGCTAACTACTGCACCACCAGGTCAGTCAAAGTACGTTAATACGATTTTTAATTTACTTTTTTTAAAATAATTATTCTTATTATTTTTTATCTAAACTTACGTTCAGAAGAATCAGAAGTCTCATTTTCATTTTTATTTTCTTTGAGCTTTTTATGAGAACGTAACCCTTCTCTTATTTCAAATCCCCTAGATCTGGACATATTGGTTTAATTTATGAGTAGTTATATTTCCTCATATGGGTTGTTTTGCTGAATATTGTAAATTATAAAATAAATAACACGGGAACGGAGAAACAAGAAACACAAAACAATTGAAATTTCTTAGTTTTCGAATACAAGAAAGCGAAGAAATCACATTGTACAGCCGTGACTCTTAATTTTATTTTCATGACATAAATTATCGAATATAAAAAAAGGCCTTATCTGTTACACGAATATTAAAACACAAGTGAATGAAGAGAACGAATATCCTAAAATGGATTATGGAATATCATGATGACGGAGTGGTTGTGGCCTATTTTTTTTTTTTTTTCTCCTACCTAAGCTGAGAGCCTTGAGAGGCTATGTCAGCGTAACCCTAACTTTAGTAGGTGAGCTCACGGGGCTCAAACCTGACGATGTTGCTAACACGAACCCTAGCAAGAGTCGTGCTTCGCAGAATCTACCACCGGATCGGAAACGCGACCCACTGAGAAGATCCGGCGAGAAACTCAGTGGGCTGTGTCTGAGAGTTAATTTGCTCGTCGAGCCCTTCGACGCAAGCGTCGGGTTCGACGAGAACGGTGACCGGTGCTTGAAGTACCTAAAAGCACCGTTAGTGGATCGGGAGGATCCGAGATGACGTGTTTTGGGCGACGTCGACTGCTTTCCATTCTGTCCGCAGGATCGGGAATGGGTTGTGGCCTAAATGATGCCCGATGCATTTATGTCGAACGATACGATAATACCAATATTCGAGTCCAGCAGACAGCAATTATTTTTTCTAGTGAAATACGTATCTACTTAAAACATATTCATGAATAACTTTCACGATGTTGCGAATAAACCAGATTCGGATGCGTCGTCTACGCCGCTACACCTAGATGAAACCCGAAATACAAAGTGGGAAAGTTATTTAGAAGGACTCGCACCTTTTCATCAAGCATATTGGCGACTAGCTAGGCGACCCTCCAATTGGAAACTATCGCCACTACGCATCTTTTCGTATGGGCCTCAGGCCAACTAGCAGATATACTGCAAGAGCAATGCTCCACCAGTGCTCAAACTGCTAATCCCGAACAGACGGAGTTGGTCGACAGGAAGCGACAAACGTCAGCCGGAGTCCTACAAGGCTCCGTTCTCTCACTACTACTTTTTAGCTTACAGTTGACTCTTTTCGCTAATGATACGCCTATCAAGTACTTGAAGTGTTGTAAAATTAAACCACCCGCACAGTTTAAAACACTATCAGTTTATTGTCAAAGAACAGTGTGCTTAGTGAGAGTTTTTTAACGTTTTCGATAGCGTAAAAGTTAACCCAATTTTGTCTACTTGGAACAGTGCCCCTAGCGGCAAACGTACTCAAACGATCCTATTCCATACAAATATAAGCTAACTTTTACACCATCCAGAACGTTAAAAAACTCTCACTAAGCACACAGAAAGAACACACACAAAGAAGGAGAAGAGAGTGAAGTTATGAGAAACATTTGTCCATTCAACACACAATTAATTATTAAAATTTAAATCTAGTTTTACATCTTACAATGTATGTAATAATTACAATATAATGTTACAAGTAATTTTTAACATGCTACATACTCGAGCAGGAAAATGTCGTTCATGCATTATAAACTAAAGATCGCGGCCACCACTTTAGGACAGTGGTTCCGGAAGTGGCATGCGCGTCGACATTAACCCCACGAAAATCACAGCCGTACTGTTACGGTGTGGATCCTTTAAAAAAAAGGAAGCTGTGGCTGGCACTGAGTTTATTTTCTAAAAAAAATAGTAAATAGTACAAACGATGTGTGTTTCCGCTACTCATGCCAAATCTGTTCTGCCGCGCTTTAGCCACAAATCGTCTTTATATGAAACGATGCACCTTAGTCTGCATTATTATTTATATTGCGTTATTATTGAGGAACATATGTAACAGTACTCTTCAAAAGAGTTCGCCCTCACGATACCACAGCTAGCATTTCGCCCAGAATTAAGTGGGGTAACGCCATGCCCGCCATCAAAATTTTGATGGCCGTTTGAGGGTAAGCCCTGGGCAACGTAGACCAAGTGCAGAAAGGAGAACAGAAGGATGAAATTCGGTCCCCACATTAAGTCAGTAAGCGAACGATCCGCGTTCCTACTCGATCGACTCTATGCCATGATAGCAAGCGAAGTAAATTGTCCCTTAGTAACAAGGTGACACTAGAAAACTTAGGTCATCCAATCCTGTTTCTGCAGAATAACCGCCGCGGCGCCGTAGCACTGTGGTACGTGGGGAATATCGATCTTCACGACAATTTAAATTCAGAACCGATGTATATCTAGAGGCTAGAAATGTTGTAAAATTAAGTAAAATTGAATATCAAAATTAAATTCTATGTTGTAAAGTTAAAATTAAGTAAGTAGCGTTCTCGCTACTTCGACAAAGAAGCGCGACTCGATAACCCTCCCATAGTGATTACTTATCTGATCTCCCGAGATTCACTTTTAGTTTTTTCAACCTCTTCAAGCACCGGTCACTGTCTTTGTCGAACTCGTCGATTAGGTACGACATTGACGAAGAGTTAGACGAGCGAACTAATCCATAGACATAGCCCACTGAGTTTCTCGACGGATTCTCAGTGGGTCGCGAATCCGATCCAGTGGTGATTCTGCGACGCACTGCTCTTCCTAGGGCTAGCAATTTTTTTCAGGTTGAGCCTGTGAACTCAACGATCCGTCCGCGAGAAGGTGAAATACTAGTCAGAAGAAAAAAAACATCGGCTTAAAGGTCTCGTTACCAGTTCATAAAATCTTAATTATAGATTATCTTAGGACTCAGAACTCTCAAATATATTAAGTGTATAATCTATGCTCAGAACTCAGAAATTTTCACCACATAAAGTTATAGTTTTTTAAAGATGTTTCTGCGAAATATTTCACGTGCTATATACAATTGTAGTGGAAGGGTATGTGCGTTTCTAAGATAAACATGCAACATGTACGTGCGATACCAAGCATTCTTAATAACAGGACGATTATTATTGAATATCAAAATGTTTTGAAACCTTTCATTTCTGCTGGAAAATAGTAAAAAGGTTTTCGCCAGTCCAGTAGTGGCTATACTGTTATTATATTACTTGTTTTTAATGTGCAATATATTTCACTCGTATTTTCAGGCATCCTATGTAACAAAAGTACCAAAACCGGAGGTTCCAAAGAATCCTTTAGAGAAAGTCTATTCGGCATCTCAACAGAAAGATAATGGTATCATTTATGACAAAAAACCATTTAAAATAACTTTGGAAGCTGGTAAAACATATCACTGGTGTCTTTGCGGACGTTCCAAGAGACAGCCCTTATGCGACGGAACACACAAAGACATATTCCTTAAGGTCACGCAGAGGTATGTTACAACAATAATATATATTGGACTTTATTTACCACAGTTTGAGTGGTTACAAAATTGCTTATCCCTTGGTCTGTATGTAGATAATTGGTGCCCTACATAGTGCACTGTAATTATGTTGACTTCTGTTACTAAGGCGCCGAAATATCTAATAAAGTTTGAGGCAGATGAATCCAAAGACACTGCAAATGAACCTATTTCTAAGAGACCCAAGAGACAAAATATACCTTAAAAACAAAATAATTCAAAGTTAAGCAATGCTTCGTATCAGGAATCGACATAATTACATCTGTACGCCACATACACACCGTTGACCTACTTGGCAGTCAAAGGGCTAACATAATAAA
Source organism: Bombyx mori (assembly GCF_030269925.1). Taxonomy (NCBI): domain Eukaryota; kingdom Metazoa; phylum Arthropoda; class Insecta; order Lepidoptera; family Bombycidae; genus Bombyx; species Bombyx mori. Next base: position 315,046 of record NC_085121.1, read on the forward strand.
ATACTAATAGTAAAAGCACTTGTCCAATGACTTAAATTTTGGTTGAAAGCCTGACTTTTTTAGCTAAGTACTCACAAAAAAAGATAACAGCATCTGAAATCTTAACACTTTAATGCATCTCATATTAAGTGTAAACAAACGCTTCCAACTTCCTTGTTTTGTTTAGATCAACTGTATTTAAAAGACTACAATGTTTATGAGATAATTGTAATAAAAGCATAAGCCAGCACCAGATTTAAACTAATTACATGAAACAAGATAGTATTGTTTCCCCTCTTTATGATATCCTTCGAAAAGACATCCCTCGGCCTATTAATATTAATTCGGTATTAACTTTAGTATATTCTAAAAATGTAAATATTCAATAAAACTTTTTATCTACTAATAATATTTATCTATAAAGTAGTTAGTCTAATATATTTGTTTGAGCTGTTCTTAAAATCACAGATTCGCATATGAAAAAAGTGATCATATTTATTTGTATTAAATTTTTTTTTCTCTAAGCATCTGTCATTTTTGTCGATACTGTGATGTTGGCAAAATGAATGCCTTAGGAGTTGGAGTCAATTTGTTTTTATAAAAAAAACTAGGTAGTATCTCATATTATAAGGTATCATTAAAAATAATACTTCACAAATTTGTTTTTATAAAAAAAAACTAGATAGTAGTATCTTATCTTATAAGGTATGATTAAAAATATTACTTCATCGCTTAATAATTGAAAATGAAAAAAACAATAATTCATAGATAGGTTTTTGCATTTCAGTTCAAAATGTTCTCTTCATAATCACAAACAAGAATTCATTTACTCCCTATGCATATTTGATGCTTCCTTATTAATATTAGGTTTAAAAATTGAAATTCGATTGAAATATTCGTAGCTCAGACACTATAGCATTAAATAGGATAAAGTTGAAAATCAAATGTAGTGTTACTTAATCTTGGAAACTTTCTTTTTTTCAGGCCCATTAGATTCACAGTAGAAAAAACAAAGGATTATTGGCTGTGTAATTGTAAACAGACCAAGCTTAGACCTTTCTGTGATGGCACACACAAAAACAAAGATATACAAGAAGCTAATGTTAAAATTTAATTTTAAGCAGAAACAAAATATCGATTATACTCCCTTAGATAGTTTATAGGACCCACTATGTGATTAAAATTGTACAAAGATAAAAATTTGTTTCTGTAGATTTTACCCTGAAAATAAAACATGTTTTTAGTTAACATGTTTATTGCCACATCACCCATATCTGGGTGACAAGTATGCTTCATGGAGCCCAGTCACCCACGTACAGGTGATACTCTTGTTTGAAGTAATAGGATTTGAGTTGGATTTTAAAAGGAATTTTATGGTATGACCACTATTATGTAATTATAAGATGGGGAACATAAAAATACTAAAAAGATACATACAATACCTTTTATTAATTAAGCCCAAAAACTTGTCTATTTCTCATTTTAAAACAAAGTTCTTTGCAATAAATAGAATATATATTATATAATCATATTATATGAGATCTAAGAATATAACATTCAAGTTATATTGTTTATATTACTACATGTCAATTGGTAACATTACAGCACATTGAGAGTCAGTACCAATGAGAAACAAATGAATTGAGCCAGGTGAAATGTGTTATAAGATCTAAAAAAAGCATAAAGTCAGACTAATTATTGATAGGTACTACATAAATACTTTATTAATGCATACATGTATGTATGTATATACTATATTACGGTCCCCAACTTATGCCAGGATATACCAGTTCGAGGAGGCAGTCTTCTCCCGGTGATGGTCAAGGGGCGAGCTAAGGGGGTTGAGGCTGCGCCGCACGCTATCGTCACTCTAGCGCGCTGGCACCAGGAGGACGGAGCGGCCCGTCGGCGACTGCGGACTGCGATGCGGTTCGCATTTTCGTCGTCCGGTCGGCGGTGTATCGCGTTCCGACCCGGCAGGCTGATTCTGGCCCAGCGGGGTATCCCGGAACACCAGTGGCATCGCCCAGGCGGCCTGGTAGGGCCGCCGTACCGCGAAGACCGACGTCGTTGGTCGTCGACTATCGCCTCGACGACCCGTCGGTCGGGCGTCCTCAGGGTGGCGCCGCGTGTCTGGTTGTAGTGCTGACCGCGGGAACCCCCCTACTCTGACCGGGTTCTGACCCCGGACGGAGATCAGACGTCGGGTGTAAGAGTGCAGGGGAGTCGTTTAGTGGGTGGGCCCTAAAATCCTTGGGCCCGCGATCTGCTCTCAACACCTGCAGATCGTTGAGTCTCACATACCCCGCGCGCCCCTTATGCGCGGTAACCTCGTAGGTGGTTCGGCCCCGGCCCGGAAAAAAAAACAAAAGTATATACCAGTTCAAAATTCGCCACACATTCAGTTGCAGGATAATTCTTAAGATTGTAGTCTCAACAAATGTTTATTTCTACACAGTGAATACTTGCAAACCATAATTAATTGTAATGGATTTGTTACTGTTAGGCATTGCCGAACCAGTTAACTTTTCTAATCCTTTCTTTTGTGCTGTTTTACATTTTTGTACTTTTTGCTTAGAACATATTTTAAGGTCGTCGTGGCCTAAAGCATAAAACGTCCGGGGCATTCGAATCTAGCGATGCAACGGTATTCGAATCCCGCAGGCGGGTACCAATTTTTCTAATCAAATACGTATTTAACAACTGTTCACGATTGACTTCCACTGTGAAGGAATAACATCATGTAATAAACATCAAACCCGCAAAAAATATGATTTACGTACTTACTAGTGGTAGGACCTCTTGTGAGTCCGCACGGGTAGCTACCACTACCCTAGATACTTCTGCCGCAAAACAGTAATGCGTTTCGGGTTAAAGGGTGGGGCAGCTCTCGTAACTATACTGAGACCTTAGAACTTATATTTCAAGGTGCGTGGCGCATTTACGTTGTAGATGTCTATGGGCTCCAGTAACCACTTAACACCAGGTGGACCGTGAGCTCGTCCAACCATCCATATAAAAAACAAATATTATTATTATTTCATACAGAAACTTGCTCTGCAGTCATTCACAACAAACTAAATTTTTAATCATTTCACCTGAACCATACTACGAGACATTCTGGTGAGCATATTTCACATCTCCCATACCATTGTCAACAGGGCAAAGCGTGTCCTCAACAGATGACCCGAAAATATGGATAAAAAATGTGAGGAGTGCACTTTATGAAAAACCAGCACTAATGATCATGGTATCGAAGCAGCATCCGTCATTGACGACTGAGTCCTTACATTTTAAATAAAAAACAAGCGAACCAAAGTCCGTTGGAATTTCCAGGAGTATCTGAGACAAAGTGTTCTACGCCGAATCCTATCGAAGACCTTCGTAGCATTATCAAGGTTCAAAATTAGATCTATTTCTTTCAATAGGATTAGGCTACTAAATTCACAACATGAATTTGTTGATGATGTTGTCAACAACACCGATTAACATATTCGTATTTTTTTCGTCTCGAGAGCCGAACCTCTTACGAAATCTTCGCGTCTGGGCGCGCGTATGTGGGACCAGTCTGCAGATGTTAGAAGCGGACCGCGGGAATTTAGGACCCTACCCGCTAAACGACTCTCCTCGACTCGACACTCTTTCCCCCGACATCCGATTTAAGTCCGGGTTCAGAACCCGCCTGCCGGGTCGGAACGCGATATGCCGCCGACCGGGCTACTCTTCCACAGTATGATGTTTAAGTATGTATTTAAGGACCGGGAAAAATAGTAGAGATAATGGATTTCATAACAGCTGCCCGAGCTCCTCCAAAAGAGACCTAACAACTCAAGAGCAGCTGCTTCGCAAATGAATCTACTACCGGATCAGAATAGCGAATTGCTGAGAAAATCCGTCGAGAAACACAGTGGGCTGATGCATGGGTTAAGTTGCACATCGAACTCTTTGCCGAGCTTGAAGAGTACGGTTAGCAGTCCCTATGCCTATAGTCGGATTTTTAATTAGACGAAGCCAGCTGACAGTAGCTTATGTCACTTTGTGAAATAATGTTGCTATATTTAAAGTAATAGTGATGCGTTCAGTTCTCGTTCAATCACATGAATGAACAATGAGTGTGAAGAGTTAATCATTAATTTCAAACTATAAAAGAATATTATTTATATTTTACAATAAAATTGTATTAAAGTGCTCCAATATATGTTACTAGTAGTACGTAACTACAATCAGTTTTTTTATTTTCATTACCTACCTATAATTGTTATATTTTATACGTCTACAATTTCAACTATATGATGTATTAGAAATAGGACAGTCTTACAAGCTTCATCGCAATGTTTTTCTTAATGTTTAAAACACTCGATATTCAGTACAGGTAGATACTATAGGAACATAATATTTCGTCGAAAACTCGTTGGTATGTACAAAGCACGCCTAAAATTCTAACCCCGTACCCGATATCGGCAATTCGGCACACCAACTATTCACTAGACAATCGAGGCAATTTCATTAATGAGGAGTTTTTTCAATCGTTCACTTTGTCACAACACTATTTTTATTTCATAAAAAACTGACAACACAGTAAACGTCAGTTGACTTCATCTAATAAAAAATCCGACTATAGTGTTAGAGTTTAAGGCGTCTAATGCAACTGTTATTGGATCTGATGTATCTGTAAGGTCGTGTCATCTCATCTCATTTCATTTAATTTCATGCCAATTGATTAATGTTTCAAATATAACTAATCAACTTAATTTCACTCCATATTATTTTCATAAAAAATAATACAAAAGGTTAGGCTGTATGATATGATACCTCTGGCTTTCCAGTTGGAAAATAGAACTATTGTCAATTCATGTCACGTTGTCACTCTTGTCATATGTAAATTGCCCGTCGTACTTCATTGGTCGGACTCGGTAGAGTAGAAGTTTTGTACATAAAGTGCCGACGTGCGACTCTTTAGAAAAATCTCATTTCCAATTTGATCGCTTTTTTACATATTTGACTATTCAGAAATATATCTGAAGCTATAAACAAATTGGTGGTAGCGTAGTGATTTAATTTAAATTAATAAACATAATAATGGAAGGTGAAATGAAATTGTTCACGCGCGAAGAACTGAAGTCCCGGTCTACGCGTGCTGACGCCGTACTAATTATCCACAACGAAGTCTACGACGTCACAAAATTCCTCCTCGAGGTAAATTTGATTACTACCTTGCACCAAGTTATTCTGGTCTATTTATTAAATATAGTTCCAAATTTGAAATAGTATAATGGTCGAAGTATATTTTCTCGTACAGTAAATTAGGGAATGCAGGCTAGTGCTTCCGAATCTATGTAATAATATGTATAAATGTATATAAAATTCATTATAAGATGAGGAAACTGTCCACAAGTAATGCTCTTTGCAGTCTGATCGTGTAAAGTATTTCAGAATGCACTTAAATCTTTGCTTGACTCAAAAACACCATATTAATACTAGATAGGCCGTGAGCTGGTCCACCCACCTAGCAAGAAAAAAAATAACATACTTAAATTCTACAACTTTTTCCTTATGAATGTTGCAATTGCAGAATATCAGCGACTCAATATTTATCTTATCTTTAGGAATGTAATTGAATAGTTTTATAATAATTGTATTTAATAATTTGTAATACTAGTAAAGTAAAAGTATAGTATGATATCAACTGGCTAGAGTAGTTAGAGCCCCTTAAAGGCTAGAATAGTTAGTTAGTGACACAGTAACTAGAGCCTCTTAGCTTCTGGGTCATGATTTGTGGGTTCAATTCCCACATCAGGCAAACATTAATGTGACAAATAGGTTGCTTCCTTTCATGTGAATATTAAATATCTGTGTATATACAGGGTATCCCAAAAGGTAAAATATCTTGACATGAGGGGAAAGAGTTTTGTGACCAGCCAGTGGGAAAAAATTATCATTCTAAATAGAGTAGTACTAACCACTTTATAGAAAGTGGTACTTAAAAATTAATTAGTCCGAGCCGAACCTTTTGTCACTGTGACTAGAATATTGAATTTTTTTGTAAGTTTGAATACTGTTTTGGTCTTGCAAGAAGCTAAACTAGTTGTTGCAAAATGAAGTAAATATTTTTAATTTTTTTATTGCCCTTTTATGAATGGTTACTGTCACCCATGGACTTCAGCAATGCCAGGGGCAGAGCCAAGCTGCTGCCTACCACTTAATACTCTCCACAAGCCTCGTTTGAAGAATGACATAGCCCTCGGAAAACACTGTGGAGGGGAGCTCATTCCATAGCCAGATGGTATGTGGCAAAAAAGACCTCTGGAAACGCGCTGTGGATGACCGCAGTGGCTCCAAGTAGTATGGATGAACTCTACTCCGGTGACGGGCGGTGAGATGGTAAAAACGAGACGTTGGTATCATCTCGAACAATTCCTCAGAGCACTCCCCATGGAACATGCGGTACAAAATACAGAGGGAACCGAAGTCCCTTCGCAGACCCATAGGCTCCAAGCGATCCGTGAGAATGGGATTATCGACAATCCGAACGGCTCTCTTCTGTATGGAGTCGAATGGAAGAAGCTGGTATTTGGGAGCCCCGGCCCAGAGATGGGAGCAGTACTCCACGCGAGGCCGGACTTGTGCTTTATAGAGCAAAAGTCTTTGTCCAGACGTGAGGTACCGCTTCGCTCTGTTGAGGACTCCCAGCATTTTGGACGCCAACTTGGCTTTGCCTTCCAAATGACTCCGAAATTGGATATCGCTCGAAATGTCGACCCCAAGTATCCCGATACTCCCGTAAGTTTGCAGGGACACTCCTTGGAATTGCGGCGCCATGACAAAGGGGTCCTTCTTCGCAGTGAACGCGCAAACTGTGTCTTTATCGGGTTAAATTGAACCAAGTTCAATTCACCCCATTCGGAGACTCGCCCCAGAGAGTTCTCCACTTCAGACATAAGTTTTGATCGTCTCTCTTGCACCACGCTCCGAAAGAGACTCTGATGGCCGATATATCGCGCATCCTCCGTTCTGTCATCTGCATAGCAATGCATGCCATCAATAGACAGCATGTCATTGATATACAGGATGAAAAGCGTGGAGGAGAGCACTAAACCTTGTGGAACGCCAGCGTTAATGGTCATGGTATCAGAGCAGTCACCGTCTACAACGACCGTGACGCTCCGCCCATCAAAAAAACTAGCGATCCACTTGCAGAGACCCTCAGGGATTCCGTAAGATGGTAGCTTCGATAGAAGTGCCCTATGCCAGACCCTGTCGAAGGCCTTCGCGATATCAAGGCTCACAGCAAGAGCCTCGCCCTTGCTCTCCAAGGCTTCAGCCCACCTGTGAGTAAGGTATACAAAAAGATCGCCAGATGAGAGACCGTGACGGAAACCGTACTGTCGGTCACTGGCGATCCTCCAGATACTTCAGGAGTTGTATATTTATTATTCGCTCCATCAACTTGGAAAGCAAGGAAGCTATCGCGATAGGCCTATAACTCGATGGGTCCGACCGGTCACCCTTCTTGGGGATAGGGTGGACGTAGGCGGTCTTCCATGAAGACGGAACCCTGTTAGTGCAATAAGAGGGGCGATACAAACGCGTTAGCGCAGGCGTCAGCTCAGAGGCGCACGTTTTCAGAACTACTGCAGGGAGACTGATCGGTGCGGAAAGGGAAGAGCTCTCCCTCTCTCGCTCCGCCGCCTCCTTCTGCGAGATAATAATAATAATAATAATATTTATTGAAGCCTCTTAAAATACAAACACGTACAAGAATTCTTAACACTAGTATAATAATATACATGGCTTTTTTTATGAGGTATACAATAACAATATTCCCTGATGGTGGACTCGCAGAAGTCGAGCATCGCCTTCCAGGACGCGTCGCTGCCGAGCATCGTAGCCACGACGCGCGGCAGCGAGAGGTCCTCTCCTATGACCGCGACGAGGGCGGCGCGTTGTTCGTCGAATCCAGAGCAACGCGCCACTGTATGTTCCGCTGTGTCTTCCTCGTCGCGGTCCGCGCAGTGGTGGCACTGTGCCGTCGGTTCCCTTCCGGCTATCTTGAAGAGGTACCGGCCAAAACACCCATAGCCGGTCAACATCTGCGTCAGCCGGAGGGTGAGGCATCCGCGGTCGCGGCCAACCCAGTCCGCGAGAACCGGGCGGACCGCCTCGACGGTACGGAGGCCGGCCGACAGGTCCGCAAAGTGGCGAGACCACGCCTCCAGCACGGACCGCCGAGATTGGAGCCTCCGCGCTCGAACTACTCCTTCGCCAAGGCGCCCTTCCCCCCTAGAGTGGAGATCGCTACGCCACCTGTAATCGGCAGCGAGCGCCTCCGCCTCCAGGTCCCATGGTGGCGCCCCGGCGAGCAAGCACGCCGCCTCGAAGGAGACGCCGTCTGGCCCACTCGACTTATGGACGTCCAGGAGTTGGAGCTCCCGTCTGACTGCACACTGCGTAAAGCAGATCTCAGGCAGGGAGCTATCACACCGGGGGATGTTCGGTGGTGTGGCACCCCCGTCGTCCATGGTCGAGTTCGAGGCGAAGAGTTTGACCAGAAGGTCAGCCTTCTCTTTCGCGCTATGGGCCAAACTATCATCGGACTTGCGCAGTGGTGGGAGACTAGACCTGCAAGTTTCCTTCTGCAGCTTTGGCGAGCGACCAAAAAGCACGGCTCCTAGAGGGATAGCTATTTAGTCGCTCGCCAACTCTAGCAACGTGCTCCGACTTGGCCTTGGCAATAACCTTGTAGGACCTGGATGCGGCGTTATATTTCCGCCTTTCCTCTGAGATGTTAGGATCCTGACGTCTCCTGGCATTATCCCATGCCACGTATGCGGACCGCTTGAGGTGTGCAGCATCCCTGCTGGCATTGTTATACCACTACTCTACTGCGACCCCCAACGGGCACCTCAGAGGAGGGATTAAACAATTCCATCCCCTGGAGCACCACGTCTTTAAGACGGTCCGCACAGACGTCAGGATCAGCAGAGGAAAAGCAGAACCGCCCTCATGGGTAGGATGCGTAAAATTCACGCAATCCACCCCAATCTGCTGACATATACTTCCAAACTCTTCGATACCCGGTCGTCGTTCGACGACCAGGACGAGAGAGCGGTACAACAGCACGGATAAGGCAGTGATCAGACGATCCAAATGGAGCGTCGACCACCACACTGTATCCGGCCCGATCCGTGGTCAGCAGAAGGTCCAACAGAGAAGGTTCGTTTTTTTTTTTTATTGCTTAGATGGGTGGACGAGCTCACAGCCCACCTGGTGTTAAGTGGTTACTGGAGCCCATAGACATCCACAACGTAAATGCGCCACCCACCTTGAGATACAAGTTCTAAGGTCTCAAGTATAGTTACAACGGCTGCCCCACCCTTCAAACCGAAACGCATTACTGCTTCACGGCAGAAATAGGCAGGGTGGTGGTACCCACCCGCGCGGACTCACAAGAGGTCCTACCACCAGTAATTACGCAAATTATAATTTTGCGGGTTTCATTTTTATTACACGATGTTATTCCTTCACCGTGGAAGTCAATCGTCAACATTTGTTGAGTACGTATTTCATTAGAAAAATTGGTACCCGCCGGCGGGATTCGAACACCGGTGCATCGCTTCAACAGGAATGCACCGGACGTCTTATCCGTTAGGCCACGACGACTACAAACGTGCCCCTGGGACATATCTGGGACAAGGGTGGGCTGTGTCACCAGCTGGGAGAAGCCGTAGGCCAAGGCGAAATCGTAGGCAGTCCGACCCGGGAGGTCAGTGGTTCTGGACCCCAACCACTCTTGGTGGTGAGCGTTAAAGTCTCCAAGGACCACCACCTCCACAGATGGGTATTGCTCAAGCACGCGGTTAGTCCCCTCTTGCACATGCTCAATCAGAGCTGAACCTGCATCACTGCTGTGAGACCTTACAGGCAGGCGTAGATTTGGGTACAACCCCCGTGATCCACGCGCAGGCCCCAAAAGGGACAGGTCCCGTTGTTCGAGGCCTCGTAGACGGCGACAACAGACATCAGCCCGGACGATAAGCTAATATAAAGCGTATTAAAAGAATTGTTTGTGGCGAGTCCGTCGTATAATTTTACATTTGGCGTCCCCCTATTTCTCATGAGATGTCTGCTTTTATTTATATCACGTTTCGTGGTGATAATATGTATATGTTACATATATGTAATTAAATGAGTTAAAAAAATGAAGAACAATGGTTATGAATATGTAGTACGTAGATACTATCATATCATACGTCATACGATCGTACAATAAGCACCTGAAACAGCAATGTAGTAATGAAATTACGCTTATTGTATGTCGTAATAACCTACCTAACAGAAGATCTGTCATCTACAAGCGTTTTCGAGGTCACGTCAAGGTTCATGTGTAAACTTCGACCCGCAATGATTACGTTCGGCTTTGGCACACATTTTTAACTATTACTTACAATGAGGCGTGTTCTTGTGTAAGTTTTTTTTTATCTAACAGGCCAAATTAACAATAGACAGATCTATATAATGCACCAAATTTGTTGTAATTTTTTCGCATTACAAAGCTAAAATAATGCACAAGAGATAAACCGTTATATAGTTTTAATTGTTATCTTTCCCTATCTTACCTACAGCTCTCAGTATGACGAACTGTTTATTTGAGTAAATTAGCACTTGTCTACACAAAACTGTTAAAACCCATAAGTACTATAAAATGTGTAAGAGCGCCTTTTAAAGTATGTTTTGAAGATATCAAAAAATGAATTAGTTATATGTGTCGTATATCTCATATGCTTCTATTTAGCACGGATTGATATCAGCGTCTGGTTCTACAAAGAAATGGCAAAATATAGCTTGTAATATTGCTTTCCCTTGCGTAGGCATCTTCATTATTTTCTCATGGGTATCCCGGGAAATAAAATTTGTATTTATTAGAATTATATAAGCAATATAGTGAAATGCGTTCGATAATAAGTAGAAAATTTTATAAAAAAACTTCATTTAAATTTACCGTTCATAGATTATCACATCAATATTCTCTCAACAGGGATTATTCCATGTGCCATTAACTCAAGCATTAATGGAATTCCAACATAACACAGATGATCTCATTTCATCCGGCAGGGTGGCGGCCCGACGCCGAGGAATTTTTCATTTCGCTTCGTGTTTGAATGCGATAGCTTCATAGCGATGGCTGTGACCTATATTGAATAACATACATACATATACAATCAACGGGACTCACCCTCCGACTAATGACCGAAGGAATTTCATAATGGATTGGAATGGAACAATGGAAAACAATGGATGGCAGAAACAGGACAAGCAGTACCAACTCGTGCCGACAAATCACACACCTACCCTGCCACCTGCACTAAGAAGAGGAGGAACCAGAGGTTCGGTGACGAAATGGTACTGTTGCAATTTTACTGCCAGGAATGGATCACGAGGAAGTTCAAGAAGGCCGAAGTCAAATACCTAACCGACTCCAATGATTAATGAAAGCGATGTTCATTTAAGCGCTAATGCGCTTCTGTTTACATGCTCGTTGAACATCTGAATTCTTGATTGGACCATCCAGTTACAAACAAAGCCACAGCTTGAGAAACGAATGTACAGAATTCTATTTCTGTTATGAAGTATCGTTTTGACGCCTTCTTTACTTGAGGATGGATTAGAAATTTAGATTCCTACATTCTCCATCATTCATCTGCATTCCTCGTGTACAAAGTTGCTTGAATGGCTAACCTAAGGAATCAAAGTCAATAGGTTTTAAATTAAAAGTAAAAGGAAGGCAACATGTGTTCCACACAGTCTAATGATTGCTGTGACATGTTCTTCTTCAGACGAGATTTTAAAACAGTTCGCAATGTAGGTAGCATCTGGGATGACTATGCATCTGGCAGCATTGACGCCCATGAGAGACGGATAAGGCTGTATGCTTCTCCGTAATCATAATAAAACAAACTACGCAAAGAACCGTTGAAGCAGTGCTTACTGTTATCGAGATATGATTCTGGGTGTTTTAGTACCATGTGTTTACGTTTTCAAGAACGATTCCAATACACTCGATAGGTGTTAGCGAGTCCTCTCAGGTTGAGCTCCATGAGCTCACCTGCCCGTCCGCGCATAGGTAGTTAGAATAGCCCTTTAGGCGATCAACGGTTAGGTAGGGCAAAATATATATATTGAAGTTACGATCATAAATAATACACATAAATTAGTTGTTACGATTACGGATAATTAAATAATCTTTAAAAAATAAGCAATTAGCGGTTCGGGACTACTGTTTCTGATTTATCTAACTAAACCGATTATGAAATGTGTAATCATTACGCAGTAAAAAAACAAGGTTGTTAGTATGAACGGTCTGTGTGGCAACTTCATTTCGATGTGATGAATGTGCATTATTGTTGTTGTTTTGTATTTTGTCAACGATCGCCACGTTATACATCTAAATTACAAAAAATCACGTTGAAATTGAGTCACCCGTTATGGATTAAACGAAAAGTAGAATCTCAAGTAAGCCATTTCAAGTTGCAATGACGCGCATTATATTTTACGCTTGCTGTGTCAATAAAAAAGAAGCACGTTCGTTGTACAAAAGAGATTACTTCAATTTAATATAGAGTTTGATTTACATAAGAGATCATTTTTCAGCACCCTGGCGGTGAAGAGGTACTTCTGGAGAAAGCAGGTCAAGATGCTTCCGAGCCGTTTGAGGACGTGAGCCACAGTTCTGATGCCAGGTACCTTTTGAATTTTGACACTGATACACTGATTTAGAGTATTACAAGTTTTAATTGTGTTTTTATTTATTTATTGCTAAATGGGTGTACGAGCTTACGGCCCACCTGGTTGTTAAGTGGTTACTGGTGCCCATAGACATCTACAACGTAAATGCGCCACCCACCTTGAGATATAAGTTCTAAGGTCTTAGTATAGATAAACGGCTGCCCCACCCTTCAAACCGAAACGCATTACTATTTCACGGCAGAAGTAGGCAGGGTGGTGGTACCTACCCGTACGGACTTACAAGGGGTCCTACCACCAGTAAAAACTGAAACTGGAATGAGCTTCAGAGAAATGAAAATCCTACCTGACAATCATGTGGCATATCAGAAACACAAAGTGTTTTGTGGTGTTTTTAGCATGCGATTGCGATCTCATGGTCTCTCATTGTGAATAGACGAGGGTAGAGGAGTACGTAGCAAAGAGTCGACAGCGGTAGACCGAAGAAGTTGCGGTTTCATATTCATATTTCCTGATTAATAACCAAACTTAGAGATTTTCATGACTTTCGTACCTCTAAAGCATTAAACAAAAAACAGTGAGTTGATTTTTCTACTGAAATTTTCCCGGCTCGTATTCCTGTATCCTAAAGAACACTGCTCAACGTCGGTTACTGTAAGAGTTTTTTAACGAATATTCACTACGAAATAGTTTACTCAACGCCTTCACTGTGTGCAAGGTCGACAACCTTAGTGTCCGCGCTTAATGCCGCGACACATTTAAGTAAAATAGTTTCTTCAGTCAGCCATTGTTCGACTAGAACCGATGCCGATTTTTAAATATAAAAAGCGGTAATTGTGTCATGATCTCTGCTCTTATCAATTGATTATAATTACAGCTTTCGAGTGTAAAAAATAAAACATACTATAAAAAATAAACGTGAACAAATCGACGTCGTGTTTATTAAAATCGTGAGGCTCCGTGCAGAATATGATCAAAGATGGAGGATATAGCGCTTACCTAATTCTAACAATGCAACTTCAGTTTGTATGTCTCAAGGTGGACAGTGTCTATTGTCTCCTTCAGTAACCAGCTGGTGTCGGGTTATGGGCTCCTCTGCACATCAGCGGCGATACGAAAATAAGTCATTAATATAGTTTGTAAAAACATGAGTACAGTGGACCGATCATTATGACGAACCTATGCCCAGTAGTGGATATCTTTCGATGGAGATTACCTCTAAAGAAGAGGGTTTTACGGCAGGTAATAAACGATAAGTCAAAACCGAGCAAGAGAAATATGCACTGTGATATCAGCTTAATATTATAATGATCGATCGCCATTGATAAGTTAACGAACCTTATCGTTCGTTATCCGAATGAGGATGTTTGAGTAAATTAAATTAATAAACGTGCTTGGTGCGAGTTTTTTAACGTTATCGGTCGCGTAAAAGTTCACTCAAATTTGTATGTCTTTGGTACACCGCCTCTAGCGGCAAACGTAGGCAAACGTTCCAACTCCATACAAATTTCAGTTAACTTTTACGCGATCGAGAACGATAAAATACTCGCACTAAACACACTTGATCACGAAAACAAAATACATATCTACTGACTCTCACAGGTAATCGAAACCGGATCCCATGGCTCAGTAGTCGCCGTCTTTTACCACTCAACTAAAATTGTCAACCATCATTAGCATCCCAGTCGTCCACTGCTGGACATAAGCCGACAACATTTGATTTGAATAAATTGACAATAAACGATATTATATGTTACTAGGTGACCCGGCGAACTTTGTTCCGCCTTAGAGCCAATAAATGAGCAGACTTTTGATTTTATCAAGGTCAATTTTTTATTTGTCCCGGCATGGCTTTCTTAATGATTACCTATCTCGGCACAATGAGCTGATAGAAACTCGAAACAAATACATCAACCGGTCAACTTCAAAATTCTCTTATAATTAATCATAGACTACATTACGTTTAGCTGTCAGTTTCGTTCTGTTATTCCATATTAGTTTAATTTTGTTATACCACGTTTCATGTCACGTCCCACGGGATCGTGATAAAAAGTGTCCTATGTCCTTCTCCTGGTTCTAAGCTACCTCCCCACCAATTTCCAGCCAAATCAGTTTAGCCGTTCTTGAGTTATTAATAGTGTAACTAACACGACTTTCTTTTATATATATAGATTAGGAAACATCATTAAACATTTTCGTGAAGGCAACATCCACGAAATGATTTATAAAATGACGTAGCGATGAATTCCGCTGCGTTTTGCTGTTGAATGCGAGAGTGTATCGCCGGGTCTCGCGCGCCCGCATGCTGATATGATAGGGCAATGTGGAGCATTATGTATTTCATTTTATTCTCATTGTCAACTATCGCCACCGCCCAGTTAAATTGTCTTACAATGTTTTTGTGGCTATAACATTTATAACTTGAATAAACGCACAACACGATGACCATGAATTGCTTAAAACAATACCAACATTTTTTTGTAAAAAAAATAATGGCTCATTATTAACGTGTGATCTTGCTAATCCAAACCATCTGTAATATTCGGTAAAATATGAAGACGAGGCTAGATTGTTTACTATTAGAGACTATTTTAAATCTATTCAGAATCCAATTTTACATGACAACTTTAAGACAGATTTTGCCCTTTGTCCTGAACTTGGACTAATGACTGAATTTTTTATATTTTACAGAATGCCTCTCAGTTCTGTCTGCTTATTGGCATATTCCTCTTCTAACTTCCATTGTTGTTTTTCTATCTTTAGCAACTCTCCCCTAGTTAAGAAAAACAGACTAATAATATAATGATTACATAAAGTTTGTGTGTTTGTGCTGCAATTTTAAGTTTTTTTATCGATCGAGTTACTCTTGGACATTGGCCCGCATTAACACAAAACAAATCGGTGAAGTTGCTTTTAATTTCAGATCGTTGATGAAGAAGTACAAGATCGGGGAGTTGGTGGAGAGCGACCGCGTGCAGACCCGAGCCGGCTTCAGCCCGCAGTGGACCAACGAGCAGGCGCAGGAGCAGGGCAAGTGCGTAATCAACTAGCGGACCCACACGCGCGCCTTGTACATAACCGTTCTATAGCTAAATAACGGGAACCCATAACGTACGAACTAAAGGCTTCGCCAAACAACGCGTACTTAGCGCTGCGTTTTAACGTCGCGCTCTATACATGTCACACACATGACTAGATGAGCGCAACGCTCCTTGACGCAACGTAACGCCAAATCATAGTGCCTTTCGATAGAAGTGTGAAAAATTAAAAGTATTAATTAGGATGTCGAGTGATTCAGATGTGGCATTGTATACACATGGGTATTTCCTGACTAATTGTATCAATTTTTTGGGCATTATCCAGTATTTTAATACACATTCACTCGGACGCTAAAATAAAATTTGTAAAAAATTACAACGCCTGACGTCAAAGCGTCGTAACGGCGCGACAGAGCGTTGCGTACTGCTAGCGCTGGCGCTCTGTTTGACGGTATGTTACCATAGTAGTACAACACATCTCGGCGTCATAGCGCGCGTTCTGTTTGACGAAGCCTCTAAGGTTCACTTTGCTTAGTGTTGACCGACGCGTGCCGAGCTGCGTCTAGAGCTCCTAGTGGGGCGTCGTGTATACAACAAAATCGCCTAGAAGTATGTTAACTGTTTTGCATTGAATAAAATATAGCCCGCCAGTACTTTTGACATCGAAAAAGGCTCCTTTAAACATATGCAAAATCTATAAATTTGTATAGTTTTGGTGGTAACTTGGGGGCGGACAACCGTCACCCGACACAATAGAGACTTCGCCCTGTGTCCCACGGCGGGGGCGGCGCGCTCGACCTCTACTCCTTCACCCGACGCAGCGATAAGAGATGCTATAGCATTACATAAAATATGGGCTGTTTATCTTAATGGCGCCAAATGAACAAAATGATGGATACTATAGGGTGACAATCAGTTTTGTATGTTCGTTCCTGTTATTTGGTTAGATTCGTGTCAACTCACTGCACAACTACATCGCAACATAAACATTCAATAAAGAAGGGAATTTGAATGTTGACTTTAAGCGTTGTGAAGTTGTGATTATCACAACTAACTATTAAGAAAATCATTTTTATCCTTCAGCATTGCTTCAGAACAATCCGTTCCTCTTACATTCAAGTACCCTACTCCAGTTGTCATTTCGAGAATGTCCCAGTATATTAGTGAAGTTGTCAGTTTATTTAGAGGCAATGCTGCTAGAATAGTATATTCCTATTACATTATTTTTTTATATTTCCAAATAATAATCTCATTATAAGTATTATACCTGCTCATATTAAACATTTATTAATTAATTATTAAAATAGTTATGTTTATGTTATAATCAACTATGGCTGTGTCCATTTACGTAATAATACGTTTCAAGTCGAATAACTAAAAACAAAAGACTAAATTCTTCTCTCTTAGAACATTCCATTCTTCATTAATAATTTGATTATCCAATTTTTATTAAAATATTTTTGTTGCTTGAAATCATTGTACGGGATAATATATCTATTGGTTTTTGAAAGATTTCCGCTGATGGCGTCTGAAGTACTATAAACTTCCCGTTTCATAAGGAATAAATCTAGAAGAAACTTTAAATCCTACAGAGATAATCTCGTTTAAATGGAAAATTGGATAACCAAAACACTTTATCAGTACACCGTCATTAGAAGCACATGGCTCTGAACATTCGAACACTTACAATTATTACATAATGTAGTAAAAAAAACCATTTACAGTAAAACTCGAGGCCACAATTAAATGTTAACATTAAAATTTTCATGGATAAAATGTAGTTATAAAATCCATGGTTGGATCCATGGTATGAAGTGTATTTAGAATATCGCTTATGAGATAAGTTGCTTATATGCCACGCCTAGTCTTTTCGGTGCTCATTACGTGTATATTTGATCTTTATGTATTCGTAAGTAAATGAATGTACCTAATAAAGTGTATCGCACAAATCTCATTTAGTTTCATTTCGTATGTTCCTTCTCCTTGTTTTGAACGAAGATACATGTGCTTTTTCTGACTTTTCATTTTACACTCCTCATCCTTCTACAACTTATTCATTATTTTATTTTCGATTCATTACTTAGCGTCAACAAACTAGCGGGCTGCACTGAGCACTGATTCAGAAGATAAATTTGTAATTCCCATTGTTTTGCTTATAAATTGGTTAAAAATTGTATGAAATAAAAAATTTAAAGTCAATGGAGCAATAAAAATTATATTCGCTTCGTTAAATGTTTTTGCCGTTAATTGTTGTTTCGCATCATTGATATATAAAAACTCAAGATGCACAGTCTCAAACAAAAGTAGCAATCGAATCTTCAAAGTCACCAAACACTCTGTTTTTAATACGTTAATGTTCCGCATACACAGGTCATATGTTTTTATTACAAGATGCGTCGCTACAAATTTATCTTCAACATAACCTTCAATTGAACTTTTCCGCTCAAAATAGTAACATATTCTCAGATAAATGTACATGTGAGCTGTGTGACTGTGAGCTTAGGACCAGTTTTTTAACGTTCTCGATAGCGTAAAAGTTAACTCAATTTGTATGCAGTTGGAAGAACGTCCCTAGTGGCAAAAGTTCCAACTCTATACAAGTTTTAGTTAACTTTTACACTATCGAGAACATTAAAAAACTCGCGCTAAGCACACAGAGCCTCACTCGACGCTACCGACTCGAGGATCCCAACACTTTTGACAGTTTTCGTGGTCATGGACGACTGATGTTGTTTCTCAAAACTTGTTTCACAGTTTCAAAGTCTCATGTCAAATATTGTACCAGTATAGTATTTTCTAATCCTCACTGCGCGTGACGATATGGTCAGTCAAAAAGGGAAGACTTTGACAAAATGAACAAAAACTTTCCAACTCAATACAAGACAAAATCCCAAGACATTTAAAGTGCAGTTTTGATGTTTATTTTATTAAATGTCTGTCAAATATGTACGCTTTGTCGGCCAGTAGTTTTATCTCAAATTTATACTAACTGGGCAAATTCCCGACACTTCGACCCTTGGAATCTTCGATCAACAATAGTAACTAGATTTCGGGTCGGTGCATAAAATCCGTCTCGTCAAATAACAGCGCACTTGAAATGTGAGCTCTTATTTTGTTTAGTTCACTTCAAACACTGCCAATGTCAACCCGTCTCACAATACCGCAGTGTGTATTCAAAAGTTGCAAAAATAAGGCCCGAAAAAGCAATTTAACGGCCGGAATATCTTACATTCGGTAAGTACATGAAGTATAAACTATATTTTAAGCTTTAAACTTATAAATAATATTAAATTTTGAACAAAATTACCGATTTTTAACCACCGCCACAAATGTTGGCCAAGGCTCAGCCAACACATGGACAAACTTTTGCTTAACAGAACAGTAAATGCATGGAGTAGATTTGTGATGTAATAATTTTTTAAAATTTGTTAGCAGCACTTCAAAATTAGTTGGTTAAAATTGGTTAATGCTGCTTTTGTGTCTGTTTGTTGGACTCTCATTAGATACTTAGCTTTCCATTTTTATTTTAGCTTTCCTAGCAATCACGTGTGCAGAATGGATCTCGATTGTCGCCATAGAAACAAGAGATGACTTTTATAAGCCAGCTAAGATCTCCGCTTATTGACACTGGACATCTTTGCCTTCCGTGCTCACGGCTACTGAAACGTGGCCGAAACATTGTAATAAAAATACCACGCTTGAAACCGTTTAAACGTTGTTTTATTATGTGCACTGGTCGCGAAAACTTAAAAATATATATTACACAAAAACGTAACGCTAATAAAATAATAAGTAATGTATAGATACTAACACACATACATTTCCAAAACATAAAAAGTAAACAACTAAACTTTTACTTTAATTCATTAATAAATTATTTTCGTGTTAAGCGCGACTCCCTTACCTCCTGTAGTAAATAGAAATCGGCATTTCAAGAAGCAAAAATAAATAAAGCAAAACGATGTTAGTTCTCAGAGCAATTAAGGGAAAAGTTACTTTATTTGTTGCTTTTAAGATTGATTTAACATTAAAAGTTGTTTAAAATATGTCTTTTTATTGGTAAGTGACAGGAGTAATTTATTGCTTTGCTCGTTTTATGTGACGAATGATCGTAAGTATTAGATCATGTTTTGGAGATTTGTGACTTTATTACTAGGTGCCATAGTTGTTATTAGTTTGAACGTAAAAGTGTTTCAAAACTTTTTTCTCCGTTTGTTAGTAAACGAATGTAGCTATATAAGTATATATTCACGCGGACAGTTTTTGCTTTAATTTTGTACGTATTCCTTTATCTAGTTACTATTGTTGATCGAAGCTTGGAATCATTACATCATCCCCCAGTCATCTCTACTAATTATATTCAAACAAAGATAGTTTATTTTTTATTTCTGTATTCTAGTAATTTTACTGACGATACCTACTATGTAACAACCACGTTTGTTGTAAAATGTGTTAATTATTACCTAGTCTTGCCATAAATACTGAGACAAAGGAAAAAAAAATTCCATTGCAAATAACATTTATTATTTTTACAGTGTGTTAGTTTAATACATAAATATAAAACAATTTAAAGTATAAAAAGCTTATTTGAAGTGGCCTCCATTGGCTGCAATACGGTCCTTTAAACGTTGAGGCCAGTTATCAATAGAAGCACGCACTCTTTCCATGGGAAAAAATTTCACTGCCAATCGTACGGATTGTTTTAGGGACTCCAAATTATCATGGCGTTTAGAGCAAGCTGTACTCTCTAAAACTAATCATAATCCAGCGGATTAAGATCGGGACTAGACGACGGCCAGTCTTCAGCTCTGATGAAGTCCGAAACTTTCGTTTCCAACCAAGACTGCGTAGACCGAGTTTTATGACCTGGCGCCGAGTTTTGCTGGAAGGACCATTCTTGATTATTGAACATGGTGTTGTTAAGGGGCTTCACTACCTTCCCAAGAATTGTATCTTGCTACACTTGTGCCGATGTTTTGATACCTTTTTCACAAAAGTATGTCTCAGTCACTCCTTCATAGCTAATACCCCACCAAACCATCACTGAAGTCGGATAGTGCCCACGTTGCACTCTGTCGACTAATTGGGAAGCTTCCTTAGAGCTTTGAGCATAAATACGGTCATTGTTTGTTAAAAAGTTACTCAATTGTAAAAAAATTCTCATCCGTAAACAAAATTTTTCTATGACCTCCCTTTGCGTACCGCTTCAGTAGTTGTTTCGATTTTACCACACTATTCTCTTTTAAATTATCAGTTAAGAAATGACCAGTACGTCTCTTGTAGGCTGCAAGTACTAAGTCACCTTTTAAAAAACGCGACATGGTTATAGGTGCTATGTTCATCTCCCGAGATAAAATCTTTTGCTTTCGGACAGGATTTCTTCGAATTCTTTCCCTTACTGCTTTGACCACCTTTTTCGTACGAATACTACGTGGACGGCCAGATCTTTCTCTGTCACAAACAGAGGAGGTCTCATTGCACCTATTAATAGCCCGGTACGCAAACATTACTAATACCAAGCGTATGGAGAGTTTTAAAAATTGCATTTGGCTCCACACCTACTTTGTGTAATGCAATCACAGCGATTCTGTTCTCTTTATCACCCCACTCCATTTTAATATCGCAAAATATTGTACAATGTATTGACGCCAAACTGAGAAAATTCAATGAGCAATCATACAAAAATGACAGATTCAAAATTCAAATGTAATATTTTGTTTATTTTTAATTGTAACAGTATTTATGGCCAGACTAAGTATATATGGTTTGGTCTTAACTCAACTCGCAATTCTAAATAGGAAACTTATTAAATTCATTATATCAATTTAATCATTTCAATATATTTACTGGTGGACCTATTGTGAGTCCGCGCGGGTAGGTACCACCGCCCTGCCTATTTCTGAAGTCTGCCGTGAAGCAGTAATGCGTTTCGGTCTGAAGGGTGGGGCAGCCGTTGTAACTATACTGAAATCTTAGAACTTATATCTCAAGATGGATGGCACATTTACGTTGTAGATGTCTATGGACTCCAGTAACCACTTAACACCAGGTGAGCTGTGAGCTCGTCCAACCATCTAAGCAATAAAAAAACAAAATAAATAAAAAACGTGTAAACCTTAGATGAGCACAGAAGCACTACATCTTTAATTTGAGTATTTTTGTTTTTCTGGATAATTGTTCGATTGATATAATCTAATCTAATGTGCAATGTTGGCGGCAGTTGGAGCTCCTGGCTGACGCCGCTGCTGCTGGGCGTGGCGGCCACGCTGCTCTACAGGTACCTGTTTGTCTAGGCAACACGCTCGCCCGACACTCGCTACTTCACTACTTTGTATTTTTGATATGTACGATGACACGAATTTTATAAAAAAAATAGAACAGCTGTTTCTCGTTACAAAAGCGAAACTCCTATGACTACACGGAGATAACTAATTTCCATTCCGCTTAAAACTCGTATAGAATAAAATTCGATACTACTCTTTTACTTTGACTAGGCTCAAAGGAGTTTCACTTTTCTAAATGATAAATTAAAAAAGCGCGGGTTTGTTGACATTGCGCTGATAAGTCAAACTTTTGTTGTCTTATTGTCAAATATTAAAGTATTTATTTAATCTCTTGATAATAATATTGTAATTTAAGGTAGTTTGAACAAAGCTATCGCGATCATCAAAACCAGTTCTTAAACGATAATTTATTGTAAAATTTCATAATAGTTTAAACCTCCGTGTTGGTCGTACACGTCGAATGGCATTTCGAAGCAGTGCGAGTACAACACAAACCTTCGTTAGCATAGTTATTGTAACGCAAACGATCCCTGTGACGAGCATTTTCAATTCCATTTAAAAGTCTGGATAAAATATGTAAAGAGACCGAACGGATGTAAACCGTAGATTAAATAACAGATGTAACAAAAAGATTTTGGATAAGATCGTATTTACATTTTGTAAACAGAATGCTTGGGCTCAAAAAAGAAGGTCAATTTAATTCCGTCCTAACACCGATGTCCCAGTTAGACCTCCGCCCCATCCTGCTCGTAGGTACTGGATGTATGCACGCCGCGAGCGCAGTGCCGACACCGGTCTGGTCCCGCGGGGCTACTCCACTCTAACAGAGCGTGTATCTTGTCTCCTCACGGTCCATTTGTTTATTGACAAACTAATAACCGCTACAATTTGACCAAAAGAGTTCGACGAGAATTGTGAGATTTTGGAAACAAATCTTTTTGTTACATTTCACATGAATATTGAACTATGTTGCAGCAAACCTAATATTCATTTTATGCATCAGTAGCTAAGCAGAGATTTGCTAACAAATTATGAACTGACTATTGGGTGCATGAATGTACTGCGGTCACGCTCTCAACTATTTTTTGTATTTTTATAACGCCCTACTGATGTCACTTGAAAGCCATTTATTTATCAAATAAATAGATAGATATCTGTAAACATAACCCTATACCTCGCTCTCAGTTGTTTTAATCATCGACACCATCAGTGTGCTTAGTGCGAGTTCCTTAACGTTCTCGATAGCGTAAAAGTTAAGCCAATTTTGTATGCAGTTGGAACAGCGCTCCTAGCGGCAAACGTAAGCAAACGATCCCATTCCATACAAATATGAGCTAACTTTTACACCATCCAGAACGTTAAAAAACTCGCACTAAGCACACAGAACCGATGGAAACAGGCCTGCCACCAATTTGGTTCATGAATACAATTTTTATATTTTAATTTAGTAATTGTGTAAAATTATATATATATGTATGTATATCTTTACGTATGTTAAGTATGCATGTAAAAAAAATAGGAAAAATCCATGCAATGTGTATGGTTAATAAACATTCAAAGGGCATCTACAAGTGTACAGTGTGCTTAGTGCGAATTTTTGATCTTCTCAATCTTCTAGACCTAGCGGCAAACGAAGAGAAACGGTTCCAACTCCATACAAATTCGAGTTAACTTTTACGCTATCGAGAACGTTAAAAAACTCGCACTAAGCACACTGCACGCGGTTGTGGCTATAGCCACCAATAGCAGATCAACAAACATTTACGATTTGATTATATTTTTAATATTTTTACAAGTTTTCAAGCCGATATTGCCTTATTGCTATGTAGCTTAAGCTAAGATCCGGTTTAACTTTTAACCCATACCTTTAGACAATAGTAGGGGAGCCCACGATGCTAAATGGAGACTTACTTGAGCGTCAAGATACCTATTGGGTTGTAAAGCTTAGATAATAAAAAGAAAAAAACTGTTATTTAATGTATACCTTTTGATCGGTCAGATTTTCTAAGAGGATGTTAAGTGAACCTAAAAGCTCTCAAAAACCTGACGATTTGGATGTTACGCAAACTCGAGGCTATTATTAAAATGTGCAAAAAATTCGCCATTTTGAAATACTCAAGCGCATCAGATTAATATACATATTATTATATGGTTCATCTTTATGTCCTAGACGTGCTGTCTCTTAATCTCACGATAATTTGGACTAATTTGCTTAATATGACGATGAAATAAAACATCTTTATACCTAAATGAAAAGCTCCGGAATTGCATAAAAATAAAAAGGGTGTGTTTTTAAGAATACTTGTATTTATAACATAAAAAAGGAATACGGACGCCGGAACGCAGTACGCGACTGCACGCATTAAACTTTAACGACGAATTTTTGTTACTTTGGCTGCTGGAAATCGTCAGATTAAATAATATTTTTCGATAACCTTGAATTATTATATGACGTAACCCTCCCCTTTCTTTACGTCACTCAAATTGTCGGATTAATGAAATAGGTATACACTTATTAGCATATAATGTTCTCGGCCTATCTTAATCTGACGATCTGACTGATCGAGAATTTCTTATGATCAATTTTCTTTTACTAAGCTGATCCTTTATCCTTGACGGGCGGCTATATATATGGGGCTCATATTTGGTGGAGGTCCTTAACTGGGTACAAGGTACCGCCCTGTATCTGCCGCGCTTTAGTAAGTCCCGAAATTACGCACGGAATCCCCTATTACAAGCGATTCGCGTGACTTACAGACGGCTCGCCTTGTTACCAGCTTCTAACATTCAATAGGTGAATTTGGGGAGGGGGGTTGTAATATTTATGATTAAGCAAAACATTACATACATTTTATAACCGAAGAACCGTGACGCTTAAAATAGTAAGAAATTTTATTGTTTATGTGGATAAGGGTATTAGAAATAGAATATAGGTGCTGATTTTGATGTTTAGTTACTAAGCAAAGTTTTGTGTTCATGTTTATGGGTGAACCTCAGATTTCAGGTTAGATTTGACGTGAGCACTACCAAAATGTTATTATTAAAAATGTGAAAATGTTTCCTTAAGTTTCAATTGGTTGTTGGTAACACATTTAATAAAAAACAGCAGTTTTTTATATAATCTATTTATTTTTACTACTTTTATTTTAACCTTGCACAAAAAATAAGTAAATTTTAATATTCCCTCTATTCAAAACCACATAAAAATAAGAACCGATGTCCATTGAAAAAACTAAGAATTATTTCCGAAATGTGTTATAAACAGACATTAAATGTTTATTTCATTCATTATCATCGAAGCGACGATTCACAAAATAAAAACAATGTTAAAGAAGTAAAAAATAATATTTTTTATTATATACATATTATTATATGCATTTCAATTAACAGATGTGCGTCGGCTAAATATTATACACATGAGTAATATTACTCCGACTACGTCGGTAAATTTAATAAACATTATTTTTGTTACTGAAACATAAACAAGTTGAATACGTATGATGCCATACGACTGTGCACAAAACAATCTTTATTCTTCGAAATAATAAACGTTTCATATTTTTTTTAAACATCTAAATGCGATATTAGTTGTTTAATATGTGTGTATACTAGCTGCTGTACACAACAAGATAAAAATAAAT
The DNA here is from genome assembly GCF_030269925.1 of Bombyx mori. NCBI lineage: Eukaryota > Metazoa > Arthropoda > Insecta > Lepidoptera > Bombycidae > Bombyx > Bombyx mori. Next base: position 340,729 of record NC_085121.1, read on the forward strand.
AAAATTAATTAAGTTCGAGATCAAAAACAAGACGAGCGCAGCTTTCAGCGTTGGACATCTAAAATTTAGCTTACAAAATAGGCTGCCAGCGTTCGGCCCGTCAGTCTGCTCGTACACATTCAGCACAACCAGACATAACAGTCAACCCTCCAACACGAGCAACTGATATTACTTTGCGGATTAAACCAATTATTTATCTAAAAATACTATTCATTTCAGTCCAACCCTAATCCGTACTAAGGTCCAGGGTCATTAATAAATAATGTTTCTGGTTTGTTTTTTTCTTGCAATTTTATTTTGACACATAAACATGGTTCTATTAAGTAACTTTAATTTTTTTATTATTAAATTATTTAATTACAATAACAACATGTCTGTTCATTAATATATTATAAAGGTAAGTCTCTCCTATAGTTCTATAAAGATATTTTAACTATAACAGGATACACAGATTTCAGAACCTTCTGACCTGAAATAAAATAAAACAATGATAATATTACTGAAACATGAGGTGAGATGTATACTTGTAATATGCAAGTCGGTCCTGTGCCTGTTTTGCTGACTGGGCCCGCCCTGGAAGCCAACAGCTGCATGCCTGGACAACAGATACTTGGGTACCGCCATTAATGTTATTCCGGCTTAAACATAATACCATATTGACATCTGAAGTCGGCGTGGCCTAAAGGATAAGAAGTCGGGTGCATTCGTGTTGAGAGATGCACCGGTGTTGAATCTCAGGCGGGTACCAATTTTTCTAATGAAATACGTACTCAACAACTGTTCACGATTACTTCCACAGTGAAGGAATAACATCGAATAATAAAAATTAAACCCGCAAAATTATAATTTGCGTAATTACTGGTAGGACTTCTAGTAAGTCCACACAGGTAGGTACCACCGCCCCGCCTATTTCTGCCGTGAAGCAGTAATGCGTTTCGTTTTAAAGGGTGGTGCAGCAGTCACTATACTGAGACCTTAGAACTTAATATCTCAAGGTGGGTGGCGCATTTACGTTGTAGATGTCTATGAGCTGAATTATTTTCTTGTACGATATTTTTCCAAACTATAAAATTAAAATGGCTCTCCTGTAAACTAGCAAAAATGTCACTTAAACCTTATAGCCTTTCACCCTCAATATATTTGGACAATTTAATATTGCAACATGTTTACTGTACTTAGACATGTTTACTTCAATATTAGTTTCATCAAGCTGACTAATTAATTACTGACAGTCAAATAAAGCACACAACCATTTCATTAACATGCAGTACAATTAAATCATTTCAAGATGGCAGTAATCCACAGACTCGAGAAACTGCTTAATAACAGATGGAAGAACCCCCCCCCTATAATATATATTCTAATAATATATCTTACCCTACAAACAAGCATTTGTTACAGTAAACCTGCTCACAACCAGCGCAGGTGTGGAGACATGAATCACATAGTACAAATTCACAATATGCACACTTGGTCTCTGATGTAACACCGCAATGACAGTTTTTTCTTATTGATTGGGTCTCTATCTGCAATGAGATATATATATTCTTAAATTATTTAATGAGTTGAAACTATTTTGGGACTTTATTTTTATTGATGTTGCGGTCAAGTATTTTATTTGTGATTATCTTTGATGTCACAATTCCCAAGTATAACCAGGATTTTATTGATTGGGACTAGGAGGCTATATCAGTAAAGGTTAAATATGTTGCTTTAAAGTGGGGGTTGAACTTTACGATTTCACTGCATTTTATCATTTGCTTAAAGCATTAGTTTCAAGAGAGGGATGTAGGCGATTCATGTTGAGGTTGCCAGTAGCTTACACAATGTACATAATGGATTACAAGATCAGTCTGGAAATATGGGTAATTAATATGATACTTATCTGTAATAAAAGAATATGGGCAAGTATGCACTGAGTCAACACTCAAATCTTTACTTTTTAGACCCTGTTCTTTCATATAGGTAGGTTCATACAAAGGCATGAATTGTTTACAAAAAAACAAAAAGCAATTTGAAATAACATTAATAAATGATGTTGAGTGAGATTCCCAGTCCATAATAATGTTAATTACTGGTTAAACCCTTTCGCTACAGCAGTGTGAACTGTCGGAGTGACACTGCTGAACAGGCTACCATACCCCCGGTAGCAGTACTGTATGGAGCACTCCTCCAGAAAGTGTGCATCTTGTGCTTAGCTAAATTCTGTGTGTAATTAGGTAATTACACACAGAATTTACATTACCTAATTATACTAAGATTTTTTGTTACATTGTAATTTTGTACAATATAAACACTTTCATTTTCAAATAGAATACAGAAGAAACTTGTTTTATATACAAACAACAACAAAAAAATATATATATTTTCAAATATTTGTGTTTGTATAACTTTGTGTTAAAAATATACAGTTAAATAACAGTTAAATATTAGCCACTATCAGCTTGAAGGAGACTATTTTTTTTTTTTTCCACAGGAGAAAATCGCCGGATCCCCACCCGCGCGGCAGGTGGGGTATGTGGGAGTTGAACCTCACTAAAAACTCCTGCCGCTCACAACCGGCGCCCTACCTCGGACCGGGCCGGAGCCCAGTCGGGGCTATTGAAACGGCGGGACAGGGTTGACGCAGAGCACATTACATCCATCCCACCGTAAAGCTTGAAGGAGACTAGAGTGATTCTTGCCCAGATTGCTTAAAAAATAATTGCAAACAAACTAGAACATGAGATAAGTGTGATTGATGTGCAATGTGAGTGAAAATAGAAACATCGTAAGGCTCATGGTCAAATGGTATCACGCTGACAACGATATAGCCTACTCCCATACACACAGGTCATCACGCAAATGTCCATAGGTGCAAATGGGTTAATATTGTATAAAACACATAAGATAATATAAAGTTTTACAGAAAGACTTTAAGTTATGTAGCATAGTTACCAGACAACCAGAATGTAGTAGATTGCCATCTTTGCCGATAAATAATTGTTTTTTTTTGTCTTTTCTCACTTTACTATCCTGCAAGTTGTTGTTGGTTTCAGTAGTTGTACCCTTTTTGGCGCCATTAAATAACATTTGTAGGGTTTTTTCTGAAAATGAGAATATTAACTTAGATCGCGTGTACCAGTTAGAAATTAAATAGTTAAGGGTTTTTTTACCATAAACTTTCTTCAGTCGTTTTTCATTGTCTGTGCTGTGTTTATCGTACTTTTTTAAACTAACATGAATTTTACTTTGCGGAAGAAAATCATCGATAAAAGGGTTCGTTCGTTTTGTCATGTTGACGAAATTATTTATAGTTGATAGCTTGACATGTTAAGATCACTAGATACACTCATAACTTTTTATTCAAATAACTCTGCATAATAGACTTGATGTGTATGATACCGTATTGTAGCGATGAATGTACGTTTTTATTAATCTTATTGCAATAACTGTGCAATAACTGCATAACAGGTAACAATCAATCATCAAATAAAAACAGGACCAAATATATTAAGTGTATAATCTATGAACAGGACATAGATTTTGATGTTTGCTTGAATTAATTGAATATTTTAACATTTTGTAATAACAGAGTTTTTGGCCCGGTTATAAGACCTTTAAGCCAAGTCTGCGTTTGCTTTAATTCTGTTTTGTAAAAATGATATGAGGCGAAATGAGGAGAAGTTGATTAATTTGAGACTTTAAGTACCTAATTAAGATGAAATTAAATGAAACAATGGTGGTGGTTATTTATTGAGAATTTTACAGTGGACTTTTTTTTATTGCTTAGATGGGTGGACGAGCTCACAGCCCACCTGGTGTTAAGTGGTTACTGTAGCCCATAGACATGTAAAACGTAAATGCGCCACCCACCTTCAGATATAAGTTCTAAGGTCTCAAGTATAGTTACTTTTTGGCCGCATTTAGGTATGAGCTTTCACAGATGTTCAACAGTTAATAAAGGTGTTGCTAACACTGGCCCTAGCAAGAGCAGCTCTTCAGCTCTTCGTAGAATCTCCCACCGGATCAGAAACTCGACCTACTGAGAAGATCCGGCGAGAAACTCAGTGGACAAAGTATTTTGAATTTTTTCTTTTTTGTACCATTATTATATAATACATTCAAGCTTCAAGAACACTAAATTAATGAATTAAGCAATTCACACTACTTCACTTGCCGCGTTTCCGCCAAAGAGTCCTTCGACTTTTTAATCCACAATGTCTAAGGTCTGATTAATTAAAAGTTGTTAAAAAAAACTACTCACGTCAACCAAACATTTAGGAGGCTATTTAATCCCTGGCTCGATGACGCAGTTCCAATGGGTACTGTTTGAAGCGTGCTTGGTCAGCGCTTGTACCAACTGGAAAGTGGACCACTTTACCAAAAAGAAAAATATCTGTCCTAACGCATTCGTCTCACCAAACAACCGAAGGATCACTTACATAAAATGAAGGCGATAAGTCCAAAAACTATAGCTTAGAATGAGGCCGAGGTACTAAAATTTTTCCTATATTTGTCGTATCCCTTTAGTCATGGTCGCCATTATTGCTGTGGGCAGAGGCTATGCGCCTCACAAGCAATCGCCACTTTTCCTCTATTTTACCTATTTATTTATTTTATTTTTTATTTTCCCTCTATTTTAATTGGTTCAATTGCAGGATGTATCGAACTACGACGCGCGCAGCAATCATCTCTTGGTCATCATCCTATGACACACACTCGATTCCTAGTCTTCTAATCCTGCCAAAGGCCTCTCCAGGTAGAATAACCATTTACTTCAGGATTTGAACCTTACCACGCTCATTACATTAGATACAGATCAAATGTCTTCGTTGGAAAACATATGCATCTTTCTTCAATCTACTTTATGTTTAACTATCTTCTCAAATCACTCTGAGCGAGCTGCATCCCAGATCCAGATAACGGAGCAACGAATACCTAGCCACTATTGCTCCAAACATATCATTCTGGATCTTCGACCAATAATAGTACTATTATTGATCGAAGTTCTGGATTCCTTCTTGGTGCTTTTAGGAATTTCAAGCAACGGTTACCATTTTCAGAAATCAACGTGCAACTTGACCCAGAAATACAACAAACAATGTTTTCTGCCAGGTCTTCTGAGTAGGTCGTGATTCTATCCAGTGGTAAATTTGCGAAGCGCTGCTTTTGTATGGGCAGATTTTAGCCAATTCATGCAGGCTGAGCCCCGTGAGCTCGCTCACCAAACAAGGCGAAGCCAGAATAGTCTCTCGAAACTACTGCTATCTGCAGCTGGGCAAAATATATCCGTCTGACTTGCCCTAAGCCCTGTTGACATTTATTGATGTGGCATAGGTATCCTTTCAAGAATGCATGACAGTAATAATGACAATCCATGACATTCATGATTATAATTTCGTAAGAATGGCTACACTGCCAACAGGGCACCTTCGATCGATGGGCTGCTGTCAACAAATTATGTGAAAAATATTCCCAAAATAAATCGTTTAGAGAAACGACGGTAACTTTCCTTGTATTTCCTTAACAACATCCTGATTAATGCGATTGAAAGTGCCAGTTAAATCCGATCATATATCGAAAACTGATAGTGAAAGTTCTGTTGTGTTGGTTTCGGTTTGTTGATAGTGACGGGGCTGGTTTCTAAAACATATGTCCGTGGCTTCCTAGCGAATGTTACGTAAGGCGTGATAGTGCGCGGTATGTCGTGGATGAAGCAGCGACAGGGCGCGCCTGTCCCGCCGCCCGCCTCTGACCAGCACCAGTATGTGCCTCACGGGCAAGCGAGCAGCGCACAGGTTAGTTCCGTTGTAAACAATGACGTGGAAACGCATAACATCTCACTCACTCGCTCGTAGAACTGTGAAAGATCTTAATACCATATCTAGGTTTATGAAACGAAATTAGAATTATTGATAAATATGTTGATTTTTGGCTTTACTTAAAAAATTAATTTTCTATGTTTAACGACCACCACTTTCTATTAAATACTATATGAATACAGCGTATACTTGAACATATGGCTTCACTGCCTATGAACTTGTAACATATTATTATTATGTATCATGATATAATTATAGTACTGTTAGTTGGTAAAAAATCTAGCAGATTGTAATCTGGTCTTAAATTGTGAACACCCAGAATAATTTGCAATTTTATAACAATTATACTTCCCTATGTTTTAAACTTATAATGTTTATCTGTGATTGGTTAAATAAGCTGTATAATTTTCCATCATTCCTTGCTGTGATCTTGTGAGTAAAAGAAAAAATTAAATACTTAATGGTGCTGAATAAGGGTTGGATTGGTGATTAGTTAAAATTGACCTCAGAGCTACAAAAGCTATAAAAAATGTAAGTTAGAATGTGTAATTGGGTAGAAGTAAGGAGTACCGTCTGTATTTTAAAAAGCGTTCAGTAAAAGGAAGGCCATCACACTATGGCTATGTTCCAATATGCACTGATAGCACTGTAAGGTGTCAATTTAGTAATGTATACTTATTAGTAATATTGTTTTTCAAGCAATTTAATGTATACGAACATTACTGAAATGAGGTTATGCAGGCAAAAGCGATCACTTGATCACTGAGAGCACCTTACTTCTAAAACACCTGCAGTGCTTACAGTAGAAAAATGGCAATGATTTATGATGTCAATTATTTCCCTAAGATACTGCGACTGTATATTGTCAGTTCTTAAGGACTTATTCAATTAATTGAATGAATTTCTACCCAGTAAGAACACTGAATAGTGCTCGCAGTGTATATCGGAACATAGTATTTACTGAAATCCAGCACACTTCACTCTGTTCAAAACTGATATATTCATACCATTTCCACTTCCTACATTCTATTGCTGTTTTGGTGAGTCTTCGAACAATAACTTGCTGTTTACAGATAGATACTTTATCATTTTGTCCTCTATACAAGATGGTACTCCTTAGTTCTATCCTAGTTACTACTACTCCTTAGTTCTATCTATTATTTTTAGTAAAAAAACTTATTATCATTAGCAAAAAATAAACAAAAAGGTAATGCTACCTAATACCTGTAATTCAAAAGGTCACCCTTTCCTACAACTTTAGATGTAATAGATGTAGTAAGCATAGAAATGTAACAATAAGTAACACATACCTACTAAAAATATTGTGTGAATTATTTATGGTAAGAACATTGAAATTCATTATTTTCAACTTAGATGTCATGTAACATGCTTATAGAATATCAAAGTAATCTCTACCACTAGTTAAAAAATAAGCTTAAAACTCACATATTTATTGCGTTGTAGTTTATACTGGATATTTTATAATATAATTAATGTGAGTTTTAAATGTATAAAAATGATATAAAAACCAAATATAAAACAATTTACTGCACCATTGCCAGAGCAAAACTTGAATGTCCCATCACACAAAATATGTCCTTAATTTTGAAGTTAAGCAAGATGACAAGGTGACATTAATGCTTAATGTATTTGCTGGTTAAGCGATTTTAGCTTGACAGCAGTAGCCTTAGCTCATGTAAGCTTTGCTTTATATTCAAGAGTTTAATTTGTTTACAGACCCATGGAAATCAGCAGAATATGTATCAAGGATATCAAAATCCACCTGGAAATCCACAGCAACAGTACTGGCCTGGGCAGCAACAGCCACTGCCACAACAGCAGCAGCAATACAACCAGTATGCTCAGGTGTACCAGCAGGACTATCAGACCAACGCCAACCAGTTTTACCCTCCGCAAAACCAATACAATCAGAACTACAATCAATTCAACTCACAGCAGGGCTACCAGCAAAATTACTATCCTGACCACCAAGTACAACCACAGAGCTACCCTCAGAAAAATACTGATGGATGGGAGGATAATTGGGATTGGGGGTGGGATGAGGCTTCAAAGCAAGCTCAAAAGCAAAATGTGACAGCTCAACAGAATCTAGCACAACAACAACAACAACAACAACAACAGCCACCACCACCTACCTTCCATAATGCTAATGTGATTGAGGAAAGTTTTGCAACAAACGATACTTGGAACTGGACAGTTGAAGAAAAAAAAGAAGCACAAGAAAAAAAAGATGCCCAACAGCGTGCGGCTAGAGTAGATAACCAAAATTTTCATCCATCCACAGCACATGTACCAGAGCACAATGTAGCTCTCAAACTTTTAGGGGACAGTAGTGCGCCTGATGTAGAATTTGGTGATGAAGTAATAAGACTTAGTGATAAAGATACAGTAAAAGAAAGATTACCAAATCTAGAATTAGGCAAAAGATTCAAATTAGATAATTTAACTCCTCAATGGTCAATAGAGTCACAAATGTCCCAAGATTCTAGTGACGGACCTCATACTCATTCTGAGGGAACATTTAGGAGTGAAAATCAATCTAGAAGTTCAAATAAAAGTAGCCCGGGCCTAACCACAGAAAACTCTAACTTTAATTACTCATTCTCCGGGATTGAGGGACATCCTCCGTGGTCTATATCTGGTGAACCGACTCCACCAGATAGTACCCAAAGTAATAGTAGAAAAGGAAGTGAAGATCGAATTGTAAAGTCTATGCAAGAAATGAGTCTAGGTAATCATGAAAATCCTGGTGTTGACCAAAAGACCCATGCTACATATGATAATTTTCCAGTTCTGCAACCTCCTGCTACAGTTTTGCCTGCAGAGTCGAATTCGGCACATCAGCATACACAGTCTGAAGCGATGCCACCCCCTCCTCCTGTTTCAACTAATTTACCTCCTCAGCCTACACTTATGAATTTCCCCCCTCCTTTAGCATCTACCAATTTGCCCCCCCCTTCATCAACAATTACTCTTCCTCGACCACCTTCATCCTCCAGCATGCAGCCTCGGCCGCTTTCAGCAAGCTCATTACCACGCCCTTCATCCTCGGCCTCATCAACTGCTTCAGTTCCTTCAGCAAATATTTCTGGAATTCTATTACCTCCTCCGCCTCAGTTAAGTTTAGTTTCAAATTCTAATAATTCTATGACACCTCCTATATCTTCACAACCTCCACCTAATTTGCCTCTACCGACTTCTTCGGCTAACCCGTTTAAAAACGCTGGTCCGTTTTCCCATAAATCAATGACCAAACCACCAAATGGACCACCTGTACAATTTACATCTCAACCATCAAACACTATTCTGACATCACCATCGGTAGTAAACAAATTATCGCAGCAAAGAACTCCGATAGGCTTTGAGGCCAACTTAGAGACTACTCCAGACAATTCCGAGAGACCTGATCAACCACAAATGTCTGCATTTAGGGCTACGCCAGCGTCACAACACGTTCCTGAAAATATGGAGGTTGCCCCTCGCAGTGATAGAAATAAATATTTACAAACAGCGCATCTTTCTAGTAGTGATTATGGAGAGAACACAGATTTTAGTGGAAATGCACCACCACCCGGACTGAGGAGGATGGTCGTGGGGCAACAGGAATCTGAATACAGCCAAAACTTGAACATTTCTGGTGAAGAGCCTCCACCATCTTTTGCCCGAATGGTCCCAGGGCAACAGAATGAAGCCGAAAACGCTTACAATCCACCAGGAGAAAATTACATGGATCGTCACGGCGATGGCCAGCCGACTGACAATAGCAGTCGCCCTTACAGACAGGCAGACGGTCAGCAAACTCCTGATAATTACACACAGCCTCCTACTAGCAGAGCAAACGAAAGAAGACCAATTGGCTTGGATAGAATGGTTCCAGGCGAGCCAAGCAACGACCAGTATCAAGCTGGCAATTATCCTCAATATCAGGGAACAAACTACGCAGTTAGCGAACAAAGGATCGTCACTGGCTTCGATCACGATTTTCAGTTACGGTTAGACGCTGGGCCTTCAGATATTAGAGAACAAAATGTTGACGGATCCGATTATTCTGAACAGGCGCTCAGAACACAGCCGAGGAACGTAATAGGCGCCCGAGAAAGCAACGACATGCCACCGGACTACGGAGCTCCACCTGAAGAACAACAGAGGGAAGTCACTATGGAAGGAGAAAATTTACAGGATCTGAGCGTGATATCCTCAACGGAAATGACATTCTCGCGGGAACAGATTCTCGACGGAGCCGACACTACACTGACCGAGGCTGCGTTGGACAGAAACACTGACGCTTCAGATTCTATCAACCATCCGACGACCAGTTCTAGACGGCAATCCTTAACCAGAGTCACGTCAGGAGAAGATTCTGAAAGAGATAGGACGTACAAAACCTCTCCAAGGAAAGACAAACACAAGCCTTCCAGGGAAAGGGACAAGGAAAAGGACAGGTATAGTCGCGATAGGAAGTACGAAAAAGAAGACCGGAGAGATAAGAGCCGCAGAGACAAGGACCGCAGAGAGCGCGACGACAGCCCCGAGACCAGGAGGCACCGGCGCAGCGCCCGCAGCCGCCGCTACGAGACCGAGGACACCGACCACTACAGCGACCGGGAGCGCGAGCGGAGGTAACTCCCTCTCTCACGCACTCTAACCAAATACAACAACGAGAATCATCAGCATCTCACTCTCTTGATTAGGTTCCAATTATTTAACAAAAATAAAATATATCGAAATTTACAGTATGTAGAGCAGAAAGCTAGGGACGCACCTATAACAGAGATTTCAACTCGGAGATATTTGAAGCGGCTTTGGGAAAGTCGTTATTTCAGTGCAATTTGAAACTTTTACCTCATGTTTTAAGGTGAGCAGTATAGCTCGCCCTGTGTGACACTGCATACACTGCAGTCGCGAGTTGGCACTGAAAAGTTACTAACCTAATAGACACAGCCCACTGAGTTTCTCGCAGGATCTTCTCAGTGAGTTGCGATTCCGATCCGATGGTAGATTCTGCGAAGCACTGCTCTTGCTAGGGCTAGTGTTAGTAAATTCTCTTAGACTGAACCCGTGTGCTCACCTACCCGTCCGGGCGTAACTGGAACCGCCCCCTAGGCTAACAGTGCAGACGTAAGGGAAAAGAAATGAAAAGTCCAACTAACAAAATAATTTGGGACGTTTCGTCACGTGCCTTCAACAGACGCAGGGAGGGCTCGTACACGTCGCGCCCTCCCCGCTCCGAGGACAAGGAGCGCGAGAGGTCGCGCCGCCACAACGCGTCGGAGCGAGACAGGAGACACGAGGACGAGTGGGATAGCAGACACCGCTCCGACCGCCACCGCCGCTACCGCGACATCGACCCCACCAAGAAGTACGGCAGCCTCAGGAGGCGCGACGACGACAGGAGGAGAGGTTCGTTCGACGTGACACACACTCACACGGCTAGCCTCCAATGAGCGTATTGTATTTATTGTGTAGTGTATCTATAAATCCCCTCAGACAGACCACCAAATCGCTCCACGAATCTTTCCTTTTTACTGGTCTCAAAGTCTGAGTATTTTCAGCACTCTACTTACATGCATACATAAATACACCCAAATTTACCTTTCTACTAAAGTCCCGGCTAGTATGTAACTTTATTTATATCTAACGTACGTATCTATATAGATCTACATATTATGTATACATTTGTTTTCCAGTTGTGACGTTCTCGAGCGATGCAAACGATAACGATAGTGGTAGGAGAGAAGGTACAGAGCACACGCTTACTGTCATCACAATAACTGAATAGAGTTGTAACGAAGCTTTGTTTTGTAAGATCGATAACATTTATTTTAAACTCGTTATTTTAGTATGATTTCGAAAATAAAATCATGTATATAATTTTGAAATATACATAATATATTTGTAATGCCAACGTAAACCGCAGGACTAGACCACGGCCTGCCTGTCAGTAAACAGTCACAGTGTCTTATCTATCGTGTCATCTGATTAACGCGAACAAACTATTATCAAGTAACATTAATTTTGACGAGATCATCGGAGTAGTCATTTTCTATAATAATTTTATTTCCCTTACTGTTTCGTGGGTCGTCTGACCCTATCTATCTTTGATTGGTAAATAAGGTAAGAAGTACAATTAGAGATATATTTGCAAAATAAGATGAAAATCCTATTATCGGTAGCGGTCATCATATAGCCCGACCATACTGACACTAGAATGGAGCACGACTTTAATCGAGCGAACACTATTACGGAAAAATCGATTATTCACTAACTTAAGCTTCGATACATCTCTATACACAACTATCGACACATCCACTGTAATATATGTATGGCATGTCACATGAGCATGGAAATGTGTGAGGCGTTTTTCTTTACTTCGATAACAGTATCATATGATAATGTTAATAAGAAGCCTAAAATAAACCAGAGGGAAACATAAATGGGATGAAATTGAAATTGAATTAATATCGGTTTTTTCTCATCAGCGAAATGAAAATACATGAACCTATACTGTTTAAACAATTACTAGTTTAACATTTGATATGTTTTATAGTCTCTTTTTGGCTCGCTTCTAATAGTTGAAAACATACGAGGACGACTTCCTATGCTATTTTAATGGTATATCTCATCTGGCACGGCCTTCAATCAAATACTTACCGAGAAACTTTTTAAGAATATTTACTACGGATGCTCACACCACATCGTGCTAAAAGCACTCGTTTTTTTTTTCATTACTCAGTTTATTCTATGGAGGAGCTGTAATTATCATTTTTTCAGTCAAATGCACATACTTTCCAAATTTCCTGTTTTTAGTTACAGACAGTAGAACCCGAGTAAAATGGTTGTGACACACAGGCCGACGGAATTACACGACGAAATTAAAAAGCTTCCATTGGGATTTCCGTTGACTAGGGAATTCTGAAAACATTTAACCCCATCACCCCCATATTATTTATGCATGTAATTACGGAATTCACGGATCTTTGTTTTGAGAGTGGTTTCAAATCTTTAGAAACATTGTAATTGCCATTACTGCGGTACTATCAATCATAGTAGAGCCCAAATGACCAAGCTATAGCTATTGAGATGACCTCATGCCTCAATATTGTGAAGTGAGCTTTTCTATGTGCAAATAAAGATACTATGATGCTGCGAATCTTTCTGCTAAGTACAAATAGAAATCAGTAAAGATTTTTCTTTCTTAATAATGCATTTATTACTTTTGCGAGTTATAAATATCCGTTATTGCAACGTTTATGACCTTAAAAGATAATATTATAAGTCGACGCTTTCTGTGTCATATTAAAATACGCAAAACATTGAATGGGGTATGGTGAAATAAACCTCCACATGACAACGTAAGCTCACGCAGCACAAATTCCGCTAAGCGATTACGAGCAGTTAACTAAGTCTTGTGCTAAGCGGATCGGGAATTACAGAGACACTAAACCTGAATGTGACTGGCTTGAGACAAGGTCGCGGTGTCATTGAAGTGAATGGTTGCTATTAGTACTGGCACTTATTGGTTTATCGAAAGTAAGCAAACAACTTAACCTTACCGAGCTCACAGCGGGCACTCTGTTTCAATATCTTATTATATAGAAAAACCGTTTTTTAACCTTAACCCCCCCCCCCATCCCCTTCCCGACCTCAGATCGCCCGTAAATTATTTTTCGTTTCATTTTTATAATATTCACCTCCTTTTCTAATGGGTTTCATCCTACTATTTTTTTTTTGTTTTAAAAATTATCGACCCTGGTCTATTAGTGAAGCCGTAAAATAAAAAATTCAAAAATATTCGTACGTGTTTATCAATATTACATTTCCGATTCTATACTTCGATAAAGCGTTACCAAACCATATCACTTTATCTACATTTTGTATTGTACAATCTACATGCAACGTCTCCGTATCTGTACTAGATTTTTATGAAACTTGTTAATTTAATATGTAATGGTAAATTGTTTTTTACCGTTCATATTAGTGATTTATATAATAGGTGTGATAATTGTTTGTCTCGAAGTTAATTTTTTCCTCGTTCACAATTTTTTGTGGGTTAATTTACTATCCGAGCCTTTCATCGCAAGCGACGGGTTCGACGAGAACGATGACCGATGCTTGGGGTACCTAAAAGCACCGTTAGTGGATCGGAAGGTTCCGAGATGACGTGTTTTGGGCGATGTCGATTGTTTTTACCATTTAGTCCGCAGGATCGGCTATGTAGTTACCGGCGGCCACGATGAGAGTCGATCTCGTGTCGTTCCGCTTTGTCGAAATGGCGTTATAGCCTGATACATGTGGTGGAAAAAACGGTTAATATCAACAGAGTGCAGTCAGTACACACTAATATCTGACTGTTTTCGTTCTCACTAATTTAGTACTCTTCAAATTGTAATCATAACAAAATAATGTGAACTTCCCGCATTCAAGTTAGTACGTTGTGCAGGGAGCGTTAAAGTACCTATATTGTTTGCTAAGCCTATGACTTTTAATGAATACATCATAAATCACTCAGTTCTCTCAAAGTGTTCTTGTGTAGAATCTTGAACAGTTCTATCAAAATATAGTTTTCATTCAGACAGCGCAAATATCCGAGAAAAATATCTATTTAAATACATGGTTTGATCATCGCTAACCAAAAGCCATCCATTGCTGGACATTGGATTCCTCAATAAAAAGCTCTATTCGGGGTTATCATAATCGCTACGCTTGGCATGCGAGTTTTCGATCGCAGTCTGCTAATATAATACTCTAAGAACGCTGCCGCCCAATCTACTTATATAGTCGTCGTGTAAAATGGTTACAGGAAGATGCGGATTGGTGCCATTCGACGCTACAGTTAAGTGGCAAGACAAAATGTGCCTTGATAATTGATTATGGCGATTACATTCAGTTTACCCTCATAAACAAGATTATATTTTCTATAAATCTACTTATTGTTTTCAAAGTGTGTTTTATTTAATAATGTCAATACACTCTCATTTATTTATGCACATCTGTACATACATGCATACGTATGTTTTGCTCCTAGGTGAAACGTTCTCGTCACCGTCCCGACCGGACTCCCGCGAAGCGACAGTCACCGACGACGACGCCAACGTGACCCGTCGTCGAAGAAGACAACCGAGAGATCCTTACTATGATGGTGGGTAGTCTCAAAAAATAACTATCGATCTCGGTTAGAATTGAGTCAGAAATTATAGTACAGAAGACCTTAATAGCGGGGGAGTTTATGAGCCCGCACGGCTAGGCACCACTTATCTTCCATCTGTCACGAAGCAATCACGTTTGATGATTTAGATTACGGTTTTACCATATATCTAATTTGAAAGTTCTGTAGCGGAAAGGCATCACAGAAGTTGTTTTTTACTGGTGGTAGGACCTCTTGTGAGTCCGCGCGGATAGGTACCACCACTCTGCCTATTTCTACCGTGAAGCAGTAATGCATTTCGGTTTGAAGGGTAGGGCAGCCATTGTAACTATACTTGAGACCTTAGAACTTATATTTCAAGGTGGGTGGCGCATTAACGTTGTAGATGTCTATGGGCTCCAGTAACCACTTAACACCAGGTGGGCTGTGAGCTCGTCCAACCATCTAATCAAATGTCTGAATGTTGACCCGCCAGCGTACGGTGCGGACGGGTACACGGACGCGTACTCGCTGCAGCGGCGCCAGTACTCGTACTACGAGCAGCTGCGGCGCACCGACCCCGCCGCCTACCTGCGCGTCTACAAGCAGCTCGTGGCCGGACACGCGCCGCACTACCACGAGGGTGAGCACCGCCCTCCACTCTCATACAGCCGCTCCCAGACTCCCAGTGCACGCCTGTACATGCTCTCTCTCTCTCTCTGTGTGTGTGTGCAGCGTACTCCGGGCTGCCGTACGAGGGCCGCGGAGAGGGCGTGCACTCCGGCCGCTCCAGCGCCGCCGGACTCAAAGGACACGACACGTGAGTGCATTAGCACTTTGCTGACAATCTACTTCACTTTCACTAACAATAACGAGCAATTAACAAACACCTAATTAATTTTGCCATTTACAATCTAGAATAAAATTAATTTGCTTAAAATTCAAATTGTGAATCACTCAAAAACTCGACAATTTTCTTAGGAATATTGTATCTGACATAAGTGTTGTTTCAAATGTTAATAAATGTTCGCGTAACTAATCTCGTATGAAACAAACGGGAGTTTCACGTTGTGTTTACTTGTGTCAACATGTTTGGGATGTTCATGAAAGCTATATGTATACAAGTTATAGAGAGTTTAACTTCACAAGGAATTAAATCGAATTGTACATATGTATACGTTGTATCTGGCGTGCACAGGTACACACTACCATGTATATCGAGGAGTGAAAGGCTATTTGGTTTAAGCGACATTTTGCTTATACGCCACATCTGTCTTTGTAATCACAGATCCGTTTTATTTGGTAATAGCATCAACAATTAGATGTTTTTAATTGAACTTCAATTAAGTTTAACCCATTCAAATAGGTGAAAAAGTTTTTATGTTATGATGTTTTTCAAAAATTTTAAACAATAATAAATGGCTCTCCTGCGATGTTGCAAGAATGTCCTTTCTGTAGCCTTTCACCCCTCGATATCATTTCTAAAGTAAGCATTGGTGCTTATTTGGTTACTAAGGTTTGAACCTTAACAAATATTCACCGATAGGGGTACATTAAGGTACGGAGCGTCTTCTGCCTTCATCATGACGTTTCAAGATTTGTGCTTTCATTAAGTTCGGAGCTTTCACTTGCTTCCAAATAACTGACATTGCACTGATAACATCTCATACAAATGAACCATTGCATTTAACAATATATTTCGCTGTTCTAAAATTTCAATCGAATCACAATATCAATAAATGTTGCCGGTTTTTGGATAACAGTGTTTAAGTGTGGCCCATTGTTAAGAAAATCTTGATTTACACAAATGCTAAAAGTATAGGTAAAGTTTTGAAAGTTTTTTAATTTTGTTCATGGAAAGAGATGGAGGAGTGACTTGTTTTTCAAGTAAGCAAACAGTTGACAGGATGGCTTGGCCGATAATCATTCATCATTCTCCTGCCCTTGTCCCAGTCACCTGGGGTCGGCGCAACATGTTTTCTCCATCCATAGTCCTCTATCATATACCATTTTTTCGCTCATTTCTTTTTAGGTCTACCTCTTCCTCTATAGCCTTCCACATTCATAGTTAACACTCTTTTACTAACCTCATTGTCATTTCGTCTAATCTCATGTCCGTACTATCCCAAATGCGCACTTCTCATCTTCTCCGATGGCTTGGCCGATATCATGGTCTAAAATTTCTAAATGAGTTTGGCGACATAACGACCCTAGTTTTTGCATCTGCCACCGAGCTTCTGGACTCTTCCGCTGTCGTCCACTTCCGTAATTTCAAGTACATGTTTTTAAGGGTGTTACCTATTTAAGTCAGTTGGTCATTGGTCTATCGTGAACACAGTTTAGCTGTCACCGCTGAGACGAAAGCGGGTGCGCTCTAGTCAGCTATTCATGCAGTTTGCAGCAATGAATTGCTCGCAGCGGCGTAGGTATTAAAAACGTCTTCTCAGTCAATCACTCACTGTACTTCTCGTATAAAACCTGTACATTGCTCCCCGCTAAATTTATTGTAAATATAATCTTATAGTACGAGATTGAAATGAACCTGCACGGAAATAGTGTGTTGTTGTATGACGATGTTGTGAGTGCACAGTCGGTTAGCTGGCATTGGTTACGTAGGTACTTCGGCGGGTACCGGCTCGACGGGCCGCACTCGCTGCGAGACGCGCCCTCGCTTCGCACAGACGCTTCAGACAGGTGGGACCCGCGCTCGCGTCGCGGCGCCTGCGACGAGATGTGACCTTTCAACTAATTAGTACCGAACATTTTTTTTACAAATTAAATTAGCGTTAATTTTTTCGCTTTGAACTGCCAGTTATATGATGCATTAAAAATGACTGCAATAAATTTTAGTAAATGTTACATCTCGTTGTTTTATATTTGAACTTGTTCAATTAATGGAACGTTCATAAAAATTTTGATACTTTTGTTAAATTTATGCTTTGCCGTCGCACGTTGTCTCACGCTACTTACATGCACCTAGAAATTCACCCATTTTCATGTTCAGATTTATCAACTAATATAAGACTAAAACCGCATAACACATAAAGAAGCATTTCGGATACACGCAGTTGTGTTAAGGTCTCGTGGGGGTACTAAGCTAGAGATTAGATGCAGCATTAAAAAATATGTATCAGGTCTGACTGGTAGATATCTATCGTTGCGATAAAACTGCTATGGTGCGATCACTCGAACAAAAACATGTGGTAACTGGTAATGCTAAAAGGAGTACATTAAGAAAAAAACGGTGCGCGTGCAACTTGTTGCACGTGAATGAAGTGAGACTTAATATGTATGTATGCAATAAAAATATAGTAAATTTAAAGTAAATTTATTTAATTTTTTCTTTTGTTGATCTCCTGTCAGAGTTAGTATGTGCGCGCTATCGTTGGCTCGTGTTGGCGTGTTGTCCGTTTATCTTAAGCGTGTTTTGATGTAGGGACATAACGACGGATGTGTCGTTGAACCTGCATCTGGAAGAGTCGACCGTGCGCTCCGAGAGGATGACCCCGGTGCTGTACTCCACGGCGCATGTCAGGGTTCGTCGGTCTTTCCTATTATCACTCTTGTTGACCTCGCATAACGTACTTCTTTTTCTTTTTTTAAGTAT
Source organism: Bombyx mori (assembly GCF_030269925.1). Taxonomy (NCBI): domain Eukaryota; kingdom Metazoa; phylum Arthropoda; class Insecta; order Lepidoptera; family Bombycidae; genus Bombyx; species Bombyx mori. The sequence continues at coordinate 359,285 of NC_085121.1, forward strand.
GGCAATTTACTTCTTGCGACTAAAAATCTTAACTTAGGAAATACACACATACCTATTAATCTTAATATATATAAATCACGTGTTACGTTGTTTGTCCGCGATGGACTCCTAATCTACTTAACCGATTTTAAATTGTATTTGTACACCGTGTGCAGTCTGATCCAACTTGAAAGATAGGATGCTTTTTATTTCGATTAATGTTCGCAATATTTATTAATTAACAATAAAATGATTTCTTATGTTGATTTTAGTTATTGATTGTAAATTTCATAAGTCTAAAACAGATGGCGTCTTAAATCAGTTTTACAGACAATTGTAATACTGTCTGACATTAAAATCTCATAGATGGCGCTGTGTTAAAAATACCAACGTTTCACATAAGCTACAATTTAATGGCATAAACACCACAACTTTCAGAGGCTAAAGTGTAAGTGAAATTTATTTCGTAGTAAACGCAATACAGTGAAATCCAATTGGTCTTACTTTGTCAATTTTTTGTATTAGCATAGGCGGCCGCGTGTTATTTAGAAACAAATACCTTAGTCACAGCAACGTGTGGCCGGGTCTGCTAGTGAATATATATGAAGCGAAATGGGATGTAATTGATTCATTTGTGACTTTACTAAATTAGAACGAAAGTAAATGAAATGAGATGAGATGGATGGCTCGAGGGGACGCGCGGGGTACAGATACTGAGAGCAGACCGGGGGCTCAAAGATGTGTTAGGGCCTCACCCACCAAACAAGTCCCGTATGTGCAGGCGAGCCTGGCGTCGCGGCACCTGGTGGTGGTGCGGCCGTGCTACCCGGTGGACGGGGCGGCGGCGCGCGTGCACGTGCTGGCGCTGGACGGGGCGCTGCACGGGGACCCCGACGCGGCCGAGCTGCTGCACTACCCCGGACCGCTTGTTAAAGGTGACGCTCGCTCAGACATTCCTTCCTTCGTTCACTCCTCATTCAGTGCTTCATTCTTTTTTTAAAGATGCAATAAGCGGCACAGACTCGTTCTCGATTTGTGCAGAATTCAATTGTGTCTCTGTGTATCAAGAGATCACCGCGATTGACGGTGAACAATGTGTCCGCAGGTGTGAGCCACAAGAAAAGCGTGATCGAGTACTGCGAGAGCCAGGCGCGAGCGGGCGCCCCCCGCGACCCTCGTGGCCACGCGCTGCTGTGGGACTACCTGGCGCTGCTGCTCACGCAGAACGGGGTCAGCATTACCAGCTTGGGCTCAGCATGAGATCGTGGACTAGGCGTGCCGGGGCTGGGGGGGCGACGTATCCAAACTGTAGTTTCCAAATCTAAACAAAACGTTTAGTAATAGTAATAGTAAAATAAAAAAAATGTCTTAAGAAACAAAAAAATAAAAATCCTCGGTTGACAAACAAAAGGACGGATCAGTTTTGTTTTTGCAATACGTAAAGGCGATTTGTAAATAAACATCTCTTGTCGACGGATTCCACGTTCTCGAAAGGAACGACAGAAAGTCAGTATATATTTATTTGCATGAGATCTAAAATAATTGAATATTCCAGGTGGTGGTGGGGTCGGACTTGGCAGAGTTGCTGATGAAGAACACCCGGGAGCACGAGGCGCCGGCCGCCAGCCCCGCGCCCCCCGGTCGGTACCCCGCCCCGGGCCCGCGTCCCGTTATTTGTATCGACCATTAGATATCGGGCAAGCAAGACCGCGGTGTTTGTTCCGCACGGCATTTCTGACGTCCATGGACGACGCAACACCTCGGCGGCTTATAGGAGCAGTAGTGGATCGTCCCTACTCGTTCTCTGTGCGGCCGATAGAGAAGCACTGTGATATGCGTCACGTATTTCTTGCTGTCTCCTGAAGCCGACCTGAACAACGACAGTACAATCTGTCCAAACGAATATTCTAACCTAATTCAGCACCGCACTACTGTCGCACAGCACGTGGCGCTCCCCCCGCGGCGCCCCCCCGCGGCCCTGCCACGTGACGTCACTGGGTGCACGCACGGCACGACCAGGACAACGAAATTAGGAAACAATTTTATCTTTGTCTCAACTACCAACTAATGATGTCGTGTGTTGGCAGGAAGTCGTCGCGAGTCCTCAGTGTCGGACCAGCACCCCGCCCCGGCGCCGCGGCCCGCGGGTGAGGGTGCACTCAACCCACTAAACGGAATAAATATCCGTTAAATATACCGAGAGAAGCAGCAACTAAAGTAGATATTATATTTACAGCAGAGGACCCGCCGGCCCCGCCCGCCATCGACGAGGCAGCCGCCCTCGACAAGTACAGGGAATATCTGTTGTGCGGCAACAGGAGGGACGCGCTAGGTGAGTCCTCGCACGAGCAGCCGCCACTGTGCCACCGTGCGCATCTCGAACAAACTGCGCGATATACTGGGACTAATATGAACTCAGAAACACAAATACCAGATCTAGATATACTGTAGGCGTGACAAGTGCCCGCCCGACCCCTGCCTCGTCCCGAGCGGGGATCGGGCGCCACCGAGACCGTGAGGAAGTTATTTAACATATTCAGCTATAAACCTCGCACACCATGCCCCGTTAGGCGCGATACCACGAAGGAGATCGAGCCTCAGCTCAAAAAACAAAAGCAGGGGTAGTATTGTGAGCCCGCACCGTTCTGTGCATTTCTGACACAATCACATGTTGTGGTTTGAGGGAAAGGACAAGCTTTTACGGTGTCATCGAGATATCGACCTCATGTTGACCATCAGGCTGAAGACATACCAGCTCTGATGGTATTCACATTCTAAATTCCTAAGGTTCTTTGATCTTATTTATAGTCTTCACACGTGATGCACAACAAGTTGTTGTTTTGTCAATTATCAGAATGGGCGGTGTCGAACAACCTGTGGGGGCACGCGCTGCACCTGGCGTCGCTGAGCGACCGGCGCACGCGCGCCGCCCTGTCCGCGCGCTTCCTGGGCGCCGTCCCCCGCGCCGACCCCCTGCACACGCTGTACGCCGCGCTCGCCGCCGCCCTGCCCCCCGCCGTGGCGCCCCCCCCGGGGGACCCGCCCGCCGACTGGCGCCCGCACTGCGCCGTGCTGCTCGCCAACGCGGGCGCGCGCCCCGACCACGAGCGCAGGCTCGTCACGCAGCTAGGTACGCGCCCACCGGAGCAGCTGTAGCACGCATGCGACCTCTGTACAGAACCAGAACAACACAACAGAAACATTAGGAGATGACACAGCACGTTCTAGGCACCAGACCGCGAGCTCCGAGAGACGCACCGGAGTGGGAGCGTCGCACGCAGCGATGAGTCGTGAGTCTTTGGACTGCGGGCACTGTGAATGTCAGAGTTATCTTTCTCCACGACCCTTAACAATCACAATTGGGATTGTCCCGGGAACGCGACCGGACGGCGACCCAGGCGGGTGCGGCCGGTCAGAAGCGACTTTGATAAAGGACAATGCCCAAAAGTGGGCCTTATTTTTTTACGTTGTTTAGTTTATGTATCAACATTTCTTCAAACCTGGCATTGTTTTACAAAAAAATAAATTACTTATTTCATAACATCCCAAAACTGAGTGCCATAGTTTTTAAATTCGTCAATAGGCAAAGGGCTTAGCCCATAAAGCCTTATAGTAAACCTTTAAGCTGCCAAACGAAAGAGTTGTCTGTCAACTTGAACAACAAATTTAAAAAAAATAGCTATTGGTTATAATTCACCGACTTTTTAGTTTATTTTTGTTCAATTTAATATTTATATATGGTAATAATAATTATTACTTAAAATCATGAGTTATTTAATATTTTTAGATATTATTGATTCCATTAGTAAACATCTCAATGGCCTACCATTACTCTATTCTTATTATATATGATAAGAGAGTTTTGGCAGCAACCCGAGTGAAGCGTCACTTGAAGTTTTATTTTATTGTTTTTTTAATAGTTTATTGTGATGTATAATATATAAATTGGGTGTTGTTTTGTGTATTAAACGTCAATAATCGTTGTTCACGATTATTGAGGCATTGGAATAAAACTGTGGCTAGCATAGTAGTGACTGTTTTTTTTTTTCAAGATAAAAGGTCTGCGGAAATTCACGCTCACTCAATGTGCTATTCATCGAGTTGACGTCAAAGCTCCCAAAAAGCAATAAAAAGAGATATACCAGCTTTTTATTGAAAAAAAAAAATAACTACGACAGACTAGGCTGTATAGGCTACGCTCTTTGTCTGCTTATTGGCGAATTTAAAAACAACAACAACAATATCGCTGCCGGCTTCCGGATTTTCATTTCATTTTATTATTATTATTATTATGAGGATATAATAATAATAAAATGTACGTAAGTATTTCTAGCAACATTAACCACAATTAACTTATTGAATACTGTAAATGAGAGTGATTATTGATTTCGAAGAAAACAATGAACAACTTAATTTTAGCTGCAGAAAAAAACAGATTTCTCTTAAACCTGGGTGAGAATATAAAAATCGTTTTCTGAATATGAAACGATATTTGTTTGTCTATAAAATTAAGTTAAAACCATCATGACCCGACAACTTTTTTTAGGAGCCCAAACTCCCTAAGAAAATGGTCATTGTCCTTTAAGCTTAGTTCCTAGCTGTATCATTTCTAAAGTTCATAGCGAAAATACAACACTTAATGAGCCGGGAACGTTACAAATAAACCGTGAATTAATCACAGAGAAAAGTTGTTTTATATTTCACCTGCACGAACCAAATTCTAAAATATCACACGTTCCCTTGCAGGAGACAGCCTCGCGGCCCGCGGACTGCTGTACTCAGCGCAGTTCTGTTACTTGGCGGCGGAGGTCCCGTTCTCGCAGCACCCGCTGGCGCCGCTGTCCGCCGGCCCGCGCCCCCCGCCCCCCCGCCTGTCCCTGCTGCTGGCCGACCCCCGCGCGCCCTCCCTGCAACAGTTCGCCACCAACAAGGCGATCTTCGCTACAGAGATCTACGAATACGCTAAATCATTGAACCAGGACTACGTCATACCGGAGCTGCAGGTGAGACGCGCACCCTGCCCGGGGGGGGACCCAACGTTTCAGTCCAAAGAGCTTACAACAAGTATAATAAATGAATCATTATTTTCGTTATCAGGTTTACAAATTGTTGATAGCGGTTCGACTGACGGACTGCGGGCTGTACGAACGGGCACTGGGGTACACCGAGCGAGCCGCCCGCGCCGCTGCCCCCGCACCCCGCCTGGCTCGGGCGCTCGCCCTCCTCGCAGACAGGTACGTGTCGCCCTGCCCCCCCGCGCCGCTGCCCCCGCACCCCGCCTGGCTCGGGCGCTCGCCCTCCTCGCAGACAGGTACGTGTCGCCCTGCCCCCCCGCGCCGCCGCCCCCGCCCCCCGCCTGACTCGGGCGCTCGCCCTCCTCGCAGACAGGTACGTGTCGCCCTGCCCCCCCGCGCCGCCGCCCCCGCCCCCCGCCTGACTCGGGCGCTCGCCCTCCTCGCAGACAGGTACGTGTCGCACTGTCGCAATACCCCTTGACCCCCTAGAATTCAAAGTCAACAAAATGAATAAATCTCAATAAATGATCTAGGTTGAAGTACCACGACCCCGCTCTGCAAGACGACGCCCCCCTGGACGAGGGGGACAGCGGGGAGCCGTCCCCCCGCCACCAGCAGTGGATCGAGGACGTCAAGAACATCGCCAATATGACTGAGGTAATCATGTTATGTACAGGCTATGCCAACAGTATACGCGAGGACTCGTTCAGTTTAACGCAACAAAATGTTTAGTCAATGAAATGTCACTGCTGTTTGTGACAAGTTCGGTATCGCTTAATGTTCTGTAAATTAAAACTACAAAGTCGAGAACAGAAACAATTCAATGATAAATGATAATAAGAAAATATAAAAAACTCAACAATTCGCATCTAAATTCCTCACACGAAAATGTAACATTGCTACACACTGCAGGCGAGACCGTCGGGCGCGGCTAGTAATTAAAAAAATGGTGCGCGTGCAAACTTGGTGCACGTGAAAGAAGCGAAACTTCTTTTGCGATGTGTAGTATTGTGATTTTCTTTAATTTTCATCCTTAAATCGAGACGCTCTGTCTATTTTCTCACTAGCTAGCTAACGAACCTGTCGCAAGTTAAATTTTACTCTCAAAGCTCCTAAAGAAGTTTCACTTCAAAAAAAATATCGAAAAATATACCTTTTATCGTGATGATGTCTATGGTCAGTCAGAACCGATGATTAAAACATGATAAATAATCTTTTTGCGTTCCTGTAAGTTTGTCCTCAAGTGTATGCAATGAGACCTCCGCTGTTTGTGACAGAAAAAGATCTGGCCGTTCACATAGTGTTCGTACGAAAAAGGTGGTCAAAGCAGTAAGGGAAACAATTCGAAGAAATCCTGTCCAAGAGCAAAAGATTTTATCTCGGGAGATGAAGATACCACCTAGAACCATGTCGCGTATTTTAAAAAATGACTTAGGACTTACAACCTATAAGAGACGTACTGGTCATTTCTTAACTGATAATTTAAAAGAGAATAGGGTGGTAAAATCGAAACAACTAGGTCATAGAAAATTTTTGTTTCGGATGAGAAATTTTTTACAATTGAGCAACATTTTAACAAACAAAATGACCGTATTTATGCTCAAAGCTCTAAGGAAGCTTCCCAATTAGTCGACAGAGTGCAACGTGGGCACTATCCGACTTCAGTGATGGTTTGGTGGGGTATTAGCTATGAAGGAGTGACTGAGACATACTTTTGTGAAAAAGGTATCAAAGCATCGGCACAAGTGTATCAAGATACCATTCTTGAGAAGGTAGTGAAGCCCCTTAACAACACCATGTTCAATAATCAAGAATGGTCCTTCCAGCAAGACTCGGCGCCAGGTCATAAAGCTCGATCTACGCAGTCTTGGTTGGAAACGAACGTTTCGGACTTTATCAGAGCTGAAGACTGGCCGTCGTCTAGTTCCGATCTTAATCCGCTGGATTATGATTTATGGTCAGTTTTAGAGAGTACGGCTTGCTCTAAACGCCATGATAATTTGGAGTCCCTAAAACAATCCGTATGATTGGCAGTGAAATTTTTTCCCATGGAAAGAGTGCGTGCTTCTATTGATAGCTGGCCTCAACGTTTAAAGGACTGTATTGCAGCCAATGGAGACCACTTCGAATAAGCTTTTTATACTTCAAATTGTTTTATATTTATGTATTAAACTAACACACTGTAAAAGTAATAAATGTTATTTGCAATAGAATATTTTTTTTCCTTTGTCTCAGTTTTTGTGGCAAGACTAGGTATACATTAGAAACATTACTGTTTCTCAAAATTTTCAATAAGAGTACTGAAAAGAGAAAACTGATCTATTAAACCCTTCTCTAATTCATCTGGCTTGAAGTTTGGGTTTTTAATAGTTGTGTATTATATTGATTGATCGTGTTCATAAGTGTGCGCGTCCGTGTGTGCAGCCCGAGCCGCTGACGCAGCCCGGCACGCCGCAGCACGCCGCGCCGCCCGGCCCGCCGCCGCCCTGGCCGGACCAGGTACGGTGGGGTTCAGGGGGCTTAGTTGTCGCTCGCTGGCAACATTAACATTATTGTGAAATATTCAGATTTCCAAGTGAGTACCGTTACAGGCTCATCAGTACCAGCAGCCGCACATGCCCGGCTACCCCGAGCCCGTCGAGGAGACTCCCGACTACTCCGCGCAGTACTACACGCAGCCCCCGCCCCCGCCCCTACAGCCCCCTCACCTGCTGCCCCACGCCGAGCCCCACGACTCGGACCCTCCCGCCTACGCGGCGTACGGCGAGGACTGGCACCGCACCGAGGAGCACCACGCCCAGACATACGCCGACCCCTACTGGCAGGGAGACGCCGCCGGATATGGATACGGCGATGTAAGTACGCGTGTCATTTCAACTACGTCATAGCAGTTCATCACTTGTTAGATCTTGTATGACTTCATAGTCAAAACGATATAGTCGTTGGCCACCCGCGTACCCGACGTAGAGGATAGGGTGAGGTCCGGGTGACGGGCGGGAGCGGGGCGGGGGACGGGAGAAGGCTCCGCTGCCGCCCGTCCCCCAGTCGCTCCAGTACTAACGCGCATTGTGTGGGTGCACCAGTCGGGGCTGCGGCGCCGCCACCACCCCGCGCCCCGCTCCGCTCCCCGCCCGGCGCCGCGCCCCCCGCCCGGCCCCCTCGCGGCCGCGCGGGCCCCCCGCCGGTCGAGTGGCCGACTGAAGCCGCTCGTGTTCGGCGGCACATATCCCATCGACGAGCCGACCGGGCCGGCGGACCGCCGCGCCCTGCGAGCCACCATCGAGCGCAGCCTGGACCGCTTCGAGGAGATCCTGTCGCGGCGCGGGCCGCCCGGCGCCGACCTGGTGGCGCGCTACGTCGTGGCGGAACCGAGGACCTTCGACATCGACGAGCCCGTGTCGTTCGACTGACCGCCCCCGCCCCCGCCCCCGCCCCCGCCTCCGCCTATAAACGCACCCTCGCTTTACTTATCGATGCTCTGTGATAAATGTTGGATCTGATTTATTTTATATCATTACGAAATTTATTTTCAAATATATTATCAATGTCTTTAATTTGCAGCTTACTCTGTTTAGTGTTTATTTACACCGCGCGTTATCGCCCACATGTTTTATTATCATTAAATATTTAGATACAGATTCGTGTTCTCAATCACAAAATATGGAATCCCACTGTATGATCCTAATGATGAAATTACAGTAAAAAATCCCAAATGTAAATTTCGTCAGTCGCTTTTGTGATTTAGGTCCCGCGCCCGCCCCCCGCGCCCGTCCCCCCCGTCCCCCCCGTGCCCCCCGTGCAACCGTATCAATGTGTCACTAGCACCGCGCGGGGTGTCCGCTGCGCTAGGTACAGTGTCCGCGGGCGCTTGTGCTCGTGTGCTCGTGTTGTGCCTGATGTTTATTCACTGAATAACTGTTATAAGCCCGTCACATAAATAAATATAACTGAAATAGCTTAAGCTCTGTGTGGACATCTCGAAATGTAAAACCGACTACAGTATATTCGATGGCGAGTGGTTACCGTCGGTCGTACTAACACCGAAGGTATTGTCCAAAGGTCACCAAAGATCCGCTGCTTGTTTCGGCGACCGGCCTTACAATAGTTAACTTGAACATAAATCGTGATCATTAAACGACCATTATCTCACCTTTTTATTTTCAGTAAAAAATATTTAATTTTATATTTGAATATGATCGAGGTTTAAAGTAGACAATATCTCCGTCGCCTGTGACACCACCACCTGTGACAGTTGTCAAAAAGATGAAGTTTTCGTATTTACGTGTATGATCTATGGGTTTTGTTATGTACCCGCCGACGCACCGGCGCCGCGACACGCACACACACACACATTATTACTTCTATAATTTACCCTCGCACCTCCGACTTTCTCTTATTTTCGGTTTTGACCCCGTAGGAGTATCCAATTTATATTCAGAGTCCATAAAGCTTAAAATTTAATATAACTACATGTTACTAAGTACTTTCTGTATTCACTAATAATTAACTTTTAAATATTTTTTTAGTATGCGATTAACAGTTATCAAATTGTATCTATTGTACGATTTAACATTATAACAAATTAACATCAGATTGAGTAACGCTTGCTAGGCCCTGTCGGACTACAGTAGAAATCTTACCGGATAGATACATACGGGGACCCCTGTATTCGTGTCGTAAAGCATATTTGAAACTATAAATTTAAATAGAGTCAGTTTGTTAGGCTAATAGAGTAGGGTAGGAGGGTAGGGAGACACACCGCACACTCACGTGTGTGTGCGTGCCTACGTGACGCGGCGTCGGTGTGTGAGCGGTGTGCGTGTGTGCGGCAGGCGGGAGACGAGCGGCCCCGCATCAGGATGCCGGGAGCCGCCTACTCCTACGAGGAGGACAACCAGCCCGCCGCCGAGGTCAGTGCGCTCAACTGTACTACTCAATCGCACCGAAACATTAGTAGCACAAACTATTTTGTGTGTTTTTATTTTTAATTTTATATTAATGAATTATATCTGTAAAGTTCAATGAGCCCCGAACAACTAAATATTATACATACTCACCTAATTCTTATTCAAAGCTTATTAAATAATGTGAAGTTTGACGGACGAATGCTCTGAAGCAGTAATACGTTTCGGTTCGAAAGGCGGGGCAGCCGTTGTAACTATACTGAGACCTTAGAATTTATATCTCAAGGTGGGTGGCGCATTTACGTCGTAGATGTCTATGGGCTCCAGTAACCACTTAATACCAGGTGGGCTGTGAGCTCGTCCACCCATCTATGCAATAAAAAATAAATCAGTGGCTTTAACATTAACAGGCGACCGAGCGGGACACGGACACGCCAGTGACGAAAACGAAAAAACAAGAAGAAAAACAAAAAGACGACCCAACCAAGAGCGACGGGAAGAAGGGCGGCGGCTGGCTCGGCGGGATACTCACCAAGCTCTCGCTGCGGCCCCCCAACCAGATGATCCTGCCCGACGACAAGAACCCCACCGTGAGTCCGCGCCACCACGCGCCCACACTCATATAAACCTCTCTCTCTTCCGTAACGCTCTTACCTAGTTTATAAAGAAAATCAATATTCTTGTGTTTATCATTCAGTCATCTTTCAGTTTCAAAAGTAGCTATGGTCAATGAAAACATGGTTAATCTATTATAATAATGATATAAATAGGTAGTACACACAGTTAATGAGGAAAAATATATTAAAGTGTGAACATCCTCAGTTGACGAAAAAATAATTTTTGGCAAAGATATACGCACAAGACCTCAACAATGTGTCTTTCTTTCAAATTTAATGATATTCTACATATACTGTAAAACTTAAAATAGTAAGGTTTTATTTAGATATAGTGTTATTTGTCTAAAATAGAATATATATTCACATAATTAAATTTTGAAAATGACAACACTGCAAAGTAAACATATGTCTATCCATTCACGCTATGTATCATCATAGTTCACAGTCAGTAGTAGATTTGATTTTTAAAAAGATAACGAAAAAAAAATACATGGTGCAATTCACTAGTGGTAGAAGTGAAATCTTCCAAAATTAAAATACAATTATCCTAAACGTCTTAAAATTTTGTCATTAGTAAATAATTGTAAGGTAGCGCTCTCTGTGAATTGATATTTTAATTTCAAGTATAATCCTAAATTAAAATTCACTACAAGAGCTTTCATACACACGTTAGTATTAAAAAAATCTCACAGATGGCGCTGTATTAAATAGTATGTATATTTCTGTCTCATTCTTTTGTATTTGTGTCTCTTACCTGTCGTTTTTTCCGTTGATCCGGTTTGAAATCACGATTCTAAAGAAGTTTTCACTTCAAAAATATCACCCCAAATTAAATTAAAAAAATGTTGATAATAAATAAAGAAGTCAAAACGACCCCATCCCTAGCCCCGCATAAAATAAATAATATATTTATCTTTTATTTTTTAATCCACATTATATCTAAAGTCTACCACTCATTAGCTTAATGGCTTTAATAAAATAATTGCAACACTGGACATGTAAATACTTTATTCTCAACTTAACTTGTGAATGAATCAAATGGATCTTTAAATCAAGTACAAAATCCACTAAATAAAGATTTCAAATTATATTATTAGGTTCAAATATAACTTTGTATTTTTTTTTGTAAGTTTATTATTTTCTTTTATATCTATAATATGTATGTACATTTATATGTTTCCAAATATGTATGTTTATCACATTTATATAATTATTATAAATAAATTATATTTTTATTGCATTTGCCTTTTAATGTTTACTGGTATATTGTTGCGATAATGTTCACTATTGGTATACTTGGTGTACTAAAAGAACAGAATGAAATAGGTCTCTAAATTAATATCCTAGTAATGTACTTTGCATTACGCATCGAGAGTCGCAACGTGTGAGCCTACTTCGCTGACAAATATTTAAGCTCATTTTAAGTAAACACATAATCTTTTCCGTTTCGATGCTGGCGACACAATGCACCGTATAGTATTGTGTTTGTGTGATAGATCGTGTGGGACGAAGACAAGAAGCGGTGGCGCAATCTCGACGGCGACGTGGACGAGAACGACCAGCCCCCTCCCCCGCCCCCCAAGATGGCCGACATCGTCTCGCAAATTAGGTGAGTGTCCCGAGTGGCGCGCACGGCCAACTGGATACACTTCTGTAATTGTACTTATAAAAACTACGAATATGAATATATTTTTACAGGAGTATCTCCCCCCCGCTGCAACCCAACGGCGCCCCTCCCTCCGTCCCCCTCGCCGGCCCCCTCACGGCGCCGCCTTCCAATATATTCAAGATGCAGAAGGGACGACGTGAGTACTATGTACTGTAACTCTCTAATCTGAACGCACACCAATAACGTGTTCACGTCCTCGTGTCCTCGGGGAGAGGGCACGGGAGGTCGGCTGGTCGCGACAAAAGCGCACAACAGAACGGAATAATCTGAATCTATTAAAGAAAATTATCTTTTAAAAAAGACATCCCTAACAAGATATCCGTCTGTTTTGTGGAGTGGCCGTCACAGAAAACAAGATATTTGACAGATGCCTGAATATCGCTAACGACATTTTCAAGATAAGCTTACTTAAACACAAGTTCCGAACAACAACATTCGGGCCGTCGGTCTACCTAGCAAAGACATTCGCTCGGTTGAAGATCTTCCCTCTTTAACCTCCAGAGAGTTGAGCGCTGAATGTATTGTTTCCAGATATAAAGAACTCATACGTGGACGTGTTTAACCCGGGGGGGACGGCGGCGCGCCCCCCGGCCCCCGCGCCCGCACCCCCGCCCCCGCCCGCGCCCGCCCCCTACAACAACTACTTCGTGCCGGCCCCCGCGCTGCAGGTAACACGACTTCAGGGAACAAACGTAGTGTCACCTAATCCCAAATTACAGTTAACATTTTAAGATTTGTCTTTAGTTTAATTGACAGCGTTGTTAAACAGTACAGTAATACATCGGCCACACAGCTATGCGGGATCTTACAGTCTTCAAATAAAGTTCAGTAGTGTAGTGTTGTGAGCCAGCCCGGGCAGGTACCGCCGACTTGGATATCTCTGTCGCTACGCAGTGATGCGTTCCAGTTGTAATGAAATTGCATTAAGCTATTCTTTCTAACTTCGACTTCATGTGTCATGGAGAGTGGCGGCGTGCACGTCGCGATGTCTATGCTCCGATAATCACTTAACGCCAGGAGAGTCATGAATATATTTGAGCTATTCCACTCAAAAATTAAATATTACTAGCTCAGCATTACACCACAAGAAATTAATAGAAAATAATGTAGAATTAACCAAAACTCATTAAATATATTTTCCTCCAGAACGCCCATTTGTCAATATCCCTACCCCCGTCCCCGACCCCCCGCCGGCGCTCCCCCCAGGTACGACCCCAAGCGAATAGTTTTGAGTTCGCCCAATGCAAACCTTTTACAACGTGAAATAATTATTTTCCAATTTTGCTACCGTCATGCGGCACAGCAGGAGGAGGAGCTCCCGAACGGCCTCTAGCGGGCGCCGCCGCGCGCCGGTAACTATGCACCGCATACACTTGCTTACTAGGGATGCTCCGATACCGTCAAAGTATGGATACCTACTCATTTCGATAGTACTCAAATCTTTTTTCGATACTACTGACATTGAGACATTGTTGCACCGAGTATGTATGATACCGAGTATGTATCGCAAGATTGATTCGATGCTATAAATACTTGTTATCAAATCAAAAGTATCGAGTACCTACTCATATTTACTAGTATCGGAATATCCCTATTGCTTACTAACCGACTTGACTGGGCCGCTCCCTGCAGCGTGCAATGTCTGCCCGCCGCGCTCACCGCGCTCTGCGAACAGACACCTTATTTACAGTGCGATCGATGATGGATGCGAGACCCGACGCCGCGACGCCGGAGTGCGTGGAGCACGGGCTTACTATAATTATCAATTTCAGAGCGGAGTCTACGATCCCGCGCAAGCCGGCAGCGACGAGCAGTACCGCAGCGGCATCTAGGCCTGCGCCCCCCGAGACAGTCGGCGCACGAGCGTTGGAGCCTCCATAAACTTATCTTAGTTGAACTTTGTAACGTCGGCGAGCCGGCCGCGCTCCGTGCCGGGTCGGGGTCGTGTCGTGTCGGGATCGTGTCGTGTCGCTTCCAATTCGCCTTCTTGGCTGAACGTCGGAGATTTAACAAATATGTTTCGACGATCGATTTACAAATGACCGCCACATTCGATTGTTTTAACTAAAATGAGTTTGTGAGATGCGAATCGAACAGAACTGTGAAACTTAACGAGTTGTCGAACGATCGAGTCAGATCGAGAGAGCTAGCCGACTAACTCGACATTAGTTGCGGCTTAGTGCCGATTGTTGACACATTTACACGGGCCATAGACTTGAGATGCACACTTTAAAACTCCGACAAGTATATGTCGTGGCGAGAGAAAAGAGGGCGTTGTTGTCCGCGGGCGCTAGTTTAAAGTCCATCGCAGGATACACATTAACTTTCATCGCACGATCTTAAATCTGTGGTCGCTGAGAATGTTCTACCCTAAAATTGTTCTAAATCTGTATGTTTATGAATAATTGAAATGGCAAAGGACCCTAGATTTTGTAAAATACAAATGAAGTATGGAGTTGTAGTTATGTTGGACTAAACTATGACGTGACAGCAGCTCATAGCGTCACAATATTCCGCGATGTATGTTTATGGTCGTTTGTACCGGACGCTTGTAGCGTATTGTAAGGTAACTCAATAGAATTTTCCATTCAATGTATAATTCAATTAATTTAATTAGGTCGATGAGAAATCGTATTATTATTACTATTATTATTATTAAATTCCTATTCAATATTTTCTTTATTTCTTTTCATTGCATAATTAAGACGGTTGTAGATTTTGGTTTAATTTTAATAAATAATATTTTTGAATATGTAGTATAGTTATGTTATCAATGGATGCAATGATCGGTTGGTGTTACTGCAGTCTTTTCTTTTCTTCTATCAGCCCTTCGAGCGTATCAACTTTTATTGTTTCTTCCACATCGGCGGCAGTAGCAGCTAGCAGTACGCTGTACCATAGACATAGACAATAAACTCTAGAATTCAACTGTCTTTATCTGTCAGGTTTTGTAAAAAGTTTGCATGTACAGAATGACAAATGAAATATGTAAATTGTCGAAATGCCTTAGTAAATGTTAGTTAAAACCGTTTAAAGGTGTATTTTTGTTTTATTTTGTCTGTATATTTGCAAAGAACTAACGAAGAGAAGAATTTGACATCATGGAAATATATCGGAACTGTATTATATATAAAAACTTACGGGAAAATATTTAATATACTTATGTTATGTATGCTTATATTTGTAGTTTTATTAGACCATTTTCTAATAATTTTAATATTTTACCTATCTTAATGATTGTTGTGACATGTACGGTTTCCTAATTTACAAATTGTTACAACACCACGTAGAACATCGCCGGAATTTGGTCATATTTAGAAATGCCTGGTACTAAAGAACGGCTGTGTTCAGATAACATTATTTCCCTGAGATTTTTTTATGTACTTATTATAGAACGAATTTAATAAGAGAGAAATTTAACTAAAATAATAGTTTAAAATATAATACATCTCTGAATTGGGAAGTCCTCCACCATATCACATACCCATTATCCACCATAATCACAAATAACATATTCCCACGATAACTGGAGAAAATGCAAAATCGATTTTTTTTCTAATTTACTTAGCTTTTAAACACTAATTACATATCGGTAATGGTAGCACTATTGACGCGTGTATAACAAATGAAATCAATATTTAATTGTAGTTTCGTTATCTTCAATTTCAATTTCGAGAGCAGCAATAATCTGCAGCGCCGCGGCCGTCAGGACACCCACCACGTACGCCGCCATCACCAGGGAGCACGCCAATAATGCTTTGTTCATTAATAATAATATGTTATGATTGAGTCCACAAGTAGACATTGATAAGATTTGACAACCAATCAAATTGTAATAGAGAGCAATAACTAGTCTCCGATTCTCTTTGCAAGTTATTGGTTTGTGTTTATACTTCGTGAAAAAGGTTACAATGATACAAATTAATGTTGCGTTTATAAATTTCAAGGGTATTTAATTTATATACATAATTATTGTTTATAATAGGTTATAAAGCCGTACTAATATCGGGCGATGCGACTACGGCAGCAACAGCTATTAGGTAGGCACGAATTTTCTAATGAAATGTGTACCTACTGTACTTTATGTTCACGAAAATACATAGGTACTTGATAAATGTTCACGAGACTTCCATATCAAAGAATTATTATATCGTGAAATAAAATAAATATTCGCAAAAATTGGCGGCAGGACGTCTTATAAATCCGGACGGGTAAGTATCACTACTTTAGATATAGAAATGTAAATTAATAAAATATTTTTTATTCTTATAAAATATAATTGAGATAAAACAATTAAGTAGCAAAAACAGCACAAATCTCTTTAAAACACGTTACCACTGTAATTTAATCGCCGCATAATCATCGAATCACGAATGACAATACTCGCACGCGACTAGCTCCTCGTGTCACGCGCCTGCTCCTACTCCGCGCCGCGCACTTTTAACGGTACCTACATTGTCGATTTTTCAACGAAAACGCGATCCCATTATGTAGTTATTTTGCTCACCATGTTTTAAATATGTATACCAATCAAACCCACTGCATATAGACATGTTTTCTCTGCTGATGAATTATGAAATCTTGCTGATCAAATAGTTATTTTGTGGACTGAATATTTATTATTCAAGCTCAAGTTATTGTAAGCTGCCTATTTATGATTTAATCTTTGACCTTTATCAAAAATATTTCGGAACAAGGATTGCTGCCTGATTTTTTTAATTGCAAACAAAATTTTTGTATGCTGGCCAAATTATTTCTATGCTGTTTTTTTGTGGCTCACCAAATTTTATAATTGCTAAACATTTAATTCTTCTCATATAATTTTACAACTTTGGCTTAGTACACGAGGCAACGCAAATCCAATAAGAAATGATTACTTTAATTTTATAAAAATAGGGTAAAACCCCCAGAAGTTAGCCCCGCACCAGTACTCAGCCTTTATAGGTTTTATTTTGGTATAAATAGTGTTGAAATGGACTTACACCATTGAAATAACGTTTAATCAAATCTATGTTCTCTTGTTGGTTACTGTGCACATCTAAGAACCGATAGCGTGACAGGTTGATCCTCTTTACTCGTTCATTTCCACTGCCGCCAACGAAAGGACAGGATGTGTCACTTTTGCTATTTTTTTCGTAAGGAAACGTGTTCGAGGTTTTGGTAAGTTTTTCTATGAATTTGTTGTAATTGCTGGTAGATTTTTATGTTATGTTGTTGTATAATGTTTTTTCTACGATAACATTGAGCATTAGATGCATTTTATATGTTTATTTCGTTTCAATTTAGGGGGCCGACTTCTGGGTTACGATTTGTTAAGGTTGATCCAGAAGTCAGCAGCAAGGGGCTGACTACTGGTTTTTTACGATTTTCTTAGAATTCGTCGAAATTAACACAGAGAATAGTCCTTGTTATTTGCTTTGGATTGAATATAACTCTTAGATGACCAAAATATTATTTTACCAGTAGTCAGCCGTGTATAAAAGTAAAATATATGCTGAGGGCTGACTAATGGACTATTAACTCCTATAGTCGGCCGTTAGTTCTATTGTGTAATATTGAACTTTAATGCATTTTAATAAGGATCAAGTTAAAATCTTATATTCTAGAGTTTCATAATGTCGAAACGACCAATCCACCAGTACAAAGAAGAGCAGTTGTCATAGGCTATGGCCGCGATCAGAAACGGGATGAAGATTAGAGAAGCTAGTCGAGTTTTTAGCGTACCACGAGGGACTCTATAAGATCGCCTGCATTTAAGAGTCCCAGAAGCACCTCGTAAAATGGGATCAGACTTAGTACTTACCAAAGACGAAGAAACTGCCTTGAAAGACTGGTGCATTGCTTTGGCAGAATGTGGCTTCCCTTTAAATGTGATGATCCTTTATACCGTCCATAATATTACTTCCCAAGAAAACAGACCTAACCCATTTGTAAATAATAGGCCAGGGAAGAAATGGAACTCATTTCTTAAACGAAATCCGGAGTTAAGAGAATCAAAATCGCTATCGATGTTTTAAACAGAGCAAAGAATATGGTCGGTACTGAAAGCCTAAATTCTACAGTAAATTCAATTAGCCAGGCCGTCCAAATCTATACCTCAAGTTCTATTGATTCTAAAAATAGCGTCAGAATCAGTTGAAATTCTTCATGTTAGTTTTCCAATTATAGGGGATTGCACATTGGACAATAATTTCATTAATTTAACCGAAAGTGAAGTACCCTTAAATGACTTCAAATTCATAACAGACTTTGAAGTCTTGCAAGAAAGTCATGAAGTCCAGGAAACAGGAGCATCTGAATTTAATACGCAAGAAGATATAAACTGCGCCGAAGCATGTTCATGAACCGAAAAAGAACGAAATATTGATTAAAAAGCAGAAAAGAATGAAAGCTAAAAAAAGACTGAAGAAGAAAGACAAAAGAAGGAAGAAGAATTACAAAAAAGGAAAGCTCAAAAGTTTTTGATGTCCAAAAAAGTATAAGTAAGAAGAAAAGTACGACATGCACAGTAAACAGAATAAGATGCGATTCGTGTGAAGAGGAATTGACTAATGACACAGATATAAACGTCTTAAAAAATATTGGTTGTGACAATTGTCTTGCGTGGTATCATTTAAAATGTACTATATTTTCAAGTGAAGACTATGAAAATGTCTATAATAAAGAATTTGTATGTCCAACGTGCAATAATAAGTAAAAGGCTGACTATTGGGTAAGACATGGCTGACTTGTGGAGAAATGAGGCTGACTACCGGTAAAAAGTGCCATATTTTGTTTAATATTGATTTTTTATATAATTCTAACAAATTAAAAAAAAATTGTATCTCTTTAGTAAAAATAATAAACAAACTTTCTGTAAAAAATTTTTTTTTCGTTTAAAGTCTTTTATTTTTAAAAATACAGGTGAATCAAGTTAAGAATCCCACTAAAAGGCTGACTACTGGGTATTTTACCCTAGTTTATCTTGCTATGTGACTGTATATTTTTGTTTTTTTTTTATCTATATCCAACTTATGTTAACCAACATTAATAACACAAAAAGCTAAACAACAACACACTAGGTACCTTACTAGACAAGAAGCGGCAGATTATTGTAATGATTTTTATTTTGGTGATTGAAATTACAAACCATTAATAGGTACTGCATGAAAATAGTGATAAACTGCTCGTTATAAATATAAACATTGCTGATAACTAGTTCAGATTGGTTGGTACCGGTGTCCCGTTGGCAGTTTGGGAAGCATGCAAAACAAGAATACGACGCATGTCATTTATTTCCAATAATAAAATCGATCCAATCCCTAAGCATGGCTATATTGACGTAAATCTGAGGGTCGCAGGAGACGCCACACTGCTGATTGTCGCTCATGACGCCAAGGAGCAAGGATTCGGACAGCAGCGGTGTCCCCGCACAGTAGTTGCAGGGTGCATTTCTACTCCATAAGACCCCTGCACACAGCGCTGACCGTCCACATCCACCCTGCAACAAGGCCGAGCCGCTCTGCAGATGGCGGAGTGACCATGTGTCATCTGTACTGCGGCACTGACGGGTTGAGAGATTGTACACATATGCTTTGTGCAGTCTGTGACCTGATAGACTTTTATCAATTGTCCTATAAAATGGATAGGCACTTTAACATTATATTATTCCAACTTTATTTTAGGTAAATAAAATAAATGTATAATTATTTATTTACCTTAATGGACCAAATCCAAGCATAGTGAAACTTTCACCTACAGTAATCAGAAAATAATCAATAATATTTGGTAATTCCACTGGAAACCTTGAACCAGATGTTAAGCTATCCTCGCTCTTTAGAACACTTAGGTCATAACTCTTGTTCCCATTCTGGTAAAACGGGTGTACTTGCACATCTGACAGAGTATGTATCTGACCTTTCTTCTCCAGCCCATAGTCTTCCAACATCACAAAAGAGTCCAGGGAATCCAGTTCTTCAATTGCATCTATACAACTGGCAGCAGTTATTGTCCAAAATTCTGAGATTATAGTGAGTATGCAGCCAAAAATTATGTCTTTCGGAGGTTTAAATTTTACTAAAGCCAAGACATGATTATTAAAAGAATCTTCTGCATATTCTCCATCAAATTTTTTGTCCTTTCCTAAAATATCTGATATTGTATCAGGTGTGGATTTAGCCTGAGAAATGTTAAGTTTACCAGATTGAATTATTCCTAATTCATAAAATGAACTCTCAGTTTGATTATATTCAAAGAAACGCATTGTAGGTCTAGTCTTTTTTGAGGGTTTCCAAGTGCACTCAATACCCGGTGGAAATGTCTTATGTGTTGTTTGCTTGTAATACTTTGTTTGGTCCGGGATTATGGCTGGTACAGTTGTCTCATGTCTAAAAGTGGTGGATGTATTCACATGTTCGTTTACATTCCTACTCGCACATGCTAAGAAGTGCTGTACTAAAAAGGTCAGGCTTGTGACTAATATAATCAAGAATACAGCTTCTAACAATGAAAGACAAATTTCAGGTTTTGTGAATGATTTACACCATCTTTTGAGTTCTTTAAAACAGAAAACACACATTATTTAAACATGACAAGTTATAGAACAGGACATGGCCCTTTAGATTGTACAATATTCAGAGGTGTCCATAAAGTTTAAGTATATTCCTTCTCATTGTTCATTATTCTCAGGATTCTTATATTTGAAGCAAGCTTCATAAAAAAAATGATTAGATTTAAGTTAATTATATTTACTAAATG
This sequence comes from Bombyx mori, assembly GCF_030269925.1. NCBI lineage: Eukaryota > Metazoa > Arthropoda > Insecta > Lepidoptera > Bombycidae > Bombyx > Bombyx mori. The sequence continues at coordinate 380,205 of NC_085121.1, forward strand.
TATTTAGTCATTAAATTACATATTATGTTAGCTAACGCTAAGTAGTCAAATAGAATTATTTAAACAGATAGGTTTATAATTATTAATTTTACCATCAGACTCAATTTTGTTTCCTACATTGGTTTATAATTATTCATTTTACCACTCAGCTTTTGTATCAGACTCAATTTTGTTTCCTACAGTGTATGGTTTCCGGAAAGGTCTATCTCTACAGCCGAACCTTAACTGTCCTGATTCTTTGCGGCCACCAAACCCACCGCCTAAGCGTCGAGGCTTCCATCCAGGAAGTCGTCGTTCAGCTTCCCGCTCTACAATTATCTCTGAACCATCTATGTATTCTAAGTGCATCTCTCTTAGTGCCTTTTCCATACAACTGTACTTTTCATATTCTACAAAAGCATACTGCTTCGATTTTCCTGTGACAAGATCCCTTACGAGACGACAGTGAATGATTTTACCGAATTTTGAAAATTCCGATTCGATAGTTTCCTAAAAGTGTAATAATAAGTTTATATTAATTGATATTTAACAATGTGTTGAGTAATTGTGGAATTATAGATGGATACAGACCTGTGGTGTCCTAGGGTTAAGTCTCCCTATAAAGATGGTATGATTTGGGTTTCCCTTTACCCTTTTATTGGGGATGTATTCAGAGTAAATAGCACGTAATATTGCTCGATCATGAGGCTCTACGTCTGTACCTATTCACAAAATATAATTTAAGCATACAATTTAAATACTGTTTCCAGAATTTATTTATAATTGGAGAAAAATGCAGTTTTACCATCAATAGAACCAATTTTTATTGGATCGTATTCTGTGGCATATTTTTTAAAATCTGTTTCGCCGTCCTTGGTCATTTTCTACTTTTATATCAAAGTAAAATGAAAAACATTTATTTCTGAAGTGAAACTGATTTAAAAAAATTATTGACTCTTGTTTAGTTGTAGTCAGTGGAGTCATCTAGTCATAGTTATAGTAGCTATTTAATAACATATTACAATTTAATTAATTTTAAACTTAGTTATATATTTATTTATTTAGTTTCACACATGCCATAGGTACCTAGGTAGGTATTTTTAATTAGACGAAGTCAACTGACGTTTAATGTGCTGTCAGTTTTTGATTAAATAAAAATAGTGTTGTGACAAAGTGAATGATTGAAAAAACTCCTGAATTAATGAAATTGTCTAGTGAATAGATAGTGTGCCGAACTGCCGATATTGGGTACGGGGTTCGAATTTTAGCCATGCTTTGTATATACCAACCAGTTTTCGACGATTATGTTCCTATAGTATCTACCTATACTAAATAGCGAGTGTTTTAAACATTAAGGAAAACATAACGAGGAAGCTTGTAAGACTGTCCTATTTTCAATACATCATATAGTTGAAACTATAGATGTATAAAATATAACAATTATAGGTAGGTAATGAAAATAAAAAAAAAACTGATTGTAGTTACATACTACTAGTAACATATATTGGAGCACTTTAATACAATTTTATTCGGCCCACCTGTCCTGGTGAAACTGGAAAGGCCTCCGGGCTACCAGTAATACTTCAATCATAAAAAAAAACAATTTTATTGTAAAATAGAGATAATATTTTATAGTTTGAAATGATTAACTCTTCTCGGCTCATTGTTCATTCATGTGATTGAACGAGAACTGAACGCATCACTATTACTTTAAATATAGCAACATTATTTTACAAAGTGACATTAGCTACTGTCAGCTAGCTTCGTCTAATTTTTTTTAAGGGGTTTTATGACCTGGTAACTGAGACCTTTAAGTCATGTCTTATTTTAATTCATATTCTTATTTTTATGAAAAATGATGAAAGGAAATGAGATGATACGGGATGAAATATAATCTCAGTAAAATGGTGGTCATTTACTAAGATTTTTTCAGTGGACTTTTTGGAGGATCCCGAGAAGTTACGTCCAGCGGCTTTGTTTCATTTTCCCACATTTGTGCACTTTCACATATATTAAACAACTAATAAACCACCACTATTACACATTTAAACCCAAAGAAACACTAAATAGACAAAATAAAACAAATCACACAACTTCACTCCTCGCGTTCCCGCCAAAAAGTCCTCTTCTGCTTCGTCTAATTAAAAATACGACTATAGGTACCTATGGCATTTGTTTTTGAACTTCTTTTTTTTTTGTACCTACTTATTACCTCCATGGATAGAACTTAATAAGTGTAGGTATTATCTATGATCCATAGACAATACACTTAATATTTAAGTTAATAGAGTCATAAACTAGAAATAATACGAGTGCCGTATCATCATCATCATCAGCCTTTATCTGCTCACTGCTGGGCATAGGCCTTCCCCAATGCCTTCCACATAATGCGGTCCTCCGCCTTCCGCATCCAACGACCTCCCGCCATGCGCACTAAGTCGTCAGTCCACCTGGTTGGAGGACGCCCCACGCTCCTGGTACCCATCCGTGGCCTCCATTCGAGGACTTTCCTCCCCCACCTGGCGTCGCTGGCTCGACAGATGTGACCGGCCCATTGCCACTTCAGCTTGCTAACTTTGAGAGCTATGTCGTCGACTTTGGTTCTCCGTCGAATTTCTTCGTTCCGGATTTTGTCCCTTAGAGAAATACCGAGCATAGCTCTCTCCATCGCCCGATGTGCGACTCTTAACTTATGGGCCAGCCCTGCCGTCAGTGTCCAGGTTTCCGCGCCGTATGTCATCGCGGGGAGAACGCATTGGTTAAAGACTTTTGTCTTCAGGCATTGAGGAATTTGCGAGGTGAGGATTGCACGGAATTTCCCAAATGCCGACCAACCCAGTCGTATGCGTCTCTCAATCTCTGTATTGAAGTTACCCCGGCCAAGCTGGATAGCTTGACCGAGGTAGACAAAGTATTTTACCTCTTCAATGACTGCATTCGAGATGGTAACTTGGCCCGGGACGATTTTATCATTGAACATGACTTTCGTCTTGTCAAGGTTCATCCGCAGTCCCACGCATCGGGAAGCAGCATTGAGATCGTTGAGCATACGACTGAGGTCCTCCAGCGATTCCGACATTAAGACTGTCATCGGCAAATCGAAGGTACTTATGATATGTACTCTCCGTTGACGTTGATTCCACATGTTTTCCAGTCCAGCGTCTTGAAGACATCTTCAAGTGCAGCGGTGAACAGCTTCGGAAATATATACCTAGTCAGGTCATAAGTATTGTCACACAGTAAAAACTTTTCTTTTAGAATGCTGGCCACAAAAAAGTTTATTGAATTCGAATTTCGAATTGTTCATGAAAATAAAAATAGTATACATTTAGAATTTTACTCATTTTTAAATATGGAGTGGACGCTTAAAGAAGACCGTATTGCAGTTATTGCGTTGCATCGTTGCGGTTACGCGCCAATTCAAATTTTTAACATACTGAAAAATTTGAATATAACCAAAAGATTCGTTTATCGTACCATCAAACCATACAATGAAGACTCTAGTCTAGATGACAGGTCAAGAAGTGGTCGCCCTCGGTCTGTTAGGATTCCAGCAGTGATAAAAGCTGTGAAGGCGCGAATTCAAAGAAATCCCAAACGTAAGCAGAAACTGTTGGCCCTTCAGATGGGGTTAAGCAGAACCACGGTGAAAAGGGTGTTAAATGAAGACTTAGGGCTTCGGGCATATCGAAGAAAAACAGGACATCGTTTGAATGCTCGTCTAATGGACCTGAGACTGAAGAGATGCCGCGCTTTGTTGAAGCGGTACGCGGGAAAAAAATATCGGGAAATTCTTTTTTCGGATGAAAATTTTTTTAACGTAGAAGAGAGCTACAACAAAAAATATTATAAGGTGTACGCACACAGTAATGAAGAAGCGAGCAACCGTATTCCGCGTGTCCAACGAGGTCATTTTCCATCCTCGCTCATGGTATGGTTGGGAGTTTCTTATTGGGGCTTAACAGAGGTACATTTTTGTGAGAAAGGTGTAAAAACGAATGCAGTTGTGTATCAAAATACAGTCCTGACGTACCTTGTGGTACCTGTTTCTCATACCATGTTCAATAACAGACACTGGGTATTCCAACAAGATTCGGCGCCAGTTCATAGAGCGAAGAGCACACAAGACTGGCTGGCGGCGCGTGAAATCGACTTCATCCGGCACGAAGACTGGCCCTCCTCCAGTCCAGATTTGAATCCGTTAGATTACAAGATATGGCAACACTTGGAGGAAAAGGCGTGCTCAAAGCCTCATCCCAATTTGGAGTCACTCAAGACATCCTTGATTAAGGCAGCCGCCGATATTGACATGGACCTCGTTCGTGCTGCGATAGACGACTGGCCGCGCAGATTGAAGGCCTGTATTCAAAATCACGGAGGTCATTTTGAATAAACTTTAGTGTCATAAGAATCTATGTTTTGTTAAGTTCATTTTGGTATATAAATGGTTACATAATGAATAAACTTGTTTCAATTATTTTACATTAAACACGTGACAGAATTTATGACCTGACTATGTATATATATTTTTTTTATTGCTTAGATGTTAGATATAACATCTCCCTGTCGGACAGCCCGCTGCAGCTTGATAGGTCTAGACTGGCAATCCTGGATTTGTACGGTCATCGTCGCGGCTTCGTATAAATTATATTCTGTAGACTTTTGTATAATCTGTCTGAGGGTGTGAATATGGTCTACGGTATTGTAACCCTTTTGAAACCCAGCCTGCTCCGGTGGCTGCCATTCATCAAGCCTTCGGGCGAGACGATTAGTAATGACCCTAGAAAAGAACCTGTAGACGTGGCTCGAAAGAGATATCGGTCTATAGTTCTTCAACAAAGTTTTATCACCTTTCTTGAAGAACAACACGACCCGACTCCTTGTCCACGCCAATGGTGTAGTCCCGTTGTGTATGACGGAATTGTACAGGCTCCGTAATTTCTTCAGGATAGGAACCCCTCCGGATTTCAGCAGCTCCGTAGTAATTCCATCTTATATATAAGAGTGCCGTATACTGATCCGTAATTCCGTAGACTGAGCAGTTTCTGTAGTTTAATATCACAGTCACAGTTAGTATGATAGGAAAGAAAATATATTTTTGTTCCCACAAAGTCGTTTGTTTTATTATAATTTACTTTACCTACCTACTATCTAAGATACTTATATGAAAACATATTTAAGCAGGTATAAAAAAGTCGAGTAATCTGAAATTGATTAAGATATGAAATTGAATGCATAAATGTATATAATATATATTAAATATTAAACGCATAATATTAAACGTTTTAATTAAAAAAAATATTAAATTTAAAAAATATATGAATTCAAACAGCATCATCACTCAGATTCCCGCCAAAAAGTCACTACCATGAATTACCGACACCTGTATTCTTCAAGAATGACTATCTACTATAGATTTTACACTAATGTAGCTGTATCGCAATCAAAATAGGCATGATGATCTCCGAATAGGGAGAATTAAAACTTTGTTCAATGAAACCCGTTGAAGACATAAGTAGGCAAGTTTACTGAAAACAAGAATCGGTTTGTCACATATAGCCTTATCTCTAATAAACTCTCTCGTATATAACTTCTGAAGTAAAACGGTTTTAGAAACTAAAACGGTGTACGGTTCTCTACACCTAGTCAAAGTTTGGCGAATCAGGTCACGACGAAAGGAAGACCTTCCACCGAGCGGGTGTACTTGCTCGGTAGACCAACGGTCCGAATGTTGAAGTTCGGAACATATATTTTTTTTCAAGCTTTTCATGGATGGACGTACTCACAGTCCACCTGGTGTTAAGTGGTCACTGGAGCCCATAGAGATCTACAACGTAAATGCCGCCACCCGCCTTGAGATATGAGTTCTAAGGTCTCAGTTTAGTTACAACGGCTGCCCCACCCTTCAAACCGAAACGCATTACTGCTTCACGGCAGAAATAGGCTGGTGGTACCTACCCGTACGGACTCACAAGAGGTCCTACCACCAGTAATTACCTACGCAGGTTATAATTTTGCGGGTTTTGTTTTTTCTTATTACACGATGTTGTTCCTTCACCGTGGAAGTCATCGTGAACATTTGTGAAGTACCTACTTCATTAGAAAAATTGATACCGGCCTGCGGAATTCGAACACCGCTGCATCGCTAAATACAAATGCACCGGAGGTCTTATCCTTTAGGCCACGACCTTCTGTACGACGAGGTATAATATCCAAGCTTATCGTGAGAATGTCGTGGTGGTCGTAAGATTCAGGCATCTGTCAAATATGTTGTGGTCTGTGATGGCTACCGGCACACAGATCTTCTAAGGTTCTGCTTTGCATGATGTTTATGCCTTTTTAATACAAGCGTACTGCGATCGTCAACCGGAACTTACTGGTAGGGTGTATTGTAAGCTTGCATGAGTGGCTATCACCGTTCTGTCAATTCCTGCCACGTACCACTTATGCATTTCGCTTTGAAAAGTTAGATAGCCATTATACAATTAATTACCCCGTTATTACCCGTGTGGAGGTATTCACATTGTGATTGTTTGAGAAGTCGTCGTGGCCTAAAGGATAAGTCGTCGTGGCTTAAAGGATAAGACGCCCGGTGCATTCGTGTTGAGCGATGCACCGGTGTTCGAATCTCAGGCGGGTACCAATTTTTCTAATGAAATACGTACTCAACAAATATTCACGATTGACTTCCACGGTGAAGGAATAACATCGTGTAATAAGAAAAAACAATACCCGCAATATTATAACTTGCGTAGGTAATTACTGGTGGCAGGATCTCTTGTGAGTCCGCATGGGTAGGTACTGCCAGCCAATTTCTGCCGTGAAGTAGTAATGCATTTCGGTTTAAAGGGTGGGGCAGCCTTTGTAAATAAACTGAGACCTTAGAACTCATATCTCAAGGTGGGTGGCGGCATTTACGTTGTAGATGTCTATGGGCTCCAGTAACCACTTAGCACCAGGTGGGCTGTAAGCTCGTCCACCCATCTAAGCAATACAAAAAACAAAAAAAAATGATATGAGTCCAAGTAGCCACTTGACACCAGATCGGCCGTGAGCTCATTCACGAAACGAAGCTAAAGAAACGAGATGTTATAGAACCAAAGGTAAGCAATGACGACGTTTTCACGGCTATTTTATTGTCTCCGAAAGCAGATGATAAGTCAATCTAAGTCAGCGCTTACAGATAATCTGTCAAGCCCACATTAATCAGTCAGTCCTACTGCCTACAGATAATCTGAAAACATCTTTAAACAAAAATAGCAGGTGAGTCACTGTCAACAAACAACTCAAGTTAATAACAACATTTTACATTTGGATAGAAAGAAAATATAGAAGAAATGATACTCCCTAATTTTTACACCGACAAGATTAAGGTAGCGATTAAGGAAAAATAATAAAAAGTACAACTATGTAATTACTCATTTTAATATAGGTAAATACACCTGATTTTCACAGAAAGTTGTATTTTCCTTCGAATTTAACATTTTCGTACAAACTGGAATAAAATATTACAATTTGTAAACAAAATGTTTCAAAACAACATCATCAGTGTATTAATGTTGTGCATAGTTGTAGCAATGCAGTGACAATTAGCGGACAGCCAGTCCCTGTGTCCCATCTCAATGGAATAGAACAATATTATACAAAATATATATATTTTTACAAAAAATATATTTACCAATCAGTATTAAATAAAACAGCTTGAAAATTTGGACTGCAATCTCAAGTTGACTGCGGGCCTCAGCAGTCAGAATGTCCACTCTTACTAAGAAAAAAAAAACACTATGCCTCAGATGATGCCAAACAGGATAAGAAACAACATAAAATGAACCCTATCACCAGGTGACTCTCTGATCCAGACTTGTGCCTCAGTTCTGCAACTTTGATTACAATGTTACAATGAGAAGGTCATCCAATAGGAAATCAACAGGTCTATTGGATAGATATAATTTTATATATAAGTTATTAATAATAAAATAATGGAAATTTTACAGCAAATAAGCTGCATGTGTAGCTAACCAATTAGTTACCAGTAGACCGGATGATAGCACGCACATTAATTGAGCGAGGGTGAATGTCCATCGTCCCAGACAACATCAATGCTGGGCCACTTAGTCTGCAGACAGGTCAACATGGGGTCTGTGGTGGCAGCACGCATCGGGCACTCGAGCAAAGCTGCTCGACCAGTGCGGTACACAACTCTGCCACCTGGGTTACTACGCTCAAGACCATTGTAATGGTGAAGGGTGAATGTGTCAGGAGCACCACGTTCACATCCTGGGAAAAATTCATCCATGAAAGTACTTAACAAAATTATTCCCAAGTTTTCAGTGTCTAATTTCCGCCTCATTAATTCCACATATTCTGGTTCACTGACTAAGTCTGCAGCGCACAGAACATCCTGCAAAGCTACTGAAGGAATGAAATTGTTGCCTTCAGGATCAAATGATCTGAATATTCGTTCAGCAGATTCTCCTGCACTCTCTGGTGCTGCCAATCGACGCTCTAGAGAGAAAAGCACAGTCAGGTGAGTCTCGGAAGCCAGTACCCAAACAGGATGTTTAGGGCTCTTGTAAAACGACCCTACAGTGCAGTATTGCATATGCTCCATGATAGTCAGGAAACCAATGTCATTTTGTTTTTCTATGCCTCTAAGTCTTAAACCACTGACAACTTGATCATGATCCCACACATGTGCCACTGCTCGTCCAGTCAGCATCAAATTGATGAGACCTTGTGATCCATACCCATATGTGGAATGTATCAGGGGGTCTGAGAGTTCAGAGAGCTCTGCTTCTACTGTACTTATACCCTTACTGAGAATCACACTATATAACAGAAGTAGAACACCATATTTGTCCTTCAATATCCTAATGTTCCTTGTGTAAAATGCCTCCACTTCTGACAGATTTTGAAACGAATGTACCTGGATTCTTCGATGGAAATGTTCAATGGTATCACTAGAGTGTTCATCCACACTAACGCTGTTACTTCCACTTGTTTCCGCACCAGACTCATTCTTCCGGTAAACAGCTACATTGTATTTAGGTGCTAGACACTGGCTTAAAATCGTACACACAGCTCTCACAAGTAAAGAGTTGCACTTCTCCGATGTTAAGTCTTGAAAACTATGTCCTGGAGTCTCTGATAGGAGAATCTTAAGCAAAAATCCTTGTACTGGGGCGATCGCAGCGCAAGGTCCACCCTCCTGCTGAATGAGGGCGCTGGGTTCATCAGGACTGAATTGAAAACCTTGCGCCCAACGTCGGAAAACATCTTCTTTGACGTGGTCCCCCCACAGCAAGCGTCGCGTGCCTGCCAGCTCGCGCTCCAGCGCCACGCTACTCGCACTCATCGTTTCTTTGTTACACTTACTATAACTCAACTACAGCTGTGTGTCGGTTTCAATCCTTTCAACCCCGTAGACACATCGAGATTTATACTTCCTGAAACATTAAAATATATTCAATAATTACGTGTTAAAGTGAAAAAATTTAGTATGTAATAAGAAATCATTTCATGGATATCAATTCAGTGAAATTTAGTCACAAAAAGAACTATAACCACGTAATACTCACTGGCACTATGTAAGTATGTAGTGCATGACTACTAACTTTCGATGTTTACTTTTGATTGTTTGAAACGATGTCAGTAAAAAAATATTCAAATGGCATTATAAATCATACGTTGATTAGTAATAAACTTTTCATGAAGAGAAAAGAAAAGCTTACGACATGAAGGCTGCCATTTTTGTAAATTATGGCAAGTGGCAAATGCAACTGGCAACATTCGAGAAAGACATGATTAACTTACTTCCACCAATAAAAAATATTCTATTATTTAAATGGAAAGGCAGTTTTGGAGCAATCAGCGGAACGTCAAACATTTATAAACACAGGTATTAGGAAAGTGAACGAATACTTCTATTATAAAGCACAGGTACATGAGATTCAGAACAGACCAATTAGAAAGTAAAAAATTATGACATTTATGTACCGTATTCCATTTAAATTATTACTGCAATCACAGATTACTTTATATATGTTGAATGCACAATTAACTGCAATTTGTCTTTATGCTGATGATTTGGTTTTATTTAAATGTATGTCCTTATTCTTCTTCTCAGTCAGTATTTGAAACTTGAAGAGGTGAGTCTTGAAGACTGTTATCTAAATACTCGTTCACAATTCTTTTCTACGTGTTTTTATCTTCAGCAGTATTTAGTGTTTCAAGTACCATATCTGTCACTTTCGAAACGTAGATACTAGTTGAACGAGAGACAGGGAATGTTGTTTTGAGTTACAAAAATTCTGTGAAAAACTTTGTTTGAGAAAATCAAACAAGTAGCAAAGCTACAAATGAACTTATTTGAATGAAGCCCACTCAGTTTCTCGCCGGATCTTCTCAGTGGGCCGCGATCCGGTGGTAGATTCTGTGAAGCACTGCTCTTGCTAGGGCTAGTGTTAGCAAAGTCTCTCAGGCTGAGCCTTCCGGTCGTGGCTGATATAGCCTTTTAGTCCACCAGCGAATTGGTAGGGAAAAAAGATGAATTTTCGATAAAAAGATATATTGAAATTTCATTTATTAATTTTTTTGTTGTTGATAGATAGATTTGCTTAGATGAGTGGACGAGCTCACAGCCCACCTGGTGTTAAGTAGTTACTGGAGCCCATAGACATCTACAACGTAAATGCGCCACCCACCTTGAGATACCACCAGATTATTATTTTATATTCATAGATGGGTGAGCCCCATCTTGGTGTTGAGTCGTTAGCGGAGCTCATAGACATCTACAATGTAAATGCCGCCACCCATCTTGAGATATGAGTTCTAAGGTATCATCAGTATAGTTACAACGGCTGCCCCACCCTTCAAACCGAAACACATTACTGCTTCATTGCAGTAATAGGCAGGTTGGTAGTACCTACCCGTGTGGACTCACAAGAGATTCGGCCACCAGTAATAGACATCTAGTTATATGATTAGAGTCCATGGGCTGATAGAATAGAATAGAAAAAAATATATGATTAGAGTGCTTTACTAATCTTTGTTTAAATCTGCTTACAAATTCTAAATGAAACATTACATTCGTTACTATAATTTAATTTGCAACAAGAATATTTATTATGTAAGAAATAAGCTGTAAACTGGGATAAAGGGACGTGGAACAATATTCACCTGACTAAGAGCTCGGCTTTATGATAATTTGCTACCTATTCACACGCGTCGACTACCAGGCCATAAATGTTTTAAAAAAAACATATTTTGACATTTGACGTATAGATCACGTTTGACGTATAGACGTTTCGCACCTTTGACAGCATTTCACATAGATAAACTTCTTATTTTTTGACAGTTTAGTTTTATCATTTAGTAGGAGTGCATGTGTTGTGATGTTTATTTTTAAACTTTTATTTTCGTTATATTGGTAGTCGCATTTTAGGGTTTTGATATTAATTAATTTGTGTTAAGTTTTTAATCTTAAATTAAACATGCATTAATGTTTACTATTAGTTCTTTGTGGTTACTTTGTTGTTCTTTAATTTCAACATAATGACGGTGGGAGTTTGGAGTCGACACGGCGCTGCGAGCCTGGCAGGTTTGTGCAGTACACATTTCTACCAAAAAAATACAGACCTACATAATTTTATTTTAAACGCAAACACAAACGTATACTTAATTTAAATTGATTGATTTTTTGTCAAAGTGCTTCAGTGGAAGACATGTACTAAAGATTTGTAATTCAATAAAGGAGTGAAAACAATCGCAAGGTAGCAAGGTAAAATTAACATTCTCGCGAAACTATCGTTTACGTCGGGTTTTGTTGACCGTGAAGATTCATATTAAGAAATATGTTGCAGTGACTAGGTACTTACTTGTTTTCTAAATTTTTTGCTTTCAATGTAAAAAAAACTAACGAAAATATTTTTTTAATTAAAATAAAGTTTCAAACATTAACACTACTTTTAAAAAAACTAAGAAATATTGATAAACTTTGTATTAATTGAATCTACATTAAAATTGGCATATCATGTAAGTAAACTTTAATATAGAGTAGGTAACTTATGTAATAATGTTGTTTACAATTAATTTAAATTGCTTAAATTGAACAACCATAAATTTTGGAAGTGATTGTAAAATGTAATTTTATTTATCATATTATTCATAAACATGGAAGTCCTGATGGCCTAAATAGAAGTTGTTGTGGCCTAGAAGATAAGGAGACCTGGTGAATTTGTATTAACTGATGTGACTATGCCAGAGTTCTAATCCCGCAGGCAGGTACCAGATTTTCTAATGAAATACATCATGTAATGAAAATCAAACTTGCAATAATTACAATTTTCATAATTACTAGAAGTCAGATGTTATGTGAGCTTACCACCTGCCTGTTTCAGCTGTAAAACAGTAATGTATTTAGGTTTGACGGGTGGGGCAGCCGTTGTAATTGAAACTCGAAACTTATAACATATTGAACAACATAAGTATAGACTTGCAAGAATAAAAAACTTGTTCAGTGTTTTCTTAAAGGTGCCTCCGTTTGACACAAATTGTCAAATGACCTAGTTTCAAAAGAACAAAGGTAACTAAAGTCGTTGTGGCCTCACGGATAAGTGTCCGGTGCATTCGTGTTGAGCGATGCACTAGTGTTCGATTTTCAAGCGGGTACCAATTTTTTGTAATAAAATACGTATTCAACAAATGTTCACGATTGACTTCCACGATGAAGGAATAACATCGTGTAATAAAAATCAAAACCGCAAAATTATAATTTGCGTAATTACTGGTTGTAGGACCTCTTATGAGTCTGTGCGGGTGGGTACCACCACCCTGCTTATTTCTACCGTGAAGCAGTAATGCGTTTCGGTTTGAAGGGTGGGGCAGCCGTTGTAACTGTACTTGAGACCTTAGAACTTACATCTCAGGGTGGGTGGTGCATTTACGTTATGGATGTCTATGGGCTCCAGTAACCACTTAACACCAATTGGGCTGTGAACTCGTCCACCCATCTAAGCAATAAAAAAAAAGTACTGGTTATGTTTATGTGATTATCGTCGTATTGTGCTGTACTATATCTTGATTTTTATTGAACTGTTGAACTTAATGTTGACATAATGTTGAAAATTTAACTGAAATTGAAAATTATTTTCTTCTAGTGTTTGTTTTTGCATCTTATTGTGCAATGTAATCATTTTATTCTTCTTGCAGCTCTCTGCTGCAAGGTAGGTAGTTAGGTAGAACAGATATTTGTTTTAAGCCATTTTGGGCTAGGAAAAATACCTATTGAATCAGTTCACTAAAGAATCCACCCTTTTATCTAATAAATTTTAACTATTATAAGTACTGAGTTGCAAGCTGCTCCCACTAATGGGAGATTGCGGCCACTTCCTGAAGTATGTAGAAAAAACTATTTCATCATTTACAAAACATTTTTGTTTTAATAATTTCCTTGGCAAACCTCTAAAAGATCAAGTTGGTATATCGGTCGGGCTTCAAAGTCGTACGTAAGTGAAATCTGCGTACTTTCGACCTCTCACCGAAACATCAATGAATGAAAGCAGTTCACACAGAGCTCCTCACAGATGCATATAAAACTATATATTTTAATCACTCTTTCATAATTATCTAAAAAAGTAGACAGTAAAAGGCAACCGGCACCCATTCCTCCGAAACTACCGCACGGACTGTCGCTGTTAGTACTACTGAGCGCTTATAACCATACCTCCGTTACAGTTTTAATTTTATCCATTAACGGCAAGGGAACGCATAATTTCTTGGCGGTAGCGATAGGCAGGATGGTGGTATCCTGTTCCTCACATAAGCCCTACGAAAGGTAAATTGTGCAAAACTATGACTTATCAGAATAATTAATAGGTCGATTTTGAACCTAGGATCTCTTAAATGAACAAGTTGTGCTGAGTCGGCTGATTAGAGCAAGTTTAATTTGATTTGGTTACGGCAGAAGTGTTCTCATACAAATGAATGTATTCCTATAAACCTTTGACGAATCAATTGCTCTCATAACCCAGTTATAGTACTAAAACGTTTATGTAAGCTATATCCTGTTTCCCGATGTTTGTGAGGCTTCACTGAACTAGGTGTCTGATTTCGTCGCCCACACAACACGTGTCGCGATTAGTTTAATTATATCGCATTAAATATTGACATACACACAGGATACAGCCTGATCCTGGATTCATAGGTTGACGCCAAGCATTCCTTGTTTGGCTAACGAACATGGGATGTTTTTGGAAGCGCTTCACATTATCATAACTATTCTACGTTTACTAGTGTCGAGGAGCGTTAGTTTAGTTAATGAACAAACGGTGTGTTACCAAGAATCACAAAATAAAAAAAACACGGTATAAAGTATAAACCCTGGCATTGCTGACATCCATGAGCGACGGTGACCACTTACCATCAGGTGGGCCGTATGCTCATCTGCCTACATAGACAATAAAAAAAACCCTAGTTACGTCCTTACTGATTACTTGGTTCATAATATTAAGCTTTGCTATATGTATGTATGTAGAAGAAAAGCTTAGATATAAACGAAAAGCAGAACATATCAAAGACACACTGAAATTTATTTACAAGATTTTCTGAAATTAATAAGCTTACAAAAAATGTATTCGACGAGCCCTGCATAACTTTATCTATTGTGGAATAAGTAGTTACGTTTAAAATACATACAAATACGATGTAACGATTAAAATGTACTTTGAAACTGGTTTAATTGCTACTTAAAACATCCATTAACCTATCAGCAGTAATGTCAGTAGTGGCAGTAGTGTGTAGGTTAGGTAATTCTGTACCTAATGGGGCTTCGATAAATATCGCTGAATATATTAACCTTTTTTTTCTACCCTACATAATCTTTGGTAGCCTAAGGGACTATTCCAACTTCATGCGGACCGGTAGATGAGCTCACGGGCTCAACCTGAGAGAATTGCTAACACTAGCCTTAGAGCAGTGCTTCGCTGAATCTACTACTGGATCGGAATCACGACCTACTCAGAAGATCCGGCGAGAAACTCAGTGGCTTGTATTAATCATTGACATGCTTAATAAAGGGCGTAGAAGATATTGCGAGTTCTGTTCGAAAATGACTGCTAATTCAGAGTAAACATAACTGAAAATGCAAAATGACTTCCAATTATTGGACCGCGCGTCTCCAAGAATACTAGCTGTAATTAACAAAAATGTGGTCCGCGATTCGCGAATGTATCTAGCTTTGCATTATCTAATTACATAGTAATTGTGAATTTCGGTAGCGAATACCGTTATAAAAGAGAAACGGTAATTTATAGCGAAAGCATAAAAAGGCTATGATTTCAAGATTCTTTTACCAGTGCTTGTTCCATTAGGCACATTTTTCCGTTTAATTCATGATGGACTAACACGCGTCCATCCATAGTCGATGGCACAAGCGACATTAACAATGTTAGAAGAATCGGTTCACTAGTTGAGAAAGTCCTGTCTGTGGACGCCAGAGGACGTTTCTGTTGTCAACGGGCTGCGATAACAACTTACCATAAGGTCTGCTCATTTGCCTTTGACAGTAATAAAACAATATCTGAATTCAGAGGTTTTGTTATCTTAGATAAGCAAACGTCACCATCCTGCCTATTTTTATTGGGAACCAGTCATGCGTCGGTAAGGTGACGGATACCTTTTTTTATTGCTTAGATGGGTGGATGAGTTCACAGCCCACCTGGTGTTAATTTGTTACTGGAGCCCATAGACATCTACAACGTAAATGTGCCACCCACCGTGAGAAATAAGTTCTAAGGTCTCAGTATAGTTACAACGGCTGCCCCACCCTTCAAACCGAAACGCATTACTGCTTCACGGCACCTTTGACTTATACAAATTTCACCACCTTACTCCATGGGTCAACGGAACGGCTTTCGCGCTACGAAGAGTGGATGAAGAATTCTGCCGGTCTCCAATCCCACATTGAGTGGACACAGATCAAATGCTCAGACTGGCGCTTCTGCGCAACAGCTCTAGGTAATTCGTTCTTAACACTCTGAGGGATGAGACTCGAAAGAAGTGATGGAGTCCTTATGTAGGAAAAAAATACAATACTGCAAATTGAAACATATTTAGTGTTGATTGTTCGTTACAGTTGAAATGATCGAGTTATTTGAAACAACCTTGTGACCTGCACGCGCAGGTGACATCGTGGTCACAGATGCGTAACGCCACGCCCATGCCGCAAGTGCACACCCCTACTTGCTTTGAAATGAAAGGTGCGACGTCGCAACTAAGAGAAATATTTTTATTAGTCATTCCACTTTTTGAGCTTTAATTCGACTTCGGTAAAGACGGGCTTATCTTGACAGACTTTTTACAAGTTTTTTTAGACAGTTTACCTGCGCCCTCCCAGCTTTTCAAAACACGTCCTTACGGATCCATCAGATCTAATAACCTTTGCATTAGACGCCTTCAGCTCTAACACTAGGAGCACGCTTAGGGACCCCGGTAACCGTACTCGTCGAACTCGACAAAGAGGTCGACGTGCTACCTAACCCATGCATCAGCTCGCTGGGTTTCTCGCTGGATTTTCTCAGCGGGTCGCGATTCCGCTCCGGTAGTAGATTCAGTCACGAAGCAGTTACTCTTGAGTTGTTCGGTCTCCTTCGGAGGCGATCGGGCACCTTTTAGCAAATCCCACCCCTTCTGGTTGAGCCTTTGCTCGGCCATCTGTCCTGCTGAAACTGGAAAGGCCTCCGGGCTACCAGTAAATATTCAATCATAAAAAAAACCTGCGCCCTCACAGTTTTTCAAATATCATGTATCAGTTCATAACGGGCTCCTCACTGAATCATACATTTAGCGTGTCACAAAAGTGAGTAAAACACGTGAGTAAAACATTAGAAAGTCGTCGTGGCCTAACGGATAAGACGTCCGGTGCATTCGTGTTGAGCGATGCACCGATGTTCGAATCTCAGGCGGGTACCAATTTTTCTAATGAAATACGTACTCAACAAATGTTCACGATTGACTTCCACGGTGAAGGAATAACATCGTGTAATAAAAATGAAACCCGCAAAATTATAATTTGCGTAATTACTGGTGGTAGGACCTCTTGTGAGTCCGCGCGGATAGGTACCACCGCCCTGCCTATTTCTACCGTGAAGCAGTAATGCGTTTCGGTTTGAAGGGTGGGGCAGCCGTTGTAACTATACTGAGACCTTAGGACTTATATCTCAAGGTGGGTGGCGCATTTTACGTTGTGGATGTCTATGGGCTCCAGTAACCACTTAACACCAGGTGGGCTGTGAGCTCGTCTACCCATCTAAGCAATAAAAAAAAAAAAAAAACAAAAAAAGTTTAAATGTACATGGCTGGTATAACAGGCTTTTTAGATTTTCTGCATTAAAATTACTATTCCTTTTTACCCAAAAAAAACCTAGTGAATAACTGTTTTTAATAATTTACGATATTATTTATATTGAAGTCATTAAAAATAATTACGAGTTAGCTGTAACACGATTAGTCATGAACAAATCATTTTATATGGAACTAAATAAACCCGAACACAGCTACGTTTGGTTAGCTGTCTAACAACTACAATCACTTTATCAAATACGGTAGGAATAAGGTATAATATGTTGCAATAAGTGCAATGATATACAAACTTGGTCTGTAAACGACGATACAAAACACACCCGAAGTCCCTGCGTAAACCCAGAGGAATTGTCAGATAGAATAGGCTTTGTCCGTGATACACTCAAGGATATAAGTTAAATAAAACGTGAAGCAAAAACTTTGTATCCCTTTTTACGGAAATTGTGCGGACGGAGGAGTGACAAATTTTCCACACTTATAGAGAATATAGAGATGAAGTGCACAATGCTAATTTTTTTTTTAAATAGTGCATAAAAGATACATTAAATCAATAAAGAAAACATTACACACACTGCATACCATGTATTTTACGCACACACGCATGCATACTATTTATTGTCAAACTTTTGTTCTTGACGTCTGTGGTCAAATTGATTAAATATATTAAATAGATAGATTAAATATTTAGAATAAATATTGTTTGTCTTTATTAATATATTTTTATAGTGTAGCCTTGGTGAAATTTGAGATTATAGAAGTAAAAAGTAAAATCTTAATAGTGTACAAACTTACAATTCCAATTAATTATAGTCGAATTTGACTACTGCGATTACCACTAGTATAAGTTAAATAAAAACAGAAGCTGCCAAAGAAACTGCAGCAATGAACGCTCTCAGCTGAAGGCCTTAGTGAAACGTAAAAGTCGTTATCTATTAAGTTAAATTCTAATTGTCTTAGTAATAACGAATGGCCGACAATGGCGACAAGTAATATTATTATTTATTTTATATCTATATCTATACTAATATTATAAAGAGGAAAGATTTGTTTGTTTGTTTGTTTCGAATAGGCTCCGAAACTACTGGACCGATTTGAAAAATTCTTTTTCCATTAGAAGCCGACATTGTCCCTGATGAACATAGGCTACTTTTTTAATTTTTTTTTTTTGGTTTCATGTGTGTTTTAATGTTTCCGAAGCGAAGCGAGGGCGGGTCGCTAGTTTATACATAATTATGGACTTGTTCGTGGAGTGCGCCTTCATATTGCTGTTTCTAATGTTTGACTGGAGTCGTACCGATATTTTTGTAGTTTTTATTAAAATTGTATGGGCGTACACCCCGTGCAGTTCTTTATCGAGAGCTCACAGCGAGGCAGCCAATGTATTTATCAGCGTGATCGACGGCTTTCGACGTAAGCAAATAATGCTAAATCATAAAATAAAAATATAACCTAAAACATAGCAACAATAACCGAACCGAATAGATCTCATTAGCACAATACAAATTAGTTGTTATTGTTACGTGTATTCATAACATATTCCCATCAAGGTATTCGATCCTGTTATATATTATTACACGATACGGTTCTTGAATGGAACAATGAACTCTGATGAGTGACGTCACATGTTTCTTTCTAACGGTGAAATGTAAAGTACTTTAATGTACTCTTGAACTAAATGTTGTCCTTGCTATTACAAAACTTTTGGCCAAAGTATCTTCTTACACGTCACGAGTCGTAGATTTATTTGGAGCAACTGTGGCTTGTAATATTTCTGGGGCTGACGATGCCACATTTTTAGCCATTCATTAAATAACGATCACAATCTTTATAAAACACACTAAGGACAATTAAAGAACCTTTTTCCTTAACCGATAACTCGATGATTAGTAAATGATGTCTCATAGGTCGCCTTCTCTCCTATTAGTGCAATTTTATTTAAATAATTTATCTAAATTATTATATTTATAATATAAATTATTATATAATGTATCTACTTGAAATCAATCATATATACCTTGAACATAGTCTTCTACTTAATACCTGGGTTTTTCTGTTGAACTTTTTGTTAAACTAATGACACTTGTTGTATTATCGTGGCCAAACTCTCTAAGCCCATTATACTCAACACGAGGGAATTACTAATTTGCTAAGTCGCTGTGTATTAACTTCGAATGTAGACTATTTTACGGTTCACTGGATCAGAATTGCACAAAAAATCTTTGTATATAAGATAGTCCGCCTTCTGTCGCGCATTGATTTTTGACAAACATGTTCCTTGAAATAACATAACTGATAATTATTAATCGGTTAAAAAAGCGCCCGAGCGCATTGTCACTGATAAACAAACACAAACATTCATTTAAAATATTAGATCTTCAATGGAAACCATTGACCCAAACGAATACCGAAATATTTTCTTCAGTGCTTGGTGAAAATGGGCGAATATTTACGTGAATGTTTGTCAATAGAATCGCCCATTGTGTTTGGAAACAAGAGCGCTTATTGTCGTCACTTTAAAACTTTCCATCTTTGTATTTTGACGAAACATTTGACGTTTGGAAAGGAATGTCGTGAAATTGGTTTATGTTTTAGAAGATGTTGGCAAATGTAATGCGTGAACTGTTTGGTGGCAACAACTAAACATAGTGATTCGCCATTAGTTAACGTCAACCAAAGAAAGACTGATTAACTTCACTATACGTTGTAAATCTTTTTAGAAAAACTGGTTGTTCGCCCAATCGTCCCAATCCAAATGGACATTCAATATCTTACCGACAACTCTAAATGCTGTGAAGTTTAGACATTAGTGCAAATAAATGTGTATTCATAACAAATGGAACTCGATACCTGCCCGAGGATTGATCGACAATTTCATAACAGATACATGACCTCATTCGCTTTATATATATGTATATATCTATTAACTACTATGGATAAAACCTAATATAATTATAACCTATTTACTTAAATATGGGATATGATGGCTTCCAGTGAAATTGTATGACGCCTACGAAAAGTATTGTCTGGGTAGAGAACCGGCTGTCCGCCTCTCTAACCATAGAAAATAAAAAAACACATCAGCTGTGATCGTGAAAAAAACTAAATATGTGCCCAGGGCTGCTAAAGGACAATGCCCATTTTCTTAGGGCGTTTGGGCCCCTAAAAAAAGTTTTCGGGTCATGATGGTTTTAACTTAATTTGATAGACAAAGAAATATCGTTTCATATTCAGAAAACTATTTTTATATTCTCGCCCAGGTTTAAGAGAAATCTGTTTTTTTCTGCAGCTAAAATTAAGTTGTTAATCGTTTTCTTCGAAATCAATAATCGCTTTCATCATTATTTACAGTATTCAATAAGTTAATTGTGGTTAATGTTGCTAGAAATAAGCCCTTACGTACATTTTATTATTATTATACCCTCATAATAATAATAAAATTAAATGAAAATCCGGAAGCCGGCAACGATATTGTTGTTGTTGTTTTTAAATTCGCCAATAAGCAGGCAAAGAGCGTAGCCTATACAGCCTAGTCTGTCGTAGTTATATTATTATTTTTTCAATAAAAAGCCGGTGTATCTCTTTTTATTGCTTTTTGGGAGTTTTGACGTCAACTCGATGAATAGCACATTGAGTGAGCGGGAATTTCCGCGGACCTTTTATCTTGAAAAAAAAAAAACAGTCACTGCTATGTTAGTCACAGTTTTATTCCAATGCCTCAATAATCGTGAACAACGATTATTGACGTTTAATACACAAAACAACACTCAATTTATATATAAACTATTAAAAAAACATTAAAATAAAACTTCAAGTGACGCTTCACTCGGGTTGCTGCTAAAACTCTCTGATCATATATAATAAGAATAGACTTATGGCAGGCCATTGAGATTTTTACTAATGGAATCAATAATATCTAAAAATATTATTCATGATTTTAAGTAATAATTATTATTACAATATATAAATATTGAATTGAACAAAAATAAACTAAAAAGTCTGAATTATAACCATTAGTTAATTTTTTTTAATTTGTTGTTCAAGTCACAGACAACTCTTTCGTTTGGCAGCTTAAAGGTTTACTATAAGGCTTTATGGGCTAAGCCCTTTTCCTATTGGCGAATTTAAAAACTATGGCACTCAGTTTTGGGATGTTATCAAATAAGTAATTTATTTTTATGTAAAACAATGCCAGGTTGAAAGAAATGTTGATACATAAACTAAACAACGTGAAAAAATAAGGCATAGTTTTTCAAGTACAAATAGTTTAGACATAAAGTTGGCCCACTTTTGGGCATTGTCCTTTCGATATATTTCGAAAATTTGTCTCGTGAGCAATAAAATATAAATTCTGCGTTATCGAAAGTATGATCCTATTGAAAATATTAATAAATAAGAGGCACACTAAATTTTCACATTTTAAGCGCAAGGCACTGAGGTGAGCATTAGTCTCGTAAAAAGATTTTGTTTTGCAGCATAAGTAATATTTTATTTTGTTTCAACAGACGTTTAAATGTTCCATCATTCAATCAACATTATTCTACGATCATAATTACAAATAATGTTGTAAATTAATTTAGTAGTTATACTCCGAACCTTTAGTCGAACTCTGTAGCATACAGGTAAATGGAGCGGAACTTTTTGCGGTGCATTTAAGGAAAAAGTTTAAGCTAAGTCCGACCCTACATGTGAATAGGTCTAAAATCCGGAGGTTTTGGTTGAGCTCACACATGTTTCCCCTTATGTCTTGGGTATCAAGTGAATCCACTTATGCAGTTTCCAATGTGGTTAGGTTAAAAAAATTGTGAGCCGTTTTTAAAGCGGTAGTTTTGTTTTGTTGCTGGCGCGATATTACAAGTGGACTTTACGGTTCACATATGTATATATTATCTACAGAGACGAATGATCATGTTAATAAAAAATATCCTTTCGAGGTAAATAAAAAACTGGAAGGGTCCTGTTCGGTTTGTTTGTGGCGATTAAAGGTTTGAGTTATTTAAATTCGGTTTAGTTGTGAATAAGTGTTTCATTATTGTGTAGTGTAGAAATTATACCATGAAATTCACCTTTTTTCTATACGTTCGTTTATTCGTACTGGGTAGGTATTACATTAACTCGTTAATTTACCTATCACCATTTTATACGGAGTCTGACAAAATCTAAACGTAATAGCCTTTTGTAAAAATGAACTTGTCGTGGCTTAAAGGTTAAAACGTCCGATGTACTCGCATCAAGCGAAACGACGATTCTGGTACTTCATCCATCAATGTTTCAATCACCATCCAAGGTATCAGTTTTTTTTAAATACGTACTTTACACATGTTAATGAAAGACTATGAAAGATTCATGTCTTGCAATCAAACTCGATCCCAATAAATTAATAAATTTGAGTGACTAGTTAGGTTGGGCTAATTGAATGTAAACTCGCAAGGGTAGGTGCCATCACCCCACCTATTTCCGCCATGAAACAGTCGTATATTCAGATTTTAATGATAGAATAGTTGTACGGTACAGTTAAGACGTCGGCCTGATATCTTCACTAACTTGTTTATCCATCTATGTAACGATAAATAATAAAGACAGGATTTTATTTATAAACATATGTTAATCGTTCAAAGTTCTCTAACTACATCACAATACAAGATAGGCGATTTCCCAGCTGCTAAATTAAATGCGACTGTAAGAATAACACAAGTTCTATGAGAAGCGCATTGCATTTATCTGAGCGTCGAGATCGCAGCACGTCTTTAATCCCACGGTCGACGAGTGGCGCATTTCAAATCAGAGTAACAGCCGCGACCAGACTCGCAGGCACCGCTCACTGGCTCTCAGCTCTCGCTACCGTTACTGGGGTGTCGACCTCTTCATACCTTTACAATTGTGTTACTTTCCAAACATATGAGTAAACAAACTGGGACAACCCCGACAGAATTGTTTAGTTACGAAAACATTGCGGCGATTGAAATGTTGCCAGCACTTTTATCGTCCTAGATAAGTGGACGAGATTGTCAGTTCCCAGATCAAATACGTGCATGATTATACGATTTGACGATTGCCTGGACTGCGATACAACTATAACAATGAAAGCTCACAAGATGCAATCAGCACTCAAGGCGAGAGTTAGAGTGAGAATTATGTCTTTCTTCATCATTTTTCAGGCAAACTTCGTTTGATTTACGTCACTTGCCGAAGACTTAGTCCACCTAAGAACTTACAAATAGGGTGAATATGTCATTCATAAGATCATAACGACAACCTTAGCGCTGCGGGTTAGTGTGTCAATATAATTATGAAGGATTTAATCCCAGTTTACGAAGACCACAATGTCATATTGCGTTCCATCTTGACGCTCCGCCCTTCCTTTCAAACTAGAAGGCATGGTTGCGGCGCGACAGAAACAAGCTGGTCCGGGCCTGTCAGTGCGTACTCACAGACGACCTAACACTATATAGTTTGTATTTGTATAACGGCCATCCTTTCTACAGGTTCGTTTCGCGTTATAAACAGATAAAATCACAATATCAATCCGTGCCCTGTTGGACGTTTTGGGAATCTTGTAAAATTATTTGCAAACATAAACTCATTTTCGGAGCGGTTTAGTTGTTCGGAACATTCTAAGAACTCGGAAGAAAGTAGCCGTAATATTGAGTCACCCGTTACAGTCGTCCCAAAGACCGCCGGTTACCGGAAGGTAAGGACCCATGAGTCATGGGTTACCTGGTAGGCGCTGTTGATGACGTCACCGTAGAATTATGCATGTTGGTTTACGAGTGCGACGCACGCGCCGGCCGGCTCGCTTTGTGCGCGATCGTGTCCCTTTACAATTAATTTATACTATTCAATTATAGAACTTGGCTGGAGACATGAGTATGTAATCTTTTTGTTTAGCTCAAGCTGTATTAATGTAGTTTTGGTTCAGTAACTTTGGCGGTCAAGCCGGCGGGTCTTATTCAGTTGTTAATTGATGTGATCACTACAACGTGAACTTTGCGTTCCACCCTTTCTTTGTGGCTAAAGTTGACTAGCTGGAATGACACCTCGCACGCTGGGTTGTGGAGTTACATATATTTGTAAGACAGTTGAACCCGTTAAAGCTCCATCGTCCCTCAACACCTTGGCGTCGCTGAAGCTAATGTAAATGATGTCTGATTGATCGATTTAGAAGTGTAACTGGAGCCATGGAGGCCCGAAATTAATAAAGGCGGATTATTTTTTCTCATAATCTGCGACATAAAATCTGAAGAAAGACGGCCACCGCTGCTCACCAGTTACGACCCACGAATCGAGTATCTTAGTAGTATGAATTCAAATTTCGCAAATATGTAGTTTACTTTTTTCTTGTCATCATAACTTTTGATGGGTTTATTGATTTGATTGGTATTCTAGTAAACCAAAATGTTAATCAATAATTTTTTTTATTGTTTGTATGAGTGGACGAGCTCACAGCCCACCTGGTGCTAAATGTAATTGAAGTCGTCGTGGCCTAACGGATAAGACGTCCGGTGCATTCATGTTGAGCGATGCACCGGTGTTCGAATCCCGCAGGCGGGTACCAATTTTTCTAATGAAATACGTACTCAACAAATGTTCACGATTGATTTCCACGGTGAAGGAATAACATCGTGTAATAAAAATGAAACCCGCAAAATTATAATTTGCGTAATTACTGGTGGTAGGACCTCTTGTGAGTCCGCACGGGTAGGTACCACCACCCTGCCTATTTCTGCCGTGAAGCAGTAATGCGTTTCGGTTTGAAGGGTGGGGCAGCCGTTGTAACTATAATTGAGACCTTAGAACTTATATCTCAAGGTGGGTGGCGCATTTACGTTGTAGATGTCTATGGGCTTAGGATGTCAACCATTTCATCGGAACTCTTCAAATTGTAATTCCTTGAATAAAAGCTATATACCTCATCTTAAATAATATTTATTTATGTAATTCATCTGAAAATAAAAAAAAAACAAACGATTTCGCATAAAAAGTTTTTTTTTAAAAAGTTAGATCAGATCTTTTGTTTCTGATGTTGGGACCGCCATTCGAGTTGGTTTTGTGTGTTCACACAGAGCCTTCACTTGTAGGGTATACAACATAATCGTTTGCATGATGTCACCGAAATCACGTTCCCAACAGTTAATTGTTTATAGTCATAAAATGAATTTATATCATACACTCCTTAAATTTAGAGTTCATAATTCAGTAACAAAAACGATTCTCCCACATGTCATAGACATTTTATTCAATAGCAAAATTTTGACGCTTTGCTTTGAGTCTTTTTTTTAAAGTAAATATACCAATTTCCAGTTTCTCAGGTGCTGGATAGTGTGGGTTCATTTCTTGCACTCAACCTTTGTCAGCGGCTTGGCTCTGCCCTTGGCATTGCTGACGTCCATGAGCGACGGAAACCACTTACCGTTAGGTGGGCCGTATGATCGTCTGCCTGCTCGGGCAATAAAAAATAAATAAAAAGCTTTCACACTAAAACTACAGAATCGATTTAAATGAAATTTATATACAGATAGTCAAAGGAAGAGAAAGGACATAGGCTCCTTTTAATGCGAAAAAAGGGTTGTAAAGAGTTGAAAGGTTGGGATGAAAAGTTGGCTGAAAGTATCGTCATTTTTAAAGCTAAAAGCTTGAAACTTATTTTTTAGGCTGTGCATTCGATGTAAATAAATATGACACTAAGCTTACACATCATAATAACACACAATTATAAAAATATAGTGTGAATTACCCAAAATATAACGATAAGTATTCAGTAAGAAAAAAAATCTGACATCTGCGAAGTATTTTTGCGTGCGCCGCAAAAACCGTTGGAGTTACACGTATGTAAGTAATGTATATAATGTAAAATGGAAATGTTTGTCTTAAATAGTCCTACAAAAACAGCCCGTAACAGCATGTATCTATATTTTATTTATAAACCATTATCGCCAAAATAGTGGACCACTAATATAAGAGGAAAGATTAGATTTTTGATTTGTTACGTTCTTTTTTATTGTATTTGTTACTGTGAGGACCATATTTTTATAAAAGAATATTCAATAAGATAAATCATAAACTCGGGTCGCTAGTACAATAAATATATTTAGCATAATTAGCGCGAGGTCCTGCGAAATGCGTGTCCCCTTTTTGACGAAACGTAAGGTTCGTGTTTGTAATCCTTTTACCATGACAACGTAACACAAAATATCAGATAACGTAAAAATGTTAAAGTTAATTTTATGGTCTGAATCGAACGAAATTCGAATAAGTAATAAAAATCCATGAGGACATTATTCATGTGGAGATTATATCTAAACTACATATTATTATGTATGTATACTTAAATGAATATAAGCTGTTCGTTAATATAGACATTACTTGAGAACGGATCGCAGAATGAGATATTTAGGGAAATAAGTTAGTAGTAGGAGAAGTAGTCCCGAAAACTGAAATATTCAAAAAAAGATTACAAAAATATTGATAGATATTTTCATTCATGTCGAGCCAGTTAGTCACAAATAGAGCTGAAGAAAGAAACTTTCGGTTTTGTCGGTACACACATGTGACGTCACAATAAACAAAAGTTTTTTTTTTATTGCCTTTGTAGGCAGACGGGCATACGGCCCAACTGATGGTGAGTGGTTACCGTCGCCCGTGGACTTCAGCAATGCCAGGGGCAGAGCCAAGCCGCTGCCTATCGCTTAATACTCTCCACAAGCCTCGTTTGAAGAAGGACATGTCATAGCGCTCGGGAAACACCGTGGAGGGGAGCTCATTCCATAGCCGGATGGTACGTGGCAAAAAAGATCTCTGGAAACGCACTGTGGATGACCGCAGTGGCTCCAGCTAGTATGGATGAACTCTACTCCGGTGGCGGGCGGTGCGATGGTAAAAACGATATGCTGGTATCATCTCGAACAATTCCTCAGAGCACTCCCCATGGAACATACGGTACAAAATACAGAGGGAACCGAAGTCCCTCCGCAGACCCAGAGAGAGAAGATTTAAGTTGAATTGATTTTGATTCAGTTTAAGATTTTAAGTTTTATCATCATGATGGATTTCAAAATGTGCAGAGCCAGCCTTCTTGGCATATTTCAATGTTTCAAAATAACAGCGCACCGGTATATACAATTAAAAAAACTCAAAATTTATTGGTATGCAATACAGTACATACACTCCTAATGTCGCAACTACGAGTTCATTTGAGGTCATTCTCGTGGTAAATCGATCGTAACTCGATCACTAGCTAGACTGACTATCGGCGCTAGAATCTGTCGTGTTCCAACTACAGGGACGATGTGACCAATTTCAAATACAAACCTCCACACAGTGTGACCAAATTTAAGCATGGTTGTTGAAGCAGAAAAAAAGATTGTAGTGCACAAAAGCATCGCCATAAAAATTACAATTTTCCTTTTTAAAAAAAAACGAAAGACATTTAATTTTGAGGGTAGAAATTTCTACAAGAATGATTTTAACGTGAAATACCTACGCGTTGCAATAAAGTAACTGGTTTTCTTTGTTTACAAGAAAAAAATATTATTTGTATGGACTATTTATTTATTGCGGGCTGTACGTTTTTTTTTTGAATCGTATATTTCGTTCCGTACATAAATTGGGCCTTAATAATTTCAAAATCGTTATATGAACCAGTCGAATTAGAGAATAAGCGAAATTTTGAAAAGACAACGAGCTTGTAAGTACTAAATAAAATCATTCCAATCAATTTCAAAGTTTTTGCAAAAGTCGTGACAATTACGAGAAAATTCCACAGAAATTATTTGTATGTTGTCTCACTTGTACCGAATCTGGTGGTTACGCACGACCGTTTCAGCACACGACCGAATGTAGTTTTAGAAAGCTCATTCATTACAATTATTACTCAACTACGGCATTGTGGAACGGGGCTTATGATTTTAGCATTATATATTTGACAAGTTCATTAAGTAGTCGTTAGTTAAGATGCCTATTGTATTCCCAGTCATGATATTATACCTTTGTGGGTGCAATAGGTCCAGCGATGGAACGATATTGTTTAAAAAAAATCAGGTGGAGTATGATACGCACAGCCTAGGATAGGTAAAGTTGGCACATGATAACCAGGAGAAAGTCATTAAAGGATTAGCATTGAGAACTATCGACGCAAGAGAGGAAAGGAGAAGATGATACGGAACACGTAATATTCTGATTCCGCACATATCGGTACAATGCGTTATGCATTACAGCAGCTATACCATATAACGAAGACACGAACTTGATTTTTTTTTCTTATTTTTTATTGCCTTTGTAGGCAGACGAGCATATGGCCCACCTGATGGTAAGTGGTCACCGTCGCTCATGGACGTCAGCAATGCCAGGGGCAGAGCCAAGCCGCTGGCTACCATGTCTGAAGTTTGGCAGCGGTATTCACGTAATATCTAAGTTCCAATAGATGTTGCATTTGTGTTCATCTGCTCCTCATTGGTCTTAAATTGTTTATCGTGTTCTGGCGAATAAAGTGGAATTCAATCGTTTTCTAATCCTTGAGTATCCAAACATTACTGTTATGTCAATATACGCACTACATCATTTTTAAAGTTATTTCCTGAACGTGTCAGCGAATCATCAGATCTTTGTGAGGGAATGTGGAGAATATGAGGTTAATGGTTTTACCTATCTACCTACAGTCTTATCGTTCAGTTTATAGTCGTAAACTAGGTTTATTGATGGACTATGCAATCGATAAGGATAAAGAATATCCGCCCACGCAAACCTTAGACCGTTCTAGGCACTGGCGTAATGGTTTCTAACCTTAGTGTGGCTTATGGGTGCCATGGATGTGTTATATATAGCACTCAAGCTAAGTATAAAGACATTAAACTCGTAATTGAGAGCGTTTTCACTGGCACCAAAACTTATTTACGATCAAAATGTGTCGTCGCTAATTTTTTTTATTGCTTAAATGTGTGGATGAGCTCACAGCCCACCTGGTGTTAAGTGGTTACTGAAGCCCATAGACATCTACAACGTAAATGCGCCACACACCTTGAGATATAAGTTCTAAGGTCTCAGTATAGTTACAACGGCTGCCCCACCCTTCAAACCGAAACGCATTACTGCTTCACGGCAGAAATAGGTGGGGCGGTGGTACCTACCCTCGCGGACTCACAAGAGGCCCTACCATCAGTAAAAAATCTTTATTTTTTATCTTTATTGCATTTAAAATCTCATTGAAATGTTATATTCAGTATTTAATATTGTGCTGGTCATGCTCAAAGCGAATCTACTGAAACGTAGAGACAACATTTTCACTGTGCAACGCAAACCTTCAGTAATAGAGCGCAGCGTGAATAAATACCGTATTGAGTTTTCATCCTGCCCGTACACGTCAGGCCAGACACTTGTCTATTCATATTCAGATTTTCGCAAGATCTCGCATATTATGTCTAGCACCGAATTTAACAAAAAATCGTGTTTAAACGTTAAGAAACTGACTCGTTCCACTGTTACCTCGCGTCGTTCGCTGGTGACCTGGTTATGCGCTACAGGTGTGGGTTTCTGTGCAACACATTCATCATGACTGTGTGTCCAACAGCCTGCTCTGCGGTACTGATCGATTCGATGACGTTATACACTCACGGTGGAATCTCTAGAGCGTTTGGCCTGTTTTGGGTAAGTTTGGTCTATTCAAAATCATTGAATTTTCGGGTAAATGTAAAAAAATCAGCATTTCCAGAATCATTCCGGAAAACTTAATACTGCTGTGCTTAAAATTCACAAGCTTTGAGAGAATTAAATATGCCTGATAAACACAGCATTGAAGAATCAATCAGGCTAATAAACTAGGGTAGGCTGAAATATTGATGTGAAATTTTCGGTGGGAATCGATAAATAATATTGGTTTTTACGCAAATCTTTGTGTAATAATTAGATTAGCGGATAGTGACATCGTTTTATTTACCACAGTGCCCCATGTCTATGATCAAATGAAAAACCTGACGTCTTCCTTAATAATAAACAGATTTCAAATAAGTTTTTGTTGATCGGTTATATTTATGATTACATAGTTTTTTAATGAGATAATGTAAAATATTGAACACGCAGAACTAAAATGCTTAGGTTGGATAGTTGATTAAAATCCTCACTTTGCAATGTTGTTCAGAAGGAAATGTTTTTGTAGTACCATGTGTCGCGCTGATGCGGGTTCGTGCCGTCCGCGTCGTCTTGTCTCCTTTTAATTAAATTATGCGATTCGAAAGGTAGAATAGCCCTTATATCATGAATACGCAGCGGATATAACTTTATTTGATGTATGACTACTGCTTTATAAGCTAAGCCGGACTTGTCCGACCGGTCCGAAGCTCTCGCAAGGAAAAGGGGCAGAAGGCTGTCCTCGACCTAACCGTACCCACACTTGAGATGACGAGATGGGACGTCATTAACGTATTTCGCGCTTGTTAAATAAGAATCTTTAAGAAGATTTTGGTAGATGTAGAACGCATCAAAATGAAAATATATGAAGATTCCAAAAATATTAGTGAACTAAATCAAATCGTGTAATAAAGAATAAACCCGCAAAATTATAATTTGCGTAATTACTGGTGGTAGGACGTCTTGTGAGTCCGCGCGGGTGGGTACCGCCACCGTGCCTATTTCTGCCGTGAAGCAGTAATGCATTTCGGTTTGAAGGGTGGGGCAGCCGTCGTAACTATACTTGAGACCTAAGAACTCGTATCTCAAGGTGGGTGGCGCATTTACGTTGTAGATGTCTATAGGCTCCAGTAACCACTTAACACCAGGTGGGCTGTGAACTCGTCCATCCATCTAAGCAAAAAAAAACTAAAATTCAAAGCCCGTCGCAAACCCTAAACCGGTCGCTACTTCTAGTGTGCTGGAGATCTCAAGTTGCTACCTTCACTGGAGGAAGGAACTGTTGGCTCCAGTACATGAAGGATGGACATAACATTTGTTTGGATTCGATTTTTCACTTAGATGTGCTTAATTTTAAAGTTACATCTTCCGTCACTACAGTTTTTGTGGTCATGGACGACAAGTGCTATTAATCTAAACATGAACATTGTGCTAAATAACGTGAAACTTTATGTTTTTTTGCACCCTAATAGAACAGCCAGTATCTTTATCGGCATAGTTGGATAAGCACAACCCATAAGAAATATTGTAAACAAATTGTTGTTAGTAATTAGTTGTTCAATGATATTTCAGTACTATTTTCTGCATCAGTAAACAAATAAAACCATGAAACCAATCGGACGGAAAGTGACTTAGACCTTGGAGGAGTCATGTGATTAGTTCATGACTGCGTATGTCCATTCTTTCAGTCATGGCCTTATTCGTTTTTCTTGACGTAAGTAAATCTACGAAAGAGTTAATACTAGGGCTTCTACTATGTGGATGTCCCCGTTCAACAAGCCTTCGCAGTTACTGACAATAGCGGCTATCCATAAAACTGTTGTTACACTATGTTAATGCGTTTCGGCTTGAAGGGTACGACAGGCGTTGTACTGTAAAAACGGAGACTTAGAACTTGTCTTGAGGTGGGTGCCGGCATTTACGTTTTAGGTGTCTATGGGCTCCGGTAACCACTTGACACTAGGTGGGCCTTGAGCTCGCCCACCTACCTAAGCAATAAAAAAACTTCATGAGTGTGTCGTGGTATCAATAAACTCGACAGTGATACGAAACAAATGCACGCTTTTTCGTTCTCTTCGGCACCGGGAAGCTATCTATTGTATTTGGATTTGTTCAGTGCAAAACGCGAAACTTCTTCTGGAAAATCTTTATGTATAAGCAAGCTACTGTAATTTTTAAACGCTAGTTAAATTATTTGCATCAGATAGATATTGTGATTGCCGAAGAGATTTAGGCGTTTCCACAATGTTTGGTGGTATAGTTTTCATAATTCGTCCGTCTTTGTTCCAGGCTGCTTCATATTCCTGACGTATACGCTGGCGACAACTCCTGGTAGCTTCGCAGCGGCGCCCGTCGGACCTTCCGATCGACCAGAGGCCTACTTCAACGGCAGCTCTTATATCAGACTATCCAGGCCCATTTCCTTGAAGCAACTTGTTGGACTTAGTTTTAGAACTTGTGTTGGTAAGTTGGAAAAATATTTTTTTTTATTGTTTATTTGGATTCACTCGAATGCTTGTAACTTATAGTTCGGTTGTGCACTTCAATGAAATGTATTATCGCATCTATTGGACTCGCTCGAGTACTTTCGTTGTATTAATAAATTATTCAACAACAATTTGATTATTAAACTTATTGACATTTTTATGTATAGTAAAGTAAAAGGTAAACAATGACACGAAAGGTTTTTAACCATATCACTGTTATTTTTAATTTCCTTTGTAACAAACAGATGATCACATAAGGTCCATCTGTCAGTGAGTGGTTAGCGTCGCTCAGGGACTTTACTAATATCAGGAACACAGCCATACCACCGCCTACCAAATGTGTTACATGCCATGGCATCAACAAAAATATGTGTTAGAACTGTGGAATATATCGACTATCGATCTACGTATATTGGATATATCACGTCGGGGTCACCAGTGTGGAATATATACGACAAAGGGAAGATCTTCCACTGAGCGGATGATATTGCTGGGTAGACTGACATGACGGTCCGAATGTTGTTGTTTGAAACTTGTATATATGCAAGCTTATCTTAAAAATGTTGTCGTAAGCGAGATTCAGGCATATTATGTCAGATATCTTGTGTTGTATGATGTATGATGGCTGCCCGCCACAGAACCTTTCTTGCCTTAGACGCCATTTTAGGTTCATTTGTCATTAGCTACTTCCATAGACTTGGTCAGATGCTTCAGTAGTCACCCGATACCATGCTCTAGTTGAACGTGTGTTTTGAAACATGCGAATTAGTTGCATTTCTGGTGCAGTGCTACTACCATATATGTCACAGTATCATTCAATTATGGATCCGCTACCTTAAGTGCTTTTTGTATTATTGCTTACTGTTATTAATGTAATGACTGTTTGTGTTTTGAATAATACTACAAAACTAAAATAAAATTAGTCGATCGTGACCACGAGAAGCAAAGAAATTATTGGTAACGCCGCGAATTGTAGTACAATTGACGAACCAAGCGATAGTAGGCGGTGTTAGTGGCAGTTAGTGTTACAATATTCGATCATATGCGGTACTACGTGTTTACTATCGGTTAACATGTGAACGATATGCTGTGTGCTCCGTCGCCCACATTCGTTACCCTGATTACGTCACGACGAACCGGTCCATACGACTCACGTCACGATCTTAGGAGAAAGGAGTTTCTTTTAATTCCGTTCCAATATATGCGGTCCACCATACTTTGATTTTACGAATATGTATCCTTTGTCTGTTTCATTAATGAAGTAAATGTACTGCTTATGTAAGACAAGCGGCTGTGGCGTCGTGGGTAAAACGACCGATGTACTCGTAATGCATATTGCAACGATATATTTATAGTTTTCGCGGGTTTGATTTTATTAAACGGTGCCATCCACTCGATATGTCATTTACGACGAAGAAATTAAATGGTTTTTAGCCTTGAAATACAAAAAAAGAATGCATTAAATAAATGAACACATTCTGATATTATATGATATTTTGTTTCAAATCATCAAACGCAGTCGCATGGAATTCGATGTGTGATTCATTCGGTATTGATTACCATATTATGCTCATTTGAATAATTTGCTACTTTGAATATTTTTAGCGTTATGTACCACAGACATAAAGATACACTTCGAATAACTTGTGAGGTTTTATTTTTGACTGTATGGCGGAGTATGGCTTGTGTCTTCAAGCAGACGAGGCACCAGCGATTGGCTTGATTGACGCAAGCGTACGGTGTAAAGTTCAAAGAGAAACCCACGATTGCCTTGTGGTGAAGATACGCAGACTATTTTTTTTCTTTTTCTTTTTTATTGCCCTTGCAGGCAGACGAGCATACGGCCCACCTGATGGTGAGTGGTTGTCGTCGCCCATGGACTTCAGCAATGCCAGAACTCTTGAGGACATACAACGTGACCTACCATATGTAGAAGCTTCCTAACTGACACCTTCTGTTTTAGTTCTAAGTGATTTAAAACCTAAATTACTCTTATTTTTATTTTCTGATTCTACACTTATAATATTGTCGGATTGTCGCTTAAACTTTGTGGTTAACATTTTTTTCAAGCATTGGAAAATTCGACCTGGTAATTCTGTGAACGCTTAATTTTGTGTCAAAATAATTGGATATGTTACATTAAGCTAACCTGCTATTGAGGAAATCGAAACAAGAACTTGGTCTACGCTAAGTACTCTTTACCGTCAGAAAAAAACAAAATAAATAAAAAATTAATAGATATCTTCATGAAAAGGGTACTCGATATATGTAAATAGGTATCGCAATAATCTGGCGGAACAGCACATTCGCACTGCACAGCTACATAAATACAGTGAATTAAAAATCCGTGCGCTTAGCCTCGACGCGAGGTTCGACGCGTGACGGCCATTATTCCTAATTGGTATCAAATTTCTATCATTTTTCCAACTTTATGGAATAAAAACAAATGACTACACAACCCCGTTACAAAAAACGACACGATTATATTTTTAAGTATATAAATAGTTATGCTAAATGAAGAGACTCTTAAACATATCTCACAATGTCACGTAAATGTGAGCTCAGAAAAACTGAGCACTTGCTTAGCTTCGAACCAGCAAGCTTTAGGCGCAATTCAAACTGCTAGGCCGCGATCGCGTTCATTGGACCTTGAACACCTGATTGTCTACAGAGACAGCAGACGTTCCGACGAGCTAATGTAAGAATTGTCTAGGCTATTCTTCTAAGAGGCCCATTTGTGGAGTAGCTAGCAGGCGTTTTGGTTGCAAGTTGCATCATTTTGTGCAAATCTATGATTCACGTGTGCCGAACGAGATAAGCTTGTATTTGTTTAAAA
Source organism: Bombyx mori (assembly GCF_030269925.1). Lineage (NCBI taxonomy): Eukaryota > Metazoa > Arthropoda > Insecta > Lepidoptera > Bombycidae > Bombyx > Bombyx mori. Next base: position 415,479 of record NC_085121.1, read on the forward strand.
GTATTTAGACTGTTCCTGAATTATAGCTAAATGTATTATAATATACTAAGTTGTAGATTAGCATACTAAATTCAACGCATTCGGCATTCAAAATAAGTGCACTTTTGGTATCTAATAATGATTGTAAATATCTATTGACGTCTCTTGTACTCGTCGAGCTGTGAATCGGATTAAATTCGTCTAATGAAGAACACTCGCGACAATGTACTGTAAAAACTGAGACCCAAAAACTCATGTCTCGAGGTGGGTGGCGGCATTTAGGTCGTAGGTGTCTATGGGCTCCGGTAACCACTTAACACCAGGTGGGCCATGGTATCGTCCACCTAACTAAGCAATAAAAAAAAGTAAATATTGATTAAAGTTAAATCTTCTGTTATTTCAGGAGGGGAGCTATTTTCACAAAGGTTCGAAGGTTACACGTTACACGTGACCGCATTGTATGAACAAGTGGTCGTGTCCTGGGCAAGACCCGCGCAGCCTCACAGGGAGGTGGGCCTGGTGAAGGAGACGCTGGACAACAGGTGGCATTGGGTCGCCCTCCGCTACAAACCGAACCCACCGTCCTTATTGCTCGAAGTAGACCGAGACACGCAGGTGAGAACGGCCGGTTTGGATACAGTATATACCTACTGGTATCAGCGAATTTGAACCTTTCTTAGTTTCTATATGTTTGTATGTCGTCTGTAGGCTCTTGTCTACAGACCAACTTGAGCTGAGATATCAAGTGCATACACTATGGATAGCTAATCGATCATGTGGTTCTTAAAATTCAAATTTAAGACTGTGATATTTATATTTTAAATTTAGTTTAATGTAAGTAGTATTTTTATGTATATTATTATATACATATTATATTTTAAAAATTTAATGACAGAAATTGATGTAACCTATTTACAAAATACATTACTGGTAACGGGAATAACAATAGAAACTAATTTCTGCGTCTCAACGGACAGACGATTTGCATGATTTTTCGCAATTATGAAGTGCTCGTCGCTAACGCTATCTACGAGTTACGAAAAAAGTGTTTTGATTTCCTGGTTTTTAATAAAAACAACCGTAAAATTTGTGTCAAGGAAATGTTCGTTTGAGAAATTTACCAAAATGTGTGTAGATTTGATTTGTAATAAACAAAATTTTCTATGCTAGTGATCAATTGAAAGTAAAACCTAAGATTAAAATGTTCAAGGTCAACTGTTGCACAGTAGAAAAAAGTTGATCGATAAATGAAGTTGTTAGCTAGGGCAGCCGCGGCATCGTTGGTGCCGGCGCCCGCGCCCCCATAGACTACGTGTGCACTGTCCACCATTTTGATATGAATACATGTCGTTAACTGTTACACCGCTGGCCATTGGAGTCGATTTCACAAACCTTATATGCAGCTGTTTAATTCGTTATATTTTCAAACTAAAACTTGTAACTTGTAATTGAAGGACTAAACGGGTTAGAGCTTAGTTGTTATTAGCAGACTCTTCTTTTCTTTTGAGTATTAGGAGGTCCGTATTGGAAAAACATTGTAAAGGTATAACGTTACCTGAATCGTATAGATGTCCTTCTCTAATCGAAGGATAATAATTCGCTTCTACTCGCTTCAAAGTGGCTGCCATGACTGATGAGATCTTCAATTCCAGGTGATTTCGAACGTGACATGGAACCCTGAGCTGCTGTCGCCTGGTGCGCTAGAGGCGGGTGGGGCCGTCGTGTTGGTTGGCAATGTGTTCAGCGGCTGCATCCACGAAGGACCTCAGCTCGAGTTCCACGCGGCCGGAGCACAACTCAGGAATGTTGTGTTCGGAAACTGCCCATTGACCACAGACGAATGTAAGTTCAATTTTCCTATATCGATAACCCAGTTTTGACTGGAAAAAAACCTTTGAAGTATTGTATTTGAACAGATTCTCTGGTGCTCATCGGATATGACAACTAGCTAAATTGTTTTTGAAATGTAGCCTGCCATGCTAACTTGAATATTCATTGATTACAGGTATCGACAGGAAGGACGTACTGAGGATACCGCCGAAGGACCACTGCTACAACGAGCCCTGCATGAGACACGGCACTTGTATATCTAGACATGACAGGTAACCAATATTTTGTTATTGTACACTAGAAATGATAATAAAAGAAATGGTCCACAGTCGTCGTAGTCTAATGGGTGAGACGCGGCGTGTACTCGGATCGAAAGATGCGACCCTCCCGGTGTTCAGATCCGGTATGTTCGTGATGTCTTGGGCTCCGGTAATGACGACAGAAGCTTTTTGTATTTAAATTGCCTTCTAATTGTTCTACAGTGATCTTGTATTTTCATTTGATAATGTAACTGTCACTCAACGCGTCCAGCAAGTTCCTAACAGATATCAAATTTTAGTCAAAGCTGAAGTTTTTCTTACTTTTATATTCAAAACTTATGTTAGTGCAACAGCAAAGCTTTATCAGTACAGAAACGGAATAAGATTGAAACGTTTAAATCTGGTGAGAGGGTTGCTTGTCAGACGACAAAGAGCGGGCGAACGTAATGTTTTATGACGTCACCGTCATTTGCAAGCGTGTGAAGGAGATTGCAAGTGTATCACGCGCGTACTCTTAAGGTACGCGTCCATTGGTCCGCACGCAACGGATTTTCTTTTGCTTTGTATTGTTTGCTCATAAATGCCGGCGTTCGGTGCGAGCGACGCGGATAGTGGACGCAGCTCTATGTGAAATCATGGACGCGTACCTTTAAGGCTCCGTCAAACAGAACGCGTACTTAGCGCGCGTCAGAGCGTAAAGGCTTCGTCAAACAGAACGCGTACTTAGCGCGCGTCAGACCGCTAAACTGACGGCGCGCTATGACGCCGAGATGAGTTGTACTACTATGGTAACATACCGTCAAACAGAGCCTCAGCGCTATAAGTACGCAACGCTCTGGCGTTAGGACGCTTTGACTTCAGGCGTTGTAATTTTTTACAAATTTTATTTTAGCGTCCGAGTTAATGTGTATTAAAATACTGGATAATGCCCGAAAAATTTATACAATTAGTCAGGAAATACCCATGTTTATACAATGCCACATCTGAATCACTCGACATCTTAATACTTTTAAATTTTCACACTGCTATCGAAAGGCACTATGATTTGGCGTTACGTTGCGTCAAGGAGCGTTGGGCTCATCTCGTCAATTTGTGTGACATGTATAGAGCGCCACGTTAAAACGCAGCACTAAGTACGCGTTCTGTTTGACGAGTATATTTCTGCGCGAGGGTAAGTAGGGTAGGGTAGACAAGCGCGTGAGACGGTGGTGGGGCCGCAGGTACGAGTGCCACTGCACAGCGCGCTACACGGGCAACAACTGCGAGGTGGACGCCGGCGACCCCTGCGCGTCGGCCGCGTGCCGCCACGGCGCGCGCTGCGTGGAGGACGGCCGCGGCGACTACAGCTGCGACTGCCCTCCTGGCTACCACGGTACCCTTTCTGCGACACCTTTACTTACTCGGTCCCCTCTGCACCCGTAGCTAACGATAAACTGAACATCTACCATAAAGCAAACGTTATAATTCGATAGACCGAATCTGTTCTTCAGAATTTGTGTATCTGTAAGGTTTTTATTGTAAATATAGCCAGCCACATACCTGAACATACTCTATTTAACTCATTTAAAAGACGATTCTATTAATTTGTTTTATTTACTCAATATTTTTATCTCAATATTGGTCTCTCAGTAATCCCCTAACTCAATTAAAACGTTAGAAAATCGATTATCGATCACGGTCACTAATCTCAGCGACCTCGTTTCCTAATGCCCCAGGTACATACTGCGAGCTGGAAGTGTCCCTGGACCCGCTGTGCGTGGCCGGCCCGTGCCGAAACAACGGCAGCTGCAGCGTGCCCCCCGGCGGCGACACCTACCTCTGCACCTGTCCGCCAGGTAACCGTCCTCAGCTAGCGTCACTGAAACCTGCCGCGTCATACTTATTATAAAATGCTGGCTAAATTACTTTAGCTGATGCCCACTTTAGCTGACTTTAATGCAAGTATTTTGCAGACTGTTGACCGTGAGCACTCGTGAGCACACTTGTGTTATGTAGATATGACTTATTGAAATGATGCGTTAGCGATATAAATGATGCGCTGAGCCTGCGTCCTCTGGTGACGTCATCATTTCGATATGTTCTTTTTAGCTAAGAGGGGCAGACGATCTCACGACTCATGTCAGGCGATCAATGGAGTACATAGACTACTACTGCCAACTAGCGCTTACCGTTAGTCTAGGTGAACTAGAGAACTCTGAACTAGAGGGCAATGCTTACAACTGGCGGATGTCGAGGAAGTGCTATCAGCAGCTCCTCGCCTGCCCGCGACCTGTGGATACTAACCGGATAATGTATTGTGGCTGCGGCGGCAGGATACACGGGTCGTAACTGCGAGACGGACGTGGACGAGTGCTCGGGCGCCGCGGCCTGCCTTAACGGGGGCCGCTGCGTCGACGCCGTCAACAACTACACCTGCGACTGCACCGCCACAGGTCAGTGCGACCCCCCCCCCAACCTCACCTCCACCCCGCCCCGCCCTCGGGCGAGCGTCGACTGAGCGTGTGTGTGCGCAGGGTACACGGGCGCCCGCTGCGAGACCAACGTGAACGAGTGCGAGGAGGACCGCGCGCTGTGCGGGCACGGCGTGTGCTACGACACGTACGGCGGGTTCGTGTGCGCGTGCCAGCCCGGCTACACCGGGGAGCACTGCCACAGGGTCAGTACCACCTACACTCACTTTTCTTTTTAATACGCTTTTATTAATTTCAGACGTGTGTATGTTAGTATGTAACGGATTGTAACGGAATCTTTGAACATGATTTTGACGCCTTCAAAACGTCGCTTAACGCGTAACTTGAAATTTGGTATACTTATTAAGGACCGATGACAATTCAATACTAAAAATAAATATTGAAAAAATTGAAAGTCAACTAAAAATGAAAAATAAATAATAATTAAAAAAAAAACTAACAAAATACGCTTTTATAGAAAATCCAACTAAAAAATAGAAAATAAATTTGAATTAAAAATAGTATAAGAAAAAATGATTTTATTGTAAAAAAAGTGTGGGGTGCATGGTATCAGTAGTTATAAATATTTTATGAACAGATATGAGTAGAAGGGTTATTTTATAATATCCTGAAAAGCACCCCACGCTTTTTTTACAATAAAATCATTTTTTCCTACACTACTTTTAATTCAAATTTATTAAAATTTATTTTCTATTTTTTAGTTGGATTTTCTATAAAAGCGTATTTTGTTAGTTGTTTTAAACTATTATTTATTCTAGAATAACGACGTCATTGTGCATTGGTTTGTGATAGATATAAGTAGGATCGTGTGCAGCGCACAACACACGCCATCACTAAATAACTATATGTACGAACGAATACATTTTAAGAGCTTATTTTTTGTGCCGCGGTTCCTTCATATTGGGAGTCTCTCATAATACCAAGCCGTTGTATAGTACCAAATTTTTTATATGTCAAATTTGAAACTTGTCATTTTCGTAATTTTATATTTTTGGAAGCTCTCAATCACAGTGGAGACAGAACTCTCCCTTCGCCGGAGACTGGGGCGTCGTCCCCAAATGTGTGCAAAGCTTTAACGTTATTGTCTGAAGAACCTGTTGACCTCGTCCGGGATCGGTCCCTCACGACCGATGCATATATAGCTAGTCTGTGGGCGCCGGCCCTGACTCCGCTGGAGGTTTTAGGTCTTCAGAACGTCTGATATTCACTAAGTTTATTTTGTGCGTTCAACTTAATACTGTGTGTTCTTTTTGGTATCGTTATTAGTTCTACATGAATAATGCACTGGCTTGTGTGTGTAGATGTCGGCGTGTGCGTCAGGACCGTGCGGAGCGGGAGGGGCATGCGTGGAGGAGGGGGGAGGGTTCCGGTGCGTGTGCGCGCGCGGCTACCTCCCGCCCCTGTGTGCTGCCCCCGCGCCCCCCTCGCCTTGCGCCGACCTCGCCTGTCCCCCGCGGTCACACTGCTCAGCTGCAGGTCATTTTATAACTCAGTGTATATACGGTATGCGGCGGTAGCCTCCCCGGCTGTCGTTATAGCTGCTTTTCGTTATAGCCGTCTATGATCTTTACTTGAATATCCACCTCCTACTCTTTGTGGTAGAATATGGTACAAGACCCTTCGATGAGTGAATCCGGGTTGAATTAAGACAGCCGGGCTGTACCGATACAAATAACACTTCATGTGGACGTCTTCCAGGGACCGTGGGTATTTTTAAAAAGTCCACTGAAATCTTGGTAAATTTCGACATTTTACTAGATTTTTTTTTACCTCGTCTCATTTCATTTCATTTGATTAAAAAAAATTCCTAAATAATTTGATTTAATATCATAACAACAGGATCATCGACCACGGGGACTGGGGGTGCGGGCTCCCCCGGCGCGGTCCCCGGTGCCGTGGTCGCCGGGGGTGCGGTCCCCGGAGGCGCGGTCCCCCGGCCAGCCGTATGCATCTGCGACGTCGGATACTACGGTAACTATGGCATTGCGTTACGGTACTCTGAGCTCTTTCACACAACACCAAATCAAAATGTAGGATTTGTAAGCCTACGTCATTTGTTCAAGTTTCACTGGTGATATGGCCTATTGTGAGTCCGCGCGGGTAGGTACCACCGCCCTGCCTATTTCTGCCGTGAAGCAGTAATGCGTTTCGGTTTGAAGGGTGGGGTAGCCGTTGTAACTATACTGAGACCTTAGAACTTATATCTCAAGGTGGGTGGCGCATTTACACTGTAGATGTCTATGGGCTCCAGTAACCACTTAACACCAGGTGGGCTGTGAGCTCGTCCACACATCGAAGCAATAATAAAAAAAAAAAGTAAAATACTTTCATACATGTCTGCAAATTAATCAGTAATATTAATGAGTTTTTTACGTATTAATAATTAATAATCATTGCGCAGACTCGCCACTGAGAACGGTCGGCGCCACGCTCGGGACTCGCTCGATACACAACAAAATAATTAATTACTAATTGTTATTAACCAAGTTATTACGATATACCAATTATACATAACACGTGTGTTTTCCTCTATTGCCTCTATCCTGGATCCCCCTGGTCCCCAGGAGCGGCGGGCCTGTCCCCGAACTGTTCCCGGGCGGAGTCAGCGTGCGAGGCGGGCGTGTGCCTCAACGGCGCGTCGTGCGAGCAGGGCCCCGACCACTTCAACTGCTCGTGCGCGCCCGGGTACCGAGGTGCGTGCAGCTACTGCTCGACATTAGAGCCATGAGGTCGGATGTCTATTGTATTATTGAACGCTAAAAGCAGTAAGCAGGCAGTCGGTAGGCAGCGGCTTGGCTCTGCCCCTGGCATTGCTGAAGTCCATGGGCGACGGTAACCACTCACCATCAGGTGGGCCGTATGCCCGTCTGCCTACAAAGGCAATAAAAAAAAAAAAAAAAGTAAGGAGTTCTAATGTAATATAAATCTATCTGACCGCTTCTGGATTAAGATTTTTGACTTAAAGCGATCGCTTGATCTATGGACTATAGATATGTAGACCCCAATAAAAAGACTTGACCACATACGAAGAGTTAAAAAGAATCTTATGCAGTGAGTTTCCGCTGGCAGGTCCGTACTGCGAGATGGGGGGCAGGGCGGCGCCCGACCCGCAGCCCGAGCGCTGCGCGGCCGGCCCCTGTCTGCACGCCCTCAGCTGCGTGGACCTGGTCGTGAGTGTGCCCCCTACTGTTCCCTTGCTGCCCTCTGCCTACCCCCTTGTTGCTTGAAGTTGTCCTTTGGTATTCAGGTGTTTTCAGTGTGCGCGAAATGCTTCATAGCATACACGCATAGATTTAAAAAAATCTATTATTATTTAGCACAACATTAATATTGAAAAACAGCAGCTAATATACCATTCATTATTTCTGCGCATAAAAATTTGATTTAATTGAAAATGTTCATGTTAATTGCTAACACTTTCGAAGTGGTTTTCAATCTTAACGTTTGCACGAGGTGGGTCGCGCGGCGAACATCATGAACAATTTAAATAATTGACGATAAACAATTCTTTTCTTTCTTTTTAAAGTTCGATGTGTGTGAAATGTATATAAAAATCATATTGCAATTAAGAGAAAATTAAACTCATGAAATATGTTTATAGTGTTAAACTCTGTTTTCAATAAAATGTAGATTTTTTCTTTGAAGATCTATAGATAATATTTATAATTTATTGGACATCCCAGCTTAGGCTATTGTTTTGTTTTTTGTATATTTATTTATTGCTAAGACGGGTGGACGAGCTCACGGCCCACCGGGTATTAAGAAGTCACCAGAACCCATACACATCAACATCATCACGTAGACGCTGCTATTCATCTTGAGACATGAGACATAAGTCTAAGTTTTTATCGTCCAAAGTCTGCCCCATATTTCAAACCGAAACGCATTACTGCTTCACAGCAGAAATAGGCAGGGCGGTGGTACCTACCCGCGCGGACTCACATGAAGCCCTACTATTACCAGTAATGGTTGGATCAGAGTCCGGTCGACACAGTAACAAATAAACTGCATAATAAATATAATGAATGTTCGGTACAGTCGGGAGGGTTCCGCTGCGAGTGCGGGGCGGGGTGGGGGGGCGCGCGGTGCGAGATGTGCGAGGGCGGGGAGGGGGGCGCGTGCGAGGACTGCCGCTCCGTGCCCTGTCCGCCGCACCAGGTACCCCACCGCACGCTACTGCTCGTTACAACTACACTGCGCTACGCCAAATGTCAAATAGCTTACATTGAGTCCACTTTATATCATTACTAATTACTTGCCACTATCTCAAAAAGCGTTATCTATATATATAAAAAGGAATTACTGTTTTTTTTTATTGCCCTTGTAGGCAGACGAGCTTACAGCCCACATGATGGTGAGTGGTTACCGTCGCCCATGGACTTCAGCAATGCCAGGGGCAGAGCCAAGCCGCTGCCTACCGCTTAATACTCTCCACAAGCCTCGTTTGAAGAAGGACATGTCATAGCGCCCCTACAAAAAGTTGTCATGTTATGATGGTTTTAACTTAATTTGATAGACAAATTCGACATCAATAATCGCTCTCATAATTGGTTACAGTGTTAAATAAGTTAATTGTTGTTAATGTTGCTAGAAATAAGCCCTTATGTAAATTTTATTATTATTATATCCTCATAATAATAATAAAATGAAGGTGGTTTCTGAGAATGGACTTTCTTGACTCTTCTTTCGGAAATGAAAATCCGGAAGCCGGCAACGATATTGTTGTTGTTAAATTCGCCAATAGGCAGGTAAAGAGCGTAGCCTATACAGCCTAGTCCGTCGTAGTTATATTATTTTCATGTTAATAAAAAGCCGGTGTATCTCTTTTTATTACTTTTTGGGAGTTTTGACGTCAACTCGACGAATACCACATTGACTGAGCGTAAATTTCCGCAGATTTTTATCTTTAAAAAAAAAAAAAAAAACAGTCGCTGCTATGTTAGCCAGTTTTATTCCAATGCCTCAATAATCGTGAACAATGATTATTGACGTTTAATGCACAAAACAACACCCAATTTATATATTATACATCACAATAAACTATTAAGAAAACATTAAAATAAAACTTCAAGTGACGCTTCACTCAGGTTGCTGCCAAAATTCTCTGACCATAGATAATAAGAATAAGTAATGGTGGGCCATTGAGATTTTTACTAATAGAATCATTAATGTCTAAAAATATTAAATAATTCATGGTTTTAAGCTGCGATCAATAATAGTAACTAGATAAAGGGATACGTACAAAATTAAAGCAAAAACTGTCCGCGTGAATATATACTTATATAGCTACATTCGTTTACTAACAAACGGAGAAAAAAGTTTTGAAACACTTTTACGTTCAAACTAATAACAACTATGGCACCTAGTAATAAAGTCACAAATCTCCAAAACATTATCTAATACTTACGATCATTCGTCACATAAAACGAGCAAAGCAATAAATTACTCCTGTCACTTACCAATAAAAAGACATATTTTAAACAACTTTTAATGTTAAATCAATCTTAACAGGCAACAAATAAAGTAACTTTTCCCTTAATTGCTCTGAGAACTAACATCGTTTTGCTTTATTTATTTTTGCTTCTTGAAATGCCGATTTCTATTTACTACAGGAGGTAAGGGAGTCGCGCTTAACACTAAAATAATTTATTAATGAATTAAAGTAAAAGTTTAGTTGTTTACTTTTTATGTTTTGGAAATGTATGTTTGTTAGTATCTATACATTACTTATTATTTTATTAGCGTTACGTTTTTGTGTAATATATATTTTTAAGTTTTCGCGACCAGTGCACATAATAAAACAACGTTTAAACGGTTTCAAGCGTGGTATTTTTATTACAATGTTTCGGCCACGTTTCAGTAGCCGTGAGCACGGAAGGCAAAGATGTCCAGTGTCAATAAACGGAGATATTAGCTGGCTTATAAAAGTCATCTCTTGTTTCTCTGGCGACAATCGAGATCCATTCTGCACACGTGATTGCTAGGAAAGCTAAAATAAAAATGCAAAGCTAAGTATCTAATGAGAGTCCAACAAACAGACACAAAAGCAGCATTAACCAATTTTAACCAACTAATTTTGAAGTGCTGCTAACAAATTTTAAAAAATTATTACAACACAAATCTACTCCATGCATTTACTGTTCTGTTAAGCAAAAGTTTGTCCATGTGTTGGCCGAGCCTTGGCCAACATTTGTAGCGGTGGTTAAAAATCGGTAATTTTGTTCAAAGTTTAATATTATTTATAAGTTTAAAGCTTACAATATAGTTTATACTTCATGTACTTACCGAAAGTAAGATATTCCGGCCGTTAAATTGCTTTTTCGGGCCTTATTTTTGCAACTTTTGAATACACACTGCGGTATTGTGAGACGGGTTGACATTGGCTGTGTTTGAAGTGAACTAAACAAAATAAGAGCTCACATTTCAAGTGCGCTGTTATTTGACGAGACGGATTTTATGCACCGACCCGAAATCTAGTTACTATTGTTGATCGAAGGTTTTAAGTAATAATAATTATTACAATATATAAATATTGAATTGAACAAAAATAAACTAAAAAAATCTGTGAATTATAACCATTAGCAATTTTTTTTTATTTGTTGTTCAAGTCACAGACAACTCTTTCGTTTGGCAGCTTTTAGGTTTACTATAAGGCTGTATGGACTAAGCCCTTTGTCTGCCTATTGGTGAATTTAAAAACTATGGTACTCAGTTTTCAGATGTTATCAAAAAGGTAATTTATTTTTTTGTAAAACAATTCCAGGGTGAAAGAAATTTTGATACATAAACTAAACAACGTGAAAAAATAAGGAATACTTTTTCAAGTACAAGTTTTGACACAAATTTGGCCCACTTTTGGGCAGTGTCCTTTGTTTTACCTTTGATGTGTCCCCCGTCGGACGGACTCCTTTTGTTTGTTTTAAGTTTATTTTATACAAAAGTTTAGGTATTTTATTTATCGATTGAGGCACTACGAAGTCTGCCGGGTCAGCTAGTATTTAATAAAAATGAACGTATATTGTTCGTTTGTAACGGGGCCGGGGGACCGCAGGAGTGCGTGGAGGTGGGCGGCGCGTACAGCTGCGCGGCGGCGGAGGGCGGGGGGCCGTGCGGGGGGGCGCCGTGCCACAACGGCACCTGCACGCCGCTCGACGCACAGCACTTCACCTGCGCCTGCAGCCCCGGATACAACGGTAACTACATTACGTCTCCATCCATCTCGAGGGACACTTAAACGTGTTCAATTAAAAAAGAAAAGCTAATATGTAATAAACCTAATTTATTTAGTCTTTTCTTTACATATGCATGTACAGGTATGACATTGGTGATTCAAACCTAAATCAGTTTACGAACATTGTATATATAATACTAAAAATAAAACTAATTTGCATATGTACTTTTTTTACAAAAAAAAAAGGCTGGAATTGCAAACTTGCACAGTAAGTACCAGGATTAACCGGATTTGTATACTTAGTTTATTTGTTTTCAGAAAACGTTTTCCCGACCATGTAAGCAGGAGTATCTCGGACTCGCTTTCCTTTTAAATTTACAGCATATGGTAACAGGGAAGGGTATCTCTTATGTATGCCTCTACCTTCGGGTGTCCAAGCCCTGACCTTGCACCTGGCTCCCTTTCGAGCAGTGAGAGACACCCACCCTATCGAAGACAGCACTATGTCCCCACAACAAACTCTAAACCCTTCACCGGTGAATTCAAAAAGTTCGACCCGTTTAGTGAGCCCCGGCCAAGTATTCAGTCTTTCTTCACCTCCTGAGGGCACAGCAAATAATTCTGTACCCAAAAACTTGTCGTATATCTCATTGGCGTATTCAGTATTAACCACGGTGATAGGCAGAGTCTCGGAGGAAAATATCGTATACCGACACGGCTCGCAGCTGGTCACGTGGTCGATCCTCGCCAAACCTCCTATAAAAATCGTATTGCCTTTATGAATGTAGTAAGTCTGCGACCTGATTAATCTCTTCGGAATAGTCAGCAGCAGTTCCTCGGTACTCAAAAGCGAGAGCACTTGATCCGGGTGAATGACCCCTGGTGTATCGTAAAACCATCGACTTCGAGCGAACAGTTCGTGTTTCTCGTCCAGCACCATCAAATTCCGTTTTTCAGCTATCGTATCGTTCGGATCTTCGTATAGTTCCGAGAATGTACGACCGATGTGCCCTATGAGCGCCGGAGCCTCTCTCGGGACTTGCCCGTGCAACTGCCCCTTACGTATATCCTTTTCGATTTTCATAATTTTTGACTCAGATTGAAGCCTTCTTGTTCTCTGATATATTTTCCAGCCCGAGGGTCTGTTGATGGGAAATTTCAAGAGATTGAGTGTGGTTCCAGGCCATCTACTCACAGTAGCTCTTTTGATGATATCTACGGCATGGACTTTGCAGTAATCGGACTGAAGAAGAGCATTAAATAGTGAACTTTTCCCTACATTGGTAGTCCCCACTAAGAATACATCGCCCTTGTAAAGCCAGTTTTTAAATAATGCAGAAATTAGATCTTCTACTCCATAGCCAGTTTTAGCAGAGATGAGTGCCACATGTTGGATATTGGCTTCACTGAGTTTGGTTTTCTTCAGCTCTGTGATGAGAGATTCTCTGATTCGCTTCAGGTAGCCTACACTGTCGCCTGGGAGGAGATCCACCTGGAGAATATACCATAACCGAAAATTTATCAATTTTCCTAGTGGTAGGGAGAGTTGTAAGCCACCTTACTATCGATCAGTTATGCATTCCGGTTTGAAGGGTGGGACTGCTGTCACACAATACAACTGAGACTATGACTTCATATCTCAAGTTCGGTGCTGGGTGTGGGTTATGATAACTATGAACTCCTGTGACAACTTAACACTAGGTGAAACTGGAGCTTTTTCTGTTATCTAAACAATTCAGAAATTAGTTTATAGTTTGTTATTATTTATTACATACAGAACAAATACAGCATAGTACAGGAAGAGGTATGTGAAATCAGTCTACTAGATCAACAGGGCCACAACATGAATTCAGATTCGTTTCAGCATTATCTCATTCAAGACAAGAATTTGCACATTGTTTCCATAGTGCTACTAGTGTTAAACAGGAAATGTATCAGTTATTACCTTGTTTCCAACGACAATGATGGGTCTTTTTGTACCTATGATGTCCACAATACCAGGCCACAATGAACATGGGAAGTCCAGTAGGTCCACCATTAATAAAACCAAAGACTTTACATGCCTGAAATAAACAAGAATTTTAGTTCAAATTTTAACTTGGATCATATACTTGTATTTTATATGTGTACTTTTCTTTGTATTATGTGTTTGTGTGTGTGTGTATGTACTTCTATTCTGTGAGTGTATATACTTGTATGCTGAGTTCATAATATATGTATTTATCAACACCCAAATTGCTTTTTGCAGGAAAATTAACATTTCAGTAAACTATAATTAAGATTTTGATTGTTTTAAATAATTATAGATTAAATTAGTAAAATCTCTCTCTCTCTCTCTCTACTTGCTTCATGGACCGTTATCTAACAATTATAGCTATACAATAACAATTGAATACCTTGGATGAGATGATCATTGGCACATGTTCAATGAAATATGATTGTTGTTGTAGTTTATGCACTTAGTACGCAATCCACTCGACATTGCAAGTAATAATGAAATCAAGCTTTAACACTAGTGTCATGAAAAATACTTCAACAATTTATCTCTATTTTATTCATACCCCAGTCAAAAGGGATGAAAAAAATGTATTTGAAGCATTGGAATGAAATAATAGAAAATCAAGATTGAAAGACACATATGTATGTAAACTACTTATATATGATTATGTATGTTGAGTATACAGTGCATAGCAAAATATTACAAACTATCTGAATCAACAGACATTGTACTGTTAAATTTAAAATCAATTGCTGGTGATTATTTTTAGAACCCTTTTTTAAATTTCCTGAGTGTTTTTTATTGCTTAGATGGGTAGACGAGTTCACAGCCCACCTGGTGTTAAGTGGTTACTGGAGCCCATAGACATCTACAACGTAAATGCGCTACCCCCCTTGAGATATAAGTTCTAAGGTCTCAGTATAGTTACAACGGCTACCCCACCCTTCAAACCGAAACACATTACTGCTTCACGGCAAAAATAGGTCCCGTGGTGGTACCTACCCATGCGGACTCACAAGAGGTCCTACCACCTGTAATCAGTATTCAGAATTTCTTTCAATAAAAACATTACTAGAACAATTATGGTATGAATATTATAAAAGACTCGAGTCTGTTTTTGAAGTTATGTGCTTACAAACAAACAACATTCAACTTTTATTTATGTTATTCATTTGAAATAGGTCTTAAAAATGTATTTATGTATTATATTATCTTGAATTTTACTTGGGCTTTCATCATGTATTATAAAGATGAAAATACAGCACAATAATTATTATTTTATAAAAGGTATAAAAATTTATATACTTAATAGACTGTAGCAGTTTCTCATACTCTTCAGGATCGACACTGACATCCAATGCAATATTGTACTCCTTTAAAAAATGACATCGCTGACACTCTATAGTTTTTAGTTCATCATTATCACGACCTTTGAAAATCTCACTTGGCAAGTATCCAGGTATGGCAGGGTCACTACAGTGTAAGAGAGCACCACAACCTCCACATGGTACTGTTGATACAGCTGCCAGAGGGTCGGGAGTACCATAATAGGAATGCCATTCATTATTCACTTCATCATTGTCTTCAAAATCTTTATATTTAGTATCATCAAAATATTCATAATTTGTCATCCATTTTTCAATACCAGATCTATTAAATTCTGCTTCCTTATTTATTTCTGCATTAGCTTCATTTATTTTTTGTCTTTTTTCCTCATTTTTTCTTAGGCCCACATTTGTTGGTTTTCCAAAAGGTAACTGGAACACATTTTCACTATTAGGCTGATTTTCAATTAAATCATCTCTGAGTAACTTGTCTTTGTCGACATAATACTGCAGTGAGACTGGTATTGGTTGCAGGGACTTCTCCCTAAATTCCTTTATGTGTTGTCTCTGTGCACTTTTTAATGTTTTTAGGTAATACTTGAAGTAACCGAGCTCCAATTTCTCATGTTCCAAGTATGAATTGAACGTAATTTTGTCTTTATATTCTTGTAGTAATGATGCGAACTGTTTATTTTTATTTTGTTTCCGCTCACTTTCTAACCTTTCAGCTGCACTTGTGTGATTTACACATCTGTTTTGTAAAAAAATACATCTTCGACATAACCTCAATATATTATTCACTGAATGAATCATTATTATGCGAAGCAGTTTATGTTATACATTTATATTGCCTATTGGTACATTGTATATGCATAATTATACACTTGATAGCTGGAATTTAATTTTACAAAACGACAATTTACAATTACTACACATCGACCTCTGCACTACAAGAAACTGACATTTGATTCGCTAATGTCATTTAAATTTTGAATTTGACAGATGAAGCAAAGTAATATTGTCTATAGTGCCTAACGAATAAGATGAATGATGGATTCATAACAAAACCGGTTTTTAGTAATCCAAGAAAGAACAATTTATAACAATGTTTTATGAGAATTATTGATTAAAATACATTCTTTTGTAATTGCAAATCTATACAATACTGTCTCGAAGATATAGTATGTCATCAATTATCTCACCTTGACGTCCCCTCTCATTAATGATGTATTATTGCAGCCGGTTCACTATTGGAACAACACTTGAGTAAACTGATTGTGAAATATGTGCAAATGAATTTAACTTTGAATCGTTTCGACGTTATAATTGTAAATTTAATAACTTAATTAACTTAGCACATACTAACATGGCACACGTAAAATTGGTTTTCATGTTTTTGTTTGTCAAAGGTAAACTATTAAATAATTTTTGAAATATTTTTATATAATTTATCATTCACAAGTAATTGTTTTTTAGGTAGATATTGCGAGACAGACGTTGACGAATGCGCCATGAAGCCTAAGATATGCAACAACGGGGTTTGTGTGAACACACCAGGCTCCTACCAGTGTTATTGTAGGCCAGGTAGGTGTTGCAACTATTTTTTTATTTACCGTCTGTGATATCAGTTGATTTATGCATATTTGTTCGTGCAGGATATACGGGCGATAGCTGCGAGCAAGACATCGACGAATGTCTCTCGTCGCCGTGCAAAAACAGCGGCACATGTCAGAACTTGGAGAATAATTACGAATGCGTTTGTATGGAGGGCTTTGAAGGTTTGTTTATTGTGTATATTATTTATTAATTTTAGAGAAAATGGTAGCTATTTAGAGTCGGATTACTTCACTAACTAATATAGTATTATTGTTTTTGTTTTTTTTTTGTTTTGTTGTTGTTACGAATGTTTATCTGAGATATAGTATTAAGTGAATTTATTAGATACCACAGATTAAGTTCAGGTTAATTATTTGCACCGCACGGCTATATTTTACGAGCTTTGTTCGACGATACCAGAGTCTTACTTCCCTCTAGTGCCGAGCTGCCGGACCCTCGGCAGAACTTGTCGTCTCCTACGCGGTTGACGGAAGTGCCTGTCCGCCAGTCTGCGCAACCATTAACCTTCGCGTTGTGGCCGTCAGGTAAAGATTGTTCGGTCAACATCGACGAGTGCGAGGCGTCCCCGTGCGCGGCGGGCTCCACGTGCGTGGACGGCGTGGCCTCCTACTCCTGCCAGTGCCAGGAGGGGCTCACCGGCCCGCGCTGTGAGGTCGACATCGACGACTGCGAGGTGCGCCCCGCCACTTGTGTTTATACTTTGCTTAATTAGGCCAGGTGCTGCTGACCTGGGGCGTAGGACGAAGCAGGGGTCGGGCACCCCTCGCCCAGGACGGAGCCTTTCTCTCCGATATTCACTTTGTGATGTGTTTTGATAACCAGTTATTATTAAGTGAACCGTCAATTAGTCTACTTAACAAGAATAATTTAATGTCGCGAACAACACGACTGGTATCCTCAGTTGATACATTGAGTTGACAATTACTGACACAGTCGCAGCCGTGCCAGCACGGGGGCCGCTGCGTGGACGCGCTCAACGGCTACAGCTGCGAGTGCGGCGGCACCGGCTTCACCGGCGACGACTGCTCCGTCAACATCGACGAGTGCGCGCCCGCGCCCTGCCGCCACGGAGCCACCTGCGTGGACGAGCTCAACGACTACCGCTGCTCCTGCCACCCCGGCTTCACGGGTGAGTGTCCGCCCGCCGGCCGCGCCCCCCCTCGGCGCCGACTGACGTGCAGCGTTGTCGCCAGGCAAGAACTGCGAGGTGGACATCAACGAGTGCGAGGGCGAGCCCTGCAAGTTCGGCGGCGTGTGTCTGGAGCGCAGCAACGCCAGCCTGTACCTGGCGCCCGACGCGCCGCCCGTGCTGGTGGGCCCGCACGACGCCATGCTGCTGCCGCCCGCCTTCTACCAGCCCTTCGCCATCGACGACGCCAGCGGGTGAGTGCGGCCACATGGCGGCTACATGGCGGCTACATGGCGGCTGCGTGGCGGCTACATGGCTACACGGTGCGCTGCCGCAGGTTCGAGTGCGTGTGCGTGCCGGGCACGGCGGGCGCGCGCTGCGAGCTCAACATCGACGAGTGCGCGTCGTCCCCGTGCGGACACGGCAAGTGCGT
Organism: Bombyx mori; assembly: GCF_030269925.1. NCBI lineage: Eukaryota > Metazoa > Arthropoda > Insecta > Lepidoptera > Bombycidae > Bombyx > Bombyx mori. The sequence goes on from NC_085121.1 coordinate 433,693, forward strand.
GGACGGCGTGGGCTCCTACTCCTGCGACTGCCTGCCGGGCTACGAGGGGGACCACTGCGAGATCGAAATCGACGAGTGCCAGAGGTACGCTTTAATTAGGGGTCGAGGTGTAAGCTTCCTTCAAAAATGTTCGTGATCTTTAAGCAAACCAGATCTAACTTTGAACTGTCTCGCAGATTGGTCGTGTCTCTGCAGTCAGTTCTCTGAGCCGAGGCTCTAATAATTAAATACATTTAGGATAAATTTAGACCTGAAAGAAGAGGAGTTGAAGACTATACAATTTGTGCTTGCCTAGACCCGCCCAAGGTGTGGTAATAGAATCATCCATCAGATTTGAATGAAATTTTGGGAGATGGGACAATGGCCTTATGTTTGGACTCGATCGACTCTCGTCCCCTTGCACAAAACGGGTTCTACCAATAATGTGAGAACTACAGAACATTCACTCATACCTCACGCCAGCAAAATCCTCTTGCGCGGTACTAACGCCAGATTAGCAGCTCGTGTATACCATAGTTGACACCGAGGGCACACTGCGGCTTGGTTCCCGGAAAGGGCACTCGTGAACGAAGTTTGAACATTCACATTGTTATTGAGAAATTTCGTAAATTTAGTAAGCTTTTGGTTTTGTACTTTTTGTTTTCTCCATTGAACATTAACAGTGTCAGTAGACACCTGCAGCTTCAGAACTAGCAGCGGGCACAGGGACCACGATAACCGTACTCGTCGATTGTGATTCTGTTCCGGTAGTAGATGTATTTGCGAAGCAGTTTCTGGCTGAGCTCTTGCTCGCTCACATGTTCCTCCTTCATATATGAAATAGTTGTGTTGTTGATGTGAGTTGGCGGCTGCGGTGTGAGCAGGTACCAGCCGTGCGCGCACGGGCGCTGCGTGGACCAGCGCGCCACGTACCACTGCTCGTGCTCGGCGGGCTGGGGCGGCCGGAACTGCTCCGTGGTGCTGCAGGGCTGCGCCGCGCAACCCTGCCGCAACCAGGGCTCCTGCCACCCCTGGCTGCGCGACGAGACCGAGCACCGCTTCAACTGCTCCTGCGCCAACGGCTTCTACGGCACCACCTGCGAGAAGGTCGACACATCTTGTTCTATTGCATTAACTAGTGTACGAGCCCACGGCATGTCCGCCGTTAAGTGGTTGCCGATTGTTTTTTGCGGGTTGCATTTTAATAACACAATATAACTCCTTCACCGCGGGAGTCGCTCGGCAATAGATATGTGTCGTTCGTTCAATTTTAGAGATTCAGATCAGTACTGACCTGTTGACAAAATGATCCGGTTCGTACGACCCGTTCAGTCGAACGTTTGGGTTACCGTTTATTACATCAATTTATGACGTAAATAATATTATCAGGTTACTGGCTGGATAAAGTTTAGTATTGAATAACAGCTTAAAGGAACTGTTATAGTTCGATTGTTTACGTGAGATCAAAACAATCCAAATGCGTTATGCGACATTATGTGACAACGAACGACTGAGCGAGACGGGCGCGGGGCGAGACGCGGCAACCCGAAATGACCCGAATGACTGTCGTACTCATATGGTTCTTTTCTTCTGATTCGTAGGTTTTGTGTTAAACGAGTCGATTTAGTGAACGACTCATATTTTTTAAAGTGACCCTATCGTTCGCGCGGAATTTGAGACCCGGGTCGTTTGATTCGTTCGTTCGCGAACGACACATATCTACTCGGCAACACGAAAAGTTCACTCAGAACAACGAGCCTGAGTCTGATCGGCTTCAATATCAGAATTATTTGTATGTAGGGCGCATACAATACTTACCGTATACATGTATTGCTAGATCACACACTACTAAAACGAAACAATAACAGGTAGTGAAGTTGTAATGTCCAACAGATCACCACCATGTCCCTGGAGAGGAGCAGCTACGCGGAGGTGAACACTTCGCGCGAGGAGGGCTACGACATCTCGTTCCGCTTCAAGACGACGCTGGGCGACGGGCTGCTGGCCATGGGCATCGGCCTCACCTACTTCTTCCTCGAGCTGTCCAACGGCCGCCTCAACCTGCACTCCAGCCTGCTCAACAAGTGGGAGGGCGTCTTCATCGGCTCCAACCTCAACGACAGCAACTGGCAGAAGGTCTCACACTCCTCCTGCACCACCACACCACCACACACCACACCTTGCACCCCGTTACGTTAAATGAAACTGATTCAATGTACTATTTACTGATGAACACTAGACTCCGCTATAAAGAATACTATCGAAACAAAAATAAATCAGGTAACCAACCCGCCGCGTACTGGGCCCATGGACAGCGAGAGCTCGAAGCCTTCGTTGCGCCAATGATCTTTACACACAAAGTGTTGTCCCGCTGGGGCCCGCGACGACCCAGTTCATCCATTCCGCAGGTGTTCGTGACGATAAACTCCTCGCACCTGGTGTTGGCCGCCAACGAAGAGCAGACCATCTACCCCATCAGCCAGATCGAAGCGTACAACTCGTCGGTGACGTCGTTCCCCACCACGCGGCTCGGGAGGGCCGGCTCCTCCTTCGCGACCCTCACCCACGGACCTGACTTCTTCGTCGGCTGCTTCCAAGATGTCGTCGTGAACGGACAGTGGGTCAGTACGCAGACTGTTATGGTATGATGTTACATTGTTCACATGTAATTGTACACCTGTGCGGCGTGTAACGTGTGCGCCGCCCCAGGTGCTGCCGGAGAGCGGAGAGAGCGAGGGCGAGGGCCCGGTGTGGCGCCTGGCGGGCGTGACGGCGGCGTGTCCCCGCGTGCCGCAGTGCCAGCCCTCCCCCTGCCGCTCGGGGGGGCGCTGCCACGACCACTGGACCTCCTTCCTGTGCACCTGCCCGCGGCCGCACCTGGGAGACACCTGCCAGTACAGTACGTACCCGCCGACACCCCCCCGCCCCCGCCCCCCGCGGCGACCCTTGGTGACGCGCTCCCTCCCGCAGACTACACGGCGGCGACGTTCGGGCACGAGGCGGCGCGGCGCGGCTCGGCGGTGCGCGTGCTGGTGGGGGAGGCGGCTCGGCGCGCCGTGCTGGCCGCGCTCGACATCTCCATGTTCATCCGGACCAGGAAACCCACCGGACAGATCTTTTACTTGGGCTCTCTGCCAAGGTACCATATGTTTTTAAACCAAAAGTTTACTAATTATAAATCATTAAAAAATCGAATATCATTAAAGAGAAAGAAAAAGGTTGACAAATCATTTAAACTATGACGGAGCCCGTGCAGACACCTTGCTCACCCTCGGGGGCGGTCCCAGCGAGGCTCCGGGACATGGCCTGTCCGCATTTAGATTACAATAATTTCAATGTTGCGGAATAGTTGATAACCACGGAATAGGCACGTGTTTGTAATGCCCATGGGGTCGGCGCGCGCGCGTTGTACAGAGCCGTGCTGTGTGGCAGGTACGGGCAGACCGAGGAGACGCAGGTGGGCGCCTCGCTGTCCAACGGCGAGCTGCTGGTGCACCTGCGCTTCAACCAGACCCCGGAGAACTACACCGTGGGCGGCACCCGCCTGGACAACGGACACCTGCACCTCATCGAGGTAACCGCGCCGGTGGTCGTCAGCCTGTTCATGGTCGCGTGGGACAGCCACTGCGGCTCCGCTCTGCTCTGGGCGTTGCTGATGTCCGCGAGCGAGTGTTGCGTTCTTGTTTTTATTTTTTAATTTGCTGATAACATTTTAATACTCTTAAAATTTACGAATACAATCTTATTAGAATCGAAAGTACAGCTCCTCTCCAGGTTAAAATAACAGTATTGTAAATCTGAGATCCTGTTGGTTGGCAGGTGGTCCGCAACTCGACGTTAGTGCAAGTGAAGCTGAACGGCACCGAGTACTTCAGGAAGTCCATATCGGGCGCCAAGCAGCTCGACGCGCAGGTGCGGAGCTGACCACGGACTCTGCAACACAGTTCCGTTACAACACCTGCGAACGAGCGATAAACAAATGTATTTCTTGCAGGTACTTTATCTAGGCGGGCCCCCTCCCGCCCCGGAGCCCCCGGAAGCGGCCGCGCTAATCGCGTCGCCCCCCTCTCCGTCTCCACCCCCCGCCCCGGCCTCCTCGTCCAGCTCGCCGCCCGTGAACCCGCCGCCCGCGCCGCCGGCCCCCTCCACACCCCCGCCCCCGCCCCCGCCGGTCCCCACGTCCGTGCTGACGGCCCTCACCTCCACGCCGCTCCCCACCGCACCCCCCGAGGAGGAACCCGATGATTCAGCTTACTTCAAAGGCGTCATTCAGGACGTTCAGGTACGTTCAACGTTCTATTAAACTTTTTACTTTAAATTCTGAATTTACACTTTTAACTCAAACTTCTGTTAACCGTGTCGGGCGCTGATGGTGACCCGGTGTAATTGGGATTGTCGTGACTCGGCTACACCGCAAACACCCGTGTTAACAACAATTCATATAAGTGTATACAATTCTGAAGTACGACAGAGGTTCCGCAACACGGCTGTGGGGAGCGAGTCAGGGGATCGTATGTAGAATGGCGAGGAACCACATTCGCCAGCGACTGAGCGGACACTATACATTAGTAAAATTTAAAAAGTGTCCCGGTATCTGGCAAGGTCATCACTTACAACAAAGTAAAATCGAAACCATCCCACGTACGTTTTACTCATCCATAAATTAAGATGTAATGATGCGATTGGAATTGGTTTAACTCAAACAGAGAAGTGTGCCCGCACGTGCGGGGCGGTGCGGCGCTCCGGCCTTGTGTTGGGCACGTGTCGGTGTCAGCACCCGGGGCTAAATGTATATATTTGCCTGCCATCGACTGCACAACATGCGCATACATGATATATTATGTAGCTGTACTATTTATCACTTTAATGTTTAAGAAACAGACGCTGTTAATAGATGTATCGAATGAAAAAATATTAAGACAATTAGGAAATCTTTAATCATAAACTGATTTGTAGACATTCTAACAGCGCGTCTGTCGATTCAATGCCGCGTGTGGATACCCGCACGGACCGAACACATCTGTGACATAATGTCGTGCAGGTATCGAACGGAGTCAACGTGACCATAGTGGAGTTCTTCCCCCTGCGAGTCCCGGGGCTGGAGCTGCCTCCTCCCTTCGGAGAAGTGTTCCTGCCCCCCGGAGGGGTGCTGCGCGGGGTGGTCTCCGACGACGTGTGCGCCTCGCAGCCCTGCAAGCACAACGCCACCTGCACCAACACCTGGAACGACTTCACGTAAATATTGCTGTAACCCCCCCCCTCCCAACTCTCGTCTAGTCTAGTGCATATCTTGAGGCTCCGGTAACCGTTAAATATCCAATGCACCAAGAATATATTTACTCCTTTACAGCACTAACCATAAGCTTATAGTGATTGTGCTAATAATGACTTAAGCTTAAGAGCTACAGAATGCCACAGATAACACTAACCGGGCCCGTCTGTTGAGTGAAGTCAATGACGATGGGCTAGACGTTGTGTCCTGTGCGACAGGTGCACGTGTCCGCGCGGGTACAAGGGGAAGCAGTGCGGCGACGTGGAGTTCTGCCAGCTGCAGGGCTGCCCCCCCAACTCGCACTGCAGGGACATCGACCAGGGGTGAGTCCAGTCTGGGGCATTATGGCGTCGCAGATTTGTCAGATTAAACTATTTATTTAAAACTTTTTATTTACTTGAAGTTTTATTTCTAATTATATATAATGTGTATGAATCGTAAAATTGTATTATGTACGTAGTTGCATATATAAAGTATCCTGGTGGTTGTATCGCAGACTGGAGTGCGTGTCCAACGCGACGTTCGACGGCGCCAACACGACGCTGACGTACCGCCTGCGCGACGCGCGCCCCGACCCCCTCGCGCGGCACCCCCTCCCGCCCCCCACCGACCTCACCATCACCTACAGGTACTGTCGGACCTCTAACTACTCATTATGCAAGCAATAATCAACTACATAAAAAAAATAATTATCAAATATAAAAAAAATCAATAGTTTTGTTAAATAAAACTTGTTTAATTTTGAAGGTATTATAGATTTAACTAAATTTAATCGCTAAGATAATTGTAAAACCATTTTGACATGAGGTAAACTTAACAAATGGAGATAAGATTTTGGGGGTTGATTGCTTCCCGCTTCCGTAGGTTTAACCCGCGATTCCCTACAAGTGACCCCTGGGTGGTGCAAAACGGGAGCCGAACACATAATCGGTGGTAGGACTTGTCCGACTGGCTGGCGACCACCCTCCAACCAGAGTCCGCCGCCAAATAGCCTAGCTGTGTTCCGGCGTGTGGGTTGGAGAGCCAGTTTTATTCCTTCCCTTTCCTCTTCCTTGTTCGGGGTGAATCTTGATGATGCCTGGAACATGCGGAGCAGACGTGCGTGCGAGCTCGCGGGACGTGATTGTTTGACGGGGGTATAGGGAGACCCAGTGAAACGGTGTTCGCCGCCGCCCGCCGGTCAGTTGGGGACCTGAACCCGGGTGTCTCTACTAAACTCCGCCCCGGGAAGCTGTCCCGCCAACCGGTGTAAAATCCTGCCGTGCGGTCGTCGTGCCGGAGTCGGAGACCGGAGTGGATCCCGGCGATCGCACGCAGGGTGGACTGGGGGCCCTTCCATGCCCTGCGTCAGTCTCTCACGCAACCCGTGGTCGAGCACGTACTGTGTTCCGCGCTTTATTCAGGTATCGTCATGATTTCGCTTCGAACTTCCTACCCCACCCATTCCCACTCTCCAAAAAAAAAAAAAACAAACATGACTGTACAAAAAAGGAAAAGGGTTTTATCGGCGATGCCCCATTCCACATTTAATGTGGATTTCAGCAATGTAAGGGGCCTACACAGCAACCTCGACGCCGTACACCACCATCTTGAGACGGCGCAGCCTGCCCTCCTTTTTCTGACGGAGACGCAGATATCTGCTCCGGATGATACTTCGTACCTTGAATACCCCGGCTACGTATTGGAGCACAACTTCCTGCGTAAAGCCGGGGTGTGTGTATTCGTCCGGGCTGATGTCTGTTGTCGCCGTCTACGAGGCCTCGAACAACGGGACCTGTCCCTCTTGTGGCTGCGCGTAGACCATGGGGGTTGTACCCGAGTCTACGCGTGCCTGTACAGGTCCCAGAGCAGTGATGCAGGTTCAGCTCTGATAGAGCATGTGCAAGAGGGGACTAGCCGCGTGCTTGAGCAGTACCCATCTGCGGAGGTGGTGGTTCTTGGAGATTTTAACGCTCACCACCAAGAGTGGTTGGGGTCCAGAACCACTGACCTCCCGGGTCGGGCTGCCTACGATTTCGCCCTGGCCTACGGCCTCTCCCAGCTGGTGACACAGCCCACCCGTGTCCCAGATATTGAGGGGCACGAGCCTTCTCTGTTGGACCTTCTGCTGACCACCGATCCAGCCGGATACAGTGTAGTGGTCGACGCTCCGCTTGGATCGTCTGATCACTGCCTTATCCGTGCTGCCACACCACTCTCTCGTCCTAGTCGTCGAACGACGACCAGGTATCGAAGAGTTTGGCAGTATTTGTCAGCAGATTGGGATGGATTGCGTGAATTTTACGCATCCTACCCATGGGGGCGGTTCTGCTTTTCCTCTGCTGATCCTGACGTCTGTGCGGACCGTCTTAAAGACGTGGTGCTCCAGGGGATGGAATTGTTTGTTCCCTCCTCTGAAGTGCCCGTTGGGGGTCGCAGCAGACCCTGGTATAATAATGCCAGCAGGGATGCTGCACACCTCAAGCGGTCCGCATACGTGGCATGGGATAATGCCAGGAGACGTCAGGACCCTAACATCTCAGAGGAAAGGCGGAAATATAACGCCGCTTCCAGGTCCTACAAGAAGGTTATTGCCAAGGCGAAGTCGGAGCACGTTGCTAGAGTTGGCGAGCGACTAAAGAGCTATCCCTCTGGGAGCCGTGCTTTTTGGTCGCTCGCCAAAGCCGCAGAAGGAAACTTTTGCAGGTCTAGTCTCCCACCACTGCGAAAGTCCGATGACAGTCTGGCCCATAGTGCGAAAGAGAAGGCTGACCTTCTGGTCAAACTCTTCGCCTCGAACTCGACCGTGGACGACGGGGGTGCCACACCACCGAACATCCCCCGGTGTGATAGTTCCCTGCCGGAGATCTGCTTTACACAGTGTGCAGTCAGGCGGCAACTCCGACTCCTGGACGTCCATAAGTCGAGTGGGCCAGACGGCATCCCCGCAGTGGTTCTGAAAACGTGCGCCCCTGAGCTGACGCCTGCGCTAACGCGTCTGTATCGCCTCTCTTATTGCGCTTACAGGGTTCCGTCTTCATGGAAGACCGCCCACGTCCACCCTATCCCCAAGAAGGGTGACCGGTCGGACCCATCGAGCTATAGGCCTATCGCGATAACTTCCTTGCTTTCCAAGGTGATGGAGCGAATAATAAATATACAACTCCTGAAGTATCTTGAAGATCGCCAGCTGATCAGTGACCGACAGTACGGTTTCCGTCACGGTCGCTCAGCTGGCGATCTTCTCGTATACCTTACTCACAGGTGGGCTGAAGCCTTGGAGAGCAAGGGCGAGGCTCTTGCTGTGAGCCTTGATATCGCGAAGGCCTTCGACAGGGTCTGGCATAGGGCACTTCTGTCGAAGCTACCATCTTACGGAATCCCCGAGGGTCTCTGCAAGTGGATCGCTAGCTTTTTGGATGGGCGGAGCATCACGGTCGTTGTAGACGGCGATTGCTCTGATACCATGACCATTAACGCTGGCGTTCCACAAGGTTCGGTGCTCTCCCCCACGCTTTTCATCCTGTATATCAATGACATGCTGTCTATTGATGGCATGCATTGCTATGCGGATGACAGCACGGGGGATGCGCGATATATCGGCCATCAGAGTCTCTCTCGGAGCGTGGTGCAGGAGAGACGATCAAAACTTGTGTCTGAAGTGGAGAACTCTCTGTGGCGAGTCTCCGAATGGGGTGAATTGAACTTGGTTCAATTCAACCCGATAAAGACACAAGTTTGCGCGTTCACTGCGAAGAAGGACCCCTTTGTCATGGCACCGCAATTCCAAGGAGTATCCCTGCAACCTTCCGGGAGTATTGGGATACTTGGGGTCGAGATTTCGAGCGATGTCCAGTTTCGGAGTCATCTGGAAGGCAAAGCCAAGTTGGCGTCCAAAATGCTGGGAGTCCTCAACAGAGCGAAGCGGTACTTCACGCCTGGACAAAGGCTTTTGCTTTATAAAGCACAAGTCCGGCCTCGCGTGGAGTACTGCTCCCATCTCTGGGCCGGGGCTCCCAAATACCAGCTTCTTCCATTTGACTCCATACAGAGGAGGGCCGTTCGGATTGTCGATAATCCCATTCTCACGGATCGTTTGGAGCCTCTGGGTCTGCGGAGGGACTTCGGTTCCCTCTGCATTTTGTACCGTATGTTCCATGGGGAGTGCTCTGAGGAATTGTTCGAGATGATACCGGCATCTCGTTTTTACCATCGCACCGCCCGCCACCGGAGTAGAGTTCATCCATACTACCTGGAGCCGCTGCGGTCATCCACAGTGCGTTTCCAGAGGTCTTTTTTGCCACGTACCATCCGGCTATGGAATGAGCTCCCCTCCACGGTGTTTCCCGAGCGCTATGACATGTCCTTCTTCAAACGAGGCTTGTGGAGAGTATTAAACGGTAGGCAGCGGCTTGGCTCTGCCCCTGGCATTGCTGAAGTCCATGGGCGACGGTAACCACTCACCATCAGGTGGGCCGTATGCTCGTCTGCCTACAAGGGCAATAAAAAAAAAAAAAAAAAAAAAAAGAAAAAATTGCGGCCCATATTTTTCAAATTATATTACGAAAATTTATTCTACATTAATTGAAATATTTTATATTTACTTATGTTATTATAATAATAATTTCTTGATTGAGTTTTTGTTTTTTGTGTCAGGACAAAGGTAGGGGGCACATTACTGCGAGCGGAGAGCGACCCTTCGGAGGGCCAGGAGGGCTCGTGGTTCGCAGTGGGTGCGTACAAGGAGCGGGTGTCGGTGCAGTGGCGCCTGGACCCCCTGGGCGGTCCCCCCGCCGACCTGCCGCGGGCGTTGCGCATGACGGCGCCGCACTCGCACCTGCACTGGACCACCGTCAAGTTCACCTTCGACAGAGATCAGATCATAGGTCAGCGAGGAACTCAACTTTCTAATTATTGTAAAGCATTTTCGCCTGTCAGGAACCACCGCGCCCACACGTCGCCGGTGTTGCCAGGGACTTAGCCGCTTAAAGCTCACCCGTACAGTAACGTGAGCTATGTTCACTGAAGTCAGACGACGCTGTAAAGAAGCAGTAAGAGTGGGCTGACGTGCCCTATTGTACATAACTCTCAGATGGAGACAGGGACCAGTACCAAACAGGCATCGTCGTACTGACGTGTAATACAAAATAAATTAACGCCTGCTCTATATAATAAGACCGCTAACAAATTGTAGTTATATTGGCGGTCCCGCTGCAGGGTCCTTCGTGGAGGCGGACGGCGAGGAGCGCGTGGGGCTGCGCGGACACATCGACGTGGCGGCGTGGCAGCGCCTGGTGTCCGCGGGCCGCATCCTGCTGGGCGGGGGGGGCCGCGCGCCCGCCGCGCCCCCGCCCCCCACCCTCAACGTGCGTACCGCTCCCCTGCCCGCCGCACTCACGCTCTATTCATGTTACATTACGTTTCGTCGTCACGTAGATGGAGACGTCGACCGATCAGGCCTACGAGTTCACGGAGGGCGAGGAGTTTGCTGCCGATAATATAGAAGGGAAATACTTCAAGGTGAGAAATGTTAAAGACGTATAATCTTTATTTAGTTTCACTGCTTTGAGCCCCCGTTAATACAAAGGTTCCTACGCTTGACAAAACAATAATTATCTCAAACGCGACCTTTGTCAATGGCCCATTAAATGTGTACTTGTATAAACGGGACATTTTGTGTTCTAACATTTCGAATTTCACCCCGATTTTTTTTTATGAATTGTATATTTAGTTAAGTATTATTTGTTATTTTATTCCGAATGCCAGTTCGTAAAAATAATGACGTGTTTGAGCTTAGCGAGAGTGTGATTATTGATCTTCTGCCCCTAGGGCTGCGTGGGCGCCGTGCACGTGGGCGGGCTGCTGCTGCCGTTCTTCACGGAGGAGAAGCTGTTCGTGGGCCCGGCCGCCGCGCTGCTGGCCGCGCAGCCGCACTACGCGCTCATGTAACCACCGCCCTGGCCGCCACAGCATAGCCACAACTTGCATTGCATTTAATAGTTCTGTTGTAGTCGGCTCAAAAAAATAGTACAATTTTCAAATCACTAGGCTCGGTGCTGTAAGAACTTGCTTCCGGACCCGAACAAATGTGTGTAGTCCAAATCCTCGTTCCATTGTAATACAAGTAGAGTGGTGCGGTCACAGTTCCGGCGTGCCGTGGGGCGCGGCGGAGGGCGTGGGCTGCGTGCTGTGCCTGGAGGCGGACTGCAACAACGGCGGGCGCTGCGCCGACGTGCGCTCCTCCTACTCCTGCTCCTGTCCGCCCGGGTACTCCGGAGACTACTGCCAGGTAGCTGCCCCGCCCCCCGCGCCCGCAGCGTGCGGCGGGGCCGGTGCTCACGCGGGTGCTGTTGCAGGTGGACATCGACGAGTGCGCCGTGCACGAGTGCCAGCACGGCGCCACGTGCCGCGACCTGGTGGCCGCCTACCGCTGCGAGTGCCCGCCCGGCTTCGAGGGGCAGCTGTGAGTGTCGCGCCAGTGCACCCCCCGCACGTCGCATGTGTGTCCAGTAGCATGACCAGTGTGTCGCGGCCCGCAGGTGCGAGAGCGACATCGACGAGTGCACGTCGTCCCCGTGCGCCAACGGCGGCACGTGCGTGGACGCGCCCGGCGGCTACACGTGCACGTGCTCGCCGCAGTGGCGCGGGGACACGTGTCGCGAGCCACGCGCCCGCACATGCGCACACTCCCCCTGCGCCCCCGGCGCCGCGCGCTGCACGGACGACCCCCCCGGTGAGGCCCTCCACGCTACACTGCACTACACGCATATTATGTATTATGTGACTAGACTAAATTAAAACTACATCAACTTGTATATGCGTACGTATATTTATTACGATGCAAAAAATCATAATTTAAACTTCACTGTGGATTGAGGACCTCTTCTTCTTAATTTGATACTGAAGAAAGAGGTCGAGAAGAAGGGGAGAAGTTGAAAAAAATTTCAATTCGATCTTGCTAAGGTAATTAACGTTATATATCAGACGCACCCCAGTTCGATAAAGCGGCACGACACGAGAACCCTCTCATCGTGGCCGCCGGTAACTACATTCCCGATCCTGCGGACAGAATGGAAAGCAGTCGACGTCGCCCAAAACACGTCATCTCGGATCCTCCCGATCCACTAACGGTGCTTCTAGGTACTTCAAGCACCGGTCACCGTTCTCGTCGAACTCGTCACTTGCGACGAAGGGCTCAACGAGTAAATTAACCCTCGGACACAGCCCACTGAGTTTCTCGCCGGATCTTCTCAGTGGGTCGCGATTCCGATCCGGTGGTAGCTTCTGCGAAGCACGGCTCTTGCTAGAGTTCATGTTAGCAACGTCGTCAGGTTTGAGCCCCGCGAGTACCTACTATAGTAGAATTATTTTGTCCGTGCAGTTTGGGTCATAAAACATAACCCGGCTAGGGCGGTGACCATGTTGCGCGGGCGCAAAGCCATTATCGATAAAAACAAATGAGTTATCGAAGGCTGGTACACAGCGGCGGGGTGGTATACGAAGGGTGGTGAGATATTGTTAGGTTATGAGTCACCTGCAAATTATAGTACATTATGTCGAAAAGAAATGTGTTTTTATGCATTCGTTATCTGAATTTCTTTAGTGACCCAATAGCTACTCCTTTGTTTTGTATCAAAACGGCAGAATTTATTCAAAATAATATTTGCACGTGTTGTTATCAACAATGTGTTAAAAAATTTCACTGAAATAAGAATAGTTCTCGAAAAGTTACAAAGTGTTAATTTTTGCCGTTCTCGTTAACTTGCTGCGGCGATATGTGGTGTAAGTGTTCGATTAGTGTTTTTTTTTTCATTTTTATCACTAACCCACCAAATGACAAAATTAAATACACTATCGATAACGCTTATCGACAACAATAATGCGCATCACTATGCCCGTCCATAAGGCTTGTGAGTGGAAGAGAGAGCGAAATACTCGCTGCACTGCTCCGATTTTTTATGACCCAAACTGCACGGACAAAATAACTCTACTATAGTTAAGGTTACGCTGAAATAGCCTCTCAAGGCTATCAGCTTAGGAAAAAAAAAGTCAGACGCATACATCTGCAGGTCGCGCGGTGCCCGATAGCGGCTCCTCTTCCTTCTTCATCTTCTATCTCTACTCAAATCCATACGTCGATTAAAGTTTTATCTTTAAAAAGGGACGTTTTTGTTGCATTATGAAAAGTCACAGAAGTGAAGTTAACTGAAATAATATTTTATGATTTGGTTGTTTCCAGATCCTCCGACCGGGAACAAGTTCACGTGCGAGTGCCGGGAGGGCTACGAGGGCGTGTACTGCGAGAAGCCGTTCTGCGAGGTGACGCCGTGCGTGCACGGGGAGTGCCGCGCCGACGCGCAGGTGGGGGGGGGGGCGCCGTGACGTATGAGCTCTGTCGAGCGCCTGTCGACATGCCATGGTTACCAGTGGGTGTGGTTGCAGGGCGTGCAGTGCGCGTGCGCGCCGGGCTGGACGGGCGCGCGCTGCTCGGAGGAGCGCGACGAGTGCGTGGGCCACTGCCAGCACGGCGGCCGCTGCTACCGGGACTCCGAGCACTTCCTCTGCGACTGCACCGCCACCGGTAACTGCACGCGCCCGCACGCACGCACATATACACACACACACGCACATATACACACACACGCACATATACACACACACACGCACATATACACACACACACGCACATGTACACACACACACGCACATATACACACACACACGCACATATACACACACACCCACATATACACACACGCACATATAAACACACACACACACATATATACACACACACCCACATATACACCCACACACACACACGCACGCACATATACACACCCACACCCACATATACATACACACACCCACATATGCACCCACACACACACGAACACACACACGCACGCACATACACATACATACACATACACACACACCCACATATACACCCACCCACACACACACGCACGCACGCACACACACTCACACGCACACACGCACGCACATATACACACACACACACCCACACGCACGCACACACACACACACACACACACACGCACGCACATATACACACCCACACCCACATATACATACACACACCCACATATGCACCCACACACACACGAACACACACACGCACGCACATACAGATACATACACATACACACACACCCACATATACACCCACCCACACACACACGCACGCACGCACACACACTCACACGCACACACGCACGCACATATACACCCACCCACACACACACGCACGCACGCACACACACTCACACGCACATACACATACATACACATACACACACACCCACATATACACCCACCCACACACACACGCACGCACGCACACACACTCACACGCACACACGCACGCACATATACACACACACACACCCACACGCACGCACACACACACACACACACACACACGCACGCACATATACACACCCACACCCACATATACATACACACACCCACATATGCACCCACACACACACGAACACACACACGCACGCACATACACATACATACACATACACACACACCCACATATACACCCACCCACACACACACGCACGCACGCACACACACTCACACGCACACACGCACGCACATATACACACACACACACCCACACGCACGCACACACACACACACACACACACGCACGCACGCACGCACGCACACACGCACGACCCGTCTCCCCCTACCGACGAACGGAACGTGTCCTAGTGTCGCGGCAGAAGTAGGCAGGGCCGTGGTCATGTAGACATTTCTTTTAAAAATGAGGAAGAGATCAGGCAACTCCGGGATCGAACCTGGACACGTCTCCGGGCGTACGGTCGCCTTATCTAATGTTGTTTACTTCCATGAATATTTAAACATACAGAATATTTTCTTTCATAAATATATTGGTTAATAAATATATTTACAGTTTGGTAATCAATATTTGAGGAATAAATACATTTTGATTTCATCAAATAAAGAAACCTGCTCATAGTTGTAGGTTTATCATTATACTGATCGATAAGGCGGCAGTTATCGCTGGCGGCCGCGCGCGGCTGATAGCAGCTGATAAACTGATAACGTTAACCACAAGCTCTCAAAGTTTTGCTCAAATAGAAATTCGCTCCAATAAAGGACCCACAAATTATTATCGGTTCCAATTTAGTTGTAATATATTTATTTCCTGGTCGGGTCGAGGAGGAAAACTAAGACGTTGCGAGGACGCGCGTAGTCACAATACATATTATATTACATATGTTGGTGATTCCGATACATGATATCGACGCTTGGAAGGCAAACGTGGCAAGCGACAATAACTACTTTGTACATAAATTATAGGCAATAACTATATTTGATGCGCAAAAAAAACATGCTTCTAGGTCTATTAAAATCATTTCAAGCCTATAGCTAGGTCCGTTAAAATATTTTTTTTTCAGGTATTTCAACTTTAAATTAGTCTACTGTAAAGTTCACGCATTGTCGCTTAGTCACGTTTGCCTTTCAAGCGTCGATATAAATAACATATATTAATGAAATAATTCCAAAGTTAAAATATGTAATATTATTCAAACCAAAGTAACACTTCCCATAGTACAAGAATATTTCAAAATGACATATTTCTTAATCATTAATAAATTTAGTATTCTATTTTATTAGGATGTTTATAGCGGGCTTTATATTCCAATAAAACACCTTAGATATATGTTAATATCTTTCCTAAACTAGTTCAAACTGTAGTTACGGCCGTCACGCGACAGAGAAGTCTAGATCTTACTCAATCCCATTGCAAAGGGAGAGGCCTTGCGCACTCGGATTAAATCAGTCTATTACCAGCTCTGATCACGAAGTAACGGAGCTCGCCATAGGAACTAGAGGGGCTCTGCTGCTGCCGTGACCACGTCACAAGTACGACAACTGGATATTAGACGATTGCGCCCCCCCGCGCTACCCACCCGTGTCCTCCGTAGCAGCCCCCCCCCCCGACGCCCCCCGCGCCCCCCGCCCGCGTGCGCACTTTGGGAGCCGCCAGCTCCGCGTCACCGTTGCCCGCGTCAGTTTGGTAAAGTGTGACACAACACTCTGACCTCTTAACACATATTTCCTGCTGCAAAAAGCGCTTGTACTCAATAAGTTTCGGAATTTTAGATTGTGACATCTAAAGAATTAATTATTGGATGAATTGGGATTAGGAGTGAAAAATGGTTTTGATAAATAAATTTGTTTCGTGATGTCAAATCAAAAATAATAATGACTACTGAAAATTTAAAAAGTACTTACAAATAAGTGTTAGATTTAGTAATGTTTTTAATAAAATCGAAATAAGGTTTGTGAGTGATGCGAATAATTGTGCAATGAACGTGCTATACGTGATGGAGAGGATAGTTGTCTTCGTGTTTGTGGCAGGTACGGACCCGCTCGGATTTGTACTGCGCTCCGCTATCTCATTACCTTAGCGTTAAAACATGAGCAAGCATCCGCGTCCACCCCGTGGACACGGTAACGAGCCGGCGCCGCCCGACTTGAGGCATGAGGTCGAACTAGAAATGCGCGTCTTGACTCATATTTTGAGTCTCACGAAAAACATAACGTTTTAGTCGATGAAAAAAATTAAAATTAAAACCTTGTCAAACATACAAGTTAATCTGGTTGCGCTTCAACAGAGTCCGACTTAACTGACTGGAGTGAACTGTAATTATACAGGGTGTGATAATTTAATGTATTAATGTTACGTTGGTCTGCGATCACATGTCTATTTGTAATTATCACGATTTTGTTGTTTTATCGGTGATAATTACAACTCATTATCGTTGCACTCGAACTTGTAAAATTAAGTAAAACAATACACAAAAGTCTCTAGAGTAACAAAAAATAATGCAGTTTGAGTGGGGTAAATAATTAGAATTAATAAAAAAGGGTCGCCGAGCCATGACGAACCGGACGCCTACCACCGCTGACATATCTACTGACAATAGTAAACGCCAAATTAAATCTTAAAAGTAGTTTACATGTTATTAGCCGATTTTTTATCTGTTCATGGAGAAATTCGTTTTGTTTATAGAGTTATGTTCAGGTGAGCATTCAAACAATGTCCTCCCAGACCCCCGGTCGTGGACCCTTCAGCTCGTTCATATATATCGACATTTTTATCATTACAAAAATCAGACTTTCCAACAGAGTTATTTTATTTACTCCGACTACTCCCCCGTGGAATATTATTTTTGGATATTTAATCCTTCGATAGTAGATTAGGGCCTCCCCCTGCTATGGGGAAACCCGCTTTACTCGTGGAGGAATTGTCTGTGAGGGTCCCATTATTGGCTGTTTTTTTGTTTACGGACGTATCACCGGCCGCCGGACCCACTGCGCCTACCCATCGTGCGTTTCCAGGGGTAATTTTTGGCACGCACCATCCGGCTTTAGAGTTAGTGATGTAATTTTATTCTGACGGAGGATATTGTGATCAGGCTGGACGGGCGCGCGCTGCGAGGTGGACGTGGACGAGTGTGCCGAGGGACTGGTCAGCTGCGGGCCCGGGGACTGCCGCAACCTCAACGGGTCCTACACGTGAGTAACCACATAATATACCCTAGTTGTTTGTTGTCTTCTGAAATCAGTTCAACCTTAGATCTGCGCGATCTCCCACCCGCTGTACTACCATCAACTGTTTATTTTCATAGATAATCTTTTTACTGAGCCGTAGATGGGAAGGTGTATAAAAAAATGGAAAATATGACATCAAAAATGACTTCGTCACAACGTAATTTTGAAGGTCCAGTGGGGGTGCGGGGGTAGAGGACGGGGCGGGGTACTTTTTTGTTTTTAATGGAATGATATTGAAATTTGATCGGTTGGTCGAGCGGCCGCCTCCTCGCGCGGCACTCGCAGTAGAGTGCATGTTGTTAACGCGGCATTGTGTGCGCGCAGCTGCGTGTGCGGGCGCGGCTACTGCGGCGCGGAGTGCGCGCTCGTGGACCCGTGCGGCGCCGAGCCGTGCCAGCACGGGGCCGTGTGCGAGCAGCGCTGCGCCCGCGAGCCCGACTACGTGTGCCGCTGCACCGACGGCTGGGCCGGCAAGAACTGCACGCAGCAGGTCCGTCGTAATACTATACATGCCCTGCGGGGAACGTCCGCACAAATTTTGGTGAAAAATTCTTATAATGACGTGCACTGTTGTGCTCTTTATTTAACATGAAATTAAAGTCTGCCTCACTCACAGGCCGTGGCGGAGGGGTCGGAGGGGACCAGCGACAACTCGTCGGCCGTGCTGCTGGGGGTGGGGGGCGCGCTGGTGGCGCTGGCGCTGGCGGGCGGCGCGCTGGGAGCCCTGGGGGCGCAGGCCCGCCGCAAGCGAGCCACTCGCGGCACCTACTCTCCCTCCGGACAGGAGTACTGCAACCCTCGCGCGGAGATGCACCACCACGCGCTCAAGCCGCCTCCCGAAGAGAGACTCATATAGCGTCGGGAGGTACTCGACTGATGTAATGAGAAGCAGTTCTTTGGTAATTTATTGAGATTTCAGTGGAGTTTTTAGAACAACACGACAAGCCGCGCCCGGCCACTGTGTCATTTCCCCACCCTCGGGCACTTCCACATGTGCTATGAAATCAATACGCTCCCGATTGCACGTTTAAATCTGAAGAAATAACCAAATGAAACAATCCGCATGAGCATACAGAGGAGGGCCGTTCGGATTGTCGATAATCCCATTCTCACGGATCGCTTGGAACCTCTGGGTCTGCGGAGGAACTTCGGTTCCCTCTGTATTCTGTACCGTATGTTCCATGGGGAGTGCTCTGAGAAATTGTTCGAGATGATACCGGCATCTCGTTTTTACCATCGCACCGCCCGCCACCGGAGTAGAGTTCATCCATACTATCTGGAGCCACTGCGGTCATCTACAGTGCGTTTCCAGAGATCTTTTTTGCCACGTACCATCCGGCTATGGAATGAGCTCCCCTCCACGGTGTTTCCCGAGCGCTATGACCTGTCCTTCTTCAAACGAGGCTTGTGGAGAGTATTAAGCTGTAGGCAGCGACTTGGCTCTAGCCCCTGGCATTGCTGAAGTCCATGAGCGACGGTAACCACTCACCGTCAGGTGGGCCGTATGCTCGTCTGCCTACAAGGGCAATAAAAAAAAAGCTCGCTCCTCGCGCCCCCCCTGTCCCCTAGGGGAGGGGGCAGCGGCGGGTCTCTCTCAGTGTCGGGGCTCGGACCCCCAATATTAAATGTACCGTATTTTTGTTCCTAACAGCCCAGCTCGCTGACGAAAGGAATCAAGGAACTAGACCGTGACGTCACCGCCGCGCCCAACACACGCGTGCGTCTCAATCTTTAGCTTTAAGAAGAAACGGTAGCTTTTAATTTAATTGTGTACTTAATGTTGTAACCGATCGAGCAGTGTTGCCAGTGTGAATTAGGTTACCATGAATGAAATAGTTAATTTATTAGATCGTTCGGCTGGCAACACTGCTGGCTGGCGTGCACGACGTGACGACGTACAGTCCGACCCGAATTAGAATATTTGGAGACTGTTAAGTTATACATTCCGACTGAACCAGCGGCTGTTGGCTGGCGGTCAGTCTCGCAAGTGATACCTCGGGGGAGTGTCGTATATTAATGAAATAATGCGGGTGTTTACATTCCAGAGATAAATAAAACTTTTCGTATATTTTAAGAATGAAATTGAATATTTACAAAAAGCAATATTTACACAATAAAAACGTTTTAATTGGTATGTGATTGTAAATGCAATAATTTTAAGTACTTAGTTTTTAAGTAAATTTTAACTCAATTGATTTGAATACGTCTGAGTGCGGGACGTCGGCGGTACGTGGCGTCCGACTTGTTTGCATTCGTTTTAGTCATAAGGGACCAACGTTGTGGGCGGACCCCCCCCCCCGCGATTTGCAACACCGACAAATATTAAACGCATGTTACTTCGAGCTTTCCGACCGCTGCCCTGCCCTGCTCCACCTCCAGCGGTCGGGGGGGACCGGGGGACCAGGTCGAGGTGTCAACAAATCCACGCCACCTAGCGGATGCAGGCTGTAACTGGTGCCTGAACGCCCCTTCATATAGAAACAATATTTATGACTTTATAAAGAACTTATTGCAAATCGTTTTTACATGTGTTGTTACTTTGAATTTCCTTCGAGGGTCGTGGCTTCCCTTAAACTCTTGACATTGAACTTTTTTCTGCTTATTATTACTATATACTGCTCAAAGAATTTCCAAACTTTAGATACAAAGCAGTAATAGAGGGATTAACTCCAGAAGAAGAATATCTAAACTGAAATAAACAATAAAATAATGAATTTGACTCAACAAAATGAACCACCGGCTTGACATATCGTGACAGAATTGGCCTTTCATAACTCTTTAAATAAAATATAGTGTCCCCCGGGGGGCGCAGCGGGTCCCCGGCCCCCCATCCATCGGCGTCCCCTTCAGTAGGTGAACTGTAATCATGTTTAACGACGGTTGCTACTGGCAGAACTTAAAAATGTAATTTTATTCAAGTATTGTATCATTAATAGATCATTAAGGCATTAGTATAATCAATTTTAGATATAGAAAAGTGATTTCAACAGACAAACAGTATTAACATATTATTACTGATAAGAATTGTTACGAATTAAATTAACGAAGTGCCTTATTTTTGGGAAATGTTTTACACGCGTTGAGGTCCGCTGTGCGTCTGTTGAAACCCCCCGGGCGACCGAGTGAGCAGCAGCAACACCCCGGGACCGCTCCTGGACACGCTCGGCCGCCCGTGACCTAGCCTTTAAGTAAACGTGTATATGTGAAGCGTGCAAGATTCTAAATTACGTGTTAGTGAAGACGCACTCGCCCGCAGAAGGCGCGGCGCTCGTCCGTGCTCACGCGCGCTCACGAGCGCTCACTGACGCCGCGGGGCAAACGTAGTGCGCAACTATATATTAGACTTATTTACTTAACATATATATACTTGAATTGAATGAAAAAAAACAACACAAACAAGAAGTCAGTAATTATAAAACTCGATCCGACCTCCATTCTGTATCGCGATTATGTATAAATCAATACAAATAAATTCTCATAAAATTATACAAAATTCAAATACGGTCTTTGTTAGATCCTTTTCAGATAAACTATTTAGAAGATTTTTCCGTCGGCTGGCAGTAGGGCACGGTCATGTAGGAAGCTTATATGTATGTAGCTGCGAGCTAAGACTTTTATAATAATTATTATGTTTGTATTCCTCTATTAGATTTTTTCTCTTTATCTTTACCTATATTATGTACTAATAGTACGGAGCGTGTAGTACGAGCCCCCGGGGGCGCAGTCTCCGCGCGGAACTTACTTGGATCTGTGCCTTTTAGAATACATTGCGGCATTTTCTTTTCAAAACGAGATTATTTACTTCTTAACTTTGAATACTTTCTATTTTCACTCGCGCACACACTGTCGGAGAGCGAGCAGCTGTCAGTGAAGATATCGTGAGGAGGTTCCTTCAGAGTTGTAGCTTGAGCCCACGGGCAGCACTGCGCCGCTACAACCGGTCACTTCGCCGGCTCCTACTATACGATCGCTTTGTTCCACAACTACCCTCTCGATCCAAATCTAATATACACTGACAGAGATGTAATCTGCGAATTGTAATGTAAATATTATGTATGTATAGGGGGGAGGGGGCGCGTGGTGTATCGGTCAGCCGAAGCGATATATGGATCATTGGTGCAGTGGGATAAGAGTTAATAATATCGAAATTAATATTTCTATTGATAGTTTTAAGTTTAGTAATAGTATAGGTTTGCGGTGCGACGCGATATTAGGTCCGCGGCAAGATTTTGTAAGTTATTAGTTCTGTTGGCGCGCTGGTTGTCCAGCCAAGTGGCTCTTCTCGTGGCTCCGTTCGAACCTGCCGTAAAGTGCGAGTGCTCACCGCTCGTGAACTATTAGCGATTCTAGGATATATTATTGGAATATCATTGAACAGGGAAGTGTAAAAGCCAATAAGATATTTATTATTAAAATCGTAATCCCTCGCCGCGTCGGACAGTGTCCTCCCCCCGCGCCTCTCTCATAGTTTGTAGTTTCACTTATATTAATAAACCAGTACGGTAGAACCATTCCAATTACTTAACTAAACCACATTCCTATAGTACCTTGTATAGACGAGAGTAGCATACTGAGGTAATTCATTTTAATTTTATTGATTTTCTGATACAACGATAACGATACACAACTTATTGTTATTAAAATTTTAGTGACTGGACCGTCTATAAAGAGACTCATGCGAAGAACTGACGTTTTGAATCATACGAAGATATTGTATTTTAGTATTTAACTGTACGTGTTGCGACTAACCGTAACATAGTATATATTGTTGTTTAATATCCAAGTAATTTATAAATCGTAACAGTATTAAGAATTTAACTTCCATTCAACATTAAACTGTTGAACAAAATAAGAGTGGCGACGCGTGCGGCGGAGTGCCGGTGCCTCTAGCAGTTGAGAGGCGATGCGAGACCTCCCGCCCTCCCGCGCCGCGACTGGTCAGAGCATTGAACTTTGACACGCGCGCGGTATTTTAAATTTATCGACTAACGTAATCTAATCTTAGTTAATATACTGTGTAAATACGTGTGTGCAGCGCGGCTGTGTGGTGAGACTTGCGAAAAACAGTTACCGTCCACCATCATCTCTTTTTACTTAAACTTTTAAATAATCGACTAAACGTTGTAGTCTTTAAGTATTGCGAAGTGTGTAAATATCACGAGTTTTACGATTTTATTATATTATTAAGACACTAAGTGTAGTGATGTGTAATGTTAAGTAAAATGTACTTAAATTGTTAACTATGAGATTGAAATTAATGTACGAAGTGTGATGATTCATTTTGTGTTCAGCACGCCGCCTGTTGGCCTCTACTCAATAAACAAATATACTTATGAATTTGTTTCATTCTTTTACTTTTACCAAAAATTTACCAAAGAAAACCGACTTGTAACAAAATAAGAACCGAACAACTCTATTCGAAGACTCTTAAATATTAAACATTATTAAGCGTAATTAAAAAATCAGTCAGATAAAAAAAGTCCTAGAAATCGATTTATCTAGACAATAGTTCGGAGCTTACGAACACACATAAAACACATTCGAATAGGGAACTTCATTTTTTAAGTCGTTTAACAAAAGTAACAAAATAAAACAACAAATCGAATTCTAAACGCGTCCTTTATTCAATACTGTACAGACTTCCGGACAACATGTCCCCCCGCCCCCCGCTACATTACCGCGGCGCTGTTCCGGGTCAACGACCCTGTAATGTTTAACAAAATACAAAAACGTAACCTACAATATAAAGTCACAATACAGCACTAATCATAACGTTTGAATCACAGCTGACACCGATGTGTCGACCCGGAACAGCGCCGGCGCCCGCGGGCCGCACCACGATGTCACAACTAAATATTTGATAGCTCAATCCGCACCAGGGACGCTCCGCCCCCCGGCCCCCTCGTGGGGAGAGGGGGGAGCGCCCAGGACCGACTGCTCCGTCACGTCGAACGTAGTACAGACGAAATTGTTTAGATGGACATTACTCGATAATGTCTTCTAACTCGATTCCTCTGAACAATATCTGAGGTAAGTATTGGTGAACAGCACGAACTTAGATAAGTGGAGGAAGCGCCGTGGCTAGTCATTACATAGGAACATTAAATCGTCGTGCGGCTCCCCTTACAATCGCAACCCCCGGTCGGCACAGTGGCACACACGGGACAGCGGTGGCTCGTCCGCGCGGGACACAACGTGCGCCCGCCCTTAGATACAAAATGAAAACAAACAACATGTATGGCACGCGCGTGACGTCACGCCGCGCCGCCGCGCAACTATACACAATAAATTAATATAAGCATAATATTTAACTGGTTTAATTTAAATTAACAATTAGCACGCATCGCGCTGTACGCGGCACTACGCGGCACAACGCGGCCGAAGTGGGCCGGGCCCGCGCGCCCGCCACAGAGCACGAACAACAATATCTAAACATTGAAACATAGTCCGCAGTAGATTAATACATTTGAAACATATTTTATGATTGTTGTTATTTTACAAATTGTATTGCAATAAAATGATGTCTCTTGTTGCTTTCGTCGCATAATTAAATATGGAAGTGTTCACTCGGTGCTGGCAGCGCACGCGAGCAGGTGGCACACGCAGAGGGGGCGCGTCACGTCGCGTCACGTCACGCCACGTCACGTCGCGTCACGCCGCGTCACGAGACCTTCCTCGGTGACGCCCTCCTCAAATACCGTTGGCTACCTGGAATCGTTTTACGGTATTGAAATATTTCATTCTCAAGACAGAAGAAAAAGAACTGACAGACCCTGTAAAACCTAAACCAGGAAACTTAAATGACTTGAAAAGTAAAAGTCTCCCTGGGGACCGGAGCGGAAGGGGAAGGTCGCGATTGTTTTAATTCTTTGAGCGCGAACCGTCGATAGATCGACTCCCTATTAAGGCGTATAAAGTTCGGAGCGTCAGAATACCGACTATTTACGCAGTTTGATTATGGGCATTTGGTATCGACCTCTACAGACGCGCATAACGTTTTAAATAAGTTAATAACATTCATAGATAACTATTTAAAATTATGTTGCTGTGAATTTTGCATTTCTTTTTATATATTTTTTAACTTATAGTTTCATTTATTTTTCTCAATAATCCTTTAAAATTTTCTGCAAAATAAAAGCATCAAATTACGATGATTAAGTGATGGAACAAATGTAGCATCTTTTAAGAGAATGCCGCTTATAAATTGGAATCGTATTAATTTCCTAATAATGTAATTATCGTTTCGGGGGCGTGTCAAGGCGCGCGCGGGGTCCGGGGGCCGCTACAGGCGCGGAAGGGGCTTGGGCGGATGCTGTTCTTGAGTTCAGAGTTTTGTAAAATACACATAATGAACAAACAATATATTTTGGGTTCGATCAGTGCTGGTGGTAGCGTATATTTGGGGTCGTGGTATGAGCGGTAGTGTGTGCAGACCTGTGGTCCGCGGGCTGCAGCACGACGCGCTGGTAGTGCGCGCGCTGCTGCTGGCGTTGGCGGGTGCCCAGCTCGGCGGTGCCGTCGCGCGCGATGAACAGCTGCAGGCCCGACGCTGCAAGCCGACACACGATTTATGACTTTCAAGAATTTTTTTAAAAAATTTACCTCTACACTTTTCAATTTTTTTATGAACAATTTTTTTCAAAACTACGTATAGTACTCGCCAATCTTTATGGCCGCTCTGAATGTAGCCGTCGAACGTACGAACTTGCACATGGTAGAGTCGTGTGGACAATTCATAACCAACATATTTTTGTAATTAAACGAAAAATAAATAACAAAGAAGTAACAATATAAAAGTATTTTAAACGCGACGATACTGTCAGAGCTCAGCGAGTATGTGATTAGTGTACGAACGTAGCACTCGCACTACTGCGCGGGTGCCCTGCCTCCGCGCTCCGCGCACGTCCCGCTGATACCTGATTTTATGTTCTGCGCAGCGTAATGAGGCTAGGTTCGGAGGGCCATAAATATTACTATCCACAGTGCATTTAGAAAAAAGTTTAATTAGCGTGTTCAATTTTCCCGCTAAACCAGTGGAGGTTGTCGACTGACGTCAGCACTGCAGAGTCAGTACGCGATGACGTCCTATTAAAACCATTGGATACAATATGTTACAGGGAAAACAATACCGTATATTGGGTAGAATAGGGACAAATCTGGGATGACACAATGCTTTTGTGAGATTTAAATTTGTTGAACTGAAGAGGACTTTTATTTAATGTTTAAGAATATTAAATAGTTTAATTTGGTCAACAGAGTTTTGTAACAAAGTTAGGGTACCTAAGTAGGTAACCTAAAGGTAAGTACCTAGGTACCTAACAACTAAACAGTACCAGTCCTATCGAAAAACTATGATCCCCATACGTGACCCGATTCACCCCCAAAAGCCAGGGTAGCTAGCTAGCTTCAAGCTAGTTTTTTAAGTTTTTGTTTATATTTTTCAATGAACTATGTAGAATAATAATACATCGTATATGAAAATTTAAACCTCCGGGACCATTTTAATCTCAATTTTATTGATATTACCCTAAGAAAAACCGCTGAAAATTTGCGTTGGAATTGGAAAGCGTCCCGATTCCCCCCAATCTAGTGTACAAGACGTTAAGTGTCCTCACTCTCTGCGGCGTCGTCGTGGTCCCCTCGGAAGTCGGTGGCGGCGAGCAGCTCGTCGATCAGGGAGTCCGGGTTCACGCGAGTGTTCTCGACGCGACACGAGGCCACGTGCTGCCGGACCACAGACAACGGACACTTTATAGTTACATCTCTCACCTGATGCTGAGGTGTCGTCCGTGTGTACATTTATTAAGCGAACTCAGGTCTCAGTTCCAGAGCTTATTCTTATATCGCTTTTTCGCATTAAAATACAATTTCCAAAAATATTCGGAATTGAGTTAATATGCGTAAACATTTGGTATCACTAGTATTTTTCTCATAAATACTCTCAAGAGCGTAGTTTTTTTGTTTACCTATGTTTTGACTACTATTAACAAAATTAATACATAATTTTATCTTACTTTAAAAGACAGATAATGTAACTGGTAATAATAAAAAATAAATGTTGCAAATATGATTAATATTAAAAATATAACACGTTAAACCTTTAAAACACTCTCCTGTAAAATTATAATAGTAAGTTTTGAGATTATACAGTTTTAATGCGAGACGACGATATGTTTTGTTTTTGTATGCATCCAAACTGAACTTTCACGCATTAGGATTCTTGTATCTAGTGTTGCAAATGACGAACACATATTCATTTAAAATTAACAATGATACCAATCTCTCAATTCCGTATAACGACATTCACGTAGCAATGTCTATTGACTCCTATAACCACTTAAGATCAAATGAGCTGGTCCGGTCCACCCCTCTATGCAATAACACCGACAATTTTCTAAACATTTAATTAATGACACCAACAAAACGGGTGTCGTACAGAATGTTTATGGCTGGACACACAAATACGATATACATAATCATCTCGGAAAATTAGATCTTTAAGTACCTATTTAAAATATTAAAAAGACAAATTACTTATAAATATTTGTATATATTTGAATTTTTAGTATTTGGAAGTGAAGTATCGATATGTATGTATAAAGTAATTGACAGACAGACAGACCTGCGAGTCGTCGGTGGCGGGCGGCGCCATGGCGAGCAGCGCGGCGGCCCGCTTGCGTCGCTCTAGGGCGGCGCCTCCGCGCTCCAGAGACCCGCCCTCGGACGCCGACGACGGGTTCCTGAACACAACGCTACTCATCACAACACACATAATCTTTGTTGCACTCAACGCAGACCAAAATTACTACTTAATTTTGGAGCAAAATTACTACTTAATTTTGGAGCATCATCGAGTTCTAGTCTAACCGTCAAACTCAGTTTCAATGGGATTGAATAACTAACTCACCATCTTTAATATCCTAATTTAAATCGAGACTAAACTAAACCAGGATCATTCGGAATAAATTTTACAAATTAATAATAATTAAGAAATCAATTTCACCAACAGACTACATCCAAATAGACAAACATGCAAAAACCCATGCTCCACGTCACCATATACATATATGGTTATTTGTAACACAGTAACTGGTACCAGAACATCGATTTAAAAAGAAAATAAGTAAACGGAGAGATCGAAACTGATATTATTATTTTTTTATTGCCCTTGTAGGCAGACGAGCATACCGCCCACTTGATGGTGAGTGGTTACCGTCGCCCATGGACTTCAGCAATGCCAGGGGCAGAGCCAAGCCGCTGCCTACCGCAAAAGCCAACTTCGTGGCGGTAAAAGCCAGGATCGTGGTACCGGGCCGCCTGACATCACTGTACCATCACCATAACCAGATGCTGCAAGAAGCGCTCGCGGTGTGGCCCCGGGACCACGATCGTTCATAACACCGATCGTTACTGTGTTTTGTAATTATAGAAATCAAAATCGAAATTCATTGCGTCGTTTTTACGGAGACAATTGTTAACGTTATTCTCAAGTGCATTTAAGTTACTTTTTCTTCAATATTTATTTTGTGCTTAGCTGAACGACTCTGATTTCTACAATTAATTAATGCAAATACAGACATGCTGTTAAATCTAAATTAATAAACGTATATACATATATTTATGTAATAAATAAGATTTGTCCCATTTTATATTTAACTATTTCTTAGTTATTGAGATTCCAATTATTATTGTACCGTTACACGTTTCCCCACAAAAAATCCACTGATAAACGAATTGACGTAATGTGCCTACAATTGTATTACAATAATATAATATGTATGTATGTTTAAATAAATGTACGCACATCCCTAGGCACAGTGTCGTTACTTCATTCATGAACGCGGCGGTAAACTCGGGTGACAATCATTCTTTAAAGAATTCTTGATTACTTGTCATAAATATTTTTTTTATTGCCCTTGATAGTCTAACAGCTCAGGACCAACCGTCATCGCGCGTGCGATCACTGTGAAGGACATTGTGACTTGAAACGGCAGTGGGTGGGAAGATGCTCAAAGATGCATGACGGGATCATTCCAAATATTCGCTCAGAACCGAAGCCTCTCTGTAGACCCAGAGGTTCTATGAGCGTGATCCGTCAGATCAACATTATTGATAATCCCAATCTCCACTGTTTGAGGTCAAATGCAAACAGTATGATATGAGTCGTCTATTATCAAAGGTGGCAATCTGTGCATTTGGACAAAAAAATGTTATTGATATGTCAATACAGATTGATTTGAATTTAATCGTCTCCTTCAAAGAATACGGTTCAAAACCTGCATTAAATAAAGGTTAATAGTTAACCTGTTATTTATCTGAGATGTCGTTCCGAAGAGTTTTGTGACTGCCAATGGAATACAAAGTCAATAATTCGTTTTTCTGATTTACCAATAATTTTCCAAAAGTCAGATTGCCGGCTTTGATAATAGTCGACTCATATTAAATATATAATTTAAAAATAATACCTACGAGTGACAGGACCACTCCGTCATTTAGTTACGGGCTTAGTGACTTAGTGATCTTCACTAAATAATAAATATAAATTATAATATATACACAAAAGTACAATAAATTTCTACACAAGCATATGTCCTTAAACATTTTGACATGCTAATCAATAATGATAAATTAGTAATTAACATTAGAAAAGAGCATATTGTGTACAGCAGCAATAATAATATACTCTTAGAAGAGAAAGATAATAATATGTTTACTTAGAGACTCAACAGTACACAGTCAAAAAATTTTTTGTAAGAAAAAACACATCAATGACATCTGAACCATCGAGAGGTATTGAGCTTTGTTTCTCTATAAATATATTTTAAAAGTGTAAGCTTCGATAAAAATAACAAGAGTAGATCGTCAAAAAGTTAAACTTAGCAGGTGCGACGATTGACTAAGTCTAGGTTATGTTCTGAGCCCGTGCAGAATAAGATGTGTAGAGGCATTTGAAATCTGCTGCTCGGGGTAGTTGTCTAAAATATATAAGTGACGTCACCATCAGTATTGAACCGACGTACGAGTAGGATAGCGAGAACATGTTTCTCGTTCGGTCTTAGATTATATAATTAAACTAAAACTATTTAATTACTTATGCATTGAAATACCTTTCAATGATTCACTAAATTATATAATTACACATTACTGATTATATTTAGGATAGCTATATTTTATACAATATCAAAATCTAATATCGATAATGAAACACACGGCACATTACAACATCCAAATATGAAACCACAAAAATCAGTTTCGTTACAAAAGGTTTTCGTATCGTTGGCGGCAGGATACCGGAGTGGTAATGGCAGATCCAATACGAGCGGTGATTCACTGAGTGTTGTGGTTCCAAAATCTACTACAGCTGACACTAAACACGAGCGGGGCAACAGCGACAGTATCTAAAACGTTTCCGTTTCAAATCTGAAAGTCTAATAAATAAAGTGTGTGTGCCAAAACCTATAAATAAACACCTACAATTTTTTATTTATATAAATACGAGTGTGTCAATAATGCATCTCAAATTATCAATATTTTTTACAATTTTTTACTCAGAATACTCAGATAAATTTTAATTCCAAAGCCAATAAGAACCTTATTACAAAAAAAAAACAAGTCAAATATGTAACAAATTGACGATTACATAATTTTATTTTAGCAAGTTTTTTATTAAAAGATCCGTGCCAAATGATGGACACACGAGTAGTCGGGTGATTTATGAATCAATAATGATGGCGATAAGGTGCGGAGCGACGAATGTACGGTCACTCAGTAATGAATCATTGCTTGTTTACCTATATGTGCGGTGCAAAAGTATAAAACACAAACGTAGTGTCAATAGATCACTAACGGATCAAATAAAATTTATTTTTATCTAAGTTTTTTAGGATACAAGTTCGCGAAGACAGGGGCGCCACTTGACTAGATTTTAAAGTAAAATTGGTAGAAATATATTTCATTTTTAATGAATCAAAGATTGAAAAAAACATTTATGGATACCCCGACTGGCACGGCACCTGAGACCATAAGGTTTTGAAGTTACTGGCTTTTGAAGGAACTAGCATAAAAATATTATTTGATAACAAGCAACGGAATGTAAAATCGATTCTTGGTTTGGATATTGTCACTGTTACCGAGCTGTGTAAACACAACGATAATTCATCCGCACGCACACAGTGGTCACACACGTGGCTCAGATACTTTCAAATATAATTCACGGATACGTATTCCTAATTTTAAAGCAGAAATGCTCAAGAACCTTTCCACCCATTACACTAAATTCGTTAATGGATGGATGCACTATCAGCCTACGAACAGCGCATACGGTCTGTCCGCGTGTGTGACCGCTTGGGTCGGGGCGGGGGCCGGGGGGTCGGGGGCGGGGTGACGTACAGCGGCGAGGCGTGCGGCCGCAGCGCAGTGGCGCCGCACCCGTCGCAGCGGCCGCCGCCGGAACTGCACCGGGCCGCCGCACTTGTATGTACGCTTACATCATTACAAAATATTTGTAAATAAAACACATATCTAGTAGTAAATTATTTGAAGTAAAATAATAGACCACAAAACCTTAATAATTATTTATATTATAAAGAAACAGGCATTATTTGCTTCATCATAAATTACTAAACCATTTTTTTTAATTAGCAGAACAGAAAAATACACCATTAGAGAAGAGACAAGTACAGAACATATCCTTGAATAGCCTTAAGCCCCGATTAGTACGCAGACGTTACAGGAGGAATGGAGGGAGACAGAGGGACAAGCAAGCACACGGGACACTCACCTCAGGGCGCCGGTGTAGCTGTGTCGCAGGGACGGCATCCTCTGGCAGTGCATCACTCCGTCCACCACGTCTGCTTTGGGCGTGGAAGTCAACACCTCTTCGTTGAGGGCGTGGTTTGAGAGACTTCTGAACTTGTTTCTGATGTCCACTTTGTCGGAGCCGGGGTCCGCCTCCGGATCGGAGGGTATGCAGTAGAACTCGTCCTCTATGCAGCCGGACAGTCGGTTCGCGTTGGACACGAGCGAGTTCTTCCTGTGCGCCAGGGGGGTAAGGAACGGGAAATTGTTGAATAGCTCCTCGTTTTTCTTATTCTTCTCGAGCAGCGCCGGGATCGTGTTCAGAGATTTCTGTTTGAAGATCTGGAAGTTGGTGAGAGGTTCGACAGCGGCACTGATGATGGTCGCGGCCACCTTCCTCTTCTTGTCGAAGTAGGTCGGCATCGCGAACGAGTTTTCATGTCCGTTCTCTATGAGAGTCGAGTCCGGAGTCTTGTACTCCTCGCTGGAGGGGGACTGCAAGGCGAGGCGGGGGATCACATCGGGAGGGCCGGTGAGGGTCGTGTTGGGGGTCAGGAACACGTCCGACGTCTCGCTGATGACGGTCTTCTCGAGCAAGAGCTTGGAGAGCGCCCTGCCCGTGTGCTTGCAAGTCTGGGAGGGGACGTACAGGGTGGTTGTGGTAGTGGTTGTGCGCTCTAACCGAATACTGAGGGGGGGCAAGGGGGTCGAGGTGGGGACAAACAAAATAATTGAATTAATAAAGCGTATACATAAAAAATATAGACGTTAGTGATGTGCTCAACATAAACATAGTTTGTAAACAAGCGGGCACTGTACACGACCAGTCTCATTACAAAATTCATGCATATATTATGTATGTATGTGTTTGCATGACATCCATTATTGTTTGTATATCTACGAGGACACTGAGTCGTATTTACAACGAAATTACACAGAACGAGAAAAGAAAAACAAAAAAGATTTAACAAAAACCAGGGAAGGAAACTGCAACGTCGGTGTTTATATGCTCAATACGGATCACCACCAAGTTAAGATAGTAGTGTGTAGTCCTGTTGGATCCGTGTGCGCGCGTCTGTGTGCGTGCGTGCGTGTGCGTGTGCGCGCGTCTGTGTGCGTGCGTGCGTGTGCGTGTGCGCGCGTCTGTGTGCGTGTGTGTGCGTGTACCTGTTGTGGTGCGGCCTGGCGTCCCCCGCGGAGTCCCCCTCGGAGCTCTGCCGCGAGTGCGCGGAGGCGGCCGACGAGCTGCCGTACCCTGACGCCTGTATATAACACACCACTCATTTTTATTATATTGCTGCAGATGTAGACGAGCCCACGGTTCACCTGCAAATCCCTGATATCAACTGGATATCAATCAGTTCTTATCGGAGCCAATAGCCATGCCAAATGTAAATACCACCTTCAGACATGAAGTTTCAAGTGTACTGCAACACGGCGGTCCTGTCGTACAAGTTGGACGCATGACCTACATAGTAGCAGAAACGGATAGGATGGTGGTATCTTACGGCGGGCTCAAAACGCGCTCCACCATCATTAATTACGGAAAATTTAAGAATACAACAAAGTATCCTAAGAACTTTTTCTCTGTCTCGCTGTTTAGATGTTAAAATCGACCCCCCTCCACAGACCACCGCGTGGCCTGAGGGTCAACAGGTCGCAGACGGTGGGGACGTACCTTGCTGCTCATGTCCCCCGAGGTGTTGGACGAGTTCCTGGAGTGCGTGTGCTGGTGCTGGAGGCAGGAGGCGCAGGAGGACGGCGCCGGTACCGTCGTGCACGCGCTTATCGTTAAGGCTGAAAAAGTCACTCACATTATTTCCCGCACTCCTTAAAGACGTGTTAGAACATCTATACCAACTGTCAAGTATAAAAGTCATTATTGCCTATTTAAAAAGGGGAACTATGAGCAATTTGTATATATGTAAAGATTTAACAATTGCATTATTTATGTCGAGGGATGAAAGGCTATTTATTTGGTTTAAGCGACATTTCGTTTAACACGCGACATTTATCTTTGTAATTAAAGGTGCGTTTTATTTGGTATTAGCATCAATTCAATGTTATTAGGTAATCGAACTTCAATTAAGTTTACTCCATTCAAATAGATGCAGAAGTGTTTTTGTTATGATATTTTTTTCTAAATTTTAACCTTAAAATGGTTCTCCTGTAAATTTACAAAAATGTCTTAAACCGAATAGCCTTTCAACTCTCGATATTATGATTAATGCAACCCGATTCCGCTGTGACTGATAGAGATTGCATGGATTTTAAGAAATTACTACGCATATTCCTGATGGATTGCGTTATCGAGATTGTCCTTACCAGGATGGTCAGGTATGGAGGTGGCAAGAGGTGACTCGTCGGAGTCCGGCGTGGGGAGTTCACACGAGGGTACCAGGGTCAGGGACTGTGAGACTCCACCGTCTGCAAATATACAAATAAACGTATAAAAAAGGCTGGTTTATACCACATTTATGAATTAGTTAACTTATGCCTTCCATTTGGGTAGGCAGCGGCTTGGCTCTGCCCTTGGCATTGCTGAAGTCCATGGGCGGCGGTAACCACTCACCATCAGGTGGGCCGTATGCACGTCTGCTTTAAGGGCAATAAAAAAAATTGTATGCTTTAGATCAGCGGTCGGGGAACCGGGGTAAATTACCCCAAATGGGGTAAAATGAAATTTTGGGGGGTAAAAATGAAACTTTTGTGAGTAAAAAGTATATATTGCAGTGAAACTTGTTTAAAATCGTTGTGATTTCATACTCGATGAAACGAAACGAACAGAAAAAAAAAAAAAAATTTTTTTTTTTAAATTAAAAATGATCAAGGGGGCTATATAATATGAAAGATGCTAAAAAGAAGCGATTTCGTTTTTTTTTGTTCTTCCCCATGGGGTAATATCAATTTTCACAAAAATATTCTGGGGTAATAATTAAAAAAGTTCCCCGACCGCTGCTTTAGATATTCGAAAGACCTTGGCCAAAAAAAACATACATTAAAATTAAAATTTAAATATTTATAATGTTGAAATCACGAGAGGTATGTCGTGATGAGCATCACAGCTCGGCAGCTGAAGGGACATACCAAAATTCTTCTTCTTGGTGAGCGAGCCGAAGCCCGAGCTGGCGGTGGAGGAGGCGCAGTCGTCGTCCGGGGCGCCGCCCGCCGCGCTCTCCGACCCGCTATCGCCGCCGCCCTTACTGTCCGCCACCTCCTGCTTCCTTTCCGGCCTGGAAATCAGCACTGACCAGTTAATCAACGTCATCCGAAACCAGACAATTCACAAATCAATAAACACGAGATTTATTCTAAATAGCTCTTAGACCTTCAAAGTCAAATAGGACGCGCAATACTTAAAAGCACTTTAGTATCAACTGTATACAATTAAATATATATTTTGCTTACACGGGTCAATAAGCTCACGACCCATCTGGTGTAAAGTGGTTACTGGAGTCTATAGACATTAACAAACGCCCACCTTAAGAGCTTGGCAAAAACGACTATCCTATCGGAACGCATCATTGCTTCCCGGCAGATGTAAGAAGGGTGGCGGTACCAACCCGTGCAGTATCCGTCCGCAGGCAACTTTGTATTCAAGAGGCAAACATAATAGATACAGTTTAAGGTGCAAATAAACCCAAACTGTAAGGTTCTCAATATTAAGTAAGCAACTTACACTTTAAACAAGGGATCGCCCGAGATCATGTTCATTTTGATCCTCAGCCTGAGCACCGAGTTGTCCTGCCTCGTCCTGTTGTCGTAGCCCTCGAGCAGGCACCGTCTCGTCGTCTCCCCGGCGCCCGCCAGCTCCGCCAAGTTCAAATCGCAGAAGCCCAGCTTCTGATACGATCTGCCTCCTGCAAAATGCCAACGTTCATACGCAATTTAAATAGAGCAACAGTTATGCACTGTACAACTTAAATGGATACCTCTGCCCTCCTATAAGATTGGACAAATAATTTTGAATTGACACCAATAATAGCTTTTCTATAGTTCAAACCGAGACTCAGGTGTAATAAGCCAAAAGCAATTAGGGACAAAAAATATTCGTACTACCGGGAATGGTCCGAATTAAGAAATCTTTCGAGTAGATTTTATTAAACATTCAATACGAGGTATATAATTATTTGTATAATTTAGTCCTTGCTCCAAGTTCTGACCACGGCAGTCGTAGGGCTGCGGGTACACCAGATGTACCACCTAACATTACAGACGACAAGTAAGACTTATGAACGATAGTCTTTTTATAGCGAAGAATCCAAATCCTAAAGTTATAACATTCACAATGAATTGGCGGTTCATTGTGGATGTTATAACAACTTCAAAACTTTGCTGGCATATTTTAAAGCGAAGCTCAACAGTACTTTACAACAGGGGAAAATTTAATGAAACTTTATAGATTTTTAGATCCCATTGTTACCAGATAAATTACTCCTTGATCAAATTAAGTTAGGAAATTCTACGTTTGAATATTAAGAAGAGGCATAATTCGCATAAAATACAGTACTTTTTTTAATTGGAACCACAACGACCATAGCGAAAATAAAAAATTACTTTATTATACCAACTACATATTACATCTGTAACTATACTGAGATCTTAGAACTCATGTCTCGAGGCGGGTGGCGGCATTTACGTTGTAGATGTTTATGAGCTCCAGCGACCACTTAGCACCAGGTGTGCTGTGAACTCGTCCACCCATCTAAGCAATAAAATGGCCTACACCTCATGGCCTACACTTGGCGAGATCAAAGCGCAAGGCGTTGAACGGTTTAGAAAATGATGAATGTAAGACAGTAAAGTTTACCTTTGCACTCTTTTCTGACGGAGACCCTGAGCAGCGCCGGCTCCAAGACTCCGGTGCTGGCGTTGGCGCACATCTTGCACATGAACGTGAACTGAGCGTTCCACCGGACGGCGTGGTTGCGCACCTCCTCTCTGGAATATACAACATACATACATTCTCATCTATACTTTAATATATAAAAATGAATTGCTGTTCGTTAGTCTCGCTAAAAATCGAGAACGGCTGGACAGATTTGGCTAATTTTGCTCTTGAATTACTTGTGGAAGTCCAGAGAAGGTTTTAAAGGTAGATAAATATGAAAATGCTCGGAATTAAATAAAAATAAGAATTTTGTTTTCCCTTTGATGTGTCCCCTGTCGGACGGATTTCTTTTGTTTGTTTTAAGTTTATTTTATACAAAAGTTTAGGTCTTTTATTTATCGATTTAGGCACTACAAAGTCTGCCGGGTCAGCTAGTACTAATATATAAATCTACAGTGGTTTTTACGGATGTCCCGTTATAACTACCGAACTATGCATCCAATTAACTTGAAACTTGGTATCCATGTAGAAAATACATGTACTTAATGTATAGGCTAATATTTATCGGTGTTGGACTCCCTACACCAGTTGCAGGGGCGTTAATGATGAGAATCTTTGTGGGGGTGAGAAATAATAATGTTGATTTTAAATGCCTAGCGAAGCGGCCGGGTACAGCTAGTTTCTCATACGAACGACGCTTACGAGGCCAATTAATGAGTCGGTAATGAAAGCGGATGTCGTCCACCTCATGCCTGGTGCGTCGGTGCTGGCGGACATCTCAATAGATCCTAGCCGAAGTTTAATAAATCAATAACATATTGATCAAGACTGACCGGCAAAAAGTAGTTGAGGACAGTCAAAGACCAGGTTCAGTGATGTGGATTGGGAGAGGCCTATGTCCAGCAGTGGACGACTGTGGGCTGATGATGATGATATCAAACAAACAGTAATCGCCTACGGTCATGTCATTTGCAACGTCAACAGGTTATTCAACAACTTCACTGGTGGTAGGACCTCTTGTGAGTCCGCGCGGGTAGGTACCACCACCCTGCCTATTTCTGCCGTGAAGCAGTAATGCGTTTCGGTTTGAAGGGCGGGGCAGCCGTTGTAACTATACTTGAGACCTTAGAGCTTATATCTCAAGTTGGGTGGCACGTTGTAGATGTCTATGGGCTCCAGTAACCACTTAACATCAGGTTGGCTGTGAGCTCGTTCACCCATCTAAGCAATAAAAAAACAAAAAACAAAAAAAGTTACGAAAGGGCATTCACGAGAACTCCAGAACACATTTCATATATTCACACATAACCACCAGTGGAGTTCGGGTTCCCTCCTACACATGCTTACTGCATGGATGGCGGCGATGATATCTGGTAACTTTATAGTTATTGCTGGCAAGTTAAGGAAGGAGAAGTTCAAAAAGAAACCACTCAGATGTAAAAGGATAACATTCGTTCTGTAAAACGTATGACACGTTTAGCGTAAAAAACGAACAGCTTCCGTCGGCGGCGCGGCGTTGTCGTGTGTATTTATTTATATCACGCGTGTGTTCAGTCAACGAAACACAAATTATATTTTTTGTAAACTATCTATATATTAATACGTGAAGCAAAAACTTTGTATTCCTTTCGACGGAGGAGTATGAAATTTTCCACACTTATAGAGAATATAGAGAAGAAGTGCACAATGCTAATTTTTTTTTTAAAAATGCATAAAAGATACATTAAATCAATAAAAAAAACATTACACACACTACATACCGTTTATTAGACGCACACACGCATGCATAGTATTTATTGTCAAACTTTTGTTCTTGACGTCTGTGGTCAAATTGCGATTAAATTTTGTTTGTCTTTGTTAATGTTTTTTAAACTGTAGTCTTGGCGAAATTTGTGATTATAGAAGTATAAAATACAATCATAATAGTGTACAAACTTACAATTCCAATTAATTATTGTCGAATTTCGACTACTGCGGGACCTCTAGTTTAATTTAATTATTTGGACATGGCGATGTGAAAGGCGCTTTCATTCACTTATTACAGTGTGTACAAGTTTTAACTAAATTTTTCTAGCGACTACACTCGTTAATTTAAAAAAAAAACTATCCCTCGGTTATGATACTCTTTTCCGGGTAAAAGACGCCCTATGTTTTATTTTGTACTTCTGATAATGTGTACGCAAAATATCATGACGATCGGTTGAGTGGTTAAGACGTGAACAAATAAACAAACACTATCGCTTTTATATTTACATATTTTTTTCATCCACCCATCTAAACAATAAAAAAAGCAACCATTATGGACTAATAATATATTATCGGAGATAAAAGCCATTAGATCTTTTTACACGCTTTTGTTAGCATGTTACGCATGTTTGCTTTTATGTAACGGAATGGACTTCAAGACCTCCGATCAACCTGGAAATTTGCATACGCCTCAACGACCGATGGCGACAAAATAATTTTATAACTTCGCTCTAATCCAGAATCAATAAGATAAAAAAATTACTTCGGTTTGCTACATAACTAAGCGTGTTCTTTTTAATTTTTAAACTACACATTTTACGAAAGTAAGTTCTAGATTTCTATAACAAGTAATTTATGTCGATGATTGAATCCATTGACATTGTTATCAGCCCATCTGCGTAACCCAATTAATATATTATGTACGAGGAAGACATGTCGTGAGATGTTCTCGAAAGTTTATCGATCTAATATGTTTGTTTGTATTTTGTATTTACAGGTGGATATGAAATCCAATCTACTGCAATACAAAGTCACTGCAGCCTACATGGATCACTTGGGTGGACTTCAAGAGTTGTGTCAACAGAACAATCAACCCCAACAAAGTGTTCGTGCTCTGACACGGGCAAAACCGTCCGGCACGAGATCTCTAATTCGATCCTGGGATACCTATGTAAAATTTTCCAAGTTGTCTTATACCAAATCCACCAGTATACAATCTGGTAACGGCAAAGGAATAATAGAATCTTTGTGTAGTTAAATCACAGGTACCTACCGACGAATTAGTTTAGGTCCTTTAATTTTTTTGCCTTCACTATATGGTGAGGTGACCACTATATATACAACCACGACCCGCCTGGTTTTAAATAGCTTCCGTATGTCCACGACAACGTAATCGTGCTACCCAACTTGAAACGAGAAATCTCCGTCGTACTTACTGTTTATCGGCTATTTCACCATTCAAACCGAAGCATGATACAGGCAGGATGGTCGTGACAGTAACTAAGGTTTGGATTGAGTACTGTGTAAATAGCGCAAGACTTGCTGCCTATACCACGGTTAAGCTTATTTCAGCTACGATACACTCAGACTTGAAGCATAGGATGGCGAGTCGCAACTGAGACTGTTCTCAGGTCTCCTATTGGATAGCGTCATTCACATTACGGTATTATATACCGGCCGCCATACAAGACGCAAAACTCGTTTTTTATAGCGAAGAAAACAATATTTTTTTGTTAAGAATGTTCAAGAGAGTCCGACGCGGGCTAGTGAATTAATACCATATACACGAGCAGCCGAGTGAATCCGGTTTGCAAGTGCGACTGTACTATACTGTAGGTTGTGCTCCTGAATATCGGACCCTTAAACGCACTGACCGGACTACGTTTTGTGTCACTAAAACTATCGAAATAATCAGATAGCGGCTTAGTCATTGATGCGTTTGCGTGTCGACCCGGCGGTAGGCTGGTTGGTTCTGACCCAACAGGGTATCCCGGAACGCCAGCGTCACCGCCCGGGCGGCCTGATGGGTCGCGGTAACGCGGAGACCAGCGTTGTTGGTCGTCACCAATCGCTTCGGCGACCAGTCGGTGGGGCGTCCTCGGGGTGGCGCCGCGAGTCTGGTTGTAGTATTGACTGCGGGAAACCCCTTACTCTGCACGGGTTGTAAGCCTGGGCGGAGATCAGACGTCGGGTGAAAGAGTGTAAGGGGAGTAGTCTAGTGGATAGTGCCTTAAGCATCCTTGGGCCTGCGGTTTGTTCCCAACATCGGCAGACTATCAAGACCCACATACCCCGCGCGCCCCCTAAGCGCGAAATCCTCGCACGAGTTTCAGGCACCTGCCCGACCGAATAAATATCGGATGTCTTGAGGTTAGTTAAAGAAAAAGAAGAACGAAGAGAAGAGAATAGAAGAAAGAAGACAAGAAGGAAGAATGAAGAGAAGAAGAAGAATCCCACCCACCATCAGCTCAGACCTACATCAGCGCAATCCCGCAACTCATCACCCCTGCCTCAATAGGCAGGGAATCACCGTCCCGCGCCCTCGCAAAGAGACGCGACGACCCGATAGTAATTAGTTAAGATTTAACGGTAGGCAGCGACTTGGCTCTGCCCCTGGGATTGCTGAGGTCCATGAGCGACGGTATACACTCACCATTAGGTGGACCGAATGCTAGTCTGCCCACAAGGGCAATAAAAAGAACGCAAATGAATAAAAGCGCGTTCGTTCGTCGTTCATTGGCCGACAGAAATATATTGATTTTGTCGTTCCCTTAATAAAACGTTGTTAATATTATAGTACCTACTATCTCAACAGGCGGACAACGGTCGCGATGGACATTAAATGACGGAAGTGCGTGCCCGCGGACGGTTCCGGCACGTGACCTTACGATAAATTACTTCTGACCGACTTTTCTGAATTCATTTTTGTTGTTTCAATTTATTTTTATAATAGTCAATGATAACAAAATATTTATATATGTATATATTTATCGATATTTCACAATACGTCTGTCGTAAAATAATTAAATGGACACCGTTATCTACCTCTAATTTTGAATACATGCATGACAAATTTAGAAAATGATTATTCATGCGTAATTTTTATGTTTTCATAGAAACTATGATAGACATAGGTTCTACGTTGCATAATAATCCCACTGAGTTTCTCGCTGGATTGTTTAAGTAGGTCGCGATTGCGATCCGGTGGTAGATTTTGCGAAGTACTGCTTTTACTGGGGCTAGTGTTAGCAACGTCGTCAGGTTTGAGCCCCGTGAGCTCACCTACTTACTCGGTTATGCTGGCATACATGGCAAGGTTACCAACTTTAGTAGGAAAAAAAAGCACAATAAATCTGAACACTTTAACATGTGATAACTCTGTCACGGTAAGGTGATTTCTGATCATTAATTCTGATTACGCACTTACAACCTGTTCCCTTCTCCGCATCGCCTGTTCATTGGATTTTTGTTAGTTATTAAGTAGCGATAAATAGAGCGGAATGTCGTTACACCACAAATAGCTTACAGTTAAAATTCGTTTCGTAATTAATTAAAAACATACCTTTGCAAGATAAAAACTGTTGTTTTAGTCGTATTTAAATGCTCCACATTATATACTCTGTATACACAGAACACATCACGAATAATATTGCACGTGTTTAAAATTCTGACGACTCACATTTTATTGAGATCCGTGAAAACTTCGGAAAATGAAAATAGCCCAAACGACTATTTATTGGTAGTAGGACGTGTTGTGAGTCCGCACGGGTAGATACCACCACCCTGCCTATTTCTACCGTGAAGCAGTAATGCGTAAATTCTCCTTCTAGTTTGTGACACTGAGTCATCCTTACTCAAGGAAGTCAATCAACTACAGGGTGTCTGTTCGCATGGAATTTTGTAATTTCCCGTTGAGAAATTCTAATGAAAATTCAAGGAAATACGGAGACAGAATCTGTGGAAGCGCAAGTTTGACACGTTTTAGAAACGTCCTTGTTTCACTGTTTGCTTGTTATGTATTATCTCAATCAGGGCTTTATCTGCACTACCTTTTGTCTTCGATTTTAGGAACGATCACAATGCAACTTAAACTTTAACCTCTCTGTTTTATACCTACTGTTCAACTGGTAATGGAAATTCTACTATATTCAATGACGCTTGAGGATTTATTTTATCCAACCATTACATTTTCTCAATGTTTTATGAAATACATTTAAGAAAACGAAAAAAAAAAATAATAATTAGGGTTCTTCAATTTAAACTCTTCTTTTTCTCCACCTTATCCCACTAGGTGGGGTCGGGCACAGCTAATTTTTCTCTTCCATTCTCTTCTATCAGCCGTCTTCTCAACCCTCACTCCTCTCTCTCATATCGTCATTCACACACTTCATCCATGTCTTCTTCGATCGACCTCTTCCCCTCTTCCCCCTTTACCTTGCACTACCATTTCCATACATCTCCTAGTCACATGAGTCTTCTCTCTAGGCATGAACTATCCATACCACGCTAACCGCTTCGTTAATTTAAATTACAATAATAATAAAATAAAATAAAAAAACAGAAAAAAAACATGACAAAATTCATGTATTTATAAACAGCGGAGAAAATGCTACTTTACAATTTTTGTTTTTGCCTATTTATATATTAGTACTAGCTGACCCGGTACGGCAGACTTCGTAGTGCCTCAATCGTTAAATAAAAGACCTAAACTATTGTATAAAATAGACTTAAAACAAACAAAAGGAATCCGACCGACGGGGGACACATAATTCCGAGCATTTTCACATTTATCTACCTTTTAAACCTTCTCTGGACTTCCA
Organism: Bombyx mori; assembly: GCF_030269925.1. Lineage (NCBI taxonomy): Eukaryota > Metazoa > Arthropoda > Insecta > Lepidoptera > Bombycidae > Bombyx > Bombyx mori. The sequence goes on from NC_085121.1 coordinate 476,741, forward strand.
CAAATAATTCAAGACCAAAATTAGCCAAATCGGTCCAGCCGTTCTCGAGTTTTAGCCAGACTAACGAACAGCAATTCATTTATATATATATAGATAGATTACCATAAGCTTCCACACTAACGACGAAACAAAATACATTCAAGTTCAAAAGACTTGTTATCAGATCCTTGTTCGTGCTGGTCATGACACGGCGCGGTGCACCGGCCCCAGACAACCATCGGTGTTCCGATCGAGTGCCTCCCAGCCCTTGCGTGTACTTTCTACCTTCAGACGACCAAGTGCGATACGGTCTGTAAGTTTATTTAACGAACTTACCAATTACTGCTCTTCGGTTCAAGACATTGTGGTTTGTTAATGGAATGGACAGTTTACGAAGTAATGCCGAAAGATGGTGGCATCACATAAGACTCCCGCGTTCAGCGACCTTAGAACTTATATCTCAAGGTGTGTGGCGCATTTACGTTGTAGATGTCTATGGGTTCCAGTAACCACTTAACACCAGGTGGGCTGCGAGCTCGTCCACACATCAAGGCAATAAAAAAAAGAAAAAGTGTGCTTAGTGCGAGTTTCTTAACGTTGTCGATAGCGTAAAAGTTAAGCCAATTTTGTATGCAGTTGGAACAGCGCCCCTAGCGGCAAACGCACGCAAACGATCCCATTTCATAACTAACTTTTACGCTATCGAGAGCGTTAAAGACCTCACACTCAGCACACAGGGCTTGACTAACCAAGAACCCGCATTTTTTTTTATTGCTTTGTTGGGTGGACGTGCTCACGGCCCACCTGATGTTAAGTGGTTACCGGAGCCAATAGACACCTACGACGTAAATACCGCCACCTACCTTGAGATATGAGTTCTAAAGTCTCAGTTTTAGCAGTACATAACTTGCCAATTTACTAGCGATAGGGTATATTATGAGCACGCACCGGTAGGTAGCACAGCCCTGCCTATTTCTGCCGCAAACCAGTAATGTGTTCCGTTTTCAAAGGTTACAATATACAATTTTAACTGACACATATCCAATGGTGGCGGCATTCTGTATTCTGTAGTGATGTCTATGGACTCCGGAAACCAATTAACACTAGATGATCCGTGAGCTGAACCGTAAAAGCAATAAAAAAATACAAAATACACAATCGTTGATATTAATAAATTAGGTACTTATAACAGACTTACATAAGACATTCTATAAAAATAATGTTTTATCGGTGATTTTTGCATGTACAATACATGGTACAATTCTCCTGAAAATAAACCACATCATGATGGTCTTGTAGTCCTGACATACATACTGGAAACCATAGTTACATTAGCCCAGTACAAAATCAGGGACGACGAATGACTTAAATAAATTAAAGATTAGTAACAAATCACATTTTAAATTATGTTAATGTTTAGTGCATGCAACATGTGTTTAATATTCATGTGTGAAATTCTTAAGGAAAAACACATTTGAATATATTATTATAATAATATATACGCATATGTTACGTTTCGTCTATTTTGTAATAATTTGATACTGACAGAGTATAATTTATCCATAATCTTTGTACATATATATTGTATTATTTTATTTGTATCAAAATACAGTTTAGCTTCGTAAAACTATAGCACAAATTGAGTTGCTCTTATAAAGAGAAACAACATTTAAAGCTATTGCTTCACCACTGTTTTTATATCTTTTTATATTTAAAAAATGCTTTTATGTTTCTAATGTTCCATCTAATGTTTTAATGTTTCAATAATCGAAATTCTATTTATGTCATCTAAAGAAGAATGTTTTAAATAACATATTAACCTCTTTTAGGATTAATCGTATAGAAGTTACACATATTTACACCAACTAGAGGTCCCGCAGTAGTCAAAATTCGGCTATAATTAATTGGAATTGTAAGTTTGTACACTATTATGATTATATTTTATACTTCTATAATCACAAATTTCGCCAAGACTACACTATAAAAATATTAACAAAGACAAACAATATTTCATCTATTCTCAATTTGACAACAGACGTCAAGAACAAAAGTTTGACAATAAATAGTATGCATGCGTGTGTGCGTCAAATACATGGTATGTAGTGTGTGTAATGTTTTCTTTATTGATTTAATGTATCTTTTATGAATTACTTTAAAAAAAAATTAGCATTGTGCACTTCTTATCTATATTCTGTATAAGTGTGGAAAATTTCATAGTCCGTCCGCGCAAATTTCGTAAAAAGGGATACAAAGTTTTTGCTTCACGTATTAATATATAGATAATGCACATTCGCAGCGCGGCGGTATTTATTTATTACACTCCAAGTAAAATTTACAATGGCGGACTTAATGCCTAAAGCATTCTCTACCAGTCAACCAAAGGTAGTGCAGAGTAAATAGTGGCAGGTGCAATGAAATATAGAGTATATAAAGAGAGAGAGAAATAAGATAAAACCGGGAAAAAAACATATTTTCAGTTATTTTCAGTTCAGTTTTTTTTTATTTATTGCTTAGATGGGTGGACGAGCTCACAGCCCACCTGGTGTTAAGTGGTTACTGGAGCCCATAGACATCTACAACGTAAATGCGCCACCCACCTTGAGATATAAGTTCTAAGGTCTCAAGTATAGTTACAACGGCTGCCCCACCCTTCAAACCGAAACGCATTACTGTTTCACGGCTGAAATGGGCAGGGTGGTGGTACCTACCCGTGCGGACTCACAAGAGGTCCTGCCACCAGTAATTACGCAAATTATAATTTTGCGGGTTTGATTTTTATTACACGATGTTATTCCTTCACCGTGGAAGTCAATCGTGAACATTTGTTGAGTACGTATTTCATTAGAAAAATTGGTACCCGCCTGAGATTCGAACATCGGTGCATCGCTCAACACGAATGCACCGGACGTCTTATCCGTTAGGCCGAGACGACTTCAGTTAGCCTATTAGCCGTGCACATATTAATATTGACGACACGGTTGCTCGTTTTCACTGTAAGTTAATTATACATAACATTCTTACGACGTAGCCGAACGTGGAAAATATATGGAGTTATTGCAATTTTTTAACTAAATATCCGGTAGTCATTAACCGTTGGAACTATGTATTTATTCATGGCTAATAAATTTCGACTGCAAGTATGTATAATGTCGCTGTTATATTACATATTTCCTTCCTATCTTCGTGTGTATTAGAATGTCAATATTGTTACTACGTAACGTTCCAACGTAACTTTATGATGAGTTCATTGTATATCATTTTAAGTTTTACGTTCTCTTGTCGTTTTTAGGGTATAATTCAACGGTCCATGAACATTTGATAATAGCATGTTGTTATGAGTATATCGATTCGCTAGATCCCTAGTACAGGAAACTAATTAAACGTATCTCTGCTTCATCAACTCACTGTGTCACATTGTATCTATATATTAATACGCGAAGGAAACACTTTGTATCCCTTTTTACGAAAATTGCGTGGACGGAGGAGTATGAAATTTCTCACACTTATAGAGAATACAGAGAAGGAGTGCACAAAGCTAATATTTTTTTTTAAATAATGCATAAAAGATACTTTAAATCAATAAAGAAAACATTAAACACACTACCATGTACTTGACACAACCCATACATAAAAATATACTCTTTCTTTACTGTCAATTGGGAAACTTTTGTTATTGTTTAAAGTCTATGGTCGAATTGAAAATAATAGACTAATATTGTTTGTTTTTAATTTTATTGATCTATAGTGCAGTTTTGGCGAATACTGTGATTATATTATCGAATTATAATGGTGTTTGACAATAGAACCATAATCATGTTTAAACTTATAATTTCAATTAATTATAGTCGAATTTCGACTACTGCGGGGCGACTAGTTCAATTAAATTCACTAGGCTCGCAAAATTTAAAACAAGTAAAATGAATCTATTTGTACCTAACAGAAGCTCGATGTGCTGAAGTTATTGCGACACAGCCCAGAGCTTCGACCCGGTTCTCTGGTTTTACGAGCTATGTACCAACACACACGGTACATGACTGGCTATTTGTTACTATCGACTTTTTGAGAACATTTTAATGTTTAGTCATATAGTGATGTCATCAAACGAAATGGTATTGTTACTCTAGCTAACGTGCTATCAGTTAGGTAATCTCGCGATAATTATGAAAATGCATTAACCGACGTTTCAGTTACTTGGGCAGTCTCCGTAATTGTCAGTGTACTAATTAGGAATAACATCTAATACTCGTCAAACACTAATTATTTATTAAGTTTAGTTAAAGTTGTTGGCGAATATCCCACACCGGGAATTCTTTTTTTTCTATTCCTTTTTTATTGCCCTTGTAGGCAGACGAGCACACGGCCCACCTGATGGTGAGTGGTTACCGTCGCCCATGGACGTCAGCAATGGCAGGGGCAGAGCCAAGCCGCTGCCTACCGCTTAATACTCTCCAATTCGCGATGTATTGCGTACTTATTTTAATTTTTTTTTTTTTTTTTTGTCGCCTTTGTAGGCAGACGGGCATACGGCCCACCTGATGGTGAGTGGTTACCGTCGCCCATGGACTTCAGCAATGCCAGGGGCAGAGCCAAGCCGCTGCCTACCGCTTAATACTCTCCATAAGCCTCGTTTGAAGAAGGACATGTCATAGCGTTCGGGAAACACCGTGGAGGGGAGCTCATTCCATAGCCGGATGGTACGTGGCAAAAAAGATCTCTGGAAACGCACTGTAGATGACCGCAGTGGCTCCAGGTAGTATGGATGAACTCTGCTCCGGTGGCGGGTGGTGCGATGGTAAAAACGAGATGCTGGTATCATCTCGAACAATTCCTCAGAGCACTCCCCATGGAACATACGGTACAAAATACAGAGGGAACCGAAGTCCCTCCGCAGACCCAGAGGCTCCAAACGATCCGAGAGAATGGGATTATCGACAATCCGAACGGCGGTGTATTTGGTGTAAATAATAAATAAAGACAGACACGCGCGACATTCACACGTCGATGTGAGAATCTGCGAAATTAAATCGAACCGAATTTTTAAGCGAAAACAAATTTTCATGTCTGCTCTTATTTATAATTTTGTATTCATTGTGCACGCGTTTCGAATGAAGTCATTGCCGAATTATTATAGTGTTGACTCATCGACACATGTATTTCAAACGTTGTTTCCAATCAAATAGTTAAAAATTAATATTTACTTAAAGTTGAAATTTCCTTGGTATCTAAATGCTGGGCAAGCGTTAAATCTGTTTCGTATACTGATCCAAGTGAAGCTATAGGAGCTGTCAAGCAATTTCCGAAGTCCGTCGAAACAAGCACTGCGAGTGTCGCCTCTCGCCTTCAAACATTAGCTCCAAGTCTTAAGTGCTACAGGGAGTTAGGTATGACTTAGGTTTTATAATAAAAAATCTAGAAAAGCATAGGGAGCAAACGACGGTAACTTTTCAATACAAACAGTAATTTTCTCGACAGCAACTGCATCGGGCACTATTTATAAGTTTTCACAAAGCTATAAATTAAGAACAGAGGTCATTATACCCGACAATATAAATAGCAAAGTATTTAGCGTCGAGGCTAGGAAACGCGAACAAAGTCAGTTTGGGAATGAGGTCGAAGCACCTTACGTCGGTCAGAAACGAACGAGCAGGAAGTCGCTCGTGAGTAAACCGCTTTATGGGCCATTTGACCACATTCGTCCATTCTACAACGTTTTAGGCGAGACCAGTTTATATGACTATAATTTGTCCAGCTATTCAATAACGGTGCGAGCCTACCCTCCAGATACCCACTGGTGGCTGTGGTAACCTTTTTTTTTCTACCTAAGCTGATAGCATTGAGAGGCTATTTCAGCGTAACCTTAACTATTAGGTGAGCTCACGGGGCTCAAGTCGGAATGACGTGTTTTGGGCGACGTCGACTGTTTACCATTCGATCTACAGGATCTGGTATGTGTGGTAATCGCTCAACATCTGATGGACCATAAACTCATTAGACAATATAACAGCTTGAAAATCACAAAGATCATTGCGATTCCTTTATACTGAAATTACTGTATATAAAAGTGTTAGCAGCGGTTTGGTTTTTTCCCTGGTAATGTTGCGCTTATGACCATTCATCAACTGGTGGTCATTATGGTCATCATATGCTCGTCTGCTTATAAGAACTTCGCTTTTAAATGAATTACATTATCGCGCTATAAAACTATGAAATACTCCCCTTGGTGTTTTCACGACACATATTAAATGTTTTCTTCAATCAAAAAATTAAAACGCCTCGTGTTTCCTACGTATCATTCCATCTTTGGGGTCTAGGACTTCTCATAACTACAGGTGCAAAGATCGCCTCTCCAACAGACCCTCCTACTCACACATCAAACAGCTCTACAATTAAAATAGTGTCAATGGGTTTCCGTATTAGATCGATTGAGTCTTGTCTACGGTATTTTAACAATTTAAAAGAATTCCAAGTACACAACGTTATTCCGCATTTTTGTCGTTTACCCAACAAGGCTAAGTTATCGCATGCTTGTAATCATTTGCTACATGCGTTTGACAGGAGCTAGTTAAAACATATTCTAGAAGATTTAGTGCCTCCAAAGCGGACCAGGTATTAGCTGTAAAACTTAAGAATAATATTGTACATAATAAAGTACTGGGCCGTACCAGCGCTGATCACTATGAAACCGTTGAACAAGGACTTAAAATAAATTAAAACTGGTGATATTTCTCAAAAGTTCTTAACGGAAATTTGACGGTTACCGCATTCCAACTCACTTATGTGAGGTCTAGTTGTGGCGGTTTAATTATTTTTTAATGGTTTACGTTGTCGACGACCATTAAATGCAACTCTCACCGATGCGGTTAAAACAGGCCATCGACATTGAACGTTACGTACCTACACAGTCGCCAGTGATTACTGTAGACGTTTTAACTGTCGCTTTTAAGTTTGTTATATATATATATTAATACGTGAAGCAAAAACTTTGTATCCCTTTTTACGAAAATTGCGCGGACGGAGGAGTTAGAAATTTTCCACACTTATAGAGAATATAGAGAAGAAGTGCACAATGCTAATATTTTTTTTAAATAATGCATAAAAGATACATTAAATCAATAAAGAAAACATTACACACACTACATACCATGTATTTGACGCACACACGCATGCATACTATTTATTGTCATACTTTTGTTCTTGACGTCTGTGGTAAAATTGAGAATAGATTAAACATTGTTTGTCTGTAGTAGTATTTTTTTTATAGTGTAGCCTTGGCGAAATTTGTGATTATAGAAGTATAAAATACAATCATAATAGTGTACAAACTTACAATTCCAATTAATTATAGTCGAATTTCGACTACTGCGAGACATCTAGTAACAGTAAAAGGTTATGCGATCAGGAAAACTGAAAAGTAATGTGCCCAATATTGGTACAGCGATTACCAAGGATCGCGTGATGCACCGCGCCCTTGCCAGTCTGGTCTTGGCACTAGTGAAACCTGGTCACGCTAAGCAGTAAATGCCGCTGAACTTATACGACTAATTTGTTGAAGCCATTTACGAAATACCTGTCATAAGTTGATGCTGTTATGAAAAAAGCTTTTGCAAACGTTAGTTCTCAATCTATACCCATAAATTTGGAAAAAAAAAACTACTAGCATAAAGTTTAGTGACAAAATAGATTAAAAAATTTGAAAAATCGTATTACAAAAAGTTAATCTAAGAGCGTAGCGTCGATAAAATCGTCGCGTTTGTGGCCACAAGAAATCCGGACCCCTTCCCTTCTGGTGAAATTCATCTTTTATATTATTAAATATGTAATTCAATGTACAAAATATGTCTACACACAACAAAAATCATCCATATACATACATAAATATATACCAAGTTTCCAGTCAATTGGTTGAACGATGTTCAAACGGACGGATCACAAACAAACAGTCCTGTGTATGTAACGTAAATCATTTCACTATTCTAGGACTGCAAGTTTTGATGGATTCATGCATGAGTGAACATCCTACTAGGATCCTTCTTTTCATACCTATATCAGTTAGATGATATTCTATAGCAAAAAGGCAGGCCTGATAGTTCCTGAAAGGGATCGGTTTGAAGCGACTTATATGCAACGCGTTGTTGTGCCCCGTCTAAAGATCGCAGATTCGAGATATTGAATTCGAGAAATACTTTTCCATTGCCTAAAAGACGCCAAATTTAACAAGTGACGTGTATCCAGATTGCACCATTAAATCTAGTTGACATCACAATAAATGTCGCCCCGACTGTTATCAAAATGGCGCGGCGCCAATACCATACGGTCATAACCCTTCCCAGCATTAACACTTTACAATTTGCATTCATTTAGTAATATAATTTTGTGGGGCATCCTGAATGCCTATAGTAATTGTAGTTCGAGTGTTTGCCAGCCAGTTCACCTATGGGTTCTAAGTTTTTTTTTTTTTCATAAGAGAAAATTGTCGGATCCCCAAGTGGTATGTGGGAATTGAACCTCACTACAAACTTCTGCCGCTCACAGCCGACACCCGACCCCGGACCGGACCGGGGCCCACTTAAGGCCATTGAGACGGCGGAACAGGGTCGACGCAGAGCATATTACATCCATCCCGCCGTCCCCCAGACGCCGGACCGGCGGCCGCCAGCGACACGACCACGTGTTCCCAGTCCAGGTCGTGTCCACAATGGTGGCACCTCGTCGTCTGCTCAGCTCCTATCCGGTGCAGGTACTTCCCGAAGCATCAGTGCCCGGTTAACACCTGCACCAGACGAAAAGTGAGGCGTCCTGCGCCACGTTTCACCCAGTCATCAAAGATCGGGTAAACCGCCTCGACGGTCCGCAGACCCCATTTCTAGGTAGTCTATATTTCTTTTCCATTTCATTTTCAGTCTAACCTATCAAAAAAAGTTGCAGGAGATACAAAATCAATGTATTTCATATATATTATACTGGAATGGCATCATCTTTGTTTGAGGCAGTAGGCAAGTAGGCTGTACTCGAGGACTTACATGAAGTAAGGTTTCGTAAAATAAACATGAATATCCCGCTTTAATTGTTAACGTTACTGCTGCATTACATAAAGCAAGAAGAGTACGAGTAAACAGGAAATTTACTTAAACAATGAGCCGTAACAACGTTTTGATGAATGTTTCAAAAGAATCCGACACAATGGTAACACAAACACGAGTAACAAAAGTGCGAAATGCAAACGAGAAATGGGCAATTACTTTACGTACGCGTAACACGAGATATTAAACAAATATTCGTTTCAATCTGCAGTTCTTATACGAGATTAATAAGAAATTAAACATAAGGTCATTGAGTTATGTTGGCATAGAAAAAAAAAACAATAAATTATTGACAATCTAGTATAAATTACTACAACTTTGTCGAATGGTGCCCGCATTGCTGATGGAATGCCTGGAGTCAGTCACAATTAGATTGTGGCATCTATGGGAGGTGGTCCTCCTTATGAGGTCGTGAACTTGATGGAATTAAGGTGGCAAACCGGCTTGTCTGCTGACGTGAAATAACGATAATTTAAACTTCCTTCTTTTTCCTACTGGTAGCCTTGAGAGGCTATGTCAGCGTAACCGAGCGAGTAGGTGAACTCTCGGGGCTCTAACCTGGCAGCGTTGCTAACACTAGCCCTAACAAGAGCAATGCTATTTAGTTATGAACACATAAATAGTACTTCTGCTCAAATAGTATCGCGATTGTTGACGTTTGGCACAACCCTGGCGACAAACGGCCGTCGGCACTTTGCCAACGTGACTTGGTGTTTCCCGACGTTTCTGGTACACGTGACACGTCGCTAATTAACTTTTTGTAGATCAAGTTCGAATTCGAGTGAAAAACGACCGCGATTCACCGTGACTGTTTAAACACATGAGAATTTTCTGAATTTATTCATTCGTCCCTATCAATTGGTACAACGCCAGAAACCTTTCCTGAAGTGCTAACAACTGTACAAAGGATTCAATCAGGGGAACCATTGGACGGGGGAGGTATATCGTTCCAGATCTTGATGGTACACAAAATATCCATAGACACAGCCCACTGAGTTTTTCGCCGAATCTTCTCAGTGGGTCGCGATTCCGATCCGGTGGTAGATTCTGCGAAGCACTTAGGGCTAGTGTTAGCAAATTCTCTCAGGTTAAGCCCGTGAGCTCACTTACTAGTCCGGGCGTAGCTGAAATAGCCTCGTAAGCTACCAACGAATAGGTACAGGAAAAAAAACACAAAATATTTTTATTTGTAATATTATTATATATGTTATGATGGTAATATAATGTAGGCACTATCTACAGAAGCATTCCTAATAGAATGAAATTATCTTTTGTAATAGAACTGGACGTTTCCAAGTCTAATATTAACATTATTAAGGTAGAAGATTTAATACATTACATACGCGCGTATATTTACATTTTCAATTAAGTATCATAGTTTATTTTTTGTAATGCAATTTTTAACGAAAAGTCAATGTTAGGTCAAGTTTACCTCTATCCTTGGCCCTTTGCCTCTCAGAATTCAATCCTTGTGGGCGGAAAAATGTATAATCTCTATTAATAAATTTTGGCTTTTAATATTACTAAAATACTCTACCTTATTTAGGGCACCCGAACGCTTATGTGTGAATATGATTATAGAATATTTTCCTTACCTGTAACAAAATGAGACGTTTAATTAGTTAACAAGTAAAGAGATCTTAAGTACACACACAATTATCATTAGTTATAAACTCCCCTGAAAACATTCCACTAAAATATTTTTAATTAGAGTACAAACTTGAAAGGTTCAAACTCAAAGAGTATTTAATTATTAGCACGTTCACAGAGAGGATCATCCAAATTAAAATTATTCGACTTAATGTTTTGATTGCCTAAGTACATGGACGAACGAGCTCACGGTCCCACTCGGTGTTTACAGGAGTCAATAGACATCATTAAACGAATGCCGCTACTCACTTGGACGCAAGAAGTCTCGAATAGATTGAATAACGAGTCATCCTTCAAATCGGAAAGGATGACGGCTTCGCGGCAAACATAGGGACAATTGAGGAGCGCTGCCCTTCCAATAGACAATACCTACCAGTTGCAGTGCAATAATGTCGTACAAATTATCATCACAAAAATATATTTCTTTACATTAGATGCGCAGACGATATCATGGATCATCGTATGGTGTGATATGGTAGTTAGTTATGTGTACTCTCTCTAGTCTCGTATGTGTTTTATAAACGTAATTACGAAATATAATACCTTAGCTTGCGCCGTTCAACAATTGAACATTTAACTATTTTTTAAATATTTAGAGATTAAATACATAAATCTCTGCTTTTCTAGCGTAAAGCTTATAGTTGAAAGAACTATTCAGTTGCTGAGGACCATGAGCACTCAAGTCTGTAGTCAACATCCACCTTCAAACACCAGATCCAAGTCTCCGCTGCATTGGATTACCGGTTTTCGTACTTCACTAACTTATTTTTTTTATTACTTATTACAATAGATAAATGGACGAGCTCACAGCCCACCTGGTGTTAAATAGTTACTGGAGCTCATAGACATCTACAATGTAAATGCCGCCATCCACCTTGAGATATGAGTTCTACGGTCTCACTTTTTTAACAGTACAACGGCTGCTCCGCCCTTCAAACCGAAACCGAAATTACTTCTTCACGGCAGAAATAGGCAGGATGGTGGTGCCTACTCATGCGGACTCAGAAGACGTCCTACCAGTAATTACGCAAATTATAACTTTGCAGGTTTGATTTTTATTACACGATGTTATTCCTTCACCGTGGAAGTCAATCGTGAACATTTGTTAAGTACGTATTTCATTGAAAAATTGGTACCCGCCTGCGGAATTCGAACACCGGTGCATCGCTACATACGAATGCACCGGACGTCTTATGCTTTAGGACGACTTCAAAAATAACCAAATTACATGCATCGCTGCTTTACAGAAGAAATATCTAGGCATGCTTTATTTGAACAAATTAATTCAACATCTTATACTCTTTACTAACTTACAAAATCAATAACGATAAACTTTAAGATAATTTTAAAATGCACATACAAGAGCAAGCACACGGGTTTAACAAATATATAATTGGGCTTCAACAAGGAACTGATCCCTGACCCCGGGGCGCAGTATTGAAGATCGCAGACCAGTGATGCGATCGTAATCGCAAATATCGGTACAACTCCGTTTATTAAATCCGATAACGATTCGACAGGCCATTGTACATTAGCGGCTTCCTGTAATTACCACAACACGCTGCGCATGTTCACAATCAAAGTTTCGTATTCACTATAATTTTATATTCGCGGGCGAAAGAATTTAGGCGGAGGTCAAAACAAAACAGCGCTTCGTGACTACTGCTGCGATCTTGCTTCATTTAATAAATAATAGATTAAAAAAATAAAAAAACACGCTTTATATAACATAAAATTCAACTAAAAAATAGAAAATAAATTTTAATAATATTTAAATTGAAAATAGTGTAAATATATATATTTTATTGTAAAAAAAGCGTGGGGTGCTTTTTAAGATATTATTGAAATAATAATTCTTCTACTCATATCTGTTTTTACTATTATTTATTTTTCAGCTTTTAGTAGAATTTCAATTTTTTCAATTTTTTTTTATTTTTTTTCCAATTATTTTTAATATTGAATTGTCATCGGTCCTCAATAAATCTACAGAGTTTGAATCAAATATGGCCGTTTAAAGTGGGTCAAAATCGCGTCTAAAGGAGTCAGTTACAAACATACATACAAGTGAAGCTAATAGAAAAGCGTGTAAAAATGAGTACTTCGACGTCCTAGGATGGCACGTTCATAGTAATATTTAAAAAAAAACACTGAACTAAATCCGGAAGAGAAGTGCATCTGAGGGCGATAGTTACTGATATTCATAAATTAGACTTGACATAAATTTAAATTTGGAAACATGTTTATATGACACGATGCATCAGTGGTGGATTTTATATTGTTTCTAAATTACTAAAAGTAAATTTAAAAAAATTACCAATTTGAAATTAATGTGTTGGTAAAATAAATAAAAATTATCGTTTATGAAGATTCTGAAATTTATGGTCTCCGGGAAAGATTTAGCACCATAAAGACCGCGAGCTTCTTTCGTCCGGGTGAAACTGACCTCCGGGCCAACAATAATCCTTCCTTCATAAAAAAATAAACTATAAAATATTTAAAAGAAGCAATGTTAAGGGACTTTTCATAGTGGACGGCATTTTTCTTATGTCCCTGTTAGTGTTGATGTCCATACAGTCCAGACAACGGTGATCATAATCTAGAGGATTTTTATGTATATCGTTCTTGCGCTGCCTTAAACGAATTACCCTTTCATATACAAAACACGCGTATGTATGCGGAGAAGGCACAGAGGCAGAAATTCAATGCGCTGGTCGGACTAAATACGCTCCACTCTCAATACTTCAGTCCACGTTGCTATTCACACAGCCGAGGACAGGCAGGAATGGCGCAGGATAATACAGGAGAAAGTTGTTAGAGGAGGCCACGACCCTCAGCACTGAGAATTATCGAGGCAACGAGGAGGATACAAACACGCATAACGCTCAGTTGATAGCGATGACACGAGCGTGTTTCTAAACAGATACAAATTTTCTTTCGTAAATCAAAATCATTAACGTCATTTAACAAGGCCTTGAAGAAAACGAACGGACAGACATAATGATAAAAATTAAGTAGAACTTGTGTAATCATTCACAATAAGATAATAAATCACAGATCCCAATCGGCTGCAATTGTTGACCTGAATAATACATGTTTTATATCACCTTGAGAATATTAGTGATAGATAAAAATATATTTCGGTATTTTTTGCAATCACACGAGTTGCTTAAAACAGATTTTTATATATTTTGTGAACACCTAATTTATGTTCTCGTTTCTTCCTTTAAAGATTATAGAAAAAATAATAATAAACTTATTATTATTTTTATTTTTAAAAATATAAATATAATTAATTATTAAATAATATTATTAAAAATAATAATGATTATTATTATTTTTTATTGCCGTGTAGGTAGACAAGCATAAGGCCCGCCTGATGGTGAGTGGTTACCATCACCCATGGACGTCAGCAATGCCAGGGGCAGAGCCAAGCCGCTGCCTACCGTTATTTAGTTTATAAAAGGCTATATTATCATTCCAGGTATTTTGATGACGCTGTGTACTTTAGCCGATTTTTGTAAATAACTGCACGGGACCATATCGTCCTGCCTTTTCTGCTTCTAATCAATCCTGAGATTTGGTTTGTAGGGTAGGATTGCTATGGATACTTTGGTCACATAATTTCCTTAGAAATCTAAACTATACTCGCCACAACTTTCTCGGAATGAACTTATATAAGTATTTTCAAATTCTAGAGTATGATCTTTATGAATTTTCCCCGAATGCGTCAGACTACCCACATCTTGGCAAATAATTGCAATTGCTGATGTCATTGATTGCTCTAACACTACGTTACTGGCATGGCGATACTCAATCCATCCTTAATATAGAGTGATGCATCTCTGTATTGAAATATATTATTATGTATATTTTTGGATGCACCATTTTTACCAACTTAATGATTTGGTGGAGGGAATTAAAAAAATAAGGGAGTGTATAATCTATTACATTAAATGATATTGACTTTTATTAAATGAGAAGTTAAACATGTTTTTTGAAAGTGTTGATGTCTCGAAGGTCTGCTGCACGGCGCCGCGGCCGTCATCACACAGTATTGCAGTAATTCGAAAAACATTAATATTCAGAATTGATAGGACAGACTTGTCTACAAAAAATTCTGGCGGATCATTTTGACTTTTTTTTATAATATGTTTGCATATTTTTGCGTTTTTGTCGGAATACCTCAAACCTAAAATCAAACCAGTAATGTAGTCCGACATTATAATTAATGCAGTTAATAAGACGTACTTTGGTGCTCGACGTCCGGAGTGCGAATGTCCAAACATTTGTCAGAGTCAGTAACATTATAACGACCATTAAGCCACAGCGGAACCGCTCGACAAAACGCTAAATCAAATTATCTGAAAATTGATTTTAATAATTCAGCCATGATGATAATTTGAGAGCTGCTTTTATTGGGATTAAAATTTTTACTGGTGGTAGGATCTCTTGTGAGTTCGCGCGAGTGTCGCATTTACGTTGTGGATGTCTATGGGCTCCAGTAACCACTTAACACTAGGTGGGCTGTGAGCTCGTCCACCCATTTAAGCAATAAAAAAATGTACGTCTGTAGCAACACATACGAGACCAGGATAAGTAGAACCAGGAATATCAAATCTAAGACCCTGACTCCAACCGACAATCAATTATCAGCGAGCCACTAGTCTAATGGAACGCGTTGATGAGGTGAGGAGTTGACGCATCTGGTATTAGGCGGTTAGCTGAGTTCATGCGTCGCATCGCCAATGCCACCGCCCACCTCACAATTGAGCTTCAAGTCTGAATTGTATAGGCACAATACCTATCCCAACTTCGCAGCAAAGTTAGTCAGGACTACAGCACTGAGTGGTACGAGTTGATTGATTTGGTTCATCGTTTCAACCGACTCTCCTGTGAGAACTTCTAAATTCAACTAAGTCCTGAACGATAAAAGATAATACGATATGAATAATTCATATTTGAACTGGTAATCGACGCCATCACAGCTCGAGGCGCGGGTTAATCGTTGGAATAATTTCAAATCTCAACCAATTCCTTACGATAATTACTTTTTATAGCTACATTAAATCTCCCTAATGAATTCCGGCATAATCTTGTAGGTAACGAGGAAAATGAAAATTAATTATATTTTAAATAAGGTATAATTCGTTTATTTTCCTTACTCTGGCTTAAAGTAGCTTTTGTGGGCTAAGGATAAGACATCCGGCGTATTTGTATCAAACAATGCGACCGTGCCAAAAGCACATTTCTAAAACAAATAATTAAAACAAATAAATATTAATTATTCGGTACAAGTCCACAAGAGCCTTGAAATGAAAAACAAAATCATTGGACACATAGTTCTTCCAAAAGGATTCGTTAAGTCTCAGTACATTAAATTCATCTCACTGAGAGGATTGTCGAAGATTAATTATATATATTAATAATTAATTAAATATAGAATTAAGACTAGATTTTTTAAAGTTTATCGCAATTATTGTGCTGAAAGAAAAACTTATGTTGACGTTTATATATAGACGACTAGTGACTGGTGCCTTGAGGTCTGTCGACTTTTTTTTTATTGCTTATGTTGGTGGACGAGCTCTCAGCCCATCTGATATTAAGTGGTTACTGGAGCCCATAGACATCTACAACGTAAATACGCCACCCACCTTGAGATATAAGTTCCAAGGTCTCCGTATAGTTACTACGGCTGCCCCACCTTTCGAACCGAAACGCATCACTGCTTCACGGCAGAAATAGGCAGGATGGTGGTATCTACCCGTGCGGACGGCGCCGCGGCCGTCATCACACAGTATTGCAGTAATTCGAAAAACATTAATATTCAGAATTGATAGGACAGACTTTTCTACAAAAAATTCTGGCGGATCATTTTGACTTTTTTTTATAATATGTTTGCATATTTTTGCGTTTTTGTCGGAATACCTCAAACCTAAAATCAAACCAGTAATGTAGTCCGACATTATAATTAATGCAGTTAATAAGACGTACTTTGGTGCTCGACGTCCGGAGTGCGAATGTCCAAACATTTGTCAGAGTCAGTAACATTATAACGACCATTAAGCCACAGCGGAACCGCTCGACAAAACGCTAAATCAAATTATCTGAAAATTGATTTTAATAATTCAGCCATGATGATAATTTGAGAGCTGCTTTTATTGGGATTAAAATTTTTACTGGTGGTAGGATCTCTTGTGAGTTCGCGCGAGTGTCGCATTTACGTTGTGGATGTCTATGGGCTCCAGTAACCACTTAACACTAGGTGGGCTGTGAGCTCGTCCACCCATTTAAGCAATAAAAAAATGTACGTCTGTAGCAACACATACGAGACCAGGATAAGTAGAACCAGGAATATCAAATCTAAGACCCTGACTCCAACCGACAATCAATTATCAGCGAGCCACTAGTCTAATGGAACGCGTTGATGAGGTGAGGAGTTGACGCATCTGGTATTAGGCGGTTAGCTGAGTTCATGCGTCGCATCGCCAATGCCACCGCCCACCTCACAATTGAGCTTCAAGTCTGAATTGTATAGGCACAATACCTATCCCAACTTCGCAGCAAAGTTAGTCAGGACTACAGCACTGAGTGGTACGAGTTGATTGATTTGGTTCATCGTTTCAACCGACTCTCCTGTGAGAACTTCTAAATTCAACTAAGTCCTGAACGATAAAAGATAATACGATATGAATAATTCATATTTGAACTGGTAATCGACGCCATCACAGCTCGAGGCGCGGGTTAATCGTTGGAATAATTTCAAATCTCAACCAATTCCTTACGATAATTACTTTTTATAGCTACATTAAATCTCCCTAATGAATTCCGGCATAATCTTGTAGGTAACGAGGAAAATGAAAATTAATTATATTTTAAATAAGGTATAATTCGTTTATTTTCCTTACTCTGGCTTAAAGTAGCTTTTGTGGGCTAAGGATAAGACATCCGGCGTATTTGTATCAAACAATGCGACCGTGCCAAAAGCACATTTCTAAAACAAATAACTACCTAACATACGTTCACAATCGAATGAAGAAAAAGCATCGTATAATATGGAGACTAGTGGTGGTACGACAAATTGCGAGCTAGCTCGGGTAGATACCACCACCATCCTGTCTATTTCTGTCGCCAATCAGTCATAAGTTCAGATTTGAATTCAGATTGAATTCGTATCAGCTCCGGCTGTGGGATCTAGTAACAATATAAATCCAGAGGACGCGAGTTGGAATACCTATTTTTCACAAAAAGAAATAAAGAAAAGACGAGAAAGCAAGGTCAATCCAGCTATCATCACGTACTACAATACCGTGAGCACTCGTAAGCATCTTCAACAGTACACATCATGTGAGTGTACAAACTGAATGATTCACAGACGAGCTCGTGGTCCATAAAGACGGCAATCTAACCCATGCATCAGCCCGCTGAGTTTCTCACTGGATCTTCTCAGCGGGTCGCGATTCCGATCCGGTAGTAGATTCATTCGCCGCTCTTAAGTTGTTAGGTCTCCTTTGGAGGCACTCGGGCAGCCGTTAGCAAATCCCACCCCTCCTGGCTGAACCTTGCTCGCCCACCTGTCCTGGTGAAACTGGAAAGGCCTCCGGGCCACCAGTAATCCTTCAATCATGAAAAAAAAACGGCAACGAGGACAGTGCCACTCCGCCAGGATGTCTAACCTCCCAATTGAAGCGAAAGAGCAGCTAAACGACCTTCGCAGAATCAACAAGTAGGAACCATTTGTCAATAAAATACAATTTTGATTCAATAAGTACATTGACCAGTTGTCTCTGTATCCAAATTCAGAATGGTTTGAGGATGATGCTAGTTCAACGGAATCCCGCTAATGAAACCGTCTTGGCGCAGAGGCTGATGTAGGAGTCATTACGTGTAATTAACAAAACCCATTGATGTACCGTGTAGGACGCGCCTATTTATAGACAATGACAAATGTAACCGCCAAACTTTGTTTTGCGAGCGTGGGATTTGATTCATACTATATGTTTATTTACATTACTTTAATGAAATCCGTAGTAATTATTATATTTAAATTGTGACAAAGATATTTAAGAATAAATAGTCTAAATTAATCGATGCGGTTAAATTCGAGGAGCCAATTCGCTGTGCCCATTGCTAGCCACCATCACGAGATTCGGACCATTTCTAATGAGATACCGCTTGCCACGAGTGATTGGCTGTGTTTTTCAAATTTCTGGAGATACTAAGAACGCCCGAGTATATAGGCAAAAAATATATAATATTTAAAACAAAAAATATATCTTGCTATGTACCTCTTCTACTTTATAAACTTATACCCAGACCTCCAATTTCTCGGAAATAATTATCTTACGGACAACAGGAAAATTGTCTCGTCGTATAGTGACGTACTGATCGAGAGTCGATACGATCAGTCGGTTTCGCAGAATCCGAAGCGAGTCTGAAAGCGGCTGTGTTGTGTTGTATTGTATTTGTTGAAATCGCAAGGTCGCACAAGGCCACTGTACTAATTATGTAAAGTGCACACGTCAGCGCTTTGGACAAAAGTACTTTTGGAATTATAATACATTTTTATATGTAAATATGCATTACTCTTGGTCTCTCGAAATAAAATGCAAAATTAAAGTGTTTTTGAAGTGAAACTTCTTTAGGCGCGTTGAGAGTAAAATTTAACTCGCGACAGATTCGTTATGGCTAAAGAGAAAAGATACAATTTAGGACGATCGAGAGTGAGAAAATAGACAGAGCGTCTCGCGAATCACTTGACCTTGGAGAGAGGGAGTAAGTAAGCTAGTTCGTATCTCTTATACACAGCATTCCCTATTACAAGAGAAAATTTATTTAAGAATGAAAAATGAAGTAAATACACACCGGACAAGAAGTTTCACTTCTTTCACGTGCACCAAGTTGTATGCGCACCATTGTTTATTCAAGTATGTCTTTATAGAGACATTCATACTGTCCATAACTCTACCACCAATTGGGAATGTAGTTTTACCACTGAGAAGAATCGGCAAGAAACTCAGTGGGCTGTGTCTGTGAGTTAATTTGCTCGTCGAGCCCTTCGTCGTTAGCGCTGTTGCTACCTGCTTATCCAACGTAATCTATACAGAACGTATGTCAATAACACTGTTTGGTGTCATCATTAACATTTTTAACGCTGCTTTTAATGTTTGTCTGCGAAGGAACACCACAATCGAAGAATACGACTATTTTTAGTAACGATTGGCTAACACTACTTCGTAAAGTAGCACCTTCCCAGTTGAGGATATCTCGACAGCGTTTCGGAAACTTCCGTTGCGGAATCTGCGATATGATCTCGAACGGTAATCCAGATATTTACGACTTCCGTGCCGTACACATTTTTATTGATGGTCGGTAAATTGTTGAAACGTTTTCGTTCGTCGGAAAATTGTAACTCATTCGCCGCTGCTAAATTGGAAAACAACCAGATTTTGTAAAACTACTGAACGCAGACAGCCCACTTATGATAATGACACAGTCTTTCGGATTTCGAATAAAAATTTGAGTTACATTATGTAAAATATGCTATAAAGAGATTGATACCAGCAAAACACCGACAATGTCCTAGACAAAGTAACGCATTTGTCTTGTTTTATAAATATACTAGCTTTTGTCCGCGACTTCGTCCGCGTGGAATAGTTCACAAATAATGCTTTATTTTAGAACAAATTTGGTTAGCATAAAAAACAATATAAGTGAGCAAACCATAACATATAGACCTATGCTGTCGCGGACTTTTTTTTAGATCTTTTAAAGGGGAACAATTCTGTCATACATTATTTTAGCGAAACTTTAACCGCTTCTGCAGCGCACGCAGCGGAAGCTCTCAAAAGGTAAAAATAACCCCCATTTTTAAACATAATTTATTGGTGCTTCGCTTGTATTGGTCTTAGCCTATAATAGTATTCCTCGATAAATGGGCTATCTAACACTGAAATATTTTTTCAAACCGGACCAGTACTTCCTGAGATTAGCGCGTTCAAACAAACAAGCTCTTCAGCTTTATAATATTAGTATAGATGAGAAGGGACACATCGTTATGAGAAAAACACTGAACGAGCAAAATTTGATTGCTAGAGGTCAACGATCCGGTTATTGCGCTGACGAGACAGTCGTTATCGGCAGGGAGTACCGTGAGGTAGGTGAATGCGATCACCCAGCTTCGGACTTAACATCAAAGTAGCTATCGCATTGTTCTGTGAGGCCGCACGTATACGCGCATAATCCTGTTTATCTCTGAATAAAATAGTCGTTATGCCAACGCAATTGGATGTCGTATCTCAAGACAGGCGGCAGCGTAGCATAGATACCGTCAATCTATCGGGTACCGGAATAATTCTGAATCGAGCTTAAACGATATAATCGGTCAACGTTCTATTCTCGATCGTATTCTAAAACCAAAAACAACAAACACACATGAAGAACACAGATTCCAGATGAAATTCTACGAACCGTCAAATGGAATATCTGCGCTTCCTAGTGAATGAACGGTAATGACGTAAACCATACATCGCACGTGTGTGTTTACATGTTCCGAAAACTAGACCCGGAATGTCTGTGAACGTTTAGAAATAAAACTGTTTAGATTCATATTGGATTGTTTACTAACGGCACGAATAATTGGGTTAACGTGTTTTACGAATACGGCGCATATGTGGCAAGTCATGTGTGATTGAACATTATTTATCATATGGGAACGTACCAACAGGCATCTCAGCTTTTTTAAGAGTTTTTATTTTTATTTTTATTGCTTAGATGGGTGGACTAGCTCACAGCCCACCTGGTGTTAAGTGGTTACTGGAGCCTATATACATCTACAATGTAAATGCGCCACCCACCTTGAGATATAAGTTCTAAGGTCTCAGTATAGTTACAACGGCTACCCCATCCTTCAAACCGAAACGCATTACTGCTTCACGGCAGAAATAGATGGGGTGGTGGTACCTACCCGTGCGGACTCACAAGAGGTCCTACCACCAGTGAATGTTACGATAAAACAAACTGACTGCGAACCTGATGTTCAATTTAAAAATCAGGCGTTCTGAATTGAGCGTGACCATAATCCATACGATAATAAGTGAACTAGGAGCTCATCTAACTAAACACGTATTATGTGGGTACAATTTTAATACACACTATTATTCCAGTGGGAGTAATTCATAAATACAAGATATGACGTCCAAGAATAATTAAATTAATTATTTTCCAAGCGCAAAGTTAACACATTCATTCATTAACAATCAAACATCATGTATTAGTCACAATAAAGGTTGTTTATTTATATACAGAAGCGCTATGTCTAGAGGCCCTTGAAAGTCAGATATGGCGACAGCACGTGTCTGCACACGCAATATTATCGCTCATTGTCTGATAAGGATGCCGATAGAAAACAGAAAAAAAAACAAATATGAAATTTAGAAAGAACTTTAGACATCTAAGAATGATTTGCAGAATTTTCGCGGAGAAACAAGAAGAGTCTGGTCTAGTGTTTCTTCAGATGTAAACGTGTAGCTATAGCGGCTTATTAATTATTCGGTACAAGTCCACAAGAGCCTTGAAATGAAAAACAAAATCATTGGACACATAGTTCTTCCAAAAGGATTCGTTAAGTCTCAGTACATTAAATTCATCTCACTGAGAGGATTGTCGAAGATTAATTATATATATTAATAATTAATTAAATATAGAATTAAGACTAGATTTTTTAAAGTTTATCGCAATTATTGTGCTGAAAGAAAAACTTATGTTGACGTTTATATATAGACGACTAGTGACTGGTGCCTTGAGGTCTGTCGACTTTTTTTTTATTGCTTATGTTGGTGGACGAGCTCTCAGCCCATCTGATATTAAGTGGTTACTGGAGCCCATAGACATCTACAACGTAAATACGCCACCCACCTTGAGATATAAGTTCCAAGGTCTCCGTATAGTTACTACGGCTGCCCCACCTTTCGAACCGAAACGCATCACTGCTTCACGGCAGAAATAGGCAGGATGGTGGTATCTACCCGTGCGGACTCACAAGAGGTCCCACCACTAGTAAATATGTTAATATTACTGTCCAACGATATACATAATAATATGTTCAATTCTGGTTACAGTAATATCATAGTATGACAACGTAGCGGATGTCTGTTCTATATTAAGACGAGTAAGTAATGCATTCGAGGGAGCCCTATCGTCGAGGCGCTCCGAGGTGCCGCCACGTCTAGGGTAGGGGCCGACCTCCTTTGTACGGAAGCACATGATAAAGCTCTTTCATTAGAATTCATTCATTGCATCATCAGTGAATATTAATGATTCTAACTTAACACTAAAGGTGAGAGTGTAAATTTTAAGGTAGCTTTATTTATTTGATTTTTTTATCGTTTCGTATTGTAAGCCAGTACGAGTAAATGCTTATGTTAGCTCTATGGGCTTCGGCAACCACTTAACAACTGGCGGGTCGTAAGCTCGTTCACTCATATGAGCAATAAAAAAATACTATCGTTACTTTACGACGTAGAAACAGATACGAAACAGCGCAGGGACCGGTTTATGCATCAATGACAACCGCTTTTAAATACTGTGCCAAACTAAGTCAGCTGCTCAATATTAGAAAAAAAACGTTAACATTGATACGAGCTACCACAGCAGGCTGATAGACGAAACCGAAGACTTTATAATGTCAGTCAACTCATTCTATCACAATAAAAAGAATCGATTAAATTTTATTAATGACTAGCTGACCCGGTAGACTTCTTAGTGCCTCAATCGATAAATAAGAGACCTAAACTTTTGTATAAAATAAACTTAAAACAAACAAAACGAATCCGTTCGACGGGGGACACATCACAGGAAAAACACGATCGTTATTTTTATTTAATTCCGAGCATTTTCATATTTATCTACCTTTTAAACCTTCTCTGCACTTCCACAAATAATTCAAGACCAAAATTAGCCAAATCGGTCTAGCCGTTCTCGAGTTTTAGCGAGACTAACAAACAACAATTCATTTTTATATATAGAGATTTATGGGAATTAACGGCAAAGAGAAGATTTTCCCACAGACACAGCCCACTGAGTTTCTCGCCGGATCTTCTTAGTGGGTCGCGTTTCGGATCCGGTGGTAGATTCCGCGAAGCACGGCTCTGGCTAGGGTTCGTGTTAGCAACGCCCCCAGGTTTGAGCCCCGTGAGCTCACCTACTAGTTAAGGTTACGCTGATGTAGTCACTCTAGTAGACCATCAGCTTAGATAGGAAAAAAAAAGAAGAAAAAAGATCTTCAACCGAGCGGATATTGTGCTCTGTAGACCGACGATCCGAATGTTGTTGTTCGGAACTTGTATATATGCAAGCTTATCTTGAAAATGTCGTCAGCGAGATTCAGATGTATGATAGCTACCCGCCACACTATTTATTCGGAACACACACAGCGCTCCGTATATTATAAACATTAACGAGTAATTAAATAGTGCTGCTTAATGAAAGTAGCTCTGCATTGGTTGTGGAACCATCAGACCGTGACTTCGTCTAGGCAGTCTTGCTTCTAGGAAAGTCAGTGGACTTCGCGACAACGTTATTACAACTTAAATAAATCAAAATTATCATTTCGTGTGTCCCATGAGTCCGCGCTTCGCCGATCAAATTGAGTTTACGAATCTTTGTCCAGTTATTTAAATACATAATCGTTGATTTAAATTTCGATGTCATTGAACATTCCTATTGAAAGTCAACATAAACTCGACGACCGGTCTCAAGAAGAACCATAGTCATGAGAAGAAAAGGCGTCAAAACTAGGTATTTTATTAATTTATGTACTAATTTGTTTTGCGTGCAGAACTGTTTGGATACAAGAAAAATATATACAGTGAAGAGTATACTGAACGGGCCTGAAGTTAGCGCCTCACTCCCACGCATCCCCCGCATACCATCTAGTAAAAAGTATATGCTCTTTATATGTATAGCATTACATCGTATTTACCCACTGAGTTTCTCGCCCGTCTCGATCTTCTCAGTGGGGCAATTTTTTTTTTTTTATTACCTTTTTAGGCAGACGAGCATACGGCCCACCTGATGGTAAGTGGTCACCGTCACTCATGGACGTCAGCAATGCAAGGGGCAGAGCCAAGCCGCTGCCTACCGTTAGGTACTCTCCGCAAGCCTCGTTTGAAGAAGGACATGTCATAGCGCTCGGAAAACACCGTGGAGGGGTGTTTATTCCAAAGCCGGATGGTACGTGGCAGAAAAGATCTTTGGAAACGCACTGTCGATGAACGTAGTGGTTCCAGATAATATGGATGAACTCTGCTCCGATGGCGGGAGGTGCGATGATAAAATGAGGGGATCATCTCGAATAATTCCTTAGAGCATTCCCCGACTTTCGACTTTGCGATGCTCTTGCTAGGATTAGTGTTAGCAAATTCTCACAGGTTGGGCCCGTGAGCTCACCTCTCCGTCTGCGAGAGGCTGGAATAGCCCCTTACGCTACCTGCTAATTGTTAGGGAAAAAAGAATACATTGTATTAACTATTACACAAACGTACATTTAACTTAAATTTATGAACAAGTAGTAATTGAAAGTTTTGTAGGCAATTTATCGACAATGTGATGACCTACGTAGTTCCCTAAAAGATCATTCTATGCTGGTTACGCAAATCGCGGACTCAGTCAATACTTTTTTACGTATATAAATTATTACAGTTTCAGGGATGCTAAACTAAGAAATTAGTACAGTTTCGAAAAACGTCTCAGAATGACTAAATGCTAAAGAATGCTAAAGTTAGACATTTGATTTCCTTAGGTTTGTCTCTGAATTAAATTGTGTTGTTGTTAATACCTCAGAGATGGTTGAAGTTTTATCTGGGATAGCATCCACGTGCGATGGACGGATAATAAGACACTACTCATATCGAAAAATAGGCGTGGTTTTTTTTTTATTGCCCTTTTAGGCAGACGAGCATACGGCGTGAGTGGTTACCGTCGCCCATGGACTTCAGCAATGCCAGGGGCAGAGCCAAGCAGCTGCCTGCCGTTAAGCCGTCCGTACCGTTTTGTAGCGTATTTAGAATTCAATCATAAACCAGATTAATAACATCGCTATAGCGGTCTTGAAATTTATTCATTTAGTAGAATTAACAAATGGGTTGTTGACACAAAAACACCGTACATACACGCTATTCAAATTTTATCAACATGGGCCGGATGTTAGGTAATCAAAAAATTTAATAACAAGCCGTCACAAATGTACTATCGCTCCAAAATACTTAAGAAAGGCCCCGACATTGTAACAATGGTGATAAGGCATCGATAACAATGACGGTACGAGCCGGCAAAGGTACTTCCCTTGTATACGAGTTAAGGTCATTGACCTCTTATACAGATTGAAATATTAATTAAATACCAATCTACACAGTTATCATCACACAAGCGCTTGCATTGTTGACCACAGACGCAAAAAGCTCCTGAAGCAGTTAATGAATAAAGTTCTATCTATGTTATCATTCAATCGTTTGTCAAGCTAAGCTTCACTACATAGTATAAAACAAAGTCGCTTTCTCTGTCCCTATATCTGTCTGTCCCTATGTATGCTGAAATCTTTAAAACTACGCAACGGATTTTTATGCGGTTTTTTTTAATAGATAGAGTGATGGAAGAGGAAGGTTTATATGTATAATAACATCCATTAAATAGTGGAGAAATCAATAATAAACTACAGTTTCCGAAGCGAAGCGAGGGCGGATCGCTAGTTACGTATATTGTTCTTTTAGGTTCATATTTCATGAACCAGTAATGTATCCCGAAAATGTCCGCAAGCAGACTTTACGGAGCAATCCAGTTAAGAGAAATTAACTAGAAGTATACTCATAGAATCCACACACTTCTAGTAGGCATGGCAGTATTGGGAGTAGTGGCTTGAAGAGAAACAAAAGACAGCAGATTTTTATCATCTACTATCTTAGAACCCCAATATGTCTGGATCTTACTGGACTAAATATTATTGTGAAATATGATTTAGTCACAAGTAATCTATTCATATTATTCACGTGCACAATATCCACTCATTACTCTGAAGGTCAGGTCGATATAATATGTACCATTACCGTTTTAAGACAGGATGTAATTTCAATGATCGCAACTTGGATATGTACTTCCGAGAATAGCTTCGTTATGTTTAGTGCTTTTAGTTCACTGCTTGTTTCCAAATAACTTCGAACGAATTTTACAACATCGTGAAGGGGAATTTAATTTTTACTGGTATATAGGACCTCTTGTGAGTCCGCGCGGATGAGTACCACCACTCTGCCTATTTCTGCCGTGAAGCAGTCATGCGTTTCGGTTTGAAGGGTGGGGCAGCCGTTGTAACTATAATTGAGACCTTAAAGCTTATATCTCAAGGTGGGTGGCGCATTTACGTTGTGGATGTCTATGGACTCCAGTGACCACTTAACACCAGGTGGGCTGTGAGCTCGTGCACCAATCTAAGCAATAAAAAAAAAATACGCTGGTTACACTATGATCGGATTAAGGATTTTTTTCGTCCCAGTAATTGGATCTGCTCGTTTGTAGGAAAAGCTTGAAAAATTGGAAAATACTTATTATTTTCCTTATAGGTTATAACGCAACAAAATGAGTTGTTGAAAATAAATGAGGAATCAATTTGGATGGCAAATTTTATCGGTTTAAGCTCATAGACAAGCAAACGGTTTAAACGCGAACAATGACTTTGACATTAACAGCATAGATAAATCATATCATAAGCATTGGTGTTCTGCCCATTTCTCCCGAGAAGCGATGCGATGCGTTCCTATTTGGCAGACGTAAAAACGTAATCCGGTGGTAGATTCTACGAAGCACTGCTCTTGCTACGTGAGACCACTTCGGGTTTGTTGATGTGAAATGATACCAAACGTTAGTATCCTGAATGCAATTCACTTTACGTGACAGCAGAGAAGTATCTTTAAAACAATTGGTAGCCTGACCTCCTAAATAGTAAGGCACGCACGATAACGCCGCGCCACGAGCGCTCATTAGTCTTTAATCGTTTTTTAATTTCGTAATCACGGAGTTTACCTTTTAAAATAAAATATACAAATAAAAAACTTCAGAGGTGTCAAGGGACACCCGGATGGAACGAAGTTCCTTTCGATTAATTAGTGAAGGAATTGTAATTTTTTTTTTAAGTTATAATAATAAATTACGGCATTATGAAGAAAAAAAAAACAATTCTATGAACTAAATTACTATTGTTGAAACGCTATCTCGAGAAACTGTACTCATTACGCGGACCAATCGGATACGAGCAATGTCACGCGATAAGCGCCTACACGTTGATTGGTCAGAATGACGGATGTAAAAAGTGTCGTGACAACTTTTCGTAAGAATTTTTTCCGTCTAGCCCCCTTTCACAACGCGCGATAAGGAACTTCGTTCCAAAAACAAATCGCTCTTGTTATTATTTATAGTATCGGACAAATAATAACGATAATAAAACAATATTTACATTTGTAGGTACTCGATTATAGGCACTTTACGATTATATAAATATATTATACCACACAGTTGCGAAGAGCGTAATGTAATCTCATTGAAGATGTTAATGCGTTGATAAATTAGAGAGATTCTTGCGATTTAGTAATAATCTTGACCGTTTAGCTCACGATTCACTTCTGAAATACTAGTTGCGAAAGTGGGCTAAATCGACACAAAACTGATGCTATTTTTAATGCCAAGGATGAGTAGGTGCGCAGACGACCGAAATAAGGACCTGGAAAACGGCAGAAATTACTTCTTCGTGGTTGGAATAGATTTTTTTATTACTTAGATGGGTTGACGAGCTCACGGCCCACCTGATGTTAAGTGGTTACCGGAGCCCATAGACATCTACAACGTAAATGCCGCCACCCATCTCGAGACATCAGTCGTAAGATCTCAGTTTTAACAGTACAACGGCTGCCCCACCCTTTCAAATTTGGCAGTGTGTTGTTTTAATGTACCTATTAAGTAAGGTTGTTTGGTAGCGCAACGGACTAAACTGATAATCAGTGCCAATAATTTAAAAATAAACCAACGTGATTCATCCACAACGCATGTTGTTTATTTAATTTAGTGTAAAAAATACAATTTTCCTCGCGTCTGTTGCCGTCAAATATTGCTTGCGTCCGTTATCAGCAACGGCGATGAGTGCCGAATTCCTTAGAACGTGTGCTACATATTTTTAACGCCCGATTGTTGTTAAGAGCTGGAATAGCAACCGGGAGTGAGGCTGGGTGTGTAAACAAGCGCGGAGGTTTTACAGGAAATTTGTTGATGAGAAGATCGCACCCACGCCACGACGAGAACGCGCTACGTTTATATTCGCTGTTGCAGATTTCGAAGCGGTGTTGACAGGTCGAAAGCAGCCCGCTAACAGATGTCAGGTGGATACCGCGCGGCAGACGGGTTTGACTAATAGCGGTATAAACAAACACCGCACGATGCTGCCAGTGAAATGGAAATATTAATGGGCAATTTATTTTATAACTTCACTATTTATGTAGGTACTTTTGCAAATAGTTTGCGATTTAAGAAGTAAAATATTAAAAACAAAACGCCAATCGACGTCTACATTTAAATTCAACCTGAATCAGGCTTACGAAATTTTGGACATCTTATTTTGACAAAAAAATGGTGTGAGTGCAACTTGGTGCACGTGAAAGAAGTGAATCTTCTTTTGTGGTGTGTAGTATTGTAATTTTCTGCATTTTTAATCCTTAAATCAAATTTCTTTTGAAATAAGGAATGCTGTGGTCGGAAGGTCGAGTGGTTCGCGAGTTGCTCTGTATATTTTCTCACTCTCGCTCTTCCTAAATTGTATCTTTTCTCTCTAGCCGTAACGAATCTGTCGCAAGTTATTAAATTTTACTCTGAACGTATCTAAAGAAGTTTCACTTCAATAAAGGACTTCTCTCATTTTCCCAAACAATTCAGTCCGCGTTCTCTCCTGTGCATGATCGCTTTTATTCACGGACATCGACGAAAGCAATCGGCTGTTTATAGTACCTACACCGCTGACTACTCTACATTAAAACGACCTCATTTTGGAGTTCAACTTTTTATTTAAAGTACTAAACGTTACGCAGGTAAATACGGAAAAGTCAACGGGTGTAGCAAACTCCAGATAACTTATAAAACAAGTGGAAACGAAGTTAAGCACTCTATTCTTGGACAGTTTTCTCGGTAATGGTCAGAGTGAAATGTGGTATTTAGCTACGTTTTCACGCGTGGTCGACCACGGTTTAGAGTTGTGCTGTAAGGTGTATAACTGGTAATTACCGGTATGTTTCGTGACATGAATATCATATTAATGAAATTTGAGAAAATATTTTCTTCAGTTCCAGTAGGAACAATAAATTTCTTATTTCAGTTAATTTCTTTGTTGGTTAAATGAAAAAGAGCAGATTGACAATGCTATAGATGGTTATATTATTACAGTCCAACTTACAAACGTGGTTCCTATTCAGAAGTCGCACGTTCTAGGCAAGACATGTACAGTATCGGGCAATAATGAATATTACCTTTAGTCACCCAATTTTCGTTTCAAGTAATGTCTTATAATTGCTCAAACAGAAACTGGAATGAAGGTGGCGACAAACGAATCGACAGATCGATTTAGTAGACACATTTACAAGATCAATGATCTATAAAAAGAAAAGTACTTTCCTTGTTGTAAAATAACGTCAGGCCATTGTCGTCCTCGCGTTCTGAACTCCATGATCTCATTAAACAAAAAGTCAGTGACGTTTGCCGAAATTACTGCGTTAGGTAAGGTAAATATTTTCCGTGTTATCCGTATTCCCAAAACCTAGGAATTAGTTTCGCATGTACAAGATTGCGAACTGATGAATACATGGCATCAAGAGGGTTACGTGTCTAGTCCTGGATACATCCGAAACCGGAAACTGTCGACAACGAGGAGTCAAACGTGGACGTCCTGGTACAGACGTTTGTTTATACAGAAAAAAGGACAAGTAAGAAATGGAAATCGTATGCCGTAACCATATCACCACGGGCCGCTGACCACGCTCCGATTACGCCAAGGAAAGTGAAGAGAAAATTAATTACCAAGTTATTATTTATTTACTCGTGGTGCTCGGAGGAGTCTATGGAGTACGAGGTAAATGAAGACTACCTGGCAATTATCCCGTAAAATTAAACCGGCAAAATTTATAAATCGCCTAATTGGTGACGAGCTTGGTATCCGTCGTCTTGTTTTGAGCAATACAACATGTACTACTCCAACGCAATTGAAAACGAAGGCTGAAGACATTCAGGTTGTAGTTGTATGCGATACAAAAATTTACATTTTTTTATTGCTTAGATGGGTTGACAAGCTCACAGCCCACCTGGTGTTAAGTGGTTACTGGAGCCCATAGACATCTACAACGTAAATGCGCCACCCACCTTGAGATATAAGTTCTAAGGTCTCAGTATAGTTACAACGGCTGCCCCACCCTTCAGACCGAAACGCATTACTGCTTTACGGCAGAAATAGGCGGACACCTAACCTACCCGTACGGACTCACAAGAGGTCCTACCAACAGTAATTATATACGCAAATTATTATTTTTGCGGGTTTGATTTTTATTACACGATGTTATTCCTTCACCGTGGAAATCAATCGTGAACATTCGTTAAGTACGTATTTCATTAGAAAAATTGGTACCCGCCTGCGGGATTCGAAAACCGTTGCATCGCTAGATACGAATGCACCGGACGTCTTATCCTTTAGGCCACGACGACTTCACATTTACTTTATACAGTTCACGCGAGCATCGCGCGAGTGCAAAACCGGGATTTAAAAGTATGATCGCGCACATAGCGCCAGTGAAAGTAAATCGTTGAGTGCGTTGCAACGGTGCACCGAGATGGATCTTGATGCAATTACCGCTGGTAATGAAACGACGTCGCGCGAAAGCACGCCCCTTTCACACGGGAAACGATTACTTACTGCGACTATCGTACAGAGTACCAAAATGGAATCTTACTATCAAAATTTAAGGTAATAACTATTTTTAGCACAAACTCAAGATCCGGGGCAGTCCATCATTGGAATCACCGAAACCACATTCAAATTGGCTTCCAAAATGTTGGTAGGTCTGGTCAGAGACTCGTATTTTAAAGCAGTGGGGTCTCCCGCGAAGCATCATCATCTTTCTTTCCTGTTACCCTCTGCTGGGGTGTAGGGCTCGAATCAAATCCTTCCATTTACATCGGTCTTAAGCAGTCTGTTCCAGCTCCTCCCACGTCATGCCCAAGAGACCTAGCTCCTGCTCCACCGAGCGACGCCAAGTTGTTCTGGGGCGCCCTCTCTTCCTTCTGCCAGACACTTTCCAGATCAGTGCTCTCTTTGATAGGTGGGTGGATATGTGACCAATCCAATGCCACTTCCGCGTAAGGATCTCCTTCTCCATTGGTGTCTGCTTGGTGACGCATGGTGAAGCATGGAGCACGTATATTACTTTTTATAATACGTTACACTACTTAACTCTGTGTAAAAAATATTAACGCGATTATAACTTTTAGTTTTCAGCTAGCCTCCATTTTAGGGCACGATCAACAATACATCAGTAAAATCAAAATATAAAATAGCGTTGAAAATTTTAATGTTACAATGTAACAATGTTATACCAATTTTAGACGTTATCAGAATAGCACGACATACAGAAACTGCAACATACGATGATACGCCTACATTTTGTAAATTAAATTTAAACGAAGCTTATCATATCTACCTACCTACGGATTCAATATGGATGTTGATTCATTTTCATTTTTATCAATACATTTTTATTTTTTTTAATTGAAAAACCTATATCGTTCCATTCATAAATGACTGAATTAGAAAAACATTTTAAATTCGATGGTGGAATAATTGAAAAATAACAAAAACAATGCATATGACATCATCGCCGTCATTATGCGGGTGTGTCCGTGGCATCCACTCTTCATTATTTCCTCCGTTATTGAAAATTTACTACGTTATTTTCTTTTTTCTTTTTGTTGATAGCAGATCTTACGAAATACTTTAACTTATTTCGCTATTGACAAAGTAAATATTACATAAAAAGATTCCAATTAATCGTGCATTTGTTTATTGTGAATGAAATATTGAAACGTCTTCATCATTATGAAATGTCATCTACTCGTACCACAACGGCAAGCATTAACGAAAACAGCATCAGTCTGGGCGGCCTCGTGTGCCCTTGGACAACTATATTTAAAGTAAAACTAAAACCATTTATTAATCGTCTGATCCATTTTACATAAAGAACAAAAGAGGTGTGTGAAATAACATAAATAGTGGCGCTAGACAGCCGCGGCTCCGCCGGCGCCGTAAACAAATATGAACATGAATAGATTGCATGAACCGTCCATACAACATCCAGACATTTAAAATCACTTCCAGAATTTTTAAATTGACGTGGGTGGACAGATGATTCTAACATTACTTTCGCTGTGACGTTGTGGCTTGAGATCGAAATCTCGATCAGGTTTTTTAAAATAACGACCATCCTATTCCTCAAGATAGAACACAAACGATTGCGGTCCCTAGTGATTTCTTATGTTCTTTTAGGTTTTCAGGCACAACAGAGAAACCAGCTTTTTTTTCTATTTAAGAGACTGGTCAAATGTTTTACTTTCCCTTCTCCTCTAATGTCCGTTCTATAAACACCGCTCACATGGGTCTAGTTATTTTGTGGCTGTACGAGAAGTGGATATTAAAATAAATCTTTAGTGAGTCGTCATGCCCTCTCTCCTCTTATTTTTAAACCAATAAGGTAAAAACTATTGATATCAAAGCACAAAAAAAATATTCAAAAAATCAATCACCGATATTCAACAGTTTTGTTCTCTAAATATGTTTTGATATAGTTTTTGAAATATTTTCATATTTATTGATCATTCCCGTGATGGTTCTTTTAAAGTTTTCAGTGATTTCGCTCAATTGTTTAACATTCAACGGAGACGATAGCGTATGCACGTGACAAATTCCACATAAGAATTACAAAAGCACACAAACTATTTGCAGAAGAAAATTTATACATCATTAGCACGACTCAAGTTTGTTTGAAAGGTGAAAATTATTTAATATTTCGCACGGTAAATGTTGCCTCTTAGTGCAATTTTTTAACGTTCTCGATAACGTAAAAGTTAACTCAAATATGTATGCAGTTGGAACAGCGCCCCTAGCGGCAAATGTTGCAAATCCATACAAATTATGTTATATACTTTACATACGTTAAAAAAATTCTCATTAAGCACACTGATGTCGCGATTGGAAACTCGCCCGTGGCGCCCGAGCGCAATGCCAAGATCACAGTCAAGGAGCTGCCATCGTTGCCAACTCTTTCCAATAAGGGGCTGCAACAGCTGCCAAATCTTTTCAGGGCACATTTGAAGAAGGACAAGTAACGGTGCTCTTGGGAAACAGAGTTCTTCCCAGATTTATTAGCATTATAGACGCCCTACCAATTTCTGCCACAAAGCATTCGTAAATTTCAATTTTAAGGATGGTCTTTATTTCAATGTTAATACGAATTCAATTCTTTCAACTTAAATCTGTTAATCTAAAGCACATTCAAATATTTCACGAAATTACTCATTTAACCAATTGATATTCAACTGGGAGTACTCGTATGCGTCACTATATCCGGATCACGTCTAATTATCACATCACATTGTATTTATTAGGTAGCATCCTGTCATTTTCCACCTCATCGCAATTTAATCAAAGTTTCGTCAAGTTTAGCCGTAATCTGCCTCATCCGTTCCGTGCCCTGGTCTCCAAGGCTGGTATATCCATTAATCCAGTCAATTGTATAGCGGAGACAGTATGGAGCCGGCTGATGGCCGGACGACTGCGCATTCCACTCGTCCCCTCGGTAACTAGTCATTTCCACTGCGTCCGCTCCATTGCAACTTGTGCCAGTTCGTTTTAACCTAGTTTGGTTATTAATTGACTTATCGCATTTTCGTGTGAACTATTAAGAAGAAATGTTTAGGCAGTTTTACACTGGATAGCCTACAAACAGACACAGCAACCGTGTTACCTAAAATTTATCAAAAAGGTGGGTATATTGTAATCATGTTTCCAATCGATAATCCTATAACAACTTTGACTATATAAACAAGGCAGAGTGGTAGTACGTACACGGGTGGGTATACCCTTTGATATTGGAAAGTATTT
This sequence comes from Bombyx mori, assembly GCF_030269925.1. Classification (NCBI taxonomy): domain Eukaryota; kingdom Metazoa; phylum Arthropoda; class Insecta; order Lepidoptera; family Bombycidae; genus Bombyx; species Bombyx mori. Next base: position 511,673 of record NC_085121.1, read on the forward strand.
ATTCTATAAAAATTTCATCCTTCCCCCCCTTTCACGACCTAAATTTCATCCATAGTTTATCTCTATGATATACAAAAATAGAGTCTCTAAATATCAGATCACAAGGCTCGCTGGTTTAGACTGTGGATTCTTTGTTCGTTTTTCAGTTAATGTACTGATTGCTTTATAGATTACACTTTACAAATACGTTACAATCGCCGCATTAAAGACGAGCCAGGTTAGTACTTGTATTAACATCCAGGAGCCGCTCACACATTTGTAAGTGTCAATTGTTCATTTTGAGTTACCGGAGCTACTTATTTTGCTATTATTATTACCTATTCAATGACGTTCTACTCGATATCGATTTATACCGTCAATGAGCGGTTTCTAATAAGACCCAAATCGTTTATTTGATAAATTTCAAATAACTGAAATGTATTGTTTAATAATTAATCCTAACTTCAGTACACTGTATAAGTAAGTAAATTTACGACGAAGTTTATCAGGACCGTGGCAACTTCCGTTCAATTAACCTGAATGTGATAAGCCTTTAATCCACGAAAGCGTTTAACGAGTGCTCATCATTTAAATCAAACAGTATACTACCGGTGAGGCTAAAAGAATGGCGCCTCGTGTGTAGTATCGTCGCTCGATACTAGCACACTATTATTTTAAAAATATTCCTATCATGTATTAACGCATCGTAATCATAACTCTGAGGGGTACAGTGTAGACATAACAAAACATTACCAATTTTGCTCAGTTCTAAACTTTTTTTTTTATTGCTTAGATGGATGGACGAGCTCACAGCCCACCTGGTGTTAAGTGGTTACTGGAGCCCATAGACATCTACTATGTAAATGCGCCACAGACCTCGAGATATAAGTTCTAAGATCTCAGTATAGTTACAACGGCTACCCCACCCTTCTCTAATTGTTACGGATTTATTTGATTCTATTTTATTTCGTTTATCTAGTTTCAGATTCGTCTGCGACACGACTTGCTCGTTCGCCTATGTTGAAATAAAAATTAAGTCAAAATAAATCCCTTAAATATTAATAGCTGCACTTTTAACAGATCTATCTTTATACTAAACACACAGTATATATAACAGTACACGATAAAAACGTTAGTTAAGAATATTTTACTTTACTTGAAACAGGTCACGGCGCGCGGCCACTAAAGGGTTTTTAATTAAAGCCTTCAAAATTTGCGAAAATTATATTTGTTTATAAAACCTTCATCAGTTTGGTCATTAGTCTTCTTTCACAAATTGGTATGATGGAGAACGACTTTAATTATTTTATACTAGTAGTATGTAGTAGAACCAAGTAGGTTAGTTTATAAGGCATGATCCTTTAAAATAAAATAACGACAATATATTTCCGACTTCACATTATGTATATTAATGTGCCCAGAGTGTTAACATTAGCTTATAATCTTTTTTCTTGCCCTCTAATTTTTTTTATATCTATGTACTTATTCAAAACATCTTGATTTACATAATAAAATCCTTTGGATACTTCGATTGAAAGCGATGAAAGAAAAAAAACATGTCTAATTAAAAGCGTATGGTACTGCCGATGTTCCAACCAAGTGAAGGACTTTTCTAATAGTAGGTGACGGCGTTCGCGATCTGACGTAGTGCCTTCCAGTGACAGCTTAATAACAAAAGGCCCGTGGGATCGTTGCCTCAAAAATTGAAAGCTATGACGTACTACTCCTTTCATCTTTTTTTTCCCTACGTTGGCAATCTATGGCCATTCCAGCTACGCGCGGATCGGTAGGCGAGCTCACGGGTTCAACCTGAAAGAATTGCTAACAATGACGTTAGCAAAAGCAGTGCTGCGCCGAATCTACTATCGGATCGGAATCGCGACCCACAGAGAAGAACCGGCGAGAAACCAACTGAGTAAGTTCATCAAAAAACTATTTTTTCTGCGAACTAAGTGCAATATTTCCGAAAACACAATAAACAATAGATTCTTAACAACATAATTATAACTACCTTCATGCTTTGAGTTGAAATTAAAAAAGCGTTTTGAGGTTATCAACAAACTTCCAGGAGAACAGAACGCATCGTCTTAGACATTCGGCTGGGCATCGATAGGCAGTGCGCGATGCCACTGAGCCGCGCGTGTGTTGTTTCGTGCCCTCCTCGAAAAACGTCGGTCGTATTGCGTCACCGATCTGCCACTAGAGCAATCGTAACGTAATAATTATGAAAGACAATCACTGATTACATAGCTATTTAGAGCCGTTTAGCAATTTATAACAGGTACGTTTTTTTTTCTTCTTCTAAGAAATGTTTAAAGATTGTGTCAGATCGATTGGGTACCTTGCACGCGTCGAAAGTACAATTTTTGGATGTCTAGTACGAAAAGAAAAATTGCATGACTTAAGTTAGTGTTCTAAAGTTTGGTTAACAAAGAAGGAAATTTTTTTGAGGATTTTTTATGCAAACTTTGTTTTATGTGATGTTATAAAATGCCATAAGCTCAACTTTAAAAAAAAAAATTGGTACATTTATAAACAGCTTAGTGGTAAAGGATCAAGATCCGAAGTTGCTTAACGAGTTTTGGAGAGGACTTAATCACAAGGGAAAAGCAGAACAAACCCAAATGGTTCTCTACATATATTCGGAACAGCGCCTAAGTAGATAGAGATAGTAAATAGTCAAAATATTATTTTAATTTAAAGAAATTAGCATAAGTATAACTTAATTTCCAAATAAATGAAAACATGTTTTATTTTCAGAACATCCCGACTGTAGCAGCCGTAATGTCTTAGAATATTTGTACAATCTTCTAAAATTGAAGATGAGTTCAGAATCCTTGGGTCAGGTCCTTTTCAAGCATTCAATCACTTTCGAAACAAGCGGATGAAGTCTTCTGGTTGAAGACAGATTCAAATTAGCCTTCTAGTCTGACATGCAACTCCGCAATATAACGTTAAAAATGACTTTGTACATTTATTTGGAGCTCCATAGCATTAAGAATATTAGTTTTTTTTATTGCTTTCTTGGGTGGACGAGCTCAGAGCCCACCTGGTGTTAAGTGGTTAATGGAACCTATAGACATCTACAACTTAATGCGCTACCCACCTTGAGATATAAGTTCTAAGGTCTCAAGCATAGTTACAACGGTTGCCCCACCCTTCAAACCGAAACGCATTACTGCTTCACGGCAGAAATAGGCAGGCCGGTGGTACCTAACCGTACGAACTCATAAGAGGTCCTACCACCAGTAAAAAGTAGTGTCAGGAACATCCACGTAATTGTTATTCTGATATTATGCAACTGTTAAATTGGAAGCCGTGTCGTGGCCTAAATGAAAAGTGCCGGTGCTCCCATCGCACAGGCAGATACCACGTTTCCTAAATGAAATACATTTGTGAGGCATAAACAAGTATTTCGACGGTTAAGAATCAATAGTGTCTATCTCAAAAAAGTCAACTTTACAGTAGATAAAAAAAACATTTGTTCGCTTCAACTAATGAACTACCAGAAAATTTTAAATCACTAAAAAGGGTAAGTAAATACTAGAAACTTTTAAGTAAACTTAAATTGTCTTAATATACCAAGGTAGACAGACAGTATTGGCAAAAAATTACGCGCAGCCAAAATTGAGATATACATTATTGATTCTTAGCCGTCGATTTATTTTCAAAAAAAAGACGGTAGGTCTAAAATTGACCTAGTATAAGTTTAGAGTAACAAACAACAATTACTTTAGGAGATATAACCGAAATTTCTATGTGGTGTTTCACGTGCCTCTTATCTCGCTCACAAAGACGTCTTAAGCCGGCTTCAAAGATTAACGCAAGAGGATTATGTCTGGTATTTTGTGTTATACACGAACGTGCTCTAGTTATTTCGCGTATACATGAAATGTTCAGGATTTAACATTAATTATTAAAAAATATTTACCTTGTGATAATTATTATTATTCGCGGTACATTTAAAGGAAATTAGAGTGCTAGAGAAAACATATTGAATGTGGTACATGATGTGTTAAGGGTGAAGAATCAAATGAGAACACGTACTTCAACTGGTACCCCCATATATCTTTAACAAATAGTTTGTTTTACTGGTTTCGATGTATTACAATCGTCGATCAAATATGAATAATAATATCAAATTAAAATTACTTTTACTGTTACACAATCTGCTGTCATTTTCAGATTATTTGATAACTAGCGTTCCGCCCTCGCTTTGCTTCGGAAACATTAAATTTTATTATTCATAGCTGAGTCCCGCGATGTTATCCGCGGTTATTGTCGTACCGCGGGTGAAGCTAGTCAAGAAAAAGTAGCCTAAGTTACTCCTTATATTATAAGGTGACCTATCAGTGAAAGTCTCGTCAAAATCGGTCCAGCCGTTCCAGAGATTAGCCGGAACAAACAGACAGACAAAAATTGTTAAAGATATTACTTTGGTGAATGTACCGTATGTATATTCATATTCATGTAGTAAAAAGCGGTTATTTCAATATTACAAACAGACACAATTTTATTTATATGTATAGATTACCGTGCTGCGTTATTATAATTAAGCGTGGACTGTATTTTGTGTATTAAATCTTTATTTTACCCTTATATGACAAATTTAAAGACTTAATTTAAGAGAAATATAAAATTGATGCGTTGCCCTTGGCGGCTGGATTTGAAAGAGAGTTGGTGTCATGGCGGACATCGCTCGCTGACACTTTATTGACGTTCAGAAATTGAATATAGCGTCTATTTAGATTAGATTTTAGAAGAAATGAATTTAATTTTATTGATACTTGCGTTTCTTTGCACACAGAAAGAACTAACACTGTCTTGAGGTTTGGCAGTTTGTTTGACTTGGAGTTTCATGTTCACGATAAGAGGATTCTAAGTGGATAGATAAGCGTCAGCAAACAAGCTCTACATTTCATAAAATGAAAATAATCAACACTAATTCAATCGTAAAAGTACTCAGGAATACTGAAGAAAATACTATATTATATCTTTAAACGAGCAATTCTCGTGTCTGAATCTGAATCTCGGAAACGGCTCCAAAGATTTTCATAAAATTTAGAATACAGGGGATTTCGGGGGCGATAAATCGATCTAGCTACGATTTATTTTCAGAAAAATTTGTTTTATTCGTGTTTTCAATAATCAATTTTATCGATAATCAACTTAAACATAAACTTATTTTTTTTATTGAAAGAAATATATCACAAATAATATAATATAATATCAAGATGTAATTCGTATTTAAATATAATTTTTAAAACACAATTTATCAAAAAAAAATTAAAAAATACCGAGCATTGCTCGGTCATCCTCTAGAAATTAATATATCAGCTCACCTGCTGGAATGCTCCTGGAAATTCCCGCCGTCGAGCAGCCTCACTTTGGCAAATAAAACGGCAGAAACGAAAGGCACCTCAGTCAACTCCTCCAAACAGCACTGTACCTCAAACTTATACCGTTTCTTCTTCATCATGAAAGCCATGACGACACCAACATCGGGCCCAAATATAAACCGGCCCAAACCGCTTCGAACCGTTCGAAACCGGATCTCACAAATCAACTGGTTTAATTTATTGCACTGCACGAAGCACTGTCACATCACAATGTGTGTTAATAAATAGCACTTGTAAACGAATATTACAAAATATATATTTTTTTTCCTTGTAAAAGCACTAAAAAACTGATTATCTAAGTAGATAAATAAAGTAGTGGAACTTCTGTATCGGAATCAGCGAGTCTTCTGCGGCTCGATATCGATGCACGATCGGCGATCGGTCGCATAGTTGCCGACGTCATTAGTCTGGAATTGAAAATTGATGGTTTAGTGCATTAAGATAAAGGAAAAGAAACGGCCGGGGGATAACGAGCGCTGATAACGAAAGGAAAAATAGACGGACATTTATTTTTGTTGTGCAACCACAGAACGCTCGGCATGACTGTCGGTATGTTAGGTAATTTACCTAAAAACCCAGGTAAATTACCTAAAGGTATCGATTCCGATTCCTCATTTTATTAGTGTTCATTAAGAGACGAGAGAACAGTTATTAACGCGGCCGTCAATGCGACGCCGCGCCGGTACTATCAACAATCTTAGGTTGCCTTGGCAACTAACTTAATAAACAATCGATGTAAAAGTTCATAATTTCGGATTTTTAACACTCATGGATTCCGTAATCCAGTTATTGTGACTGCAACAACTGAACATTAATTTTCGTTTTCCTCCTAATACGTTTTGTTGCTATACAAAATCACAATGGAACTTCATATATATCTTAAAAAGGAAAATATAATAACAAATGTGGTGGTGGACTTACTGGTGGTAGGACCACTTGTGAGTCCGCACGGGTAGGTACCACCGCCCCGCCTATTTCTACCGTGAAGCAGTAATGCGTTTCGGTTTGAAGGGTGGGGCAGCCGTTGTAACTATACTGAGATCTTAGAACTTATATCTCAAGGTGGGTGCCGCATTTACGTTGTAAATGTCTATGGGCTCCAGTAACCACTTAACACCAGGTGGGCTGTGAGCTCGTCCACCCATCTAAGCAATAAAATAAAAAAAGTATAAGGATTAAAGGTAACAATGAAGCCTACACAATGTAGTGATGTTTTTTTTCATGCAAGGCTAATAATCTCTTTTATGAACACGTAGCGATAAAAACGGTTATATGTAAGTAATACATGTCCGCATCGATTTATCGTGTATATTTAAGCATTTCATCATATTCCACTTTATAAGCTATAGCATTTTGCAAGTAGACCAGTTGCTTTTCCTAATGTATATTCACCATTTATGGTGCGTTCGAAGATGCATCTATTAAAAAGTTTGTTTTATGTACGTTTGTAGGATTTTAATCTCAGAGAGAACCGAGAAAGCGAAATATCATGGGTCTTCTGTTTTGTAATTTGACTACGGACTTGACTTAGGTAACTAGTTTATTATGGCAGTGACCGATTAGTTTGCATCAAAAATAGACAGGATAATGGTTTTGTGATAAAATGTACAGTTCTGTTGTTACGTTAATAGTGTTCAATGTCAGTTTTATGAGTATTGCATTAAGGTTCAATGTTTTTTGAAGGCACTATATCCACAATGCACAACTACATAAGCTAAACGTGCAATTTTCTAAAGCAAACCCGAAAGTAAGAGTCTCAAATGGCGAATTAATTAGTTGTTAGTTGAGTTTATGTTAGAATTTGTCGGTGTTCGCATTAAATACAATAGTTATTATAACAATATCTCATGTTACAAGAATACGAAAGACAATCTAAATAGGTTTTAGTCGCATCGTATGCCATTTCAGCGTTACGTAATTGATGACATCCTTATTGCGCAAGGGATAAGGTTTCCAGCGGCGTGGTGAAGGTCGCTTTAGACCACGTGGGCAGATAATCTTGACGCTGCCGTATTTATCTAAATGAATTTCAACTTAAAACGATTTACTGGTCGGCTGTTTGAAAGTGCATCGTGAACATCTCTATCTCGTCAAATGCATTCTTTAGATACATTATTTTTATATTACGAATGTAAGTTTATTATGTTTACACAACACCCAAGAATGAGAAAGGGTATGCATGCAGCACTGAAAAATATTCAACGTATAGAAATCTAAATACAATCAGTCCACATATGGATTCTCTTCTAGATGCCATACGCGATAGCAATTATCTAGAGTTTAGTGATTGATACAAGTTATCATCGTGTTGTTATTATAATTTCCTAACATATTGTCTTTCAATAGTATAGTAAGTGGTTCTAGTATAGCTTTACGATTATAAACCTTTTTTGTTATAATCCTATTTGTAATTTGGTAAGTACAAGGCCATATAATTTTTTCTTTGTTATTTAATTCAAATATTATTTTTCAATCTCTAACAAATACACAAGAATGTTTGAAAGATCAAGTCCATAATTTTACTTAATTTAAAGACCACGCTCTATGTAGACATCAGAAAATAGTAATTTTATTGACACATCTCTCAAAATAAATGGGAATTTATTGAATTATCTAAATCCTACTATCAGTGGATTATGATTAAGATGTGACGTAAACAATTCTCGTGTGGTTATAAATAGTATACAATTATTTATCACTAAGGAAATGAAGTTTATCAATATTAAAATTTACAACTAAACAAATATTAAAGCATCTTTTTCAATTTAACTGTTTCCTTTTCGTGCAAAACTTTATTAAATCGCTTCTAAAGAAGTGTTTTGATCAGTTTTATCTAACTAGTTGTTAATAATTGAGTTAATAGTAATAGCCGCGTTAATTTACAGATATTCAGTGATCGTGTGTGACCTTAGCGTGCGCACATTGAGCACGCGGGGGAGTCGAATTGACCCTACAATTGGGGGCACAGGTTGAGGTAATTTTCGCGCTTGGGCAATTAAAAGATGATACAATGGCTATTTTAGATTTATTGCCTTAACTGGAGCTGATGATTTACTTCTGAGGAGATAAAAAGTACACTATCAAATTGCAATTGCCCGTCGTTGCGGCTCGGTTCTCAAATTTTCTGTTTCTATAAAACTCTTTAGTAAGAGTAAATTTGAATAGCTTTAAACTGTCCAGTCTCCAGTTCGGGTTCTCATACAAGTTTAGAGTTGCGCCATGGGGCCCTATGGGCGTTCCGAAACCGAATCAGAACGAGGTTTCAAGGTGATATCCCATACAAGCTGGCGCACAGCCAACATTCCCAGCGAAGTACATAGCTAAAACAGATATTCGCTGTTATCAAATTACTTTTCTCTCTATTCAGTTAATCTCATACCTTCACAACGGTATGTGTAAACAATATTCTTAGAAAAATATATGCATTTCAAACATTATTTGAATAAGTTTAGTATGTTCATAAATCAAAAGAGCTACCACAGATTCAGGTGTGGGCTAATAAGATGTTTCAATTTTGTTTAGACTTAATTGTTACTTGAAGCGATTTTCTTTATATTACTCATATATCTGCTTACGTCGCTAACGTCAGCTAATTAATGGTAATTTTTTCGGTCTTTATATACAAAACTTTTCACAAAAAAATTATAAACATGTACACTTGTCACAATGAGTCAGGCGTGTTATCAATACGAGTAGAACGGGGCTGTGTCATTTGGCGCCATAGCGAGTAGACACAGATTAAAACGCAAATATAAAACGATGCCAAATAAAATGAACTACATGAAAAACAATTAAAAGCAGATCAGATAATGCTTAGAGTCATGTTCGATGTAAGCCGCTGCTTCCATACTCGACCACTCGTTTTGAACATAACCATGCATCCATAAATCACAGGTTAGTTTCCAAGATCTCTACAGGACAGAAAAGTATTAAGATTGCAAATAAACTTGCTCGTGACGCTGATACCACTCGAATAAACTCGTAGTGGTCTTGGCTACAGTTTGTAGTTTACGACGGAAGCTGTTTTTAATTGTTTTGTGTTTAGCATTCAATTAATTGAGTCACTTAATTTAATTAATTAAAGTTTGCAGTCGTTCACGCGTAAACATATCACAAAAACGACTAATCCACTATTTAAATATTGATAAAAGAATCGTTGTAAACAGATGAAGACGCACATTCGTTATCAAAGTCTCATCCACCTGACGGTTGGATGACGCAATGGCCAACGAAGCGTGCAAGAACCGAGGCCAATCGATTACAACGTACCGAGCAAAAGTAATGCAAAAAGTACGCGCTTCAGATTAGGGCATCACTTTGACGAATGCGAACTGTTACGAATCCAATTTTTATGTAGAACGCTCGTGGAATGGGAACTGTGTAAACGTAAGCGCAGGAAATTGGACAGCAGTCTACAGAATGATAGCAGGAATTCTCTGGTTATCAGAAAGTTTACTGTCGTCGTTATACAATAGGGAGGGGATTGTGTTCAACAAGAGTGCTCCATTTTTTTGAAATAAAAAGGCAGTAGAATGAATATCACTATGAGGCAGGCACGTTGATTGGACAGAAAATGAGAAAAAATACTGTGGAGAAAGTCACGTGGGTAATGGTAGACGATGAACCTTTTAATTTTATCCTCATTTAAAATACACTTTAATAAATACTATACAAAAATATATTGTGATCAGGGTTCCAGAGAGAAACCTCCTTACGATACACGACGTATCAAGAATAAGTGCTTTCTGGACAAGGGCCCCAACCCAGCTGGAAAACGAGAGTTCCTTAAGATGTTGGTCGAAACATTTGCTATCAAGCCGTGCACCGACACAACTATCGGAACATTGATGGTTGAATCATCATCAATAGGTTAAGACCGTTGATCCCCGTTAAGTCTTTCCTTCCGTTAAGATTTGATATAAGAGAACAATTATGAATTGATTTCAAACCTTTTTACTCAACTGCGCCAAAAACAAAACACAGTTTAGTTTTAAGATTGCATGAATGTAAACAATTTTAAAATCAGATCATAGTTTTTAAAATACTTATTGTAATATGGGAAATAAAACGTTTGCGTCTGACGATGCAAAACTGATGACACAGTGGCAAAAATCTCTCGAAACTATAAGTATACATTAATATCACTGGCCCGTAACACAGAATAATCCATTGGTTTATTATGTACAGATTCGGTTGCCCTTAGAGACAGCTGGTAAAAGGATTCCACACAGGGGTGGTATCTCCCCTTCGTAACCGATGTAACACTGTCTTTGACGCCATGTGTTGTAACGGGTGAATGGACACAACATTAAGCGTGTGTTCTTTTACGACACAAGTCAGTTTTTGTCGCAGATATTTTTGGATCCAATTTAATGAAAACAAATTACATTATAATTAATATGGAGCACTGCAATAACGATCCTACAGATTGGAGATTGGCAATCAAGTCGAGAATGTCGACTTATTTTTCCACGTGGGAAACATCTATCTGTTGTTCGATCTTTTCTTGGGAATACGAAGAAATCCCAATTGTATTGAAACGAGCGTTATTTTTATTTACTCTTCAAACTAGAGGCATAATTGACTCAAGGCAAAAATAAGCAAAACCCAGTAAAATTTATATTTAATTATAGTATTTAAAAATCTATATAATAATACTTGAAGCAAAAACTTTGTATCCCTTTTTACGAAAATTGCGCAGACGGAGGAGTATGAAATTTTTTACACTTATAGAGAATATAGAGTAGAAGTGCACAATGCTAATATTTTTTTTAAATAATGCATAAAAGATACATTAAATCAATAAAGAAAACATTACACACACTACCATGTATTTGACACATCACATATATATAAATGTACTCTTTGTTTATTGTCAATTGTCAAACTTTTGTTAGTGTTTAAAGTCTCTAGTCAAATTGAGAATAGATGAATATTGTTTGTCTTTATTATTATTTATGTTTAGTGTAGTTTTGGCGAAATCTGTGTTTATATTATACAAGTACATTAATATTTGACAATAGAACCATAATAATGTTTAAACATAAAATTTCAATTGATTAAAGTCGAATTTCGACTTCTGCCGGACCACTAGTACTATTTATAAATTGGATTATTTTACAGAAAAGTAGGTTTTTACTGGCGTTGATAGCATGAGTAGTCTCAAAAAACCCATTCGGTCCGTTAATGTTCGACAAGTACTCACCGCGACCCATGAAATCTAGAAAATTCTCCATAAACGTGTTGCAAATCATCAAGGCATGCCGTCTACCGGTCACGTTCGCGCTAAGACTTCACGGCTCGAACTGATCGCTTGATTGTTTGGTAAAAAATAATCTGCCCGCATTAGAAGTCAGTCAAGCGAACGGCTAATAAAGGAACAGAATGAAGTTTTCCGATTTGAAGTTAGGTCCATTAGGTGTAATGGTGCAATAACAGTAGGTTTATTTAGCAATAAAATGTTATTTAAGTCCAAGAAAAATAAATTTGTTCGCATCCTACACAGTATTAATTGTTCCTGGAACACATAGGCCCCACAGATTGAATGAAATGTCGCCGCCCACATAGCTTACTTTATTAGCACATTTCTACGGGTTCTGGTCAGTTTCCAATTTAATATCTCGAAGCCCATGTTTCCAGACTTTAGGTTGATATTTGGTGTCGTAAATGCCACAGGTGTAGCGTGAACAAACCGTTAATAAAGCCACTAGGATGTGGCACAGACGGATCATGGCAACAATTCAAATAAGCCAGTTTCAGCTATTCTAAGTATTTTCTGATTCCTACCTTGGCCAATTACATATTGGACAAGAAATGTATTTCAGTTATTGCGATTAAAGACTTTATGAATGTATCAGTATCTATCAGCGAATAGAAGAAATCTGAGAAACACTTGAATGAAGTTAACGAGGATTTTATGTAATGTTGCGTATTTACAAGTTCCAAACAATATAGCACTTGAAGTGTGTATACTTATATAATTATTATAGCATAGCATAGCATTTAGTATATAACATAATTAATAAATGTAATCTCGTATGTCCCCATAATAAGGCGGACCACACAGAAACAGGCTTCTTCATAATTGTAAACTAGGATTAAAATGATTATTAAACATGGAATACACGCAAGAAGACGTTTTCCTTTAACACCTCCCAAAGTACAACATTACACACTGACGAACAAAGATATCCATTCTTTAACGTTGCAATCCATGTAGAATTCATTACTTAAAAATACGTCCGTAAACTCTTCTATCTCTTTGTATGTGAACATAAATTTAAATAAAAATACCATGTATGTACGCGAAATCAAATAACAGTCGTGAATACGATAAGAAACACGCGAGGCCTGTGTGAGTGCCTAATATATTGATTTTTTGAGACTGATTCGCATTTCGATACATTCACATGACGCGACGTTGTAGAGGATATTGGAATGCCAAAGAAATATTTTATAATCTTATTTTAGTTTTATTGACTCGACGTGACATTTTTACTTTGATTGATTCGCGGTCATAGAATACTGCTTGATTGCTGTAAAATACTTATATTTTTCATTTAGTTTAGTGGATCAGTACGCAGTATCAAAATAGCCAATTACACAACTTTTATATGTAAATTCTATAATAACACGCGAATTTATTTGACTTTTGACGATGACAATTTGTTCAAATAGCACCGAATTTTTTACAATCTAATTATTTTGTTGATAATCTTATTCTTATTCTAAATATACTAGATCTGCTTAACTTGTTATAAACAAGTTAAATTAGCTCCATATGGTTATACATTTTATTATTATTATTTAAACTTTATTACGTATTTAAAATTTATTTCCTACCATTTAGCTGGGCGTTTTATAGGTAAAAGTGGTTTTTATAATATTTGTTTCAAAATTTGTTTATTTCTATCAGCTTCCAAAGACTATTGTAGACATTACTGCGCACCTGGAATTAGGCAGCTATAGGATCGGTACATTAATGTAAATCAATGTTTTTTCACCTATTAGTAATCATTTGGCTGAAGGCTGCATCTGATTTTATTGGTGTTTACTAGTAAGCCGATCAAGCTTTTGCTTTTGAAAAGTAGACGAAGAATTATTTTTTTTATAAAAATACAATACTTCAAGTCGTTATTATTACCGTTACTAATGCCTTATCCACGAGAATCATTATTCATTAAGGACGCAAAATTAATACAAGTTTATGATAACTTTGTTCGTCGACTATTTTTTTATTATTGCTTAGATAGGTGGACGAGCTCACAGCCCACCTGGTGTTAAGCGGTTACTGGAGCCCATAGACATCTACAACGTAAATTCGCCACCCACCTTGAGATATAAGTTCTAAGGTCTCAAGTATAGTTACAACGGCTGCCCCACTCTTCGCACCGAAACACATTACTGCTTCACGGCAGAAGTAGGCAGGGTAGTGGTACCTACCCGCGCGGACTCACAAGAGGTCCTACCAAGCATATTAGTGCGAATATGTACCTGAGGTGCCGAACCATTAGTCGACATCCTCCGATTTAACGAACAACAACAACAACTGTGCATGTTTTACAAACAAACAAGAATTCAAAGCACCGGAGATTTTGATATGGAATCTTATTAACGCATATTAAAATAGTAGTACTTTTAAATTCACGTGTCTCCTATTGAGGTTCGCGGGGATACGCTGGATGCAAGCGTTTGTGATGAGGCTTGGGGGAAGCAGCTATATCCAACAGTGGACATCTGCGGGCTGATAGAATACTATGTCTTATTGTCATCTTATACAAGGAAACGGCTCTAGGCGGTTAATAAAGTCTCCTGAGACAGTAATTATTTTTGAATCCACATTTCCCTCAGTACTTGAATTTAACAACAGAATTGTTCACAAACTCGCACATTTTAGTCTTAGCATCGGTTTTCACGTATCGGACACACATTACAACTATTTTTACAATCCGTTCTCGCAGTTAATTTTCCATTGCATAACTTCGAACGTTTCGATCACTGAAATTTCCATGGTCACGGACGACTAAAGTGTTCATCGACAGCATCTAAATTGTACTGACGGCCGTGTAACGTTTTCAATTCGAATTAGTATAGCTATTCTTTAATTACACTCACACATCGTTCGATAAAGATTGCAGCAAGCAATTTCTGCAGTTACAACATAAAAATATCAAACCGTACTTTTGTACGTGTCGATTTAAGGAGTACATAATGGGTATTGAATTAAAAAAGCTGTTGTCATACAACAGGCCAAATTGGTTTTATTCAGAAATAGGACCGAAATATGGTAATAAGCCTTGTTGATTTAAAAAATGCCTTAACCCCGAAAATTGTGATATTTCAATAGCTGATAAGAGAGTCATGCGTATCTCCTAATAATCTGAACGTTAAACTACAATTATTAACGAACCAAAAAAATTTGTTTTTTATCTGCGCTGTGCATGACTAACATGAAGCCAATTTATATCCATTTTATTGTAGTTATTCCAGTGTATTAAAAAAAAACTATAATACGCATACGTAGGTGGGTCAATGACCGATCTTGACAAGGAACCGAGCACAGCACCTACAGAGATATACCTAACACTGACATTTATTTGTTTTTATTGTCAAAGAGTACACATTTAAATTTGCAGGCATTTGTAGCTTAATAGATAAGACGCTCTGTGTAACGAATAATTCGATTCGAAATCAACTTCTGACGGTACCTATTCATTTTCACAAATACGCATCCGGTCACCGTCCTCGTCGAACTCGAGGGCTCGACGAGCGAATTAACCCAGAGACACAGCCCACAGAGTTTCTCGCCGGATCTTTTCAGTGGGTCGCGTTCCCGATCCGGTGGTACATTCTGCGGAGCACGGCTCTAGCTAGGGTCGGTGTTAGCCTCACTCCGGTTTGAGCCCCGTGAGCTCACCTACTAGCTACGGTTACGCTGAAATAGCCTCTCAAGGCTATCAGCTTAGGTAGGAATAAAAAAAAAAACGCATTCAGTCAACGCGTTGATTTCAAACGAGACAATGTTCTCGCAGTCGACAAGTACAGTATAAATCAATAGCAGTATTGACTCGGTCACGATTCAAATATCGGTTATCGGAGCCGTAACCACATGTACACACACCGCGGTTTCGGCGGCACTATCCGACGCGGCTTCGTGGTCAACAGCGACAGGAGAAAGTCTGTTGGAAACGTTTCTGTGACTGACATCCAACAACGAGAACCCTGTTATTGCTCATAAATAAGCGAGGCCTCGCCACAGCTACGTGGCCATTAGCTCGAAATTCCCTAAAACTGTTCAACGATATTAAGTATCAACTAATTACAATGTAATGGCTACTGCGAGCACGTTTTTTTTATTGCTTTGATGGTTGGACGAGTTTACAGCCCACCTGATGTTAAGTGGTTACTGGAGCCCATAGACATCTACAACGAAAATGCGCCACCCACCTTGAGATATAAGTTCTAGGTCTCAATATAGTTACAACGGCTACCCCACCCTTCAAACCGAAACGCATTACTGCTTCACGGCAGAAATATGAAGGGTGGTGGTACCTACCCGTGCGGACTCAGAAGGGGTCTTACCACCAGTGCACGCACGTGCAGCAAAGCACGTGTCTCAACATGGGTCATATACATCGTGTGTGTGTGAACTTCGGCAATACCTTAACACCAGACAGACGTAAACGCATCTAGTCTAAATTTTACTGACGGTAGGACATCTTGTGAGTCCGCACGGGTAGGTACCACCGTCCTGCCTATTTCATTTCTGCCGTGAAGCAGCAATGCCTTTCGGTTTGAAGGGTAGGGCAGCCGTTGTAACTATACTGTGACCTTTTTATTTACCACCCCTTAACCTTACCACTTAACACCAGGTGGGCTGTGAGCTCGTCCACGCATCTAAGCAATAAATAAAAAAAAGATTGTAGTAAATTCAGCGAAGCACTGCTCTTAGGGGAAAATGGCGATGTTTATCTTACTGTTTTATCTATATATATACATAAATGAATTGCTGTTCGTTAGTCTCGCTAAAAGTCGAGAATGGCTGGACCGATTTGGCTAATTTTGGTCTTACATTATGTGTGGAAGTCCAGAGAAGGTTTAAAAGGTAAATAAATATGAAAATGCTCGGAATCAAATAAAAATAGCAATTTTGTTTTTCCTTTGATGTGTCCCCCGTCGGACGGATTTCTTTTGTTTATTTTATACAAAAGTTTAGGTCTCTTATTTATCGATCGAGGCACTACGAAGTCTGCCGGGTCAGCTAGTGATTAATAACATATTCGTATTAATAATTTGAAATGATTTGCGAGGGCTTCTATTCGTATACAGCTCACATGACCGAGTCTCAATTGATTACTACAACCGATCCCACCATGTGGACGCTACCGACCCACTTCAGATATGAACACACAATGTTTCATTTGAAACGACACACAAATATAGAAACAAAACAAATATTGATCGTGTATCAACAGATAAACTGGATAACGGTGTGACGTCACAATTTTATCAACTTCAACAAACACAGAGGTAAATGCAAAAATAAGGATCGTTGAAATGTTAAGACTGCTGATATGTTATCAAATAAACTATTTTTATTTGCTTTCGTAATTCTAATACCTGACCCACCAGATGGTAGGTGGTCTCCGTCGATCGCAGCTGAGTATTCGTTTGTCGGAGGACATGTGACCGCAAGTCAAGACGATTGAGGGTAAGTGGCTAGCGAGCGCGAATGCTTCGTCGGTCACGATTGAATTCTAACTACGCATTGCAAGTTGCAATTTGAACATTTTCTATAATTTAAACATGGTTTTTGTACACGATAATTGTTATTTATGCTTATTACCTTATTAACACGAATATGTATAGATAATAATAGAAATAATGGTACTAAATTTGATTATAGATAATGTGTAAACCTCAATTTCCTTGTGCGTTATTGTATTAACATTTCATAGTATTATATAGCAGATACATATTTGTTTTGATTTTTCGTTTTAGTATCCTCAATACTGTGCAAATTAATGAGAATTTTGAAATTGTTTTTATCTAGTTAAACGTATCGCATATACTGCTTTGAAACATGATGGCGTAGTTGCAACTGCATCGTGGTGATGTCTATCGTTCTCTCTACACGAGAAAGAATGATTACTTGGGGGTGGGCTAAGCAGTGTGGCGATTGTAACTATACTGAGGCCTTAGAACTTAAATCTCAAGGTGGGTGGCGCATTTACGTTGTAGATGTCTATGGGCTCCAATAACCACTTAACACCAGGTGGGCTGGAGCTCGTTCACACATCTTAGCAATAAAAAATAAAAAACATCGACCCATCGAGAAAGCTGGGTTGTTTTTTCTCTTCCTATTCGCCGGTACCCTAGGGGGCTATACCAGCTACATCCGGACGGGTGGGTCATCTCAAGGTCTCAACCTGAGAGAATTTGCTAACACTAACCCTAGCAACAGCAGTGCTTCACATGATCTACTATCGGATCAGAATCGCAACCCACTGAGAAGATCCGGCGAGAAACTCAGTGAGCAGCGCTGGTTCTTACTTAAAGAATATGGTTCTGCTTATACTAATAAACTATTCTCAATGCAGCCCCGGATAGACTTCTCAATAATGGCAAAAAAAACATTAAACCGCAATTTCACTAATCGAGAAATATAAGAAAATTGTTAAACCTTTTAACCGCGGTATCTAAATATTAGAAATCGTTTAAAACCTTACCTTAATGTAACGCGTAATTTGTATCAAAAAAATATTATTTACAATTAGATTTATGTCACAAGATAGACAAACGGTCTGGCCGGTGCAAGTTGTCCACGCTACGTCGTCAGGTTCATTGACATTGGCCGACACGTTTCGTTTTTAAACAAATACTCTTGACATATACATCTATTATAGAAGCTCAACCTGAGCGTGTTTATTTTTGCTTACGTTTTATTATTAGCTGACGCTGACTGAGGTGCAAAAAGTAAAAAATGCTGACAGGCATACCGCAGCGAAGAAACCGAATACACGGACTAATGTAATTTTTTTACAGTTTCTATTCGTACGAGGAAAACATTGCCGCTATTTTGGATTTGGTTGTTCCAGATTCTTATCTCTCCAGACTTTTCTAGGATTGGGCAGATGTGACAATTCGTCGCGACACGAGATTGAAGTTTCAATCGCATCGGTAAAACGACTATCATTACATACACCAGTCTAATATAATCAATAAGGATAACGCTATTCAACGCTTCGCAACACTCCGCGTACTCTGCAAGTGTTAGTTGAATTAATTCTAATGCGAAGGATTTTCCAAGTCCGTCGCTTGGTTTTCCTATTCAAATTAAATTTCTGCAAATATTTTTTTATGTGATTTTAGTTTCAAGTTGCAGTGGACGTTGAAACAGTGATGATGGCATGCAATGGACCGTTATTCGCCTGCCGCCGGTACGAGCCCGGCCGAGACTGACCCTGACTGGTCGAACTCAATACCGACAATCGTTTAGATGCTATCACGTGTCCCATTATTCTAGAATACGACATGATAAATCTGCGTGCGTATGTAACGTTTCTTTGGCTTCACCACGCTCATTATTGGATTCATTTATTCCAACTCATCCAGTCATTTCAATCATTCCTTTGGGTGCTCTTATGATGTAATGAATTGCAACAACGTAATGCAATTTATATGTACTAATTTACCAACAAGTTAATAACCAAAAATAATAAATAAAATGTTAATATCAGCCGTTAAATTTATTTATGCATCACAGACAAGTGGAATGTTGAGATGAGACCATACCTATTTGCCAAATTTAGATAAGGTGTCTAGATAAAAAACAGTAATACTCATACACATCAAACCTCCTTTGTGTGTTTTAAGTAATGAGTCTTTTTAAAGAGTAACAAAGCATCTATATATATAAAAATGAATTGCTGTTCGTTAGTCTCGCTAAAACTCGAGAACGGCTGGACCGATTTGGCTAATTTTGGTCTTGAATCATTTGTGGAAGTCCAGAGAAGGTTTAAAAGGTAGATAAATATGAAAATTCTCGGAATTAAATAAAAATATCAATTTGTTTTTCATTTGATGTGTCCCGTCGGAGGGATTCCTTTTGTTTGTTCTATGTTTATTTTATACAAAAGTTTAGGTCTTATATTTATCGATTGAGGCACTACAAAGTCTGCCAGGTCAGCTAGTATATTATGTATTGTAACAAAATTCAAAACATTGGGGTTTTTTTTCTAAATATTATTGACGAAGTGAACACAAAATGGAATCGGGAACCTCGGATGGTACCCGTTCACGCTGGACCATTAGCGTTAAAGAGCAGGAAGAGGTGTGGCAATAACGAATTTTCTGTTCTATTCAATTGGCTGGACTCTCCGTGGCGCGGTCAAATTATTCGTTCATAGAATTGGCAGTGACTTTGAGCGGCCCTTGTTAGTCCGAGTGGCTACGGTTAACTACGGCAGCGCACAATAGCGAGGACACGCTACTGCTGCTGCTACATTTTACACGTTTCCAATGTATTTTTTTCACGATTTCCTTAGTTTTTTTTAATACGCTTTTATTAGCTTCAGACGTATGTATGTTTGTAACGGACTCTTTGAACATGATTTTGACACCCTTCAAAACGTCGGATGAATTCGATTCGAATTTGGTATACTTATTAAGGACTTATGACAATTCAATATTAAAGAAAAAAATAAAAAAAATAATTGGAAAAATTGAAATTAAACTAAAAAATAAATAATAGTTTAAAAAAAACTAACAGAATACTCTTTTAGTCTTTTTTTTAATTGAATTTTCTATAAAAGCGTATTTTGTTAGTTTTTTTAAACCAATATTTATTTCTCTAAGATCGAATAGCGGAACAAACAAGGAAACGCTCGAAAATGTATGAACGTTAAGTACTTAAAAGAACAGTTTAAAGAAAAAAAAACCGACTTTTACGTGATTCCCGATACGAGCCGAGTGAAATCGAAATATTTAGTACGTTCGTTGTGTACACGCAACAAGATCACTGAGATGGTGCACTGTTGTTTTCTGAATCAATACAGAAATACATTTTTTCATATAGTTATTGCTACACTTCAGTACTGATTCAAAATGTAAGAATAAAGTTTTTAAATCAAAATTCAAAATTGGTTACTATGTATTATATATATACCGACAACCGTGAGTACTTGTGAACACATATCACGCATACTTCAGAAATTCCGATGATGACTCTATTTATGTTATGATGCACTGTATAGAGTTCGTCAACTACATAACAAACAACCCTGTACCTGCTGTCACCTATAGTGACACATCTAGACCACGAGCGGAACGAATGCATTTTACAATCATTTCACTTGAAACAAAAAAGAGCAACTAATAAATGAAAAAGTGCATAATAACGAAACAATAGCGAACAGCAGTCGTTGTCTCGGCTGCGGGCTGTTTGTTTGTCGTCACAATGTGTCGTTTCGCACTGTTTACCCAAGTGTCTCGCGCAAACCCGACAGCTAGCAACAATCGGAAACTACAATGGTACAATAAAAACGATAAAATTGGGCACATCGAGCTCGCGTTTTGCTACTAAACGATCACCGGCCATTAGGATTTGAACTCCGCCCGCTTCACCAATTTCAAATACGTGAAGATCACCTCTCAATGGCTCTCCTACCCTTCAAACTGGACGGTCGTATATGCCACATCACATCAATCATCTTCAATCAGTGACCCTGACTATAATACAACGGGGCAGGATTGTTATCATTAATTAAGGGTTCGGTTATAAACAAATACATTCTTCTCATTCATTCATGTGTGTGATTACCAATTCTTTATACATTGAATATGAGACGTTTAACTATTTGACTTCATCATATTAAACTATAGCCTACTCTGTATGTCTACAGCGCCAGCTGGATCACTAGTTACAGACGTTTTGATAAGTCATATATTAACATTCTCGTGTGCTAATATGCGGGTACATGTTACTACTTGTAAAAATCTATAACACCAATACAGAATCTACATAACGTATATATTTACGTGTATATATTTATGTATATGTATTTATTTAAGCACGAGTATTTGTATCTATAAATATTATGTATGTTATATATACACATATGTTTAAGTAATATCACCTTCACACTACACCTACTAAGCTTCATCTCTGCACTCCCCTAAGGTAGACTGTTAGAGAATGCCTATGGCATTAAGTCCGCCTTTATACTTTCTAGTATAAGAAGTTATAAATAAATAAATAAATAACGGCACTAAATTTCAACTCGCCAACGATTAAATTGAGTTATAGACGCTAATAAAAGGACGATGAAACGAATATCTGTCGGTACGTTATCGATCGCCTATCAAAACGTTTCCAGTACATTTCCCCTAATCGAGACCCCGACATCTTTACGATGTAGCAGCGGCATTCGCCAATATCCAATCCGCCTACATCGACACTTTCATTATCTTGCCTTAATTGATACGTTCGTATATTGGCTGTTACTGATAAAAAGAGTTCGTGCGTTCTGGTTTCAAGGATAGGACGGTCGTTATCCGTGTCGATGTGAATTGGAAGGAAGTTTTTGAAGCTGTGCGGAAAATCGGAAAATTCGAGATACAAACTTATTGAAATTTGAACAGGACGAGGCCAGCTACTACAGCTAAAACAACTTACTACATAATCGCATCGTTAGAATCGAAGTGATTTAATCTAAAATACTAGTTTTTTGGTAATCGGCAAAAATGTAATTGAAGAATTGCAATATTTCAGGTTCGATTTTAATAATTTTTTAACCTTTAAAACGCATACCTTAAAATTTAAAGTATGCGCTTGTTTTAAAAGAGATGGAAAGTGTACTTTGTCCTTTTCTGGACTAGACGAAAATTTAATTTTAATTTAGTATTGTATAAATTTAATTTTATAGACTGATAGTAAAATACATGTTTATAAAGTATAAAGTCGTTTAAAGTATAAAATTAATTTAATTCAAATTTTTAGTTGAGCCACTTTAATTCTAAAGGTACAAAATGTTCGTTATTTAGAATAAAAGGAATCGATATAATTATTATTATAAGCATTTGTAGGTCTGTTCAAATTTTACGTTCGGGCGTCAACAGCGATTGTTAAGATTTCAGGACAATTTTCGATACAGACAAGTCCTTTGTACTAAACTTTCTCTTAGACACAGCCCGCTGAGTTTCTCGCTGGATCTTTTCAGTTGGTCGCGTTTCCGATCCGGTGGTAGATGCTGCGAAGCACGGCTCTTGCTAGAGTTCGTGTTAGCAACGTCGTCAGGTTTGAGCCCCGTGAGCTCACCTACTAGTTAAGGTTACGGTGAAATAGCCTCTCAAGACTATCAGTTTAGGTAGGAAAAAAAATTTACTTAGCGAACTGTGACTAACTATGCGTGAATCGTCTTTATAGTTTTGTCTGACCTTTCAAAATAATTTATTGAAATTATAAAATGAATAATGCGAAGACGATATGAAACCATAATTAGTTAGTTATGTTTGCAACTGTGTAATTGGAGAGGATCCCGTTATCGTTATATTTCAATTACGCTTGATTCAATCATTAACCTACATTTTATATTGTAGGTACATACATCGTACTCGTCGATAAAAAAATAAGGTCAAAACGGTAAAGATAAGTTTTGCAAGAGAAAATTGCTTTAATAAAAAATTGCTTTAATAAAGCAATGCAACATAATTATTACACACATCGAAATGCGTCTAAATTTTTTATCGAGGACAGGGGAAGGCTTTTTGTGACTGCATCGTAATAATAGCAGTCTTACTCTGGAGTGGCACGCAGGATTGGTATCCGACAGAAGTAGCCAAGGTGACGAAATAAACCAGGCTGGTGATTCCATTCTCCACCTTCTTATTCAGCCGTTCCGACATTACTATATTCCTACGGTTTTATTTTTATTTATTGCATATATGTATAGAAGGACGAGCTCACAGTGCACCTAGTGTTAAGAGGAGAGCCCATAGACATCTACAATATAAATGCCGCCACACACCTTGAAATATGAGTTCTAAGGTCTCAGTACAGTTACAACGGCTGCCCCACGCTTCAAACCGAAACGCATTACTGCTTCACGGCAGAAATAGGCAGGGTGGTGATACCTACCACAAGAGGTCCTACCACCAGTAGTTTACTGTAAGTATTCTCCGTAAATTTTTGTCACTATTCGCTTACACGATGCTCTTTCGTCTTTAACCGCGTTACTAAATGTATCATAATTTACACAAATTTTACACGAACTCGCGTTTATTTATTATCTTTACAGCTTTTTAATACTTATGTATTGAAAATGTCGGACATAAACAAATTAAAATAAAGCGTACGTATCGCATTTGCACACGTTTATCTGTTCAGATAATATTGGTCTTATCTACAAAGGCTCGAGATCTTCGTGTGGACAGACTGTAAGTCCAACTGCACTGGGATTCAAACTTATCCTTTTGCAAATTACAACGACCGACTAGTGCACAACTAGGATATTATCAATACTATCAATCATCCTTTCACTGGTGGTAGGACCTCTTGTGAGTCCGCGCGGGTAGGTACCACCACCCTGCCGTGAAGCAGTCATTTGTTTCTGTTCGAAGGGCGGGGCAGCCGTTGTAACTATACTTGAGACCTTAGAACTTATATCTCAAGGTGGGTGGCGCATTTACGTTGTAAATGTCTATGGGCTTCAGTAATCACTTAACATCAGGTGGGCTGTGAACTCGTTCATCCATCTAAGCAATACAAATGATCTCTCGTGTTCTATGATAACGAGTCAATTGTTTCGTGCCGGTCGCGTTCACGTCACGACAGCGAACTATATATCCGCGACCCTGTCCCGCTTCGTTTGAAACTGCACGAAAAAAAATGAGGTATAGAGCGAGAACGATCCGCTTTGTGTGCCGGGTCAAGTTCACGGTTATGAGTCAAACAATTTTGTAATCGTTTTTAGAATAGCCTACGTTAGCAGAAAATGAGCAACGCCGTCGACGAGGGCGTTAAGTTAATTCTCCGCTGACGGACAATCGTGAACACTAGTGCTCAATTTTAATGACGTTGCAATGCTGTCAGTGAAGAACTTGAGTTTCTCGCCGGATCTACTTACTCAGTGTGTCGCGTTTCCGATCTGGTGGTAGATTCTGCGAAGCGCAGCTCTTGATAGGGCCAGTGCTAGCAACACCTCCGGTTTGAGCCCCGAGCTCTCACCTACACACTAGGGTATAGTGCTATTTAGTAAGAAGATGTAATGAATTTTACCGCTATTAGACAACCAAACAACAAATGGACCAACATTGTTTTGATGCTAATGTTGAAAGCTGCTGCTAGTTCCTCGTTAGATTGAATATCGTCAGTTTCCACTATCGCCTATAATTCTTCGTTGTTGACTTCAGTTTTCGGGTGACCACGAGGCTCATTTTTAGATCATAATTTCAAGTTCAAACCAATAACAAGTCGTGCGTTTTAGTGTTCACTCTATACATTATGAGTATGAGTTATGAGTCCGCCATTGCTACCGCGATGGAATCGTATTCCATAATTATTCCTACATCTGTCGTGTCCGTATTGATAAAAATATGCAAATATAGTGAAAACAAAAATAAATAAACAAATGACCGAACTTTAAAATAGAATCCCATATTTTTTAAATAAAATTTATTTTGAATTTAAAATTAATTGCCAGCGATACATAAATTATATTTCAAACGGCCATTATTGTTAAACAGCAACTTCATAGGTAAATACCTCTTATTCAAATGTATTATTTATTTACAAGTCGACCAGTTACCTGCCATGAGATCATCGAACATCTCATCAGTTCAACTCCGTGGGCACGACTCGATGCACTGACGTCAGCACCGTGACATCACAAGCCTGCAACCACCCTGACGTCGACATACAGGTTATTCCAAGAATTACCAGTCATCATATTTATTGTACCTACCTATTTAGGAATCTTTGTAAACGCGTTAAGGGTAGTTACGTAGAGCGGGCCGCTTAAATTTTTATTTTTATTGTTTAGATGTATGGACGAGCTCACAGCCCACCTCGTGTTAAGTGGTTACCGGAGCCCATAGACATCTAGGACAAGAGGTCTTACCACTATTAATACATCAACATAGTTTTTTTTTTTTCAAAAAGGTCACCCTCGCTGCTTAAATATTGAACTTATAGGGCATCCAAATAAAATACAAAACATCGCTGTTTTCAACATTAATTCTGGTACTAATCATTTTAACAGGCCCATAAAGATATACGCTCCAATGCTTAATAATTTCATATAGTAGTTAGTACATATGTACACGTTTTGCAAACATCACAATCAATTCGCTCAGTACAAATACTTATAGCGCAATACTGTAAAACATATTTTTTTATTTGCGTCCTTCGAACATCGTGAGGCGCAATAAAAGATGATACAAGCCACGAACCTTGTTACTTCTCAGCAAAAAACGCACGATACGTGCTGAATTAAGGCAGTGCCATATTGGAAGCGACCGATATAAACTGAACGAAGTCCCTTCGGTATGGCAATAGGCGACCCAACGGCAATTACGAAACAATCTATTTTGCCACCAAAAAACGTAATTAAATTACAATGATCAGCGAATTACTAGTTTTTGTAAAATCTTATCTCTTCAATATAATTTTTCCATTGCGACCTTTGGTGTTGTTTTGATTTGATAAATTCTTTAGTACACAGATAAAAATAAATAAAGTTAAAAAATAATAATAATAATATCGGTCCAATGTGGTTCTACCTTAAATCGAGCAAAAAGTCATTAACGTGGCCACGTGACCAGACTAGGTTTAAACGCAAACCATGTAATGAAGCACATTGTCTGTCTGTATTGTCTGAACATATCGCTTCGAGGCTCGGACAGCTTGCGATAACAATGAAGATTAATAAAAGCAGATTTTAATTGCAAACCTTGTATTTAAGTAAAGATATCACAGTGTCGTTTAAATATAAAATCGAAATCGTAGACCAAACAGACATACCGCGGTCCAAACTAATTCATGTGTTGACAATGACCTATCGAAGTAATTTAAAAAATTGTGTACCTATCTGACACTGACAGTGCTGGCATTTTTTATGTAGTGTCAGCACGGTTCTCCCAATGTTGGTATTTTATGCTAGTGATCTACGCCCGATTTTCCAGCTCCAGTATTCAAAACACGTTCTTTCAGGCGTCCCGCCAATCACCTACGTAAACGGATTTTCCTAAAGCAGCCCACCCGTGTCATCCTCAATTCATTTGTATATTTAGCTGAAATCTAAAACTAGTCCGCTTATTATGCAATGTACGATTTTTTTATGTTTTTAATTGCCTCAGAGGTCAAATGAGAGGCCACCGGATGGCGAAAGATCATCGGTACCAAAACAATCAGATGCTATTTTTTTTAAAATCTCTTTTGAAGAAGGAAGTAGCATAGGGTTTAAGAATCACCGTTCAGGGAAGTTCCTTCCAGAGCCGTCGATATGTAAACATTGTTATTTATCCCTAGACCAAGAATATATTATTTTGTTAACTAAACCATAAATTATTGTGTCGATATCCGAAATTGTCCTTCGAAAAGCGAATTTTATTATTTGCAAAGTGCCAATGTAAATATTGGAATTAAATTAACAGTTGGAATTGGTGTACCGCGTCGGAATTAGGTGACAGGCCTGACATTGAACATTGCGAATTCTATGAAGCGCGCTTCCGCGGTCCCAAGGCCAAGTATGTACTGGCAGCGCGACGGACCATGTCATCATGATCGTATTATGAATATGAACGTAACCTCTTTTACCATGTTCCAGCTTTATATACTAACAGAACACATACAATTCATGTAAATTAAGAAAACCCCTTCCTACTTGGGAGTTTTAAAAACCCTAATACATTCCGAGGTTTTCGCTGTTCGCAGACATAATTAAAAGCACTTAACACGTTCAATTTCGCGTTTATTTTTTTCATTTTCAAACTTCCGACGATTTAACGTGGTTCGTGACCGGCCGCCGCTCTATTGTGATTGGACAACGCCGCGCCGGTTCGCGATCGAGCAATTTATACGCAATCATCTCCCAGCCTAATTACACAATGTCGATATGTTAGGCTACTATTAGGCTACTAATTGTGCCTTTAGTAAAGAACTAATAGTGCGCGGCAATTTATTGTACATTTGATCGAACGGCACGTGACATATTACAAAAGTCCGAGTGAAATTAATAATCACGTCAATGGTTCCCAACAAGTCAATAGTTCCCAAATATGTAGGTAGCTATAGAGATTGTTACTTATATAGTCATACATGTCACAGATGAAAAACATCAACAAAACAGAGTTGCCATACTATATTTAACTCATTAAGACTAAAATATGGCAGGTGAAACAAATCCATTTTGTTTTTCCAATACCCAAAGATATTGACGCTCACAACAAACTGACAATAAAATTATTACAAATGGAATGTTAAGTTGTAGATGTAAAGAATAAAGATATAATCAGATAAGACATTGATTCCGTAAGCGATTATAATAAAAACCAGATGTGTTCGACAGAACTCGGTTGGTTCGGAGGCACAAGACAAGGAGAATTCACACAGATGTTCAGATGTAAAATGGCTCAAACTGTATACTCGGACAAACGAGGAAGCTTTGTCGCATGGAGACATCATTACGGATTAAAGCCTAGCTTTTAATTATATCGTTGATTGAATTTAGTGGCACGAATAAAAAGAAAACGTTCCATGGAATATTTCATTCGTTCTATTTTTTTATTAGCACAGGCGACGAGCACACAATATGCATCTTGTGTTATGCTGTTTCCAGAACCAAACCATGTGAATGACATCGGCCACTTTGGACACACGGAATCAGTCTCATTTGAATTAAATAGAGACACAAACCAGAACGCGTGATAGCTTCACTCCTGAAATGTATAAAGCGATGCCAATAACCAGCGCGGGCCTTCGCACACTTAATAGCCTCTATTTAAGATAGGAGAAGATAAGATTAGTGAGATGATAAATAACTCATTTACTCTGCACTACCTTTGGTTGACTGGAAGAGAATGTCTTAGACATCAAGTCCGCCAATGTAAATTTTACATGAAGTGTAATAACTAAATAAAAAATAAATAAGTCAATAAATAAGAAAATAGCGGATACACGGACGCATGATGGGATATAACAATAGCCTCTAGTCTCATCCTGTATCTTATGCCTCTAGTCGCAGTAAATTCAAATTTGGCTAATATTTGTGTAGTGCTCTTATCATTTCAAGAATTAATACAAATTAAACTTTATAAGGATTACCCAGTTCCGTGAAGAGTCAGTACGTTAACCCCATGAAAACGGCAGGTAAAATAATTTATGTTAATTTTTAAAGAAAATGATATTGTATTTTATTATTTCTCGGACGTCCGACGAGGAAAATGTGATGTGATGAGGCATTAAAAATCCAAATCACATCCGTTTCATCAATATGAGAGATGCGTGAGGCGCGATCCGATGATCGGCCTTCGGTGTTGAAACGGGGTAACCTTGGCGCGTTTTGCGTACACGTCGACAGCCTTGGAGACGACCGTTGGTCTGGGAGAGGGCCTCACATACCGACAACGAACAAACGAATTGAAGAGTTTTGAACAGATCGTTTCGTATTGCGGTGTAGTACGCGAGCCGCATGTAAATAGAATTCAAAACGTGGAATTACGCTACGAATAACGCTATAAACAGCATTACGCTGGAAAGCAGTAATGCGTTTCGGTTTAAAGGGTGGGGTAGCTGTTGTAACTATACTGAAACCATAGAACTCATATCTCAGGTGTGTGGCGGAATTTACATTGTAGATGTCTATGGGCTCCGGTAACCACTTAGCATCGGACAGGCCGCGAGCTCGTTCACCCACCTAACAAATATAAAAAAAAACAACAAGAATTTATAATAGTATTTCCATTTTACTATTACTACTACCACTAACTACTATCTTACTTCCTGGCAAAGGTGCACTGACATTGCATGCAATACACAAATTTCCAAATATATAAAAATTATTAAAACATTTGAGATGAATGAATACATTATAGGAACAATCAAAGAAAGGATCCACTTGGCTATAATGTAGAAAACATACTGAAAAGTCTCAAGACTTATCAAATAAAAAAATTAAAAACGAAAGGCTTCTACTGCATATTTGCATGTTTGGGTGTTTTCTTTTCACAAGAAAAAATTGATAGCATAAGTTAATGCAAAAGCAAAATGTACCAAAGTACTTTTTTTTTTAAACATCAGAATCATCAACCCTGAATCATCTATTTGGCTGTTTGGTGGTGTATGACAGAACCATTAATACCCTAAAAATCTTATAATAACTTGCTTTAATTTTGACGAAACAAAACCATATTTTAGTTTGACGTTATTGCCAAATTCACTTCTAATCGACCGAAGAAGACATGGATGAAGTGTGTGAATGACGATATGAGGGAGAGAGAGAGAGGAATTAGTGTTGAGATGAAGGCTGATAGAATAGAATGCAAGAGAAAAATTAGTTGCACCAGCCCTAGTAGTAGTAGTGGAATAAGGTGAAGAAAAAGAAGAAGACTTCTAATTGCATCACCTATATAACTCTTTTTTCTACACTATAATACAATTTCCTTAGCTCGACCAATCTGTATAATAGAATCTTGCACCTTACGTTTCTTTTACACATATCAAGGATCCAATAATTTTATTCATTATTGTCTTATTAACAAATACCATCAGAAAGAAGAAATATTTTTGTGACTACTTCATCAGAATTTATTTCAAATTGATACATTAATATTTCAGAGATATATCTTATGTGTGATGATTATACGTGGCAATATCTTACAATCCCTTGTCAATTCTCTTCATGTTCTCTTTCATACCAAAAAAGTCATAAACTGCAAATAAATGTCCACCAATAACAAAAAGGATAAATGCTTCTTGATGCTTGGCAACTACCCATTCATCACACTAAAATTTTTGTGAACAAGTTGACAATATTATTTGATTTTAGACTATATACAAAACATGTTTATGATCATTTAAATGAAACATCACTCACTTTGTAACTTTGTTAGGGTTTTGAGAAATGTTTTCACTGCAATTAATCCAATACATTATAATATATTGTGTGCATATTTAATGCGAAAATCCAAAAATATATTTTCACATTAAATGTGCCCTTAATGAGAAAATTGTTAAGAGAAATTTTTTAGATAGTTAATAGTAATTTATGTACTGTTTTATTCCTCAATTAAAAGATATTAGGTGTTTAGGAATCAGAGATTTAATGAAGTTCAATGATTTAAGCTAATATTTGTTTTATTTACAATTATAAGAATACATAAAGTATGCCAAATTCAAAAATAATTACTATGAGATTTCTATTGATATACCAGTTTACTTCTTGTGCCGTGAAATTAATGTGTGTTTATATATTAATAACCCCAATAAGTGCTTAGTAATATATATATTGCTGATATTGCACAATTGGTGTGGAGTGATAAAGCATGAATATTTACAACATACATTATTTAACAGGTGATAATTATAATTGTTGCTAGATTTTAAAAAAAATGTAGTACATGGTCCCTTAATTATTTGTTTTGTTCAATTTCTTTTTTAAATTTAGAAAATTGAATAAATTATAAATTTACTTTTTTTTTCGTAATAGATGTAGTAAGTAAATCAAAAGTTAATGAGGCGCGTGTCTTGCTATAAGTCGTATGTATGTAAGCTGTGTTTGGAAGTAAACATTAGGGTCAGGCGAAATAAAACTGAAAAAATGGAAACCATGTTCAATACTCATAAAACGTCTAAAGAAAATTTCTGACGAAACTGAATTACAAAATCAACAAGTAATAAAAATAATCCAATCATTCAACTTACAGTTCAATGGTTTCATACGAAACTAGAGTCCGACGAATTCACGAACACCTACACATTAAACTGTTACACTATTCATAAAACCACAACGTATTAAATTTTTTAACTCTTACTGTATATAATAAAACACGGGAAGAATTAATTCCTGTTGGAACACAATAATGGAACACGTATGCCGTCGAGTGATATCAACGGTGGCGAGACTTTCAATCGGCCATTGCTCGCCGCTCCCGTCTAGGTAGTTAAAAGACAACTGACATGTTGAGTAAATCGTGACGACGTGACAATGACAATTGACATTTATGATCACAGATTATTTGAAGAAACAATACATAGAACAAGGTATGTCAGCTGTTCTTTAGTGCTAGTACTTATACCATCTGCCTTAGTATTTAATAAAATAAGAGTAAAATTAATACAAAAAAAATTGTCTCCCGAAGTTTAAGATACACATTTACAAATACTCCAAAATTATGTATTCAAAATTTTTATTGTAGTCATGTACAAAAGTTAGCAATGCCTACCTCCGAGTCATCATCATCGTCATAATGAATACCTCCGAGTATTCTTGTGAAACCACGTTTGAACAAAAAAATGAAAAAGTTTAGTTTTGAACGCCTTAGGATTTTTGAAGTGAAACTTCCTTATCGGCGTTGGAAAAAAATTTACCGTCACATTTTTCGGTTACGCGTCACTTTTTTCCGTTACGCGCCATCTGTTTTGTATTCATGTCTATGATAATAAAATCCTTTTGTTTAAACTTTATCTAATTTAACTTTTTTGTATTCATGTCTATGATAATAAAATCCTTTTGTTTAAACTTTATCTAATTTAACTTTATTTAACCAATTTCTAGAAAGTTGCATGTAGATCATTTTTCGAAAAATAAGGCCATAAACAAGTTTCACTTCTTACGTGTGTACACTAGTACACGCACACATTTTTTTGTTTAGTGCTGGCATTGTCAGTATTCCACCAAAATCACTTGGTTTCCGGCTATCAACAGCTCCCTCTGGCATGAACGTTACAATAACAGCTTAAATAGAAAAAAAATCGTCAAACATACAACTAATTAGGCAATCTCTATTTTCAGACGAATCATAAAAAAACTCCATAATAGAATAAAATTAAAACAAAAAAGTATTTGCGTGAATGGTGATCGCGCACCGAGTGACAGCTTTTTTATGACTCCCAGAAGGTGATCCGACAATATACTAACACCGGTCACTCACATGCTCACGAATACGCAAACCCGCAAGTGTGGGACGACATTTGCGAATGATTATGCAAAGTTTTCGCTGCATTCGTGGTTTTCCAAGCTGTGTCGGTTTTTTAACAGACATCAAAGCGCGCGAACCTCGAACCTTCGCGTAGTCTCCCACACATTCGCTTGCCCAGTTGCGCCGACGATTGCGAAGGTAACGGACGTATACTATACGCCATTTTCATAGTTCGGGACGTCTACTGTGTAGCGTATCTTCATCAAAAGAAATCCCATAAAAACAGCATGGCTGTTAATGATGTCTGGGAAAGAATTAAAAACTCTTTTTCTCTTCAATGTTCTATTGACGAATTAAAAAGGAGGAGAAATTCGTGAGACATTCGTAAACAAGTGTAGAAGGAAGCGCAAACGGGTTCGCAAATTGAGTATGCGAACCCATTTGCACAGCCGCGCCGCTAGGTTTGCGAATAAATGTTTGACGGCCCTTCACATGCGCGCAAATATTCGTACATTGTACGAATGTCAGTGGCCGGCATAAAGGTCGCGGGAATCCAGTGGATGTTATCTGTAATGGACCCCTGTGTCCAGAAACCGACGTTTGTTGGTCTCATGATAAAGAAGATATTGCTAATAAATAGTAATGCAGTGTAATTTAAAAAATGATGTATATTTAACAGAACGTGTATTCAACAGTCTTCTGACAATATTTAAATTATTAAGTCATAATGGAACGTTTTAACAACATGAAGTTCTCGAAATGCTCCCATAATTATTTAATTTTCAAATCGAGAAAGCTGTGTGTGCTACTCTCCCTTTACCAGTTCAATTGAAAAAATCAAACCGAAAACGAAGATGTTTTGAAAAATTTGAAGTTTGATTATTTTGTTCAACTGAGAACTTTGTTGGGAACTGGCATGATAAATGGCGAAATTATGTACTGGAGCATTGGCGTATAAAGCTTTAAATGGCTTGGTTTGTGTTTACAAACCACCATGTGTCACCATTAAACAAGTGCAGCATACAATTATAACTCATTTATGTAGAGGTTAGTTTTCTAACTAATGTTAAATCTCACGTATATAACTAAACAATATTATACACCTCACCTAGATTTACTTTAATCGTAAACGAATATAAAATTTAAAGATTTTGAATTCTCGATGTCAAAGATATTAGTTGACGAGAGACGATCTGACCATAAAAATGACCAAAGCCCATCCAAGTTGAAGCAAAACTATTTTTTTTCCAGACTTGAATGCATTACCAAATGGTCCTCAAGAGAAAAGAGTGGAGATTATAGGGGCCACAAACGAACCGATGAGTGTGTGTTTGGTGCCTAACTATGCAGACAACCCTCTAGCCTGTGGTCCTAGGTTCATAAACGAAGACTTTCGCTGCAGCTGGGCTACTCATTTAGGGTTCTTCAGCAGTGGAGTTCTGTGTAAGTTAACATTTATGTGAAGAAACCTACCTCGAATACAATGTTACTTTTTTAAACTTATAACACACTAAAAATTTGAGGTTCTTTTCAAATGGTGTCCAACCAGGAAATTTGTTCACTTGTCTGAGATCAATGACAACATAATAACTTAATTAGCTTGGTTTATTGAGATCAGGCTACCAACAAAACATATATAAATATAAATTAGATATATATATGTATTAATTTAACTTCTTTTGGTTTGTTAGTGAAAATTTTTTTAGAGAAGAAAATATTTCACTATCACTATATAATTTCACTAAGTGTGACAATTGTTATTTTTTTGCTTTTAGTGTTAGGCATTAATGAAGGTACAAAACTGACCTATCTGTTGAACACAGCAAGACTCCCAAGAGCATACAAACTTCATGGGCAACTTGGTAAAGCTACTGACACATATTTTTGGAATGGCAAGACTGTTGAACGTTCTATGCACAAACACGTTAGTCGAGAGAAGATAGACAGAGTAGTTGCCCATATGCAGGCAGCACACCAAAAAGCTATGTATGAGTAAGTATACATAAATTAGATGTGTAAAATCTTCAGGATAGATTCTTCAGCATAAATTACAAGTACAAATTTAACCGTCACTATTTACAACTTGACTAATGATCTAGTCCAGCCATTCCATTCTGTTTTTATTATAAGCATGAGTAAGCAGATTAGCAGTAGCCACTGATACACTAGATGCTTGATCATTATATATGAAAGTGAAAGCCTGAATATACCTACACCACATTATCAAAGTACATAAAAATGAAATTAAAAAATAAAACAAGCAGATAAAAAGTGTAATTTTCATTTGCATATACTGACAACACTAAGTTTGTCCATAATTTCTTTTACCTTTCAGGTTATCGGGTGTACACATGGATTCTCAGACAATGTATGATCTAGCAGTAGAAGGACCAATCAGACCGGCTAACTCCAAAATTCCAGTTCTCTATGGCATCAAATGTGTCCATTTTGATTCACCTAATTTTACTTTAGGTTGTATTACAATTAACTTTTAAATCATACCACATTGTTTATATTTTACTGCTTCACAAGGAGAAAAAAGCTCACATGATGTTAAATGGTTACCTGGGCCCATAGATAGCTCAATATAAATACCACTACCCACCTCAACATTTCTCAAATGATTTGCAAAATGACCTTCCCACTCTTTAAGATGGAATTGCATTACTCCTTCACATCTAAAATAAAGAGAGTGCAATAATACCTAGCCATATGAACTCACTATACACTGCACTACTGTCTGGAAGGATCATATTTTTGTTCTGGTTGTCTAAGAGCACAAAGGAGATCTTTAACTCTTTATGTTTCAAATATTGAAATACAATAAGCCTTATTTGTTAGACAGAAAGGGCAGATACTAATCCAAAAATATAACAATTTTTAGAGATACATGCTGTCAATGAATATGAAAAATACCTGTGGACTCTAGTTCATGACCTTGGAGTACAACTAAAGACATCTGCTCACTGTACCGGAGTACAATGCATAAGGCAAGGAAAATTCGATCTTGAATATGCATTATTGAGGAAGCATTGGAAATTAGAATATATTGTTGATAATATGAACAGATGTCGAAAGGTCCTAGAGGAGAATGAAAACCTAATGAGACCTATTTCAGCAGTGTTGAGCATTTAGATGGTCCTTAATGAAGGAAAGGTATTTGGTAATTATAGTTTGGCTGTGTCCATTGTGTCAATAATTTTTTTAAGGACAGTCCACTCTAACTTGAGCATTAACCAAAGCATGGACATTACAACTGATATGCCACAAACTATCTTAAGACATGAAGTTAAAGTGTTAATTTAAATGAACAATGTATATAATTGATTACATTTACATAAAACAAAATCAAAAAGCATTTTACCACATTGAGAGCTGTAGTTCTTGAATCATGCAAGATTATTACTTCTTTGTAGAATTAATTCACAAACTAATCAGAGACCTAAGTAGGTAAACCACTGTACATTTGTAAATAAATTTCTAAGTTAATGAAAAGGTTTTTATTAAATAAATATACCTTAAAAATAACAAATGAACACAGAATCGTAAATGCTGGTGGTTTCCAATTTTTTTAACCAAATTTAAACAACTTTTTATTATTAAACAACTACTAAATAATAAGATAGTCCTGCAACTAAGTAGTAATTTTTTGTGTATCTTAGTTACTTGAAGTAGTTGAGGGTGATGTTTTCGCTTGTTTTTCCATCTGCTCTATTCTTTTATGCCTTATCATATTCGAAAGAATACCATCAAAAGAAGTTGTCTTTTTCTTAGCAGAACCTCTCAACGTGTCTTCCCCTTCCCGTCTTACCCGCAGCCGCAATGAACTAACCTCATCCATGAAATCAAAGTCTGACTTTTCTTCCCGGATTGGCGATTGAGGTAACTCAGGCTGGTTTTCCTTGCTGACAGGCACGGGAGATGGTTGCCTGCGTCCTGGACATTTCCATTCTAGGTTTAATATACCCTTTTTGTCGATGTTTTTGTAAAGTTCCTCTAATTCGGCCGGTTCCGGCATCCAGCTTTTTCCAATAAAAACGCCGTTTTTCGCCAGTTCGTCATCTGAACAAGGGATATCCCAATCGTCTCCTTGAATCTCGGTTTCCATGTTATTTGTTTTTCATATATGTAAGCATTTAAATAAGTAGTCCTATTACCTATTTACTATTACATACATTTGTCAATTGATGTCAATTGTCATTAAAAGTAGTAGTTTTATTTTTCTACCTGGAAAGGCAGAGGTGTCGTACCATACAACCTAATCTTGTATAATATATATTATATCGACGCTTGAAAGGCAAACGTGACTAAGCGACAATAACTGCTTTATACATAAATGATAGGCAATAACCATATTCGATGCGCAAAAAAAATATATTTCTAGATCTATTAAAATCATTTCAATCCTACAGCTAGATTCGTTACTCTCGTCTACTGTAAAGTTCACGCATTGTTACTTAGTCACGTTTGCCTTTCAAGCGTCGATAGATATATTTTTTATATGAAAAATGATATTATGAAATGAAATGAAGCTAATATAATTAATGTGTTAATTAATATGAAACATGGCATAAAAAGAAATGAGATGAGATGATATGGGTTTTAATTTTTTTGCTTAGATGGGTGGACGAGCTCACAGCCCACCTGGTGTTAAGTGGTTACTGGAACCCATAGACATCCACAACGTAAATGCGCCACCCACCTTGAGATATAAGTTCTAAGGTCTCAGTGTAGTTACAACGGCTGCCCCATCCTTCAAACCGAAACGCATTACTGCTTCACGGCAGAAATAGGCAGGGCGGTGGTACCTGCCTGTGCGGACTCACAAGAGGTCCTCTACCACCAGTAATTACGCAAATTATAATTTTGCGGGTTTGATTTTTATTACACGATGTTATTTCACCGCGGAAGTCAATCGTGAACATTGTTGAGTACGTATTTCATTAGAAAAATTGGTACGCGCCTGCGGGATTCGAACACCGGTGCATCGCTCAGCACGAATGCATCGGACGTCTTATCCTTTAGGCCACGACGACTTCATAAAATGGGATGAAATATAATCTCAGTAAAATGGTGATCATTTACTGATATTTTTTATTGGACTTTTGGAGGATCCCGAGAAGTTACGTCCAGCGCCTTTGTTTCATTTTCCCACATTTGTACATTTTTACAGATATTAAATAGTTAATAAACCACCGTTATTACACATTTAAACCTGAAGAAACACTAAATAGACAAAATAAAACAAATCACACAACTTCACTCCTCGCGTTCCCGCCAAAAAGTCTATTACTTAATATTTTTTAAACTAAATTTACCATAGATTAAACATAGATTAAACACGATTTTAAACTAAATTTACCATAGATTAGATTAATATTTGAGAAAAATAATTAAGGTTAGAAAATACTGGCTATTGGATAATGCTATTATACGCTTACTAATGGCTATTGTTTTTCTTAGATCGTTAGATTATTTATGTTACACTTGTAGAATTTAAGATTGTGGACTAAATCAGAGATCTACTGAAATTTTAATAAACAATAATTAACAATATGTCTGCAGACTCAGACTGTGATGAACTGAGCCAAGATGGGCTTTCAAGGTAAATAATCATAATAATCTTGTTCTATGAATATGAAATTCAACCTCCCTAGTAATAATAACCTAAAATATTACCTCAGACTTGGTGACTGCGAAGTTTGTGCGGCTAATAAAGCACTATACACATGTCCTAAATGCGAAGTTAAGACATGTTGCTTAAACTGCGTGAGAATCCACAAAAAAGAGTTGGAATGTGATGGTATAAGAGATCGGACAAAGTTTATAAGAATGAAAGATTTTACCGATACTGATCTCCTGAGTGACTACCGGCTGTTAGAAGAATGCGCGAGGTTTGTTTGGGGAGTCAAGAGAGACGATAAGAAGAGGTTCACAAGAATCGATAAGGATTTACCAATTGTAAGTTTATGAATAGAAAAATCTCAATTCTTATACATTTTTTATTGCTTACATGGGTGCACGAGCTTACGGCCCACCTGGTGTTAAGTGATTACCAGAGCCCATAGACATTTACAACGTAAATGTATCATATGTATCATATTTTATGTATTTGTCCACAGCACCTATTCAAATTAAAAATGGCTGCACGCCAACGGGGTATTGTGCTTCAGTTTTTAGCACAAAATTTTACAAGACATAAAAATAACACTACAAGATACAATTATAAAAGTAACCTAATAAATTGGAGAGTCGAATGGATATTTCCTAATGTCGACAAAGAACCTATAAAATATGTTGATGAAAAGTGCCCTGAACAGAAAAAGCTATCTCATCTGTTGGATAAATATATTAACTGTGATGTGCCTTTTGAAGGATCAAAATCACTATCATTTTACAAGGCAGCTGGAATTAGTGGTCTTAAAATTTTACTTAAAGGTAATTAAAAAAACTCTCCATTGATAATTATCAGTAAAAGGTTGAATAATTTTTTACAAATCTTTTAATTGATTAGTAAATCATTTGTTGTTTTTGTTATTTACAGCCGAAAAAGTTAAAGGATCAGCCAAGAAATTCTTTGAACTAGATCCAAGTGAATCTTTAGCTGAGAATCTGTCTGGGAAATGTA
Source organism: Bombyx mori (assembly GCF_030269925.1). Lineage (NCBI taxonomy): Eukaryota > Metazoa > Arthropoda > Insecta > Lepidoptera > Bombycidae > Bombyx > Bombyx mori. The sequence goes on from NC_085121.1 coordinate 550,814, forward strand.
TTGTTGAATTTCCCATAATTTTCATTGTTTTAAAAGATCATGCATATAATTTTGAGATCATTACACCAGGTAATATATACTTATTTTTAAGGGATGTGGTGTTAATAATGGCTCAGTATTGTGGGATTTGACATTAATCTTAATTTGACAATTTGAATAACTTTCAAACACCTTTTCAGCCGGTTTTTTTGCTTATATTCCTTATAATTTGACTATATCTTTGACAAATATGTGCACTTATAGATGCAAATTTTCTGCTAGAGCCACAATGTATTGAATGAAAAAAAAACCTTCAAAATGTCTAAAATTATTACTGAGTGTGAATGGTATTTAAAAATTAATTTATCTAAATAAATAAACATTTGGTGTATAAAACATTTAGTTCCATTCCTGTTGGTTGGTGGTTTTTTTTAGACATTAATCAAAATAGTGAGATTTCATAATTAATAAACATTTGCAGAAGACGAATTTGAAGAGATAGAAGCTAATAAACTTGTTAAAGAAATAAAACAAGATAATCATTCAGTTAATGGAATTACTAATGAAGAAAAATATATCAAAGAAAATCACAGAAAAAGACCAAGAGAATTATTAACAGAGAAAATTGCAAAAGAAAAAAGGATGGCATTAGAGAAGGAGATAAAAGAAGAACGAAAGAAGAAACCAAAAAATCTCTTGTTTACTACTGGATACTCATCTGAAGAAAGTCTTGAGGATAGTGATAATGAAAGTGAAACAGAAAAAAGTTGAAAATTTTCCTATTATTGTTATAAAAATGTTCACTGGGACAGTTTAGTTGACATTTACCTCGTGCCTCAAGGTGGATAGGTAAATTAATGTTGTGAAAACCAGATCACCTCTGCCCGTCTGGACAAAAAAAAAAACTTAAGGAACTTAAGGAACTTTAAAGTTAGATGTCATCCACTTTCAATGCAATATCCCCTAGTAAAATGCAAGACTAACTGGCTAGGAACCATTCCCAAGACTAATGAATGCCCATTCTTTTATATCATTCACTCCTGTCAGAGTACCTGTGGATACATTGGTGGATCACTCTGGAAAATCATAGTACTATGACTATTTGTTATGGAGGATCACAGTTACTGGTGGTAGGACCTCTTGTGATTCCGCACGGGTAGGTACCACCACCCCACCTATTTCTGCCGTGAAGCAGTAATGCGTTTCGGTTTGAAGGGTGGGGTAGCCGTTATAACTATACTGAGACCTTAGAACGCCTTTACGCCCTTAGCGCGACCTTAGGTGGCGCATTTACATTGTAGATGTCTATGGGCTCCAGTAACCACTTAACACCAGGTGGGCTGTGAGCTCGTCTAGCCATCTAAGCAATAAAAAAAAAAAATTGTTCAGATAACTGTGTCATTCATTAACTTGATTTTCCTTAAAATTATGGAAACAGATGGCAATAATAATACATACTATATCAATGAAACATATTTTTATTGCACTTCAATAGCCACTAATGTTTTCTCTGTCAATATAAATAAATACTCATTTGTAGCATTAATTCCTAAAACTTCTCCATATTTGTCAATGTTGAATAAATTTTGTTGTCCCACTTTTATGGCTTTCATCATTCCTCCTGTACGTTTTCTCAGTTGTGAATCTTGGTTACCAGTACTTCGATAAATGAATATATGTCTCTCAGATTCACATACAACACTGTATGAGAAGTTAGGAGGACATGTAACAAATTTTCTATTTTGTTTTGAAGACTGAACATAACCAAATGCAGATAATGTCCCTTGATGGGTCACAGGCCAGGTTTCTGTGTTTACTAGTAAAGAGTATGGTTGCCATATGCAAGCATCTACATCTTGTCTTAAGGCTAATGCTGGGACTTCTTGAGTTTCCAATCTTACACTGAAGAGGTATTGGTGAACACTTAATGGTATCCGATGTGTGATTTCATGATTAGTAGCATCAAGCCTTACTGTAATAAAATAATAATACAATTTTTTAAATTAGTTGTTTTGTAGAAATTGTAAGTTTACTGGTGGTAGGAAGTATTGTGAGTCCGCACGGGTAGGTAGCCACCTGCCTATTTCTGGTGTGAAGCAGTAATACATTTTGGTTTGATGATTGGGGCAGCCATTATATTGTAAAAACGGAGACTTTAGAACTCATAGCTCAAGGTAGGTCATTTACGTTGTAGATGTCTATGGGCTCTAGTAACCACTTAACACCAGGTGGGCTGAGTACGGGTGAGTAAATTGACATATTGTTAAAGTAGAAAAATTGACATATTGTGGTCAACCTATTGTACGGGTTTGGGACTACCACCCTACAATCATTGAGTTTTGATTTCAAGCATTTTAATACAAGTGAGACTTTAACCTCAGTTTCCATATAGAAGCCCATATGGGCTACTGTCAAATATCAAAAACATGTAGGAGATGAGCCCGTTTGTCAATAAGAAATAATGTGATTTATTTTCATACCTAACACAGTGTCTTCTTCAGAAGCAGCATCACACTCTTCTAGTTCTTGTGTTGAGAACCCTGGCACTGACTGTTCACTGGTAGCTTCTGTTTCAGAACATAAATGTGCTAGTCTTTGGTGTGCTTCTTCTACTAAATTTGCGTCTACTATCTGTTCACCATTGGGATCCCCTCCTTCAATTAATTCATCCCATAACATACTATCAGATTTTGTAATTAGAATATCAACTTTACCATCTTCCTGAACATTCCATGTAGTCAAATTACTGTCCACGTTGTGCTTTAGTTTTCCCTCCACAAATGTCTTTCCAGCATAACTCACTTTGATGGTAATTGGTGAAACTAACACATGGAAATGTTTCTTATTGTATTTTTCTTCTAATTTTAACGTGACTGTTACATCCTCTGATGTCTGAAGCCATGTGTAAATAATTTTTCTCGATTCCATCCTTTGATTTTTCTGAGTAATCTCTGTTTCAGAATCCATGGTAAATTTAAAGATATTGTCCGATGCAACATACAAAGCACTGCAGCTGGTTTCTATGGCGGCATAGTGCACTATACCCTTTCCTTGTACTTGTCTGAAACTCATCTGCTTCCAAGACTCTCCATCATTATCAAAGGACACCCAAGTAAGAACAGACTCAAAATGTTTTTCATTTTGTTGAACTGATTGAAGTAAGCAATGCAAAGTTTCAGTATTTTTCTTCTCTTGTATTCGTGCATCAACAATAACAAAGTACTTGTTCTCTCCGAGTATTAAGCTGGATTGTAGGGTATGCCAGAGTTGATTCCTACCAGCAGACCTATTTCTTGGTCCTGTGTCGACTATGTGTAACATTCCTGTACCATCACTGACTACTGCTAAATTACTTGCAGGAAATGTCAGTGAAGGGTTGAAATGACCTGGTTTCCTTTCAATGTGGGCTGGGATATCATAAACAATATTATTTTGGAATGTGTGATTTATATTTTCAAAGGTAACATGTCTTACTTGCTGGTTTTTGTCAATGTAATAATAGTTGAACGAATAATCCCAATAATCAAGGACTAGATGGTTATGTAGTGCAAAAAGTTTTGCGTGAACGAAAGAGTACTGGACATCGTCGGGATAAACTTTATCCACGGGAGAAGCTAGCTCTAAGCTATAGTGGGGTAGGGCTTGTAAGTTTAATTTGTATCCTTCGAAGTCTAATTCCAGTAGACGTCTGTTTGGTCGTAATTCTACGAGGGAAGATGACATTTTGAAGTTTTCGATTATTTTCTATTTAAACTAACCTAACAATGCTTAAAAGTATTCTCAATTTTCACAAATAGGTATGTACCTATGTAATGTACATAATTTATAATAAAGTTCCACTTTTCAGTATCTACCTCTACTTCCTACTTTTCATAAAAATGAGCATAGAATAAACACTTTTTAATGAGTAGTCAGTAGTAGTATATTTTATTTTTCCAAACGGAAAGGCAACGGTATCGTACTATACAACTGATACAACGTAATATTTTATATATATTTTTTTTATGTTTATTTTATGAAATGAAATGAAATGAACTTGATTAATATGAAACATGGCATGAAATGAAATAAAATGAAATGAGCTTTATTCTTACAAAAAAAGGTAGCCATTAATTTTCGAAGTTAATATTACGAGTAATGCGATACTACATAAATAAAAAATAAATAAAATTCTTAATGTGTTTAATTCTATGGTAAGCTGCATGTTGTAAATATTCTATGTTTAATCATACAACAGTGTAAAATGTAAATAAATTATATTGTTATTATATTGATATTGTGTATTAATATATATATATAGGCCCTGGCAGTAACAAACTGACCTGACCATTGTAAATATTCCAATACAAAGGACGGTGACGCCGCGGCGGAGGAAGAAAGGCGGAAACGCGAGGAGTGAAGTTGTGAGATTTATTTTATTTTGTCTATTTAGTGTTTCTTCAGGTTTAAATGTGTAATAACGATGGTTTATTAACTGTTTAATATCTGTGTAAGTGCACAAATGTGGGAAAATGAAACAAAGCCGCTGATATCATCTCGGGATCCTCCAAAAAGTCCACTGAAAAAATCTCAGTAAATGACCACCATTTTACTGAGATTATATTTCATCTTCAAACGTAGTGTAGGACGCCCTCCTTCTAGATGAAGTGACGACCTGCGCAAGGCAGCTGGCAATGACTGGAAGCGTAGAACCGAAGATCGGGTTCAGTGGCGCCATGGCGTGCTTTGGGAGAGGCCTATGTCCAGTAGTGGACTGCCGCAGGCTGATGATGATATTTCATTTTATTCCTTATTATCATTTTTCATAAAATAATGAATATAAATTATAAATTAACTAGCGACCCGCCCTCGCTTCGCTTCGGAAACTGTAATTTATTATTGATTTCTCCATTATTTAATGGATATATAAACATATAAACCTTATATATAAACCTATATATAAACCTTCCTCTTCAATCAAACCTTCAATCACTCTATCTATTAAAAAAAACCGCATCAGAATCCGTTGCGTAGTTTTAAGGATTTAAGTATACAAATACATAGGGATATAGGGACAGAGAAAGCGACTTTGTTTTAAACTATGTAGTGATGATATAAGACTTGACCTAAAGGTGTTCGTTACCAGGTCATAAAATCCCTTAAAAAATTGCCATAAAATCTTCAAAATCCAAAAAACTGTCAACATAACATAACCCACATTATTTATTATTTTGGAATATTTGGATGACCACAGAATTTTACAATAAATTGCGAAATAAAAATGCCATTTGTTAAAAATACCAATTATCGCGACATGCATTTTGAAGACGTATCTTCGGTAATTCTGCATGGAACGTGAAGCCAGGTTCAACTAAGTTCAAATAATTTAAAAAATATACAATATGTTTTAGACTGATTTTTATACATACTACAATTTAGACAACCTGAGAAAAGTTTGTAAATTGAATGCTGGACAAATAACGAAATGTAGAACCATTGGAATACTACAGAGCTTAAACGGGCGCTATTATTTAACCGAAGTAAGTTTTCGTTAAATAATTTTCAATGTTTATTTTTATCAACATACCATAATTGTATGATACTATAACTTACCAAGTCATAGTTTAAAAAAAATATTGTTACGTTTTCAACTGTATTCATGGTAAACCCTCTTATACATCTTTAGCCTGTATATTTAAATATGAGAACCTAATCTGAAGTTATGAATTGTATTTCAGCTGGACAAACCTAATCTTATACCTGAATTTAGAATTCAAGTGTCTATGGTTTACCTCAAAGAACCTGTACATTCAACCCTAATACCATATCCAGTACAAGTTTTTGGTACACTGCAGTGGAAAAATCGACCTGTTATTTTCGCCAAAATACTGCAGGTATTTTTATATGTAGTTATCTTTTTTTTTTAAGTATAGCCTCTCAGCTGACGTGGCCAGATATTAAATTCTCAATGATAAATAATGACATTGTAAAGTTTATTAGTAATCATATTTTTAGAATTTTTGTGATTATTTTTTTCTGGTTTGTTTTTCTTGTTTAGGTACTTTAACAGATATCCTTCAGTGAGGTAGACTTTTCAGAAAATGATAATTTGATTAAAGTTGACTATTACATTTTTCAGATGTTAACCATACCAATGGCTCTTAAAGCTAGAGACACATTGAACTCAGTAACTACAATACACCTAGCAAAACGAAGAAAACACAGTGATTGTGACGACTTCACTTGATTATGTGCAAAAGAAAACAGTTAAAAAATTTAAAATATGCATAATTTGTTTTCACAATAGGTGGTGGTGGTAGTGTTTGAGGTCATTAAAAATAAACTCCGACGAAATTACAACTGAGACATAGACCTCAAGACTACAGTGAGTGGTGGCATTCATGGTGTATCTCTGGGCTCTGGTAATTACTTAACACCAGGTTCACCATGAGCTCATTCACCAGTCTGTCCAATACATAAAAATAGCACAGCTGAACAGAAATGGTAGAATACTGGTATCTGACAGGATTACAATCTCAATAGTCTGTAAATCTAAAGATAAATACTGCAGTAGTATAAAATAGAATAATAAATATGATATATGAAATATAATAAATATGTTGGATTGTAATTTTACACAGCATTAGTAGCAATTATGTATTTAAAAACAAAACAAAATTTAAAAGGGATGCATGTTTATTAAACCTTAAATCAAATACAACAGTAAAAATTGTGATCAAACTCAACATTCCATCACCAACATACACAATTAATATGTGAGAAACAATAATAAGATGTGCCTGATTACCTACTTTATGAATGACCTGACCAATAATACATAATAAAATTATTATAATAACTCTAATATTACTTTATTTACATACTGAAATACAACACTAATAATGCCAAATCTATCTGTTATTAGTTTTAAGATTCTTGATGTCAGTTGTTCTTCATTGAGTTTTCTTAATTTAAGGCAAGTTCGCATGTGTTTTATTCTGAATAGCTTGAAAGTATAAAGCAATGTTCATCGTGGTGGTACCTGGGCCTGAGTATTTTTGTTTGGAATAAAATTATCTTGTGTCCCTGATAATTATTTATAGACCATTTAAAATGTTAAACAATTTTGAATTAGTGAACAAAAAAATGACCTGGAATGTATAAATACAAATAAATATACAATGTTTCTCTGTACCAATTTTCTGAACACAGTTGAATAGTTAGAAAACCTCAAATGAGCTTAGAGGAATTGTATAAGGACATTTATCGTTTATGAAAGTTAATAAAATAATTATATATCCTAACTAAATAAACATTCAGTTATTTGAATGGGGTAAACTTAATTGAAATTCAATTTAAAATATTGAAGTCATGATACTAATACCAAATAAAACGGACCTTTAATTAAAAAGATAGATGTCGCGTGTCAAGCGAAATGTCGCTTAAACCAAATAGCCCTTTACCCATCAATATGATCTTTCTATGATCAACTCTTTTTAATGTAACAACTAATGAATTTTAATGAATTGGTGCCATCAAAACCCTTATCAAATGGTACTGCTCGCATTGAATTTATTTCTGTTTTGAAACACCAAAAGCGTGTTCTCTTTTGAAAAATATGTCAACTTGTTTAATATAATATGTGTATTTTATACATATATTTTTTTTAACAGATTTACTTTTTAAATAATTTTGCATTGATTTTATTTCACATGTTACATACGATTTTAGCAACTGGTCTCTTGAAATTGGCGTGAACTATAGATAGCAAAGGATTAAAAAAACAACATTATACATACATTTCTTATTTATTGCTTTTGACATATATTTTTAATTTATATATTATTCACAAATTCAAATACGTTGAGGAAGAATTGAGTTACTGGAATGAGTAATTTAAACACTGAGTCCCATATGACGCTTTCACACGAATGTGAAATAAACATGGCTCTGGGTTTTTGAATTCTATAATTATGGGCCGGAGAGACATATTTTGGTTTAAACCGTAGAATAGATTTAAGATCATAATAGTTCTCAAATAATTATAAAAATCGGTCAAAAAAATAATTGAATAGTCAAAAGGACTCAAAAAAAAATTTTTTGTTGTCTATGGATTCTAAGCGCTGACAGTTAAGTCTGTTAGCAGTGTAGGTATTATCAATGTGACAGGTAGTGCGGGCATCGATCATTTAAGGGCGTTTCCAAAGTAGAAATTCTAATTACCGGGGCAATAAAAATTCAAATTATCATTATACTGACTCATATTAAGCGAGGCGAAAAATAATAAACATGTTGGAATAATAGATTTTGGAAACACGCAATGAACGCGCGTACAAAATATGGGGGTCAACAACCTCATTCAGACCGTACATGGCGGTAGGCGGTGGACGCCTACCACTCCTGCAACATCAATCTGCTCATACGTGATTAATAATAAATAAGAACAATTAAATAGTAATGTTTTGCTATAATTATAATTCACCATCATTGTTTTCGTTTTGAATAATATGTCGTCGCTGTCAAACCAAAATCTACTATGGGCACTTTTTGAGATTTTTACGTTTTGACCTTTTTGTATAGTTCACAGCCTTATCCAAAGTATAAAAAAACTGTTATTTGTCTATAGCTTTAATATTTATCTGTAGCTTTCATTTAATATAGTTCTTAAAAATCCACTTTCATATAAAATTTTATACGAAAATGTTTTTACTCGTTAATTCAAAATAGAGTTTTTGCACATAGCTGATTTTGGTTTGACAGCGACGATATGTATTTGTTGTTGTGTTAATTATAAGTCGCGCTCATTTCCCCGAGACAAACCGTAACTATCATGGAATCATCTAGAGAACCCAGAAGTAAAGCACAATCACGAGCACGATAACGGCTCCGGCGGTCACCTTCACCAGCATCGACTTCGTGTTGAGATACGTGGCGTCCTTCCGGTACTTCTGCGACATCATCGATAGGTTTTGCGTCTTCGTGTCCAGTTCTGAAAGTTAAATCACGTAAAATTGAATAACCATATTCTGGAAATTCACGAAAAAAAATTTTTTTCTCCCACCTATGCTGATAGAGTCTATGTCGGAGCCGGATGGTACATAACTAAAGTTTGACCTCTGAAAACACACTGTGGGTGAATGCAGTGGTTCCAGACAGATATACTACTCGCAGTGGTTAAAGATATGGTAGAACATTGACAACTATTATAACTTAAACGTAAGGGAGGTTGACTAAATAACATATTAAGACCGCAAAATTGTAATTTGCTTAATTACTGGTTGTGGGACTTTTGTGAGTCTGCACGGGTAGGTACCACCATCCTGCCTATTTCTGCCGTGAAGCAGTAATGCGTTTCGGTTTGAAGGGTGGGGCAGCCGTTGTAACTATACTGAGACCTTAGAACTCATATCTCAAGGTCAACATCAGGTGGGCCGTGAGCTCATCCACCCAACTAAGCAATAAAAAAATAAAAAGACAGGTTTTCAAGTGATGTGGTGCCAATTGCAAGACCGGTACATTATAACAATATTATACCCGTGTAAAAATTAGATAAAATTAGGGATGGAGGTGATTTATCAATACAAAAATGGAGAAGATGAAGGCATTTACCGGACAGTATAGCTCCCCTCTGCAGCACGTCGTCGATGTTCTGCATCATGATGCGCTGCACGTCGCCCAGCTGCGGCGCCAGGTGCGAGGCGGCGCCGGCCCGGCGGGCGCGCGCGCCGCCCTCCGCGTACTGCTTCCGCGTGCGCTGCATGCACGTGTCGAACTCTATGAACGTGTACGGACGAGTCACGGTGTTCAACTGTGGACAAACTCATTTCTATAAATAACGCTGTAGTTTAAATATCATTGAACACACAATGCAGAAGTCGAGTCTTCCTTTCGGTTCGGTCTTTAAGAATTCGGTTGATTAACTTGAAATGTACTTAAAGTCACTTTAAGTCGTCGTGGCCCAAAGGATAAGACGCCCGTGCATTTGTATGTAGCGATGCACCGGTGATCGAATCCCGCAGGCGGGTACCAATTTTTCTAATTTCAATAATGATATACGTACTTAGCAAATGTTCACGATTAACTTATGTATTTTTTTTTATCTCAGATGTTTAGTTCTTAATACTGGGATGGTAGACCTATTCTGATTGTTTGTATAATGAAACTAAAACTGTAACTCAAATAATGATGCATTCCAATTTGAATATTGAGATATTTTTATTCCAGAGTAGGTGGAGTCAGCAGGTGCTGTTATTCTTGTTCTGGTATCTACATGCTGCCAGTGATTGATTAACACTAAGCAGCTTCTCAGTGGGTCGGTTTTCCGATCTGGTTTTAGATTCTGCGAAGCACGGCTCTTGCTAGGGTTCGTGTTAGTAACGTCATCAGGCTTGAGCCCCACGAGCTCACCTACTAGTTAAGGCGACGCTGATATAGCCTCTCAAGACTATCAGATAAGGTAGGAAAAAAAAAACTAGATAGACTACAAATAACACCCAATTAAAAAATCTGTTCCTCAGATTGAAACTGAAAGAAAATTTTGTAATTTTAATAAATTAAAAACAGACCCTGTGTCCGTACTGTTGGAAGAATTCCTGTGCTATTTCCTCGAGATAATTGAATGCTAGTCGTTTACTGTAGTTTCTTTCACACAGGACCAAATAACATATGTGATTTTCAATCAAATAACTGAAAAGAGAAATTTTATTTCTTAAAACCATTATTTCACAAAAACAGGCATTATTATCAATAGATTAGAATTATGTAAAATGTTCCTTAAGGCGCCACTGTTTATTTTCATAAGCTGCTCGGTATACTGGTGGCTCACAACAATATTAATTGTGCATGTCCTCATGTGAATCTATTACTAATATTATAAGGAAAAATCAGGCAAACACCCAGCAGTCAATGTGATGTTGACCCCACCACGAATAACATGCCTAAAAGTGTATGCGAACAAGCACATATGGCAGTTTGTGATATTGTAAGGTTACTTAGTCACTTAACACTAGGTGGCTTGTGAGCCTGATCACCCAACCAGTACATGATAAAACTAAATGCATAATAACATGTTTACATTCAGAGTTAATTCCATTGCATTTTGAATTTTAGTAGAACATGTGTTGTACATAACAATATTTAATTGAACATATGGCTCAGTACTATCGCACCAGTCTCACAATAAAGACATAGCAGCTTCCAAGTATATAACATAGTTAGTTTTGCAGCTCACATAATAAAACCTAGCAAAAACTCAAATAAAAAAACAAAACCATACTTAAAAATCATTCTACAAAGCCAATACTTAAAAAGCATTATAAATTTTAGGGGTTTTGTGCTAAAAAACGAGTAAAAGAATAGACAAATAATATAAAATTGTACTTTACAGTCCGATTTTAAAACTTGTACCATATTGATATAATTGTTGATATTAAAATGCCCATAAGCTGTAACATCTCTGGGTTGTTATACAATATAAATTGATTTTCACAATAGTCATATTGTATCATATTGTATGTTGCAAATAAGTATAGTAGTAGCATATGTAATAATATATTACAGGTGCACAATGTCCTATGTCAGAAAGTTATGTCTGGCTAAACATTTAAATGGTGAATTAGGTAAGAAGCTACTGTGTACATATTACTTTCAAAAACGTTTTGCATATAGATTTTTTGTTGGACTATTTTTGTTTAAAATGATATAGGTTTAATTGACATAAATGAACTGTGACTCACTGGAAGAGATACGGGCCGGTTTCAATGGAACATCTCATCGGGGACTGAGGGCTTAATTTCCTAAACAGCATTTTAGCCTGATTCTGGTACTCGAGTATATTGCACCCGCTCTGCAAATCATTACAGCAAATTAAATTATAATTACAACAAACAAAAATAATAAACAAAATTGCAATTTAAAAATAAAAATACTAATACATGAAACAAAAAGATACGAAAGAAATGTATATATGACGAAATATGTTATCATAGAAAATGATTATAGAGCATTCTAAATACCTGCTCATCCTCTTGCATAGTGGCAGCCAAAGGCAGCCCGTCGGCGACTCTTGCAATCATAGTCATTAACACCATATTTAAAGTTAAAATGTCTCTCACTTAAACATAAAATTTATGTAATTGAGTTCAACTTTAATTTAAGGTTTTTTCCTTCTCATAGTTTTGAAAACATGAAGAAAACTCAATAGGTTCTCAATACCACGACAGCTGTGCTTACACGTCAAGTGGACTGACATGACAACAACACGTCAACTAGCAGTGTTACCAATCAGAAAGTCACACTTTGGACTTGCTATTTTACGTGAAATTATTGTCTTTTCGATCCATCAAACTATCTACTTGTGGTAAAAAGAGTACACATATTACTTTTATTTTTTATTGCTTAGATGGGTGGACGAGCTCACAGCCCACCTGGTGTTAAGTGGTTACTGGAGCCCATAGATATCTACGACGTAAATGCGCCACTCACCTTGAGATATAAGTTCTAAGGTCTCAAGTATAGTTACAACGGCTGCCCCGCCCTTCAAACCGAAACGCATTACTGCTTCACGGCAGAAGTAGGCGGGGTGGTGGTACTTACCCGCGCGGACTCACAAGAGGTCCTACCACCAGTAAGAATTGAATTGAACTTAAATTTTTTCAGTACACTTTATTACTAGAAGAAAAGCTTTTTTACTAAAACAGGTTTTGTTTATAAGACAAAGGGAAGATCTTGCAATGAGCGGGTGAATTGCTTGGTAGACCAACAGTCCGAATATTGTTGTCCGGAATTTGTATAAAAGTATTGAAACTTATCTTGAAAATGTCGTTAGCGAGACTCAGGATTCTGTAAAATATCTTCGCATTCTCTGATAGCGGCCTTTTGGGCGGGAAGCGAGGAGTGAAGTTGTGTGATTTGTTTTATTTTGTCTATTTAGTGTTTCTTCAGGTTTAAATATGTAATAACGGTGGTTTATTGACTGTTTAATATCTGTGAATGTGCACAAATGTGGGAAAATCAAACAAAGCCGCTGAACGTAACTTCTCGGGATCCTCCAAAAAGTCCACTGAAAAAGTCTCAGTAAATGACCAACCACCATTTTACTGAGATTATATTTCATACCATATAATCTCATCTCATTTAATTTAATTTCATCCCAGTTTAATGTCTCAAATTAATCATCTTCATTTCATTTCATTTCACTCCATATTATCATTTTTCATAAAAATAAGAATATAAATTAAAATAAGACATGATTTAAAGGTCTTAGTTACCAGGTCATAAAATCCCATAAAAAAATCTCTGATAGCTACCCGTTACATAGGTGTTAATATCATGTAAATTCGGATACGAGAAGGTAACGGGTCTAATCAAATAAATAACGCAGTAAACTCCGTATTTATTATAAAAGGCTAGTCTAGCTGAGCAAGGTACCAGTGACAGCATGCTGGTTGCTTCTCTGGTGAACGACTCCCGGGCAGCAGCGGCCGCGGCATTTGAGACTGTTGGTAAAACAAATGCATGCATATGTCGTCATTGGGTGCTTTGCTGAAGTCCGAGGCCCACGCGATGAAGTGGATTAGTCTATTAGCCAGTAGCCAGTCAAGTACAGTACAAGTACTATGCCATGTACAGGACTGGAAACTGAACGGAACAAGGCTATGTGGATTGGGTATTTTGATGAAGTATTTGAATGGATTAGGACTAGATCGTACTAGTCGTGATTGATTACACACACTCATAGAGAGGCTAACACTACTTATAATCATAGGTAATCTACAATATTAACATTGGCAACTGTATTAGGAGTGTTATGACCAGCGTTAAGTTTACAGTTAAGTGGGAGATTCTTAGAAAGTTGGTGTCTTAAATAATTTTCAGATAGGAGAATATAATACATAAGGTTCAATTAATTTATACCCAAATTTTGGCAAAGAAATTTAATTATTAATCTCAATCAAGTAATACCATGATGTTTGGTTATAGATTGCACACTAAATGACAAACTATTAGCGTAGAAGATAACTCAAATTCGTATGGATTTGGAACGTTTGCCTACGTTCGCGGCTAGGGGTGTTGTTCCAACTGCAAATGTTGAGTTAACTTTTACGCTATGGAGAACGTTAAAAAACTCGCACTAAGCGCACTGTAGTAGGTTGCGGCTCGCATGTAGGTATCGCCACCCTCGGTCAACACTCCAATAGATGAGCCATAGGATAATAATAAATAAATAAATAAGTATCATCGACAACTCAATAAAGCGTATTTTTAAATTTATCTCGCGGTATTTGTTTTTAAATTTTAGACTTCATAGGATAATTTCTATAGTAAGCTCAAATTTTTCATTTCTTCATTAAATGATTATTGTGTTTTTAAATCATAAAGGGAAACGGAGAATAAATAATAAAGATATATTTTTTGTGGATATTTTATTAACATTATCATCATGCATCAAATTACGTACTAAATCATTTACACTTACAACTAACTATACATTAGAAAAATAACTTAACTAGGGGGCAGAAAATACATTATCTTGTAAAATTAACAAAATCTATGTTAAAGTTAATTAAAAATTATCGGACTGTAATTGCATTAAAAACTAAAAGCAAATATAACACAAAATTTCACATTTACACATTCTAACTCTCAGAATTAAAAAATAATAATTTTGAAGCAAAAACGAAGGAAGCGCCGTCTATTGTTCAAGGTAATGAAATTAAACTAACGACACGCAACAAACACGTTCATCCGGAATGAATTACGTATTGAAATACACACTTGGACATTAATTACATTTAGATAAACGTACATCGAAATAGCATGCAACTTCGAAACATTTAATCGCGTGCTGCCGTGCGACCGCAGCGCCCTCCCCGCCCTAATACCAAATTCACTAACCTTCTCGTTGCTTCCACGCACAAATTTCATACTTGAACTATCTAGCGACGCCATCACGTGGCTAGTGAGGGTGTGCGTTTTCGTCGAATGTACATTTGTACATTGCACAAGGGCCGCATGTGCCCGCGTTGCGACGCCACTGCGCCAATATGGCGTCCGCGTTTTTCTTTTTAACAAATTATGATACTAAGACTAGGCTCAATTTTAAAATCATTCATTTTGAGGTGCCATAAAAATTTACATTGAAAATTTTTAAGTACATTAATTATTTATTAGAAACTTTGATTTTTATCAATAACATCAATTCGACTAAAATTATTTTAATTTTTTTTTAAAAACTTTTTCCGAGCATCATTTTAAATGCTTGCTCAAACATCCATACAAATCGGTAACTAACATCTCGCGCGTTGCATCACAAACTGCCGATTACTTCTGAGAGCGTTTCTTCTCCTCCCGTGGTCCATTCATTACACTATCTTATATTTAACAATAGATATTTTACAATAAAATTTGTAACCTACAGAACGAAATTTCCTAAAAAGGAAAAACAAACGTTTTGAGATCCCTCCGGGCTCGCTGACACGCGGCTGTGCCTGGCGTGGGATGCTCAAAGCGTTTATAAAAATAAATAAGTTAAATTCTAAAAGACGTATTTACAAAAGAAGAAGAATTAAAACAGCCGAAACGATAGAATTTCAACTAGATATTATATAAAAATATGATAAAAATCCACATTAATAAAAATATAGATCACACGCACAACGGGCACTGGTTTTGTTCGTAGTTATAACACTGAGATCGTTTCACTAAATCGTCATTTTAAAACAATTAACGCACTGGCATGTCTCGTTATACTCGTGGATCGGATCGTCAGCGTGGTGTGCGAGTCTGTCCGTCGGTCCCACATCATAGCACCCATTTAACACGACATTCGTTTCTCTTAAGGCTCACTAACCCTTTTCAGTAATCAGACGAAACGTGCACCTAATATAAATATAACTTACACACTAATCATTTGATATACTTTCTTGTTTTTTTTTTATCTTATTTTAAATATGTAAATATATAAAATATGTATAAATCTGTATTATTGATTTTTTACCATTTATAATAGAAGCAATGCACGTTTCGTCTATTTTAACTAAATTTGACACAACACGTCATCATACTCCATTACACAGACTATGTCGTGAACACGCTCAAAATAGTGCATTCATTTCAGTTCCACCTTTGAATGTACTCTACAGTATTATCACCTAGGTTAGCCAACGTAAGAGAGAAATAAAATCGTGCACTATTTTGAATTCGATTCATTTCTTCAGAACGTATTAATTTAACAGTGAATTAATTTTTAAAATAAAAGCACTAAATATTTTAACTAGTTTCAACATGTGACTTCATCTGCGACCAGCTTTGCTGACAAATGACAATCAGAATTTTTAACTGGTAATCTGTATTTTCAATTCACTGTTAATTTAATAGACAATTTTTTCCCTATCATTTTAACTATAAAAATTAATTTATTGTATACATAGATGGATCTTTTTGTATGGTATTTATTGGAACTATATTAACTGTGTACCTAATAGGCTATATCTTAAACAAACATTCGTTATTCTATCTAGTTACAGTATGATTCAATAACATTGGACCACGAATAGTAATTATTATATTTATTCAGGTAACAAAAAAACTTGGAGGCCCGCGACGGTTATTTTTTCACTAATTAAAAAAAACGGCTCCGTATCGGAGATAACATGTACGTAAATATAATATAAGAGAATATGTTATAATATATTATTAAATAGTAAATAGTGTTTCTCTGTGTGTGATATGCAGCGCAGCGCCGCGCGGGCCCCGACCAACATTCTTAAATTTAGTTATTATTATTTTTTAATAAACGAAATAAACTAGAACGCTTTCACATAAAACAGCTCACTTACAGTAAACATCTAATTATAATTAACACAATTCACAAATACTCTTACTTACGATAGGTTATTTTCTTTTTTATTTCCCCATTTAAACAGAACGTTGGCAGTATTTATTCAGTACTTGAAGAAATTTCCGAGCATTCGCGGAACATATTTCATAATAATATCAATCGAAAACAAATTCGGTTTAGGAAAGACGTTCGTCAATCAAATATAGTATTTAAATAGACTATGAGACAACTAAGGAACGTGTCAATTAATAGACAAACAATATTCAGTAAACATATATGTAAATATAGCATCAACAGCGGAGAGGGAATTCTTAACAAGTTGTAAATATGAAAATGGCTACCGCGAGCACCAAACGGTCAAAATGTACCACTACAATAATTTTGTTTTCATTAATATAAATCTTCTCATTTTACGTAAATATTTCAGTGTTGTTAACTCTTATAAGACTATTCAATATAACAAACATACTTAATGTGTAATGTAAAACTGTATCGAACATATTGTATATATGTATATCTGAATATGAATCATTTGTATGTTTTTGCGTAGTTTTGAGGTAGGAAGTTCCGATCCGTGCAGTCCGAGGAAGCGCCCACGCAAACGGACAACTTCACAAGTCCACAGTACCGCAGTACCACAGTACCGCAGTCGACACAGCTCACTCGCAACTCGGCCGTGTCGCCATACAACAACATTTAGCGAGTCAAGTGCTCCGCATCCTGAATACCCCTAAACATAGGTACCTATATAAACATTTGAGCAATCGATTTCGTCTCTCCTATTTTTTTGTATAAATATTAAATTCAATGATTAGTCGTCACGATCCGAGAGTTACACTTTCACATCTTAAGTCGATAACAATATTCATAAGCGAATCTGAAAAAACGTCATGCATGATGATTTGAAAACTAGACGAATCTTTACTATTAGTGAAAAATGTAAGAGCGAAATAAATACGCGCCTCCGGGAGCGGTCACGTGTGCAGGGAGATTCTACGCCAACGAACAGTCGATCTCGACGATGTCCTTGGGCACGTCCACGAACTGGTAGACGAGGCGCTGGCCGTCCACCTTAGCGAGGATCCCGCGCTGGTAGTAATAGCGCAGGGCGCGGCCCATGGTCTCGTAGTTCATGTCTGGCTTGTTCTTGTGCAGGCCCCAGAGTCGCGACACCGCCTTCGAGTCGACCAGCTTGAACACGCCCTTCTCGCGGTTCGTCCACTTGATGAAGCGCGGGCAGTACTCGCGGTCCTGCAGCAGCTTCAGCAGGAACTCCCACAGGTACGTGGTGGAGCCCTCCCGGCTCTTGCGCTTGACGCCCGGCGTGGGAGGTGCATCGGAGCGAGGCCTTTTCTTCGGCTTCAGTTTGTTGTGATGATGGTGGCGCTGGTAGTCGCCGAAGTCGAATACGGAGTATGGCAGCTCGTCGTGCGGCAGCGGCGGGGGCGCAGGCGCTGCGAAGTGGTGAGTCCCGCCTCCCCCGCCGCCGTAACCATATCCATATGCGTCACGATCGCTCAACGCTCCCACTGGAAACAAACAGAACAATCCATCAATTAAACCATATATGTACAAACACACATATCTAATAGTCTGTGTAAGATAATATCTTAAATTAACAGGTGGTTTCGCGTCCGCTGAGTACAATTTAAAAAAGCACAAATTGCACAGGAGTGTAGAGACCTCGTTCTGGATGAACTGGCTCCGAGACGGACCGTCGTAATAAAGGGACTCTGTTACATTACGGCATCACACGACTAAATCCGCTCTTAAGTTCTAATTATATCTTCGACAATAACATTTTTATAGCAAGACATTAAAATGCGGTCACCATTTTTAATTTTCAAAAATTAATACCAACTAATTGGTTACAATGTTGTTAGCCAAACTATGGTTTGGTTGGTGATGGTTACACGGTGTTATAGATAGTGTTGGATTGCGTCAACCGTGGAGTCGGCGCGGCCGCCTTGACCCCAATGAGCGGACGCCAGCGCCATCGGCCTGTCACTTCGCATTTTTCCATTTTCAGATGTGATTGAATTAATTTCTCGTTAAAATCCAATAATTAAAACTGATCAAAGTTTTTCTTTTCGTTAATTATTTTAAATTCATTAAAATTAAGCTAATGAGATGATGAGCAAATGAGAAAGAATGCTAAGCAAGTTTAATCTTGAATTGCAAACGGGGAACATTACAGGCCCTAGCATTTACATACCGTGTTATATTTCTTAGTTACTTCAACTAAATGTATGTCAGAAAATTAAACATAAATACGTCGGTAATGCAGAATTTCAGAGTTCTTCAGGTATTTGATTTCAAAAAGGTCGCGATCAAATAATTAGATTAAAAACTCATTGTTTTATAATTTCTCATATATTCTTAGACAATAATTAGCGAACGTGGAAGCCATTGTTGCTAAACTCGAGATAGGTGAGACGTTATTACGGTATAATCCTAAATACCGGCCATATTTAGGTACGTCTCGGATCACGCGTTACGCTAAATTACACAATTTTGGTTTTTTTTTAAGTTAACAATTTTGGAGCGCTTCCTGTGTTTGATTATAACGTGTTTAAGTATACATATTATATTGCGATACAATGTCCAACTGGAGGAAAGTACATTAAAATCTGTTTTCTAAAATACCTAAAGGTTAGGTCGAATAAATAGATCAAATTTTAGGTTATTTAGAGAAAAGGACGTCTTAATACGTCTCGATCTCTAATTTAGTATAAACTCAAAAGTGCTATCTAGTATCACCGACAGACTGACAGGTAGTCGGTCACACTCTAACTTGTATAGGGTGTAACACTATTGAGGAAACTAAGCTTCTAGAAAGATTCGAACTCAGACCGCAGAGCATATCGAACACGATTAATCGTTAAAAGATTTAAAGAGCTAAACTAAAACTATCACTTCACTACCCACTCGATACTAGAAGTGGTATACGGTGTCTTATGAAGGTATTAGAGATGACTTCTGAGTGGTGAGTGGACAAAAATAGTTTTTCAAAACTTCGCCTGTCCTTATTCGAGTCACTTACCCTGTGTAAAAAAGCCTATATGATCAGGCACCGGAGCGCGCCACTGATCAACGTTACTCGAAATTTTTATTAACAATCGCGTCACATTATTAGTCAATCGTTTTAACCGGTATTATACATTAATAATACGTCGTGAATACGTCGAATACGTCGTTAAGGCGTCGTGACTCTTGGCTTTTTTATTGCTATACGTTTATGAGCATACGAACTTACGTCATTTACGGTCTACCTGGTGTTGAGTGACTATTGTAGGTCGGAGACATTTATTTTTCATTCTTAATGTTCTCGTTTGAAGGACGGGAGAGATTCGGCGAGGGCATTCATTTTGTCGTGCTTGTGAGGTTTACTAACCATTTAACACTAGGTGGGCTGTCAGTTCGTCTTACCATGATCAAAATGTGTGAGCGTTTAAAAAAAAACCAAGCATAGTCTCTCTATTATTTCTGTAATCTGTCGATACGCGTTTAGTTTTCGGTACATATCAGATATTCGGATAATAGGTTATACAAGTTTGTGTTACGAATCTGGCTTCATGCCTGTGTTTTATTGAGCCATTCAGTTTTACAACTTCCCGAGAGTGTGACCCGTTTGTTTTATACTTTTCTCTAGGAAACGAAGGTCTGTGTAGTCTCATACGAATGTTTTGACGAAATGTAGAAGTAAATTGTTGGATAAAAGACCACTAAAAATGTGAAGCATTTTCAAACTTAATATGTTCACTTATTGGAATAGTAATCGGACGAATGATCTTAAAGTTTGAATGTCACGTGGATCTTCGACCATCACACAGTGTTCTAAGAAAATTAATTCAAAACCATGTCAATAACAAACTCAAATAATAATCAAAATTTCAAACGAGTTTTACTGCAAAGAATTATCTTGTATTGTGTCTAAAGCAGTGATTATCAAACTTATTTCTTTTACCGCCCCCTTTGAAAATCAATTATTTTTCAGTGCCCACCATTTTTTATACACCTCTAAAAGTTAAAAACCACAATTTCACAAATAATACATCGCCCCCTAACCCACACCAACACCCCTCATTTTTTCTGGGCCCCTTAACGCCCCCTTCTAGGTTTCAAACGCCCCCAAGGGGGCGCTATCGCCCACTTTGAGAAAGACTGGTCTAAAGTAAGACAATAACGACAGGAGTTGTCAATTGGAGGGAAAAATATTGAAAAGATAAATGCCTAAGAAGGCAGGGATCACGAAATTAGTTATCGAGGACACGTTCGAGTCAATGCCTACCGTTTCTCTTATTATACTTCTATTAAACACTAAGTAATGAAAAATAATTGCTAGTTCAATGAATTAAATACCCGATGATAAGAATGATTACACGTGTATTATGTACTACGAGCTAAAGCGACTGTCATCCGGAATTTAATTTTTAAATCCAAATATTTTCAAACCGGCAGTATTTTCGCGTGGCTTATCGCGAGGTCAACGACACGCCTAGCACGTGCGTCCGCGGCTAACATTTTTAATCATTACGTAATTGTTTTAAATGTATTTAACAAAAATTACTTAAGTTTTTTATCGGTATGTTTGCAGCTAATATTCACATCGGCTCTGCTAGTTTGAATGTGGTTACATACGGTGATAAATTGATAAACTCGGTTCTAAGCTATTATTAATGAAGGCGGCGTAATAGAACTTAGCTTAAAAAGTTTTTTGTTTCATTGTTTTTGAAGTGGACAGTAACTGAAATAGACACAACGGGATCTTAATATTTTCAGTACGTTTTTTAATAAAATTAAATTTGTATGTATATTTTTCGTTATTATAATCTGTCCACAGTCTCAGCACTTTCTGCCACTGGTACCTTTAACGCTTGAGAATATTAAAAAAGACATCTGTCAAAAAATATAAGCAGTAGGCAGACGAATCGGTGACCCACGCGTTCTTTCACAGTAAACGCGGCATTTAAAATATCAGACCCGGGTTCTTGATTATGTTTAAAGTTATTTATGATTAAGGAAGATATTGTATTTCTTTGATCAAATTTTGGTTCAAACAAATATCGTTTGATATTTTAATGTATTAGTTGTATTATATTTGATAACAATATGGAAATTGAATTTGGAATTTCCAATTTCCGAACGTTTATTATTCAAGTTGTACATTAAGAGCTTGCGGGACTATTATTATGAAATCGATAACCGCCTTCACAAAAAAGTAAATAATGTTCTAAAATCTACTGTTATATAATGTTATATCCAATGTTATAGGTAATGTCAAATTGAAATGGTTAACTCTTATGAGTATTACTTTAATTGGTTTTTGTTGGAGCTCAAGCCCAGTCGATGATAAACTGTTATCAAAGCAAATAGACACGCAGCGAGACTGGTGCTGCTCTTTTTTTAATATAACGTCGCCTCCATTACATTCTCGTTCGGCGTGCTTAGTGCGAGTTTTTTAACGTCCTCGATAGCGTAAAAGTTAACTCAAATTTGTATTCAGTTGCAACAGCGCCCCTAGCGGTAAACGCTCCAACTCCATACCAATTTGAGTTAACTTTTACACTATCGAGAACGTTAAAAAACTCGCACTAAGCCACACAGGCCTCAAAGCGCTTCCTTTATTTAGAAGAAAAATCCAACTTCCAAATAGTAATAACAATTAATAATTACGTAACATTATTATAGCTCGTGGGACAGTGTACGTAATAAAAGAGGATTCGGTTATTTTAAATTTCTCGTATAAATAAATTTAGGAAGTGTTTTAAAAAAGAATACGATTAAAATGTTTTCTGACTTAAAAACGACCGCTTAGTTAATATAGGGTCGTTTTGTATGTCCAGTATGAATACATTCTTGATTTAATTATCTACTAAAATATGTGTATGTATGTATGCATGCATGTATATACTGGAAATAATTGTATGAGTGTTGTTTATCACAATCAATACTCGACAACGCCGGAGAGAGGGATTACATCGATATTATATCATTATATGTGTTATTTGTATGTGTGGGTGTGCATATTTTAAACTTTCAAGATATACTTGGTGGCGGGCGCGCTAACGATCCACCTGTTGTTAAGTGGTCGCCGGACATAGCACAGACCGCCTCCCACTTCGATTGAATGAACTCACATTTGATTTTTGATGTCGTTAAATAGTGTTTTTTATGATCGCAACTTCTGGTTTTATTAAATGAACTTGTTGAATTGTGTTAAATTTTGCAACGTGTTGCTTAATTTTTCCGAAACACAAATAAAACTACTTATTTCAACTTTTCTATTGAAAACATCATTGAAGTTTTTTTTTTTTTTATTACCTTTGTGGGCAGACGATCATACGGCCCACCTGATGGTGAGTGGTTACCGTCGCCTATGGACTTCAGCAATGCCAAGGGCAGAGCCAAGCCGCTGCCTACAATTAGTTACGATTTAATAGTTAGAAATTATTAAATCGAGAGTTTAAAAAAAACGTAGTCCATATCATTGTTATATTGCCTATATTATACGAGGGTTACATTACTTTGAAAGCTGGACATTAAGATTTTGCAAAACTGCCAAACACTCAATTTTATGTAAGTATTTAGTAATCTACATTAACTTGTGGTTAGCTTGAGAAACGAATAGAACAGGGTAAAAACGCGGCTCTGAATGCGTCGACGAGTCTATTTTTAGCGGGAGCGCTGGACTCATCCTGATCCTACTGGCTGCAACACAAGATCAAGGTTACGAACAGCCTCGCCCTCTGCTGTCCCGGGGAGGTAAACAGCCCGCAAGGAAAATATGCAATCAACAAAATGGAGGGCATTTAAGTGTGTAATAACTTGTAATGTGTAGTTAAAATGAGGATAAAGTTTTAAAGATAATTAATATAATCTTGTAGAGCTAAATCATTTCCATAGTTGTTTTTCATAGACTATGATTTGTGTTTCAACTGCTTGTTTTATGATCATTAATTGTTGTGCTTCATAATGTGTTATTTATATTTGTTGTGTTTCTATGTTCTGCTTTTTATTATAACGAGTCTTCGAACGATCGAAATTCGACCGTAATCACTGATACATCAAGATTTAGATTAATTTTATTTCTAACATTGATTTTGTAATTGACGTTTAAGAAAAAGGTCACTTTATAAAATTATTTGTTGAGAATAGATAATAAACAAATAAAAAAAAAGAAAAGCGGTTGACAATCAAAGCAGAATAGAGTACATAATTATTTTTTCTTTGCGTATATATGTATGTATAGTTGAGAACAAGTAAAGCTTGTCTGTTAGAAATGTTTTCAATTAAACTATTTTTGTTGAAACAGCACGCCAGTACATGCACGCTCCCATATAATACAATATATTCGGAATTAAACTTACATAAATAGTATTTGTTTATATATTGTAACTGATCTTAGAAAAAAAGGTATTACCTTTCGGTGTTCATATAAATTACACATTCACGTATTAATTAGGGTTTATAATGAGGACTCGGTGTCGCAAGTTGATCTCCTAATTTGCTTTGACGTTTACAGAAAGTAAATGTGTCAGCTTAGAGTGAACGGTCATGATAGAATCGTATTGTTTTCCATTATTTCGCGATAGGTTTATATATACGTTTTATTTGTTTTCTCTTGCGAATTCCCGTAGTTCTGTTGGTGGGACCGGACCGGTTCGAGAGCGTCCCGAGCCGGCGTTATATATGGGTTACCCACAAACCCCATGCAATACTGACGCGCATCGCGAACACGACTTTCATCTGTATTAAGAGATTATTTAAAAACACCCGAGGACTTTTTACCTCTCAATGTCGGTTGTTTAAATTTAACTATAGCTATATAAACAAAACAAAGGCGGGAAGAAAAATAGAGGGAAAACCTGACGTCAGGCACACCAATGACGAATTATCAGTTTGCGAAAAAGGAACATACAAAACGAACGGTTATCGTTTATTTTTGCGAACGATAAAACTAATTCGAGACGATAAGATAACTCGATGAGAACGTTTCCTCAAAGCAACTCGAAAACGTGCAGCCATTACGTGCAGAGCAACTGATATCGGACCGTCATTCTAGGCGGAAGCGATAATACAATCACGTTGCAACCATTTATAACTTTATCTTCTTTTTTTTTTTGGTGTGGACTATGAAAGAATTAAAAAATCTAAGGTTTTACAAAATATATCTGCATCAAGGAAACATTGATTGTAAATCAGGTCAATATCAAAATTATAATTAATCGTGTCTGCTACTAGTGTATACTGCAGACACGAAAAAAAAAAGATACGAGAGCAGAGCCTGCCTAGTGTGGGGAGTAGTTATGAGATAATATTCCATCAAGATATTCTCATCTACTCGTGTTCGAAAACTCTTCTTGTGCAGATCAGATTTACGTGTAATCGATGATCTTAATAACGATTGGAAAATTCTATGCATCCATGTTCCAAGACGCTCTGTACACTTCCGATTATGTCGTTACTCAAACCTAGGGCAGTTGCCAATTTCTCTTAATTATTACATCATGAAGGCACAACATCACCTAAAAAACTACAATCTGTCATTCTAGGAGGTATTTCTAATTTTTTATTTATTTTATTGCTTAGATGGGTGGACGAGCTCACAGCCCACCTGGAGTTAAATGGTTACTGGAGCCCATAGACATCTATAACGTAAATGCGCCACCCACCTTGAGATATAAGTTCTAAGATCTCAGTATAGTTACAACGGCTGCCCTACCCTTCAGACCGAAACGCATTACTGCTTCACGGCAGAAATAGGCAGGGCGGTGGTACCTACCCGCGCGGACTCACAAAAGATCCTACCATCAGGAAAAAAAATTTCAATCTTCAATTTAGTCCAATTGATGCGTTCAAGTTAAACCTTAATTACTATACTACTTACTTACTTATACTATTACTTTTTTACGTAATACGTAAAACTAATATTTTAGTCACACGAAAGAAGTAAATATAACAGGTAAGGTAATCTAATAGACTTTTTATTTAAATGAACATCCTTTCGTATTATTATAGTTTACAATAGTGCAACGTTTTCCTGTACGAGCGGAAGGTGGCCTGCGCGTTTCTAAGATCGCGAAGAGCCGACGGCTGCCAATGACCAGGAAATGACGCCGCCGGCTGACCTTCAGACGAGCGCACACATCCAAACGTGTTCCCTGCGCTCCCGACTCGCAGGGTTGTCAGATTAAAAAAGGAAAACAAATTGCCACACTATAAACTTGTTTTATGGTAAAGATCTAAGAAGAAACTCTTTGGTAGTTCTTTGAGTTTGCGTGGGTAATTTTGTTAAATAAAAATGAGGTAATTAGTATGTATCCAGTATCTGGTACTACTACATTGACATTAAAAAAGAGAAGAGTATTTTTATTTCTAATATTCCCTGGCGCTTCAATTCGCTTTTTTTTGTATTGTATTCCTTAATTATACACATTACTCTCCATAATTAAATAAATTGTAAGTTTAATGTTAAATAATGGAAAATTTCTGTTAGGAAACCAATTATAGAGATGAATTCACTTGTTATCCAAGACGGGGCCAGAGTTGAAGTGGTTACGTTAATAAACAGAGTTTTTATATGCACATCGTTCAATGTGACATTGATAATGCAACATTTTAGATAACGTGTTTACAAAAAAAGAAGAGATTTAATTTTGAGTAGGTATCTTCTACATAATATTATTTTGTATTAACTAGTTTATTTTGCAGATACAATTCAATGATCTGTTGTTTTACTTACAAATTTCTCAATCAAATAGATATTTCAAAACATGTCCATAGCCTAAAGATATTGTTAAATGCCATTATTGAATTTTATAAAGTTGTTTGGAACTCGGCGGATTTAGAATCATAAAAACTTGGTAGACTAATGGCGATTGGCATCATTTTGCGTTTTCCTTTTCTTTTATGTGTCGGTACGCTTTTATTCGATGGATGCTTATATTTATTAGGTATTATGCATCGTATTATTTTCATGTTCTACTTTGAATTCTGTCGGGAATGCAAAATAAAGCAACATCCAAAGTGATGATTGAACATGACCAACAGTCTTGTTTTTTTCCTTATGATGAATTTAATTTAGGGCATCGTGCCCTATCGCCCTGTATTGGTTGAACTAGTTTTGTATTAAGTGAGGTCAGCGCTGCGCCTCGCTGCACACACGGAGGCTTGCGTAACACGCGATAACCAGACCTAGAGGGCGTCACTGGTCACGATGACAGATTAAAACGTGCCAAACAAAATTATGTACCACCTACCTACTTTATTAAATTAAAGTTTACTTTATATTTATGATATATTAAATTATATCGACTCGTTTAATTTATATTTGCATATAAATAAAAATTGTGTGCTTAATTTCAGTAAAATAAATAGTTACATGTAAAATGTTTTCGATCTTGAGAATGATATTTAAAATTGTATTAGTGCTGACTTCGTTCCAATGGTTTTTCATTACTTTTTACAATTTCATCGATAAATTCATGTAATGTCTTTTGGGAATTGCATATACCTTATGGAGGTTGAATTGGAACTTCTCATATCCGGAAGAGAAAGTTCAGAGTTATTTATTAACTACAATCAGAACACTGCAGGTACATAATAATACCATTCGCCTATTACTTTAAAATTTAAATGGACTTTTCTTCAATTATCAAATCAGAGTTACTTATACTCTTGTCAAAAACAAAGCTACGAACAAACCATTTTGGATCTAATTAAAACCTACTTTCTTTAGTTACAATAATTTAATTTAATAGGTTTAAGCTATTCAAGATATTATTGTAACATTCTCTTACAAGGCGGTACAAGGTCAGTGAAAAAACTTTCGGTTTCCGTTTTATGCAATGAGATATGCTTTCAATCTGTTGTGTGGGTTGCCATATTTAAATATAAACACTACCTATTACATACACGCTAAAACACTATGTGCACTGTAAAGATATTGTTTACAAGATATCATTGCTTTAATTTCATTCGCAATTCACAATCTCGGCAGGTCAAAGTTATTGTCAAAAGTGACGTAAACAAAGTGTCATTTTGTTGCCAGTTCATTATCATTGCTTAAGGTCAGGCACACGCGCTTAGTTTCGTAATACTACTTAGCTACTTGCGTGGTTTTACTACTTTTTGCTAGTAAAGCTTTTATTGCTTAAATTGAGTTGCCAGTATTAATGGTGGATCACCGTACGGCTAGGTACCAACAGCCTGCCTATTTCCATCTTAATATAGTTGTGTCCCGGTTCGAAGAGAGGACAAACGTTGTATGATATATGTATACTTCTGGTTGAACACAAAAAAAAAAACATTGAAAATGGTGAATGTCCGAACCAAAATAATGAATATTCGAAAGATGTCGTGTACCTTATCAAGCAACGCATGTTATGTTAAATTATGACACATTATATTAAGTTACGTGTGTAAGGAATATATTCGTTGAATAATACTTAAGTATGTGTACAAGATATGAATAATACATATTTATATGAGCGTAGTTTACGTATTCATTCAATAAGTAAGGTATTAAAATTTTAGCGCACCGAGACGGCTTATTCTATTAGATGAAGCGTCACTCTCCTCAAATACCTACTCAACGTCCGAAGACTACCACAGATTACGAACTATAGAGTACAGATTACAGCCTACTAAGCTTTCGTAGCCTGCCCGAAATACGAAAAAGGCAAAAGGTTAAACAATGAAACGAATTAAAAAAATAATCAGCAAACGATTTGCAAATACGGAAACGATTACCGTTCGGCAAACGGTGTGGTAAGTTCATTGTGGGACGGCAACTGTGCAAACGTGCGAACACCGTAACCATGACGTGCGTGGTTCGACAAAGTTCAGATGTACCATCTCTCCTTATATTATATTTCCACATGTGAAATAAATGTATTTGATAACGAATGTTTGTGGAGTCAGAATGTATATATATATACTTACTGTTCGATTATAGTGTTTTTTAAAGAATTTACATATAAACGCCTCAGCTTCTTTAATTACTCATCAATTAACGATAAAGAGGCACTGGTAAAGCTATGCACGCAGCCACATATCCAGACAAAACCGAGCACATGTTTTAATATTTTATTAAAGTTTCGTGTTACGTAATAATGTTTTTTTTTAATTTTACGTACGTGACATAGACTACACAGTATGGTTACGTCGCCCGTCGGTCGTCAACTCATTATCTAAATGGGAAGTTCCTGCTTATCTAACTCACATTTTTGTCTCCTACGCGTTTCGTTCCAGTCTACCGCGTTAGTTTTCGGATAATAATGTTATATTCGTTTTCTTCTCTACGTTCAGTCTCTCCTTTGTTAGTTTAGAATTAATTACGGAAGCAGAAAACCATTATTGAAAATCTTTTGTAGCTTTCTTATCGGACTACATTGGAAGTCGAGAGAGAGAGAGAGAGCGATCAAACGCAATTGTCGATTAGAGATTTCTTCGTAAAAATTTACAAGTGATATTCTACTGTATACTATACTAATGCCTCTAGACTCTTTTCCCATTTGAAGTTGTTAGCATCTACGTACCGATACAATTAAGTACTGCATTGAACATATTCCGTAGAAATTATATTCAAGATTTGAATGGGGTAGATATCTATGTTAATGGAAGAAATATTGTGACAATGGTCATCATTCTAATTAATTTCATGAAAGTAGAATTTGTTAAATCAGAACTCATGTTATCACCACACTTTACATCGCCTGGGCGAGGATAAGTGGACAGCAGTGGAATAAAAAGTAGCTTACATTTATATGATACAAACCATTTCTATACATGATTTCGCCAAAGCCGGTTTAGTTATTAGGGTGTGTAAACGAAACAACCATATACTTTTTTATTAATATTACCTGCATTAGTATTAAAAACTTTTATATAATAAGATAGCTTTTTGGCAAGTTTGCCTCTTTCTGTGACAACTATAGGTACTTTAGAATCCGTTGCGCTGTTCCGGAGATATGTAAGAGCAAAAAAATGGACCGACTATAATCCTAAATATCACTGATTCATGTTCTTCAGTTAAATCTTTTCTACTTTTATCTTATTTTATTGCTCTTGTAGGCAGACGAGCAAACGGCCCACCTGATGGTGAGTGTTTACCGTCGCCCACGGACTTCAGCAATGCCAGGGACAGAGCCAAGCCGCTGCCTACTTTTCTTCAACGTTTGGTATGTTGAAGAAAAGTAGGCAGCGGCTTGGCTCACCGCATTCTACTGTTTTATTACTAGGTAGGTATATTGATATACGTACGTAATATGTATTTTGTTTTGACATTTGAAAACCTTGAATGAGAAGAATGAAGCGAGGAAAATCAATTTCAACTACTTATTTTAAAAAACATCAACAGTTCAAGTGATTGATAATGTATTAGATCGAAATTCAATTGGAAGTCTTATTTGCTTAAATTTTATTGTACCTACATACATTCAATAATATATTGCAGCAAAAGCAATTTTATTATTCTTACCATTATTGCTCAGTTTGAATTAATTAGAATATTAGAATCAAGCTAGGCGAGCAAGTAATCGGGGTACCTATTATAACAAAAATTTTGTATATTGCAACTTACTCCATTTTTTCCTAATTCTTGCGTAAAGTACGGAAGTAATGGTATTTAGAATTCAATGCCATTGCAATCGTTAGATAGTTTTGTGGTAACGCAATTATAGTTTTGTGGTATCGATACTATTTTCCTATAAATTTACTATTTCCAGTCGTTTTTTTTTTTGTATGTCAAAATTAAACTGAACTATTTGAGATATACATGCCAATTGTTTGGTTAGTAAACAGTAGGTACTAAACCTTTTTAGTGGCTGTTTAGAACCTAAATCAATGGACTCTATAATTCGATGTTGGTTCAATAAATTTGTACATGTTTTAAAACGTTTAAAAGAGTTGCACTCGGCCGCGTCGTCAGATAGCGTTATCGGTTATACTGCCGGATGCAGTTATCAGCTTGCTGTATGCGTTACGTTCGGAATGAGAGCGCCGTTTGTCTCGGCCGGGCTATACGCAATGGCTGCCGTTGTGTAAGGTCAGGTTCGGTTACATGTTTACGCGTTGCACAGATTAACATACACTTTTTTTTGTATGAGAGTTCATTTTTGATACGATTATTTTGTTGATTTGGATTACAGCCAAAGTTTTATTAACATTGTAAAATTATTATTGTTCTTGTTTAGATTTTTGTTCTTTCCCTTCCCTTTTCTGTTACTTATTTTATAAGAAGTTTGATTAGCATTATGAATAAAATAATTTAATCCAAAATAGTATTCTGGTTACGTTACTACGGGAATTTTCTTAAGAAAGTTTTATTACCTACAGTTTTTTTTTTTTATTCAAATAAGTTTCAAATTCAAAGCCAATCAAAGGGCGTATTATTGAATGATGATCAGATTACATTAAACATAACAACATTCAAAATAGTAAATTTTACATCAGTTAGGTAATAAATACTTGACAAGAATCAATGTTAAGATGGCCGGTTTGCGTCGCGCCTTATAAGCGTTCTTTTGACACTTCGACTTTAGCGTTGCGTCGTTCGAAAGTCACCGCTACGCGTTGTTTGTCGCGGTATCAATATCTGTTATTGGCGATACGACCTCAACCCGTGGATTGGGAACTGAAGGTGAACCCGCGCGGTTCTTGCACCCCGCTTACGTAAACTAATGCAACTGTAAAAACATTTGTATTATTAATTGTATTGTGTTTTGCGTTGTTTAATGTGTAATATAATTTATTTTGTAAGTTATTGTGAGTGAGTCTCGAGTTTATATTATCTGTTTCGGTAACAGTAGGTAATGGCGGCGGCTTGATGTCTGTTTGCAAATAATTACTCATTTTGATATTTAAATACGAGTTTGAATTAATGTAGATATAAATGTATATTATAAATCATCATTTAAGTACGTATAAACAGAAAATATTAGTTATGAGAAAATAAAAATTTTTGAAAAGAAATCAAATATTCCGATACGAAAAATCCGGGACGAAAACCGATTTTCTTGATAAAAGTATGGCGCCAAGCAAAGGGAACGCGCCTAATTTACAAAAGAAAAAAAAGACTTGAGCATGTGCAAACAAACGCTGCTTTATTTTTTAAATGCGATGCGTTTTTTTATACAACTATGTTTCAAGTTATCCATAACAGTTACATACACACAGATACTAGATTTGCCTCTTTCACTCAGTAAACTTACAGGATGAGCATTATGAAATATGAAAATGTTTAAAGTATAAATGAAAATTATACGTATGTAGAAGAATGAACAGAAATGTTATTATGTAGCTAACTTTGGATGTCGAGCTTTTCTTTGAATTATATTGGGATTGTGCGGACACAATATAATCACATTCTTTTTGGTAAGCTGCGGTGAACGACCTTAACTTCAACAAGCGACTAATGAAAAAGACCATACAAACTAATTAATATTACATGAAATGTGTTTTATGTATTTTCAGCGAAGTCAACGCACTGAAAACTGTTGTTAATCGAGGAAGTGGATTCAGAATTTTAATACTTACTTAATTACAATTGCCCTTATCGTTTTTAACCTAAATTACGTTCTAGTTTAAAAATTCCGTAACTTATTTATTATCAAACTCATTTACATCTACGAGAAAGTATTTTTATTACTCTTTACAATTTCAGTTCCAAGTAATTATCAATAATTTACATACATACTTTAAAATTAGGGTATCTTAAATAGATCTACTTGAAAAAAATAGTTTTCTAACTTCAAAATTTGTTGTGGAGAAGGCAAAAAGTTAGCGAGTTGTTCGGGAGAGGGCGGGAGGGACTAGAGGGAGAGGTGGCGAGGGGGGACGTGGCTGCAACTGTTTGCGCGCGGCGCAGCGTGGTCAATGACACGGCGACATTGCATCAACGCGCGAAGGTCACCTCGCCCCCTTCCCGCGCACTCCTCCCGCCCCAACCACTCCCCCCGCGCTCCCTCTAACGCGTCCCGCGAATTCCTACACTTCCTTGCAACCGGACGCCATTTTAGATCAATCATTTTGCATCAGTGTTCCGAAGGGGTATTTAGCATATTTAGATAATTAATTATACTTAAAGAAAATAATTATATGATGTTAGAATTTGGTCAATATAAAGTATTTCTAATTTTACATAAATTTATCAGCATATAGGTACCTACCTACAGTACCGATCATAAAATTTTAACTACAATAAATAAATTTATAATGATTAGTGATAGTTTAAGTGTATATTAAAGGTACCTAGGCGATTTAAATCTTTAGCATTCAAATCAGTGATTAACTTACTAATACGTGATGGAATAAAAATGTTTGAATTATTTTTGTGTGGTTTGCAAACGCTAAAGTCGTTTTCTGTTGGTACCACGTGTATATCGTATGTCGACAGTTTCCCGTGTCATTTACGATGACCTCTCATCAGCAGCTCTATTTGGTCAAGACTTCACAGACTGCACTGCAACTCGTAGCAAACAATTGTGGCAGTGTAGGTACTGCGTAGTACCTACACTGCCACAATTGTTTGCCACAACACAACTACTGATTTAGTGTTTTGTTATTTGCAAATCTAAATGTCTCTGGTATAATATTGCTCGTGTGATAAAGAGAAGCACGTGTTGGATAACTGAACAGTTGTTTATTTTCTATTATTGTTTTTCACTGCAGAAAAAGAAAAAATCAGGTTACTAGAACGGTTTGCTTGATACGATGTTTCAAGCTAGTTTGTGGATATTTTTTTTGTGTCGTATTAAAAAGAAAACGTAATATCCTCTCACTATTTGTGCGTTTTACCTTTGCTAACGTACTGTGAACTCACACGGGTAGGTGTTAGCATCCTGCAGATTTCTGCCGCAATGTCTTTCGGTTTGTGGAGTGCGATCTCGTTATATAATAGAATTGAGGCTTTAACTTTTGTTTTAAGATTGTTGGCGGCTTTGATGTCCGCGGGCTTCAATAACCACTTAACACTAGGACCACCTAGAAAGTTCGTTTGCACATTTAGTGCAATAAATTAATAAATCCTATTCGTGATCGCCAATTTTCAATGGTTCGTAAAATTGAAACCAATGAAAATTTTCGACTATTGCCGACTTTAAATTTCCTTCGTTATATTAAATAAAAAAATTCTTTAAAATTAATTGAAAAACTAACTAAAAGATTACATACAAAAGTCCATTAAAAATGCAATCGAAAACTTGTGCAAACTGCAAATAACACAAATACGTGATCAGTATCGTAATGGTTATAAAATGTTTACATTAAAGTGTTTAATTACTGGCTGTATGTTCTTATCCGTTGCACAAGTGACATTGCGGCCATTGACCCGAAAACGTTCAATGTTTACAAAAATATGAAATATTAAGTCGAAAAAGTCATACATTATTCTTGTGTTAAAGTTACACGCATCATCATGGAACATATGTGTGTACATAATGTCTTTAATTGTGTACCTAAATGCATCATATGTTGGCTGCATTTTAACGATAACATTCTTAGATTTTGTAGGTTATGGATTTGTTGCCATGTTACTTTTTTTTTTCATCTAATTTGACAGCTATCTGGAAATAGGTAGAAAAAAATGAGCCCGGGTATAGTTGCCATTTTTTTTCATCGTCCTGCCTGTTTCTGCCGCGAAGTAGTAATTCATTCCGATTCGATATGTCCGCCCTAGACAGCTGATGTATAATACAATTGGGATATCGATCTCAAGGTGGGCGGATGCGTTAATACTGTTATATTTGATCTTGCAATAACCAGTAACCCCAGTACAGCTCCAGTAAAAACTTAATATCAGGTGGGCCATAATCTAGTTTACCCAACTGTGCACTGACTAAACATAAGTAGGTAACGTATTTAATTATCCATTTATCATCGAAAGCTAGTTAAATTCAAAGGAAGATAATTTTAATTGACACTAATTTGGGCGGCATTTTCGTTATCACAAAAACCGAATTTTAATTGAAACAAGTGTTGCCTAGCGATCCACCATCTCCATTTAGTTATAGTTAGCAGGCGGGTACACGGCCCGCAACCTTAGTCCGTGACATTAATTGTGTTAATAGTGTTACCAGCTGACATTCAGAATAAAATACTAAACAGGTTTTATCCATAGACACTTTATTGACACATCTCAGAATCAATATACATCACTACAGAGTTGACAAACATCGTTCCGTATTCACTGGTATCTAATACGCACTAGACTTCAAATTATACTAGTAGTAATACTAAATATCGAAGTTTCAATCGTAGTGTAAAAAGGCGAACGTTATACATGATTCTCTTTAGGCAGAAGTACGCTGCGGTGCCTATCTTTTGTTACTTAACAACGATAATCGTAAATTATAGTAAAATAATAGGGGTTAAAGTATGAAATTGCCGTTTTATTTTAATAGGTTCTTCGAATTGACATAGAACCTTCATGGTTTGAGATTTTTGAGTGAAACTTTTTTCAAATGGGTACCCTATGAGGTTCCTCTTTTCAAAAATGTGCAACATTCGACTATCGACTTTCAGTTGTTTTTTTTATTCAGTTTAGACTAGAAAGATAGAACTGCAATTAGAAACCATTCGTCAGCCTCCGTATTCGCCAGACCTTGCTCCAACGGACTATAATTTTTTTTAGTGGTTTGGAAAATTTTCTACGTGATAAAAAGTTTTCTTCCCAGGAAGCAGTACAAAATGCTTTCACACAGTTTGTAGAATCTAGATCTATCGCAAAGGCATAAATGACCTTCCTATTAGATGGCAACAATGTATAGATAATAATGGTAGATATTTTATTAAATAAATATGTTAAATAAAAAACTAATTTCAATCTTTCAGTACAAATCGGCAATTTCATATTTTAGCCCCTAATATAATAATACATAAAGCACTTAATTATTTTGACGCTGCAAATAGCCGGGCGCGTATTTTATTCACGCACGAAAATGGTGAGTTTTAATCAAAGTATAAACATTGGTAAACATCAGATGTTCTATAAAAAAGTCATATTAAAAACAGGTTTCGTTTCACAATATGAAACAAACAAGCCGTTACTGAGTAAATATCACATGTTATCACGGCCTTTAGGAGTTATACACTAATACAATGAGAGGAGTGTCGTTCGAGATGGAACACTCTGTGCGGTTTGTTATGAAATGAGAAAATAGCGCGACTGTACCTAATATTTGGCGCTAAAATGTGGTTAGTAGACGCGGGTTGAGGGCTGCCCGCGGTCAAGGCCCATTGTTTTCCACCAGTATTGCCCAACGCGACCCTGACTGGCAACAATCAGGCCGGAACGACTTTTTTCACTCAATTATCGATTGGTATTATCTGTTGTCTGCCGAAATCAGGTAGGGTTAGGTGACGTTAGGTAATATGAGGTTATGTTACGGTAGAATAGGCGTAGATTGTTCTGGAATCTTTTGGTTGTTAAGTGTGGACGGGTATTGGTGGTTTTGGTTGAATTGAGATGAATCTTCACGGTTTTTGTCATTACGGTGAAGAAATATATGTTTTGTACGTGTAATTAACTTTATAATAGTAATGGCGGTTTGCGCACTTATCGAATTAACCTTTATCGTTGAAAACAATTTAGTGATATTGCATTTAAGACAAGCAGGAGCTAAGGTATTTAGTATGTATGTAAATAGTTTCTTCACAACCTCGCATCACAATATCAAGCAGGAAACAGAGTTTTGGTTTTAAATAAACAAAGGTTATTCGGTTGTTTATAAAAAGTAACGTTTCTTTGAATCTGATTTGAGATTCAAAACAACCCTCGCAATGCCCAGACGGAATAAATAACCGCTTATGTTTTTCTGGAAGATCCGTATGAAATACATTATCAATGTTGTTTTTTTAGTCCATCGATAAGTGATTGTGTCGTGGCGTTTCGTTGCGCAACCGAAGCGGCATCCGATAACCAGGAACCCAGTGTGGACGCGAGGGCCGCTCGGACGCGCACTAAATTTAACTGCCCTATTTTCCCACGGCCCGACCGACTGCGCCCGCCAACATTGACACAAGATGTTAAATTAAAACCAGAAATTTTGCAAGAACACGGATCCGTCCGTGGAAGCGTTTGGCACGAAGATATTCGGGCCGCGGCTGAATTGACTATAAACTTTGTGCGTACGTAGTGCCGCGTGTCCTTATTGTATCGGTTTTCTCAGGCGAGGATGCGAGAGTGCAGCGCAGAGGTGCCGCGGCTATTTGTGTGGCGCTGTGCGACCTAACACTGACCCGGTTAGGGCGCACGCATAAACACAAGGATAGCGAGTCGCAGTTGCGCTCTCGTGCATCGAGCGCCCGTCGTCCTACTATAGCTATTTACAGTGATAGGGGTGGTCGTAGGCCGTGAAGGGCGAGTTGTCGCTTCGTCGGGGACGGGCGGATAAATATAAACAGCCAGGAAACCATTGGACCGCACATGTAGTCCGCCTGGACGCGTCGATCCCTTCGATTTCACGCTTATCGTTAAAGCGATGTTTCCGGACAAGTGGAGCGCCGAGATTTCGTTCGGGAACGGGGTCGCGGATATTTTTCCGAGTTCGCATCGCTTATAG
This sequence comes from Bombyx mori, assembly GCF_030269925.1. NCBI lineage: Eukaryota > Metazoa > Arthropoda > Insecta > Lepidoptera > Bombycidae > Bombyx > Bombyx mori. The sequence continues at coordinate 588,176 of NC_085121.1, forward strand.
CATTCCACGTATTCTGGTATTTCGGAAGCGGTTGCGCCATTCGGCACTCGGCGCTCGGAGATGCGTTGCGAAACGCGCGCAGGAAGCGGCGCGGAGGTGGCGCGGACCGCACTCGCCGCTCTGAAATGAGCGTGATTCATGCGGACGTAACGTTTGACCAATAAATAATTGTGGTCATATAGGAAATTTATGATAAACTTGCGGTCGGTAGGTCACGTACGCCAGTCGCGGTGTCGCATCGGTGGCGTGACGGGCGCTGAATGCGATTCCGGGATTATCGGATGGGTCCTTTCGCTTTCGGCAGCGCGTGCGCCGCGCAACACCCAAGGTCGCGGGCCGTTCAACTCGGATGCGACCGCGCTATTGCGACACCGAAATATGTAATTGTAGAGGAGCCGAGGCGCGTTTGGCAGCGGTCGCCGCGCGCAACTAGGTCGCCCGCGGTTGCGCAATCGCTCTTCGTACGACAGATGGCGCGCACCGTATACTCTCTTCCTTATACGGGAACATGATGTGCGAAACAAAGGAAAAATATGTTTACAGCCAAGATTACGATATACATCTTTGGAACATATAGAGCCCCTGGACTCTTTCCTGGGAAATATTTACGTATACTCGACACTAATGCAGGCTCTCAACGACCAATTACTCATTGGAATCATTAGTAATTTAAATTTACATTGCTTGAATACAACACAACTAACTAGTCGATAGAAACCACAGTTGTAGTTTCTATCGACTAGCTGTGTTCGATTGAGAGACAAGACAAAAATCTAATCTCTTCACTTCATCAAGTACCCAACTGATATAAAACCTATAAAATTTTCCTGACTCCATCCACGGCTGACATTTACACAACAAAGCTAATCGGCTTGAAGTTTCAGCACAATGCAGCAAGCAAACAGTTCTTATCCCGTTTATTTTAATGGATTGGTTCTGGATCGAGCGCGTGAATTTAGTTCTGTTTGTCGATAGATCACGTTTTGTGATTCAATATGAATAATTTTCACAAGCACATAGCACGTGTCTCACTTCGAATATTAAATTCTACGTTTTGTGCGGATCGTTTGAATAGAGAAGCCGTTGGTAATGGCCGGTTCGAAGGCGTTTTGTGTCGTGCGCGCCACGTTTAGAGTCCGTAATGGAAGTTCGCGAATGTCAATAATAACGTTCCGGTCCCCCGGCGGTCGACGAGGCGAAAATAGTCGCCAACTATTAATACGAGGCGAGTCGAGCGCTAGCGCTGCAGTGCCCTTGAAACGGGCCGATCACCTCGCGCCCTCGCTCCCCTCTCCCTCCCAACCCGTCGCCCCCCCCGCATTAGACGCGCACACATGCGCATGCGGCTATCGCGATGCAGCTCCGCGGAATACGCGCTGCGATCCTTTTCATTTCCATTTCGTTTGCGAATGTCACATTGACGGCTCTATGTTTACTCCGTGAGCTGAATGTTTGAATACATAGAGCTTATGTGGTTGTGTACTTCAGACAACTTGTTTGACAGTTTTTTTAATTTCTTTTCATTTTCTTATAAGATTCTTCGTTATAAAAATGTAGACTTATCTTTTTGCGTAACAATCGAAGGTGGAAACGCGGTGACTCCTCATATCCGGGCCGGGTCGTGACCCGAGATCCTGCAAACGGATATCGGCCCATTTGTTTAGAGTCACGACACAGAACCTCGCTATGAATTCCGTATCATAGACCCACTATTGTTTATTCGTACTGTATGTAATCTTGTTATTGTTGAGAATATCGAAAAGTGGTATTTTTGAGTTCGGAGGCACGCTAACTTGACGCAACTGTTTACTGCACACAATGAAGTTCTCGCACGTTGCCTGAATCCACACAATTTGGCAATCGGCAACATCCATTCAAGGTTTTCTTTGTTGTAACGAAGCCGGCAAAAGAGTTCAGACTAGACCTAGATACGAGGCGGTTTCTCCGAAGCTATTTATCGCGTTCTCAGGTCAATACGAATCGTGCTAATCACGGCGTATTCAAAACGTCGTGTTCTAATTGCAATACGAAACGGGATCGTTCGTTTGGCAACATTTCACGGAAACACATATGTATATTCAGCCGTGTTTATCGACACAACAGATTAGTCTCGCGCGGCACATTAGCAGAGTGAGCGGCAACGTCAGAACGTGGAGCATACGCGCATACAATCAAGTGCTGTAGTGACCAATGCGAGTAGGAAGGTCGAGTAGTTTCGCCAGAGGCTGACAATGGCGCGCCGGTACCGCCGCTCTTGCCCAATCTCGACGTTTGCAACACCGAAATTTCGTGTGTGCCGCGTTACAGCAATGGCCGGTTTACACCTCGCAGCACCGCATATTCAAATGGCTTCCACGTTACATTGTGCTAACAAATCAAAAAGGTTGCTTCGCTTAAATATATTTTATTATTTTTGACGGTACGCGCAGAAAAGCTCAAACCTTGGAAAACCAGGTTTGGTGCAGCAGATCTGCATAGCTTGGTAATACCTACCCATAAGAGGACAATATGTCCTACAGCCGTTGAGAATAGACAACAAGATGCGTCACTCATTCATGAACTATTTCAATGTTCACCACATTGACCGCGTTATCTTTTTTAAATAATTTTCCTCGTCATGTTTTGTTTATCTGACGTAATGAGTAACACCGACGAGGACGCAATGATGCATTATTTACTGTTGATTAGACATAGTCTTATTTCCTATGTAGAAGCAGAAGCAGAGTTCAGTTTATTCGTCATATGTATTCGTTGAAGTTTTAAACAACACGTAAAGTTGAAGTTCTTACATATGTATGAAACGATTTCCTCCTGATAGAACGAGCATTTATTTACGTGAATCAGTTACCTGACCAGAAACCTAATTTGGAGCGTTCCCGTGGCGTGTTCGTATCCGTCAGCTTAGACAAAGGGAGCCTAGCTCCGTCCTACAAGGCATTTAAATGCATTACAATCGAAAGTGCTCGTTTGGTATGCGTCGCTGTACGTACGTACGTACGCGTCTCGCATACAGCTAGCTGGCGGTTCATCACTAGTTTTTTGCATCTTTATATTAGGAGCACTGACCTTGCACAATGTCAAATAGTTGCGGACGAGCTGGCGTCGTGCACGGTGCAACGCTGTGCCAACTCGGCTCGTTTTATACGGATCGCCGTTTATAACGTTTTCGTTTCGCGGAAGCTATCTTTTTGTGCATCAAGATATTTTGGTTTTATTGGACACCAAATTAAGGCTTACATCGATATCATGTAAACGTCGAGACTCTTTACAATATCCAACAGAACAAAATATAAAAATACGTAAATGTAGTTTTGAATTGAAAAAAAGACACCTCATCAGATATAATTCAGAGTTAAAAAAAAAAAAACCTCGTTATGGGTAATACATTCGGCCAAAGTAATACAATTATTGTATTTTTATCAGTCCTTGTTATTTGGACGTTTTGAAGTTGGTAAAAATTACGTATAAACATTTCGTTACAGGTATATAAAAGCATGTTAAAAAGAGATCAATGATTGGCTTTGATATAAAAATCATCGGTTACTGAATAGTCGCTTCAAGTCGTTATATTGAGGAGAGAAACAGCGCGATACGTAGCGTTTCGGTAAATGTTTTTTATCCATAAATCATTTTACTGCAATTGTTTGTGTACTGTCGTAATCAACATGAGTAATTGTATTTCCCGTGTTTGCTCGATATACGTTGTTTGTCATCATTTCGGATGCGTTCACGGCACGTTACTGTGGCCGATATAACTATGTATAAAAAAAAACATTTTGAAATGTATCCGCGACAAAATTTTCCGCAACAAAGGTACATAATATGTGATAACACCTGTCATCATCGTATCATCAAGAGAACCCTTGAGCTAAAGCGACTGGAAGTGAGCGGTTCGGATCCAGGGTTTTCCTGCTCCCTTTAACACACACAACCATCAAGACAAACATGTATTTATTTATCTTGTACGCATGTGTGAAATATAAATTTTGTTTGAAGCGGTTGTAATACGTGCATTTAACGATATAGTCTCGGCTCGGCAAGAAGGCCGGTTGTTTGGCCGTCGTCCAGAGTGCATCACACACGCCCCCGGAAGCTCTGATAATGTTTTATACTGCATATATTTAGATAACGTTGGGACGTTGCGTAGCGATGCGACCAGCCGCTCAAACATTGCACAGATTACATTTGTGTTTCCACTATCCAGATTATCCATGTGGTGGTAGTAACCGGAGATCACAACAACGCGGACTCCGCAGCCCGTTTGAGGCCTCATTGTAAAAACACCGAATTTTTGTACCTAATAAACGTACAATTATGAATTTACGTGCCTAACGACCGACGGACGTGAATGACAAAACCCATTTCAGTGTCAAATCACGTTTGAAGAAAGACGTAAATACGAATCATTTAAAACCAATTTAATCGATACGTCGTGACATTTTAGCAATGCACATACACTGATTTGAATATGTATTTCGTCGAATTCGACTCGTTATCCCGGTTGGCCCGCGGTCACCTTCCGGGTGGATCGTTAGCCGGCGGGTCACCTCCAAATCGGCTCCGACAATACTCGCGCTATTGTAACTATTCTTTATCTTATAATTCGTATTTATTGTTTAGTATTTTTTTTTGTTTTAAATGTTAATGTTTCGTTTTCGTTTCGCTTCTGTGTTTGATTGTGAATGTCTCTGCTGTAAAATGATTCGAAATGGACGAAGCTACTGGGATTGCACGCGACGTAGTTACCCAGTACTTATTCAAATGACCATCATCACCAAGTAAAAAGCCTTCAATACATTTGGACGAGATTAAATTCGAAATATTGGTTCACGGAGAGTATGGCTTGTCTCGTACCATTAAATTGATAGAGAACTTGAAAATTAAACAGTGCGGTCTACTAACCTGGTGGTCGAGGATGTGCAGCGGCGTGCTGCAATGTGGAAGCGATCTGATGATGCTGGTAGAAGGGCAGGAAGGGGGCGTGGAAGGGCGCCGGCGGGGGAGGTTGAAGCCTCGTCTTCAGGTCCTCAGCGGATCCTGCTCCGGACGAGGACGACTCCACGTCCGATACCCCACTGTCCGCTGGCGAAGGTGGGAGGGAGCCTGAATAGAGAAAATAATAGTTAAAATCTTTTATATTGTAAAATACCTATAAATGTTTATTTAATTAATGTTAAATTTTTTTTATTATTATTAATAATAAAAATTGTAGACATAATTAAGCACAGTTCTTCGATTTAATCTGGTTTAAAAAAAAAAAGAATAATAAAATACGAATACAAATAAATAATCTTTCGTCAAAGCTGTAGGCACGAGTGCTTTATACGATGGATGTATTAAACATGTGTTAAAAAGTAGCTCTTATTATTCAGTTTATTTTTTAAAAAAAACACGAAGTCGTCAAGCTATCACTGTAGTTTCAATGATAGTTATAAATCACACACGCACCTAATCACACACTCACACAGACGCATACACAGGCTCAAACGACCTCAACAAAATAATCCAGTCCAAGTACCTAATGTTATTTATAAATCGTAAAATTTAATTTCCTCATGTTCGAAGTTTACACGAAAATATTAATTATGGTATGATATAAACAATAAAATTTAATGTAACAGGTTTTGGCGAAATCAGAGTTTTTTTTTTTCGTCAGATCCTCCCAGGTCCGCCGCCGGACACTCAGGTAGGCGGGTCTCACCTTGAATCGTGTCAAATGCTGCGCGTCACATCTTTAACATTTGAATGTCCGTAGGCGATACCTCGTCTTACTTAAGCCGCAACAAGAGTCCTAATAAGCATTTTCTCGGAACGTAAATTAATTAAACGGACTTTACGATGGAATCTCATCGACCTTGTTCGTCCTATGAAAAATGTTCGAACCTTCGCTTGGTTACGCTGGCATAGCCCTATAGGGCTACCCAGCTTAGGTACGAAAAAGGAAAAACAAAAAAAAAGAGAATTCGTAAATTGAATGAACCATAGGTAAAAATATTGTGAAGTAAACCAGAATACCAAGAAATACTGAGTTCTGATACTACTGCATCTTTATCCGCATTTGCATCCTTCGTCAACCTTTAAAATAGCTTTCCGTTTGAAAACCAACAAAGCTAGACTAAGAGATTAAGAAACGGAAAATTGTATATCTTATATGTTCACAACGCTTAGATATGAGAAGCAAGACTTTAGACAATAAAATTTAGAGTATGTATTTTTTTTTTATGAACCTGGTGTCAAGTGGTTACCGGAGCCCATAGACATCTACAACGTAAATGCCGCTACACACCTTGAGATATGAGTGCTAAGTCTCTGTTTTTAAAGTACAACGGCTGCTCCACTCTTCGAACCGAAACGCATTACTGCTTCACGGCAGAAATAGGCACGGTGGTGGTACCTACCCGTGCGGATTCACAAGACGTCCTAACACCAGTAAATAGCATATGTTGTATTATGAAATTTTAATCTTAACTACACACAAAAGTTGCTAGGTTCGATGGCCTTGATAATAAATAAGATAGAACCGGTAAAAGTGTTTCTTTAATTTTTCAAACTTGGTTATTCAAATGCGAAAAAATAACCGTTAAACGCAACGTCTCAGCAACCAACGGTCATCCCAAATTTGCATCTTTGACCCTCATTATTAAATTAATCTTAACCCGGGATATAATACAAGTGCATTCAACCTGACGCACGTGGGAATATTTAGGAGCGGACATCCAATTCTAATGCAAAATCATTCTCGTCTACTTTTCTAAAAATGTTCGTGGGTCATATTGACCCTTGCGCTTTTTGTGCACCGCCGGACCGGTTACTGAATCTTTCTAAAATGCAATTATAGTTGTACTGCGGTTTGGGAACGGGTTGTGAAAAAAACACCTAAAAATATTATTAGGGGCAGCAACATCATGCAATGACTCGCACGAAAGTATCAGAATATTTACCGTTTTTATAACGTTTAAAATTTGTACTTAAAATGAAAAATATTCGCATTATTCTGATCACGGTCGTCAAGGTTAGTCAATATAACTATTAAGACGTTTGATCGTGTTAAAAAGTGAGGAGAAACAGTTCAGCCGAAACATTATTGCCAATTGCCATTTATGATCTGGCTATATGCTTTTTTTATGCAAGGGTGGACGAGCTCACAGGCCACCTGGTGTTAAGTGTTTACTGGCCTTTGAGACAGTCCGTAGCCTCAATAACGGCACCTTTCGTTCAGCTAAAGGAAGATTACGAAGGAAACAGTACATATTACTACAAAAAAAACCCAACTAGGTATCTAAACAGGATAAAATAGATATTCATGTGATAAATTTCCTTGTATGATTTACAACAACAAAAAAAGTTTAAGTTTGTATGACTTTACTCAAAAGTTAGATAAATAAAGTTTCATTGGCTATTAAATCCAATAAAGAGTATTTATATACAGGGAAAAGAGGTCGACCGAAGAAAACATGGATGGAGTATGTGAATGACGATATGAGAGAGAGAGGTGTGAGTGTTGAGATGACAGTTGATAGAAGAGAATGGAAGAGAAAATATAGCTGTACCGACCCCACCTAGTGGGATAAGGTGGTGAAAAAGAAGAAGAAAGAGTATTTATATACACCGCAGTATTTCTCGGTGATAGCTTATTCCTTCATGCTTTGTTGTGCTTGTCAAAATCTTGTATAAAAAATAAGAATAGTTCTGTGTTAGTGTATTCTCTCTGAAAAGTATTTGGCAGTTTACTGATATTTCCGACAAACTGATTAAAGTTTTGCCACAAATTATATACAAGAAAAAAATCTAATAGCATGTAACAATTCAGAATAATGCAAACTTTTTGTTAAAGATAGGTATTCAAATACGTGTGTTTACCCCTGAATTAAATAAGAAATGTTTTCTCCTCAATTATTCAAAACAACTTCCGAAGTGACCTTACCCATTGTGCACATAATCATTAGATTGGAACTTTCTCATGACCGAATTAAATCCCTAAAAAATTTGACACATAACGGTTTTCGGTCATTTGAATATGCTTTTTTTTTCCTAGTAGAAAGGCGATCACGTTTCCTAGTCCGTTTGACCGGTGCTGTCCACACCCTTTTGTGTCCTTTGTGAACCCTTCAATGGACTCTATGGGAACCGGGAAGAGCAATGGTCAGTCCGACTATTTAAATCGAGTATGAACGTGGCGCCTTTTGTCCGACAAATATTGGGGCATTATAATATTATGGCCAGTTCGATGGGCGACTGGGGAATTGAAGCCGCTGTCTTTAAAATATCAATTTAAATTTAATATTAAACCTTTATTGATTATTAATCTGTGATGAATTATTTTGACAGAACGCCATTTTGCTTCACCTGTTATATAAAGTATATTCTCGCCTGTGCTCTGTTCGGAAACGGTCGAGATCTAACATCCCAGTTTAAAAAAGATAAAAATTACAAAAAGACCGCGGAATATTGTAATAGCACTTAAGTTGGCGAAGAGTTCCCAAGGTGATAAACAAAAGGTTAGTTCGCACCCCATACCGGTCAGTCCAAGTCTCTGAAGCACACGTTTGACCAACCGTCGGACACAAGGAACCCCAACGTCCCAACCCTTTCATCTCGCGTATCAAAATAATAATAAATTAACTATAAATAATGACTGGTCTTTCTTGGAGGGTTCAGGATCAGGTCTACCGGTCGACGAGGAATGCGGTCCCATTAGTAAGATGACACAATGAAGGATCCCTGCCTCGATCGGCTATCTTTATGGAGTGACCACTGTACGTTGCCTTTGTCAATTTTCGGCGTTAGACCATAATCCCGCGACTTAGAATTCGCGATGTTCTTTGCATATGAATACAGAATGCGGTAAGTATATAACAGTCGGGTATATAATACGGATCTTGCACGTGTTTGGGGATTAAGAGATGACGCTCATGACCGACAATAACGTTATTATTTAGCTTTACGAATGTAACATATGAAGCAATAGCGTTTTGTTTCAAATTGATTGGTTACAAACCATTGTTCTCTTAACGTAATTAATTAATTTCTATTGAAAATTGTTTGCAAGTCAATCTTAGAGCTTTGAACTGGTCTTGTTGTGGAATATGTAGTTGTAAAAGCAGTCATAGAAATCTACAGTTTGGAAATTAAAGGTTAATTTGAAATTCAATATAATTCGACCATAATTAAATCAGCACATTCCCGATTAAATTCCCGTTGTTATATCAGGTAATGATTTAAAAATCAATTTTAAAACAAAATTTGTGAACCACCCCGTATTACAAAATACGTACAATTTCACGTTTCTGGTAACCCTTCTGTTGAACTGTTTCGTGGCTGGTGTCCTTTAAGATGTTAACTTAAATTAGAATAATGTTAACATTATTTATCATAAACTTTAGACGTAGCTAACTTTTCTGATTAGTATATTTTAATATTCATATTATAAGTCTATATTCAAGATGAATGTAAATGATCTGGTGAGTGCCTTCAGTTTATTTACATAGTTTCTATAAAGGTTGTATCGGAACAATTTTCGCAAATAATGACAGTTTACAACTAGGCTCCGCTTCCCAATACGACAGAGCGAAGCTAGTTTGAGACAAGTTAAAGCCCTGAAAGTTCTGTAGTATAATCTGTCGTAGTCATCTTCAAATCTGCCAATATTACGTATCAAGCTCACCGACTCACCAAGCAGTTTCAGAAGCAACCCTACCGGGTCATAAATACTGGCGCTTCGATCAATTTGTTCTTCGTATAAATAAGAATACAAACTCCTTTGTTATTATCGAGACAGTTACGTATATATTTATTTTACATTGCGGTTTCGTATGCAAGCAACTTTGGTGCTTTGTGGCTTTGATAAAAGCGTTTCAGTAATATTCTTAAAATAGCCTTACCATTCACTGGAAGCGAGGATTTAGCTGGAAACAACTTCAGTTTAGTCTTATTGCGTTATTTTAATTTCACATGAATGAATTAATTGAGTTTTACAGCTAGACACGTAATGTTTTCGTTCAATGGTAAAATCATAACAAATTACATTAACACCGATACTATCATCGGTATTGATGGATGTAGCTGGACTAGAATAACTAAATAACACGTAAATTTTGCGTAATATTTTTCAACTAAAACTCTTTCAACATTCGGCTACCCTAGTACATTATTCCCACAATGCACCCACGCTTGACAGCCTAATCCCAAAACTGTCAATACCATCGGTAGGGATCAGAAAAGGACACTAATATATAAATTGAATGCGTCGGAGGGAAACAAAAAAAGATTAGCGTCTATTATGATGGATGACGTGACAATTCACTGCGCAAGGTGGAATATAACCCATTTTTGCGCGATTTTCGGAATGCAATGTGTGTTAGCGCAATGTGCGCAGCCATCTGCGCTATTTTATTGTTTGGTTAGGATGTTGCGTGTTTAGATAGATGCGGGCCTCGCTGACCCAGTGTCCGTATTGTAAGGGTTAGCTTTGAAATGCCGACGGGTTGAGCATTGGCAGTGCATCTTCGCAATATACAATCCGTTTATTCAATAAACTTTCACTTTGGACAAAAAAAATGTAGTTTGGTTTTTGTTACGTGAACCAATTTTAACTGATCATGCAATGGAATATGATATGAAGGTGGATACGTTCATCTGTTCTCTTAATTCTTCCGAGCTGCTTGTCATATTTTGTTAAGTAAACTGTCATACGATACGTCTTAATGTTCAATATGTCACAGGGAATCATGATGTTGCTGCGTTGCAATAAATCTGATATCTTTTAGTCAGGATTTGGTCTAAAAAGAAATAACTTTATTTAAGGTTTTAAAACTTATTAGAGACTATTTTTTATGGCTCCAAGTAATGACCATAGCATCGGCAGCGTGGTGATGGTCCCAAGGTCTCAGCTGCAAGGCGTCATCTGTGACCAAAGCTTTCCGTGATAGGATAATGTTGGTTTATCGTGTTCCCGCATCGTATATGACTTTCGCTGTCTGTCTTGTTTGTGGGAGTCTGACCATGGTCATCAACATAATTTTGCAAGTTTACGACTCGAATATACTCCACAGTACTCCGATCCCCACACTCTTAGCGAGTTTAATGTTTAAATTTCTTGTTATTCATTGCGTTTGTCGTAAACGTCGAGTGTTCAATCCATAAATAAATGTTATATCACGACTGCATATGTAGTTGGGGTGACACAATCCATCATATTCTTAGAATAATGCGAAATAACCCTTTGTGTTGATATTGTGCAAGCGGGGCGGTTTGCACCCGCGCGTGTTTAGGGGTTGAATCGACCAGCGGGTTTGGGGACATCTGCGATAGAGTTCTCGTAATGGTGAAATTGTGACGTATTTATATCAATAATATTTATTTGGTTTTATGGACGAGTACGACTCAGCATTAATGTGGAATATTTTAAACGGGAATTAAAGGAACAGTTGTTCAATTTTATGTTCGACGTTCTGACCGTCATCAGAAAGTAAAAATCCATTAAGAAAAATTTCTGATTCCTATTTTTCTTTTGGTTAACAGGGATTCTATTTATAACATCGCAGGCTTTAGACTGGGCTCTTTTTTGTTTGTTGTTTTGTTTTTGCTTCATATAAACCCTTTTACTTCAAGGTGGGAGGCGGAATTTTGAGGTCAATTGGCGGGAGAAGCTATTTAACACCAGATGGGTCATGAGTCCGTTCAATTGATTATTTACATTCCACACAAGACAAAAATAGTCAGACACATCAAATTTTTCCACGAAAGCAAACAACTCAAGCATTGAAACACAATTTTATCTTCGACTGAAAATCGTTACTGAAGCGATAACAAGCAACAAAACGGTACATCAAAATCCTTTTCCACCGTCCTCCTTAAACGTGAAAATTTTCCATGAACGATTCTTGAAATTATCGTACTTTTCGGAATATTATTATGTATTGAAATGGCCCGTCTAAACGCGCGTGTGAGCGTCTCTTGTTAGACATTGTACAATTAAAGCTGTGTGCGGGTGTAGTATTACCCTCGGTTGGATGTGGGGGTGAGCGAGAACGCGTGTGTGAGGGCGGGTGGGCAGGATGGTAGGGCAGGGCGGGCGGCTGACGCGGTCGTGACATTGGGCGGATCAGCTGACTATCGATTACCGGCACTTCCTCGTCGTTCTTTATGAATTTTTCATAGCACGGCTTTTTGCTGATCGTCCAGTTAACTATGTTGTTGTGACGCCGAGCACACAGCGTGCAGACTTCTATGATAATGATTGAGACACACAGAGACATTCAAATGTAAAATTTGTTGCTTAGATCTCATCATAAAATACTCTTATCATTTGAGGAGTCCTTATTTTGGTTTTTATATGTAGTCTAAAATTAGCTGCTGCAGTAAAATTTTGTAATTCAGCTAACTCCAATTATCGAGTGGTCGAATAATGTGAGCCTTTATCTCTTTAATCAGTGCTCCAATTTATTTCCTAATTTTGTTGACTAAAACCCAGAAGTATTATTACAGCTTATTCACCGAATGCTTTGTATCTAACAAAGTGCTGCTTAATTTTATTAGCTGCAAATAATATCGCGAGGTGTTAGGTGAGAAATCTATTCATCCATCTCAGTGGACGCTAAAAATCTACGGTGTCATTGTTGATAGTTTTACATAAATTTTTTACATAAATGTCCAGTCTGTGGATTGCCATTTACATTTATGGCTTGCGCAACAAGTTTTAAAATAAAATTTTGGTTTTAAAATAAAGAAGTTTTAAAATAACATTTTTCCCCCAATTATTTTCTCGTTTGTACTAAACTAAAATTTTAGTTTCATTTGCATTCTGGTATCACCACCGATACCTTTACACGTGATCTTGTTTTTTGCAAAACGTAGGTACCTATACATTTGTAATGGTAGTTTTGAGTTTATTATTATTCGAAGCGATTGTAGCAACTCCAACACGGCAACAACAGCCATGAGCTCTCGTGAGTATAGTTCACGTTGCGAACTTAAGATTCTAAGGTGTTACTGTGAGCTCGTCTACATAGGAGCAAAATAATGAATTACAGTGTTCCATACCTATAATTGTGCTGGTATCTTTGCCTACCTGCCTAGATCAAAACTTATAGTTATATGTATATAAATATCATTCCAAATACTTCTGATAGGATCCGGGCTGTTCGCGGAAATTGTTCCCGAGACCTCGACATCTCAGTTCTAAGATAATATTTCGTATAGTGATTCTTTAATATTAGGTACTCCAGTATTAAGTAACGAAATATATTTAAGTTTTTATTTTTTATTGCCCTTGTAGGCAGAGGAGCATACGGCCCACCTGATGGTGAGTGGTTACCGTCGCCCATGGACTTGAGCAATGCCAGGGGCAGAGCCAAGCCGCTGCCTACCGCTTAATACTCTCCACAAGCCTCGTATGAAGAAGGATATGTCATAGCGCTCGGGAAACACCGTGGAGGGGAGCTCATTCCATAGCCGGATGGTATGTGGCAAAAAAGATCTCTGGAAACGCACTGTGGATGAACGTAGTGGCTCCAGGTAGAATGGATGAACTCTACTCCGGTGGCGGGCGGTGCGATGGTAAAAACGAGATGCCGGTATCATCTCGAACAATTCCTCAGAGCACTCCCTATGAAACATACGGTACAAAATACAGAGGGAACCGAAGTCCCTCCGCAGACCCAGAAGTTAAGTTAACTAATGCTCGCTTTGTCATCTCAATGGCAAAGTTTTGACAGTGCTACTAATACTGACGACTGTCTTAATGATTTTAACATTTTCTGAAGTTTTTATGTATCCCAGATACAATTAAGAACAAACAAAGTTACTGTTACACCGATTTATTGTAGATATTTAGTTCAATACTTTCTCTGTTCACGCGTTATTCTTTTCTTCATTTACAAATTCCTCTATCGAACCTAGCTTTAGCAGTCGAACATGAATTTAACATTAGCTTTTCTATAAAAAAAGCTCTATCTACTAAATTGAAATTTATTTTCGTCAAATCCCCAAATTCTTCAGCAAAAATATTCCGACTGATCTAAGTACATGTTGATTTATTTAACAAAAATATTGAATAACTACATTTATAATTTCCTTTCCGTTGAGTTATTCGGGAACCCGTACGAATAAATCGAAGATTGCAATTCTCGGGAACACCGCCGTTCGATTTAGAAAAGATACGTTATGTGTAATATGTGTAATATATTCAATATTTATCCTGTAGTATGATGTGAATATCGCGATTCGCATCAATGTTTCAGTTAAGTTAAGCTATTAGTTACCTTATTATAATTTTTTGTCTTTGCGTATTTATGTGAACAAGCTCACGGTCTATCTGGTGTTAAGGAGTTATATAAGCCTATAGACATTACAATGTGAATGCAGCCACCTCCATTGGGATACGAGAATTTGTTTGGGATTACGAGAATTGTACAACGGCTATACTGAGACCTTAGAACTTATATCTCAAAGTGGGTGGCGCATTTACGTCGTAGATGTCTATGGGCTCCAGTAACCACTTAACACCAGGTGGGCTGTGAGCTCGTCCACCCACCTCTAAGCAATAAATAAAGAAACGGCTGCCTTCAAACCGAAGACTACGTATTAAATTAAACAAACTGTCATCCGCGTATGGTATATGAGCACCGGTATAGTCCCATCGCTAGAGTACGCTGGGCGTCTTATCCATTAGGCCACGACGGAATCGGATATTGAAATTTTATAGTTTTGAGAAACCACATCATATCGTAAAATATTTCGTATGAACTCACACAGAGATACGCGAGTACGTTAGATTAAGTAACGGAAATTGGATAATGTAAAGAGGAAATACAAGAAAGATTACATAACATTAGTTGTCATAAGAAGTAATGGCCGAGGGCTCAAACAATAAGGTGAAGGTAGCATTCAGATTAATTTCACTGAAGCCTATCTCAAGGATGTCTTCATACCTCACTCATTGTATTAAATATTTTGTGTGGAAGTGAGCGGTCCCTTTCACGTTTTATACTTGCCTCTGAATCGTAAAGAGGTAAAGTGGAGCATACGATGTCATATTTTTGTTTAGCATAAGCTAATACAAAACATCGGACTCAGATTGGACCATGGACTGACTTTCGCACCAATGTGTCAATACTAAAGGAGCCTAATAAAAAAACAAATCTCTCCACAATATGCATTCGTAGAGTATTGGAGTTCTTTGGATACATTGCCTATTTTCTGCCGTGAAGCAGTAATGCGTTTCGGTTTGAAGGATGGGGCAGCCGTTGTAACTATATTGTTACAACCTTAGAACTCATATCTCAAGGTGCGTGGCGACACTTACGTTGTAGATGTCTATGGGCTGCGGTAACCACTTAAAACCAGGTGGGCTGAGAGCTCGTCCACTCATTTAAACAATAAGAAAGAAAATATGGTCGAATCAAATTCGGTCTTGTCTGGACATCAAGCTCGACGAGGCCAAGGATCGCAGAAGATGGAAAACAATCGTACAAGAGAGATTGATGCAGCGGGGGAGTCATGACCCACGGTAATAAGGAGAACTATCAAGGAGGAGGAGGAATACAAAACATCGGAAAGCACGCCGTTGACGTAGCATTAGTGGCTAAGAGTTGATATGCTCACCTGTGTTGGGCGCCGTGTACAGGGGATGGTGCCTGACCGAGGGTGAGGGCGCCAGGAGACCGTGCAGCAGCGCTCTGGCTCCGAGGGCCAGTCCTGTTGGTTCTCCATTCACTGGAACAACGGGAAATAAAATTAAATCTTTCGCGCACGACCGTTTGAAAGTTACAAGTGAGACCTTAGAACTCATGTCTCAAGGTGGGTGGCGGCATTTACGTTGTAGATGTCTATAGGCTCCGGTAACCACTTATAAACAGGTGGGCCGTGATCTCGTCCAACCATATAAGCAATAAAAAAGTTTGTTTAATTTATTTTGGAACATTTGAATCGATCCTTGTCTATATATAATAATCGATTAAGAAGAGCTTAGTAAATTTTATAACGAGAATACCTAATTTTTAACGAATAAAATCACAGCGAACCTAAACTTAAAGCTTAAATTTCTCCAATCAGTTAACAAATCCGCAAGAATTTCATCGTCATTCTGTGAGCTTTTTAACTCTGCGCGTCTCTCTTGAGATCTACAAAGGTATTATAAGATCAGACACTTAATTACCATTATTAATTTACACAAAGTTTCTCTAGTCTAGACTAGGACAGGCAAATCTTATATTTTCAGGATTTTAAAAGGGCTTCATTTATATAGACTTTAGAACAACAAGATGAGTTTCGTAATATCAACAGAACATCGAAATAACTGGTATTATTTAAACAAAAGCAGTCTCTATATTTCTAGGACTATATTATTAGGCTGTAATATAATAATATACTGTATATAAGAGGCGTGGACATTATGTAAATGCGTATGAATCACTATAGTCTATATCAGGGGTTCCCAAACTTATTTTGTGTACTGTCCACTTTGAGAATTAATTATTTTTTAGCGCCCCCATTTTTTCACCTACTTAAAAACTACTATAGTGAGAGCTCAGTCGGTGTCTAAGAGTCCTCCTAGATGAAATTACAAATCGCCTCCCAAGCCTCGACACAACGCCCCAATTTTTTTCTGGGTCTCTTAATGTCCCCCTTTAGGCCCGCAGCGCTCACAGAGGGACGTCATCTCCCACTTTGGGCAAGACTGGACTTTATATTCTAAGAACGCACCACGAGTCCGCGCTGGTAAGAACTACTATTCTGTTCATGTCGAGCAGTCGTGCGTTTCGGCTTCAATGTTAAGACAGTCGCTTTGAAATACCAGTGCGGCAAATACAAAAGCCGGTCGTATTGGAGTATTTTGTGGCGTTCACGAGCCCCGGTGGTTACTTGCCACCAAATGTCCACTTTATCCAAACTTCCATTGCGCCAGCTCGCATCAATAGCATCAAAAAACATTACTGGCATTGATCGCCCCTTTGTATTACGGCCGAAGTTCAAGACCACAAAAACTATAAATCAATATGAATAACTATCGAACTGTTGTTCGCGAACAAACAGAAAAGTATTGAATTCATTAAACTTAGTTTTATATGCCCCTAATTCACGAAGGACCGGCCGCGCGAGTTAGAGCTGTCATTAGTCAAAATTCCCTTTAGCTTCAGGAGGGCTTCAGAACTTTGAAGATTACCGAATAAACGGACGTAGATAAGGCAGACTAAGTGAATATAATATTTTGAATTGGAGATGTCGTTTTTTTTTTGATATTTTAGCAATCGATATTATGAATAATATAAAAGGGACATCTTTAGGAATGTTTTGCCGGTAACCGTACTCGTCGAACTCAACAAAGAGTTCGACGTGCAACCTAACCCGTGCATCAATCAGCCCGCTGAGTTTCTCGCCGGATCTTCTCAGCGGATCGCGATTTAGATCCGGTAGTATATTTGCGAAACAGCTACTCTTGAGTTGTTAGGTCTCCTTTGGAGGCGCTCGGGCAGCTGTTAGCAAATCCCACCCTACCTTTCCTGGTGAAACTGGAAAGGCCTATGGGTCACCAGATATCACTCATTAAAAAAAAGTATGTTTTATTTGTCAAATAGTAGTTGTTTGTTCTCTAATAAAAATAGACTAGTAATTTAGTTAAATAATTAATACATTCTATATGATTATAAGTACGAAATTTTCGTCTACAACACGACCAATCTCAGTCCCGATACATCGCACATCTCCGGGTGCTCCAGACAAGGCGTGGGCGACTGTACTGATGGTAATTTATTTTAGACCTTGACTTGTGCCTGACTGAATCCTTTGTTGCCGCCTGGAGCTATTATATATTGTATAATTTAATAAAAACATTCGTTATTTACTTTTTAATAGCTGGTAATCTACAGGGTATTATACAAAGTTTATTTAGAGTCGTTGATTGTCCGTCTTTTCGATACTGTAATGTATTGAATTCACTCTTCAAGTCATAATGAGGGTAGGTACCACAACATTCCTATTTCTGTCGCGTCGTAATAATGGAATTCATAGAAAGTTTGGCGGGTGGGATACCTTAATACTAAGCAATTAAGACTATGAACTCATGTCTCAAGGTGGCACAAAGTGGCTTCGGTAACCATCAAACATCAGGTCGGGTTCATTCGTAAAAACATAACAAAAACTTCATTTATTAATGGGAAGCTAAAACCTGAACTTCATATTCCGTGCCATTATCATCAACTCAATCTACGGATCGTTATTGAAACTACATTCCTTTTTACTAAAATTGCACTTAAAACTGTCGTAGTGGCATGTCCCACGCGAATTACCGTATAATCGATAAGGTAATAAATAATATGGAGGGCAGACGCTTCCGGACGGTGACCTTGAGCTCCCACCCCACTACCCCACCTGTTGTCGGCTCGTCTCCCACTACTGCGCATGTACTGAACGCGGAGGAGACTACTATCACTTTCTCTTTCGCTGGTCGAATTGTCTAGACGAAGTGTGAACTTTTTACGACCGGGACCCGTGTGCAGGTATGCAAATTAGTTTCGTGGTCCTGACGTGATGTCGGTGCACGCTTCATAGATCCAAACACTGGACGAATTCAGATAACGGCACTGTTTTCATAACAATAACATTTCGGCGCTTAATATACACTGAGTTGGGTGTTGATTTGAAAAATGCTTTTAATTTCCTACCTAAGCTGATATGAAACTATATGAAGCTGATATGAAGCTAACCTTGAGAGGCTATTTCAGCGTAACCTTAACTAGTAGGTGAGCTCACGGAGCTAAAACCTGACGACGTTGCTAACACGAACCCTAGCAAGAGCCGTGCTTCGCAGAATCTACCACCGGATCGGAAACGTGACCCACTGAGAAGATCCGGCGAGAAACTCAGTGGGCTGTGTCTGAGGGTTAATTTACTCGTCGAGCCCTTCGTCGGCGACGGGCTCGACGAGAACGGTGACCGGTGCTTGAAGTACCTAAAAGCACCGTTAGTGGATCGGGAGGATCCGAAATGACGTGTTTGGGGCGACGTCGACTGCTTTCCATTCTGTCCGCAGGATCGGGAATGTAGTTACCGGCGGCCACGATGAGAGGGTTCTCGTGTCGTGCCGCTTTATCGAAGTGGAGAAAAACGCAGAGATCGGTTATAATAAAGAAACATATTTCGTATTTTTTTGCTCATAAAATTGTGGTTGTAATCTATAATATTTACACACACACACATCGTCGTGTCGTAGTAAACGCTTTCGATATGTGCAATCGAAGTGCTGTTTTTATAACAAACAAATATTAAAACTGAAACTCCGAGCAATCTCATAAGCTAAATGTATAATTTAGTATCGCTGTTTCCAAGCTACGTACATAAGAGTATCAAGCTGAACTCAGCCTGATGAAGTATCAATGGAAGTGTTCGATCTCAGAGTGGATTAGTCGTGAGATGGGAAGCTGTCCGCAATAAGAACAAGTGTATACATTACTACAACTGTATACAACCAATCAATTAAAGTACCAAGAACATGCTGATCACACTGTTATACCGAAGTGTTCATGTTCGCCAGCGGACCTTCTTAGTGTTATGCCGCAAAGGAAAAAAAAACCTGATTCACTAGAATTCAGTGCCATGATTGAAGCAGTCTTATAAAGTTTTTTATTGCTTAGATAGGTGGACGAGCTCACAGCCCACCTGGTGTTAAGTGGTTACTGGAGTCTATAGACTTTTACAACGTAAATTCGCCACCCACCTTGAGATATAAGTTCTAAGGTCTCAAATATAGTTACAACGGCTGCCCACCCTTCAAACCGAAACGCATTACTGCTTCACGGCAGAAATAGGCAGGGCGGTGGTACCTACCCGCTCGGACTCACAAGAGGTCCTACCACCAGTAATAAGTTAATCAAATGCTCCTCTAGCGGGCTGATAGCGCTAACCCGTAGGCCTGAAGAGGATGAAAACAAATCAGAAAGTATGCTTTATGCAAACTGTGTGTAAATGTTAAAGCGATAAATATCTATAGCAAGAACGCAGCAGTGGACCGCCGAAGCAGACTGACGCGTCCGTGCATTATTCAGCGGAACTTGGAAACGGTGCATGCTGACGGTCTGCTGTTGGCATTTGTAAGTTCATCGCACTTCTAGAAGCGCTATGAAATACAGAATACATTTTAAGCTAAAATACGCTTTAAAATTTTGAATTTCGTTGTTGTTTTTTGCGTTTCCATTCATCTACATCTGTCTATATATATAAAAAAGAATTGCTGTTCGTTAGTCTCCCTAAAACTCAAGAACGGCTGAACGGATTTGGCTAATTTTGGTCTTGAATTATTTCTGGAAGTCCAGAGAAGGTTTAAAAGGTAGATAAATATGAAAATGCTCGGAATTAAATAAAAGTAACAATTTGGTTTTTCCTTTGATGTGTCCCCCGTCGGACGGATTCCTTTTGTTTGTTTTAAGTTTATTTTATACAAAAGTTTAGATCTTTTATTTATCGATTGAGGCACTACGAAGTCTGCCGGGTCAGCTAGTCGTTAATATAATTATAACGTCGATAATTTAATCCTAATGGTGTAAGCGATGAATATGAAAAAAAATGATGAGCACTCGTAAGTCCTCATGAGCGTTCGGGAACCGTCGTGGCCATACTAACTTTATTGATTACGTGTCTTAAAAAATTAAAAACATATCGAAATACGTGTGAAATGTACTAGGACTGAAATATAAATGCGTATACAAAAAATAAAAACATTTCTCATCGTGTGTTTGTATAACAGTTGTAATACATAGTGCTTGCTCTCTCTTTGTATTACATGACCTGGATAATGTATCGATTTTCGTAAGTGAAGCCACGTACAAAGGTGTTATTGTTTAGGCATTGTAGTTTAGTTCCAAGTAAAGGATTGTTTGTAGCTTTTAGTTAGATATGTTTTTTGGCTTATTGCGTATAAAGGCGCTAAGATCGGCACAAGCAAACCACTGGTCTGTCGCTAAGGACCTTCGAAAGGCTTTATGTAGGATCTGTCATAGCCTAAGCGGGCCACTCCGCATTTTTTTTAATTTTTATTATTGCCCTTGTAGGCAGACGAGAATACGGCCCACCACCGACAAAATTGAATGTCAATGGAACGTTCATAATTCATTTCGGTGGTAACACTGTGGATGTTATGGATTCGTGGTTCGATTAGAAAGGGGAGATAATGGAATTATCTGAAAATAATCCCTAGAGCACCACGAGTGGAATATATAGTACAAGCACAGATCTTCAATTTTTTCGTGCAACACAATCTGATGTATTTATGTTGGCATGGACAATTTTTTTTTATTGCTTAGATGGGTGTATGAGCTCACAGCCCATTTGGTGTTAAGTGGTTACTGGAGCCCATAGACATCTACAACGTAATTACGCCACCCACTTTGAGATCAGGTCTAAAGTCTCAGTATAGTTACAACGGCTGCCCCACCCTTCAAACCGAAACGCATTACTGCTTCACGGCAGAAATAGGCGGGGCGGTGGTACCTACCCGTGCGGACTCACGAGAGGCCCTCCCACCAGTGAGTAGCGCAAGTCATTAAAAACTCTACCTTTTCATTCGCAAATATGAACATCTAATCATAATTAATTAACAGCCAACCGAGCTAGTTAACTAACTAATTACATCTACCCCTAAACTTTGCACCCGCTCAATGTGCTTTCATTTTCCTTTGAAGCTCCGACTTGCATAAGCTTCGCCCGAGGTGAATGCACGGGGCGGGCCACCCCCGCATAACAAGTGAAATATGTTCGGTGGAGGGTGCATTGCACGTTTAACGGACTGGAGGAAGGTCGATGTATCCGAACGAGGGTGGGTTTTGCTATTTAATATTTCAGCTGTGTTTTTCAGACGTAAAGGGAAATTCAAATGTCAAAGTATACTGTTGGAATTGAGTTAATTTTTTTTTATTGCTTATATGGGTGGACGAGCTCACAGTCCACCTGGTGGTTAAGTGGTTACTGGAGCCCATAGACATCTACGACGTAAATGAGATATAAATTATCTTTAAATTTATATCTCATTTACGTTTTATATTATATATAAAAATAATATATAATTATATATTATTTTTATATATAATATCTCAAGGTGGATTTTATTTTTATATAATTATATATAAAAATAAAATCCACCTTGAGATATAAATTCTAAGGACTCAAGTATAGTTACAACGGCTGCCCCACCCTCCAAACCAAATCGCATTACTGCTTCACGGCAGAAATAGGCAGGGCGGTGGTACCTACCCATGCGGATTCACAATACGTCCTACCGTCAGTAATAGAACTTGTTTAATTCATATTGTTCTGTACTTGGATAATACTACTCTGGAGCGAGAAGCTGAAAGTCTAAGTTTAGTTTAAAAGTTATCGCGGTCACGGGAGACTTAGCGGAGACATTCAACCGGTGCTTTACAATGAGATTGATAAATTTATCAGCGTCGATAGAGATAGTCCTCGCAACGAACTAGTCTGGCCATAAATACTGTTAACATAAAAACTTTTTTCTACTTTTTAATTGTTTTGAATTTGGAACACGTATATTATTTTAAAAACTGCTTTCGGTTTTGCGTCATTTTACATATTTTTTCGTGTTCATTATCACATTACAATATGGAATAGCGTGTTTAAGAAAATAAGATTACATACATTACTTCATTAAAAAATATGCATTTTAATTTGTAACATAACTTATGGCTAGACTAGGTACATTTTAACTTGCGAACTTACTTAATAGATTCATGCAATCGTTTTGCATGTAATTATTATTTTAGCAGAATCACAATATTAAATACATAGTACAAAAAACCAGACGGTATAAATGATAACAAATATCGCACCAGGAAATTGAAATGTAATTAATTTTATGACCCGTCCGCTTATGGCAGCCGAGGAAGCGACAGATGCACGGAGGAAAATAATTTATACCTTCACTGACGTCATTCGGAATTATGGCATCGATTTTTTATAACAGATCGAGCATTATGCTGATAGTAAAATTAGTCACGTAAACAGCTTTAGCACTTTGTGGTCCGATTCTACATAACATGTACTTATTTTAAACAATTATAAATAGAATATGTCCGATAAAATAATGCGTTATTTTAAATTGTAATTGTATTGTAACTATACTTGAGACCTCAGAACTTACATCTCAAGGTGGGTGGCGCATTTGCGTAGTAGATGTCTATGGGCTCCAGTAACCACTTAACACCAGGTGGGCTGTGAGCACGTCCACCCATCTAAGCAAAAAAAAAAAAATTACTCGTCCTTTTTCAAACGAGGTTAGTTTTTCTAATCACACAAAATGGGTCGTGTTATGGACTTTTCTTCTTCTTGCTTCGGTTTCCTCAATACTGAGGGTCGTGACCACCTCCTCGCAACAAGAGTTTATTGCGGACCATTCCACCCCATTTGCCTCTATCTGCCGCCGAGTATAGAGCATCGTGAACTGTGGTATCGAGGGTAGTGCGGATCTGGTCAGTCATAGTCATAGTCATCATAGTCCTGTTATGGACTACCTCGACTCAAAAGCGTCAAAAAGTCAGGTTATTGCTTAATTGTGGGTTGATTGTTTGGTTGGTTTTCGTCAGATGCCCGTTATACCTCGTCTTTAGGTGTCCCGGTTGCGGGGTCTAGTGCTATTTATTTACTTATCGGCTTTGATATTCACTTAACCACAAATGTACCGTGAGCTTGTTTACTCATTAGAAAATTAAAAAAGTGCTAATACAGGCATTGAGTTGCTCTTATCGCGATTTCACTGCTTTTGAGTTCTACTAGAAAACTGACAAAAGTATAGGTTCTTCTATAAGGTTTTAGGAAAAAGGCGATCATTGAATAATAATAAAAAATACATATTTTTTAAAATGATTAAAGCTTACTACAATAATAGAAAATAAATTTAGAAAAACACAAAAACTCAAATAATACAATAATAATAATCTCTATGTATTACTAAAATTCAAATACCGACAGTGCCGGAGTAATTATAATATGCACTCAAGCGATTTTCATCTTACCGTCACTGGTTAAAAGCTTAAATTTCCATGAGACGTCGTTTCGGTGATTCTGCGGAGATATGAGACGTCAGAGCTACATCCGGGAAGCCATGCTATTTCCAACGCGGGCACAACTGACCAGCCCCTGACCCGTGTTCACAATAATGTTTCATAAAAATGACGGTTCAATTTACTTTGGATATTGGTTCCGTCGTGTTATTAAATGGTCCTTTTGCATGTTTCAATTCTTTTATATGTTTTGGTTTTATATCGCTCCATGGCGTTATGTCATCAATATTTATGTGTTGCCTCGTATTATTATGTTTGTGATTTTTAATCGAAATATTGAGTTGAAATCTAAGTCATCGACACACTCTTAAACTTGTTCAAGCACTTAAATGTCAAACGTGATCAATAAATAACTCATTAATAGTCAATAAAAATGGCGTTGCTTTTACCATAGACATTCAGGAAAATGTTAATGTCGCTAGATTAGCAAACAATACGTGTAATGAGTCAGCACAGTTGGCGTTGTGGACACAAGTGGAGGGAGTCACATTGCCGCGGCAACATACTCGTATATACGTCAGATTTCGACGCCATCTTTGAATGCTCAATCAGGAATCTTGAAAGCTGACATTAGGAAATGCAAAATGGCAACGAAAAATTCAAAGGCATATAAAAAAAAAATTGAAGCGTATTATGCTGCGTGGAAGGGAACGTGCTACTAAGATGGCGTCGGAAAAGCGCGAGCACTTTCCCCTCGCGCGGGAAACGTAAGAAAGTGGCTGAGACGCGTTCAGAAATGGAAACTGTGATTGTGCACGATAAAGCATCTATTATATCTTTAATAGACGTGTTGAAATGAAAGATAATGAGTAGGAAATATTAATTTATAGTTTAGATTGTGGATATCCTATAAAACTAGAAAAACATGACTAGGAGAACATTTTGCGTATTTTTTGAGACTGTTGGACAGTTTAGATGAAGTCGTTCAGTTTCGACTAATGAACTGGTATTTCTAGCCAAACTTTAACACGGAAATATAATTATAAAGTTAAAATTTACTCTTCTGTCTTACAATCTTTTATAAATAATTCTCGAATAATAATAACAAGGAACTACAGAGTCAACGTAAATACAGACATCGCTTCCGGGAGCCATTACATATTTTATACATTAGCTGTTGTGTATTTAAGATCCGAACACGGCTTAAACAAATTCAAATGACAGTTAATTTTTACGATCGTGGTTCACGGACAAATACAAAAACGTATCCCAACTAGAACAGCGTCGAATGATAACGAACTAACGATTGCGTTCGTGAACGGGAATGAGCACAGGATCCATAGACAATACTTTATGCAAATGAGTGTTACGCGATTCATACGAGAGCTCCATGAGTCAGACCTCATCGAGGAAAGAGGCCTGACTCGACTGACAGCGCGTTCGTTGAAAAGTTGCCTCACTGCCGACCAAAACCTGTATTCGAAGTTGCCGAATATAAATATCTGAATTTTCGTAATCGTTAAACAACTGAGTTCCGTATCGAAAGAAATTATAATGATTTATGTTTAATCACACAAGAGCTTGTCTTATTTTCGCATTTTGTTCCAAAGCGGTGCCGTGGTAGGTATAGAGTCAACCTATCCCAATAACAACCGCCTGAATTACGAGAGCGTTTATTATAAGCTAATATTGGTCATTATTAAAATCGTGTCACGAAATATTGTAGCGTATTCTGACTGGTACATAAAACTGTTTTATATTGCGCGGTTAGTAACTAGGTCAACGCGGTGCTAAGGGTGAGATGCATTCGTTGCCTACACCCACAACACCGACATTACTATTCTGCTAATAAATGTATGTAAATGTTTTCAAAACGAAACCGGAAATAAACAGCCATTCAATTCATTCGCTAATCAAAATTTGACCGGAAACAATCGTAGTCAGTTAAAAATTTTT
This sequence comes from Bombyx mori, assembly GCF_030269925.1. Taxonomy (NCBI): domain Eukaryota; kingdom Metazoa; phylum Arthropoda; class Insecta; order Lepidoptera; family Bombycidae; genus Bombyx; species Bombyx mori. The sequence goes on from NC_085121.1 coordinate 614,137, forward strand.
TTTTTTACGAAGGTACGCTTTCGCAACTTGAGTTAACTTGAGCGTGTCAAATACAATATTAAAACAATAGAACAGGAATGTATTTGATGACGTGTTCACTCGCGAGGGAACGCGCGCGGTTATGACCTAATTTTCTTTAGACAAATAACGTTTATATACATAGCACATAGATATTAAAATACGAGGAGAAACTTTATGTGTAAGCACTGACGGGTCGAGTGCAAGATGTAAGAATTAGCGGAGTTTATAAGCATTTGTAAAGTAACATGCCAGTCGCCCAGCCATATTTACAATCGCTCATTGTGCACAATCTGAAATATCAAACCTTACCTTGACAATTAACTTTATATCATTGAATTTTCACAAAGCAATTAATAACTTTGTTTGAACTAATCACAAATTATGTAGATTTCTTTGATATTAAAAAGGATAAAGAGTAAGGATCCGTGGTCATCAGACGTCGGGTCACTGCTGGAGGTTCGCGACAACGGAAGATCTCCTGTTCTCCTATCAGTTTTCTCCGCGGACCGAGCGCTTTCGACGAACGTCGTAGCATTCCTTGTCGGGCGCGTCCAAAGCGCTAATTGAATGATAGATTACAGAACGTTCAGATACAGCTACATTGTTTCGTAAGGTGTTGTCCATTAGTCATGTCCTAAAAGCCAGTGTACAATTGCGATATATTTTTTCGGGCCAACCTTGTCGGCGGAAACAACAGGTTGATGCCTACGTGCAGCCTCGGCTAGACGTTAATTCGATTCACGGTCGCGTTTCAGATGTAAACAGGCCTTTACAATTTGTTTTGTTTTTTTGTTTTTAGGGTCTGTCTATTATAGCATGTCGTTTTATCTATACTAATATTATAAAGCTGAAGAGTTTGTTTGTTTGAACGCGCTAATCTCAGGAACTACTGGTCCGATTTGAAAAATTCTTTTAGTGTTAGATAGCCCATTTATTGCGGAAGACTATATGAGACATGAGACCGCTACAAGTGGAGCACCAATAAATAATGTTTCAATATCGGGTTTTTTTCCCTTTTCAGAGCTTCCGCTGCGTGCGCTGCAGAAGCGGTTATAGTTTCGCTATAATAATGTATGACAGAATTGTTCCCCTTTAAAAGATATAAAAAAAAGTCCGCGACAGCATATGTCTATATGTTAAGTTTGACTCACTATAGCGTTTTTTATGCTAACCAAATTAGTTCTAAAATAAAGCATTATTTCTGAACAATTCCACGCGGACGAAGTCGCGGGCAATAGCTAGTGTTAAATAATTGAACGAAGCAAGTTGGGATCAATTAATATCTACCCGATAACAATAATTACAAAGATGAGTTGGGTGTCGTTATCACAAACAATAAAAATATTCGATTGTATCAGGGGAGGCAACAAATCAAATAATGCATACAATTTTTTTAGTAGTTGCATCTACGGTCAACTATCCGTGTAGTTTCTGCGCGAATTTCGAATACACATTTTGCATTACTAGATGACAGATATACAAAATATATATTTTTTCTAAAAAAAAATTTGTGTCACGATTTTCAAGCCTTTGTATAAAACCATGCCCGTCATTAACACGTTACAAATAGAAATCGTGTCAAATTGTAAATAAATAGAATCTGTAACATTATCGTACGGTCGAGTGCGCTGTATTAATTCAAGTTGATAAGATGCCGTAGTGGAACGATAGCGGTTATCTCGATTACGTTACGATACTCGACGTAGGAAATAAGAAATAGGGACAAGGATACTTAGTATATACCGCATATCAAAAACATTTTGTTTGTTTCATAAATTTAGTACACGTGTAATAATGTTGCAATGCTCATCGGCCATTTTGGATGTTAGCTGAATGTTGGTAGCGTCACAGCCGCCATGTTTTGTTTGCTGCGCGCGAAAGTGAGATTTAACGCGAACGGTGCATCGGGGCTCCCTTGACCCGGTTTCGAGTCTGCCCCCACCCACTGCCATAGTAAACTGCTCGTCTAGTCGTACGCACGCTCATCTCCGTCGAACGCCGCCCAACAACTACTATTTGAGTCGTTAGTCGATTAGTGACGCAGGGAATGTTTTTCAAACAGCCTTTGTGTTTACAAAATATTGCTCGACTTCAGATGTTACCGACTTTAATTAATATTTGATCGATTATCTATTCTTTCTTATTAATGAATTAACATGGGCACAAAAACAAATATTGCCTTAACAATAAATCCCTTCATTTATAGGGCAATATTTTTCATATATGCGCTGCATTGGTCACTAGATGGAGGTGTTGCAAGGTGCAAATAATGGGTCACGTTCGAAGAGTTTCCTTTACATTATGAAATTAATTTAATAGATAAATTAACTTGTACATATTGTTGGTAAATTACCTCGTGCTATTGACACGAAAACTTATTTGAGCTATCGAAAGAAAATACGAATGAGGCACGCTTCCATAGAAAATCGTTATCGTATTTAAAATTTGTATTACGACAGTTAATTACAGTGAAACTTACAAAATCGGTGACGACCGGATAATTAGTTACGTAATTAATATTAATGGGAGTATTTTTTTTTTTAATTAAATTTTTAATTCAATTATGATTTTAAAGATTTTAGGGCATCGAAACATATACATATAATACGTTATTGGCTTAGAAATGTTTTTATTTTATTTTTGTCTGAGTGAGTTTGTTCATTTATTAGAAATTAATCCAGTACGATATGTTGTACGTAAATGTACACATATTGACATGTACGGTTGTTCACTCGTCGATCGAAAGCTGCTTTTCGTATTTTTCGTGGAGAATGGGATAGAATATAATTGATTATTACACAGATAGAGTAAATATAAAAATACCATTCACCCATCTAAGCAATAAAAAAAAAAAACTTAAGAATTTACCAAATTTTTTTTATTTAGTCACTATTAGTATACCTAGTGGTCACAGTTATCGAAACTTCATAGGGCAAATATGAAAGGTAAAAACAAATTTTATTTAATTTTTTTATTGCTTATATGGGTTGGACGAGCTCAGAGTCCACCTGGTGTTAAGTTGCTTAAGTGGTTACTGGAGTCCATTGACATCTACAACGTAAATGCGCCACACACCTTGAGATATAAGTTCTAAGGTCTCAGTATAGTTACAACGGTTGCTCCACCCTTCAAACCGAAACGCATTAGTGCTTCACGGCAGAAATACGTAGGGCGGTGGCAACCTACCCTTGCATATATATATATATATCGGTATATTAAAAATGCTTTTATGCCGACACTGCGCGCTGTAAAAACGCTGGATTAAAAGCGACTTAGGGGGATGCTTAAACGACAAAGGGAAGATATTTTTTTTTTTTTTTTTTTATTGCCTAGATGGATGGACGAGCTCACAGCCCACCTGTTGTTAAGTGGTTACTGGAGCCCATAGACATCTACAACGTAAATGCGCCACCCACCTTGACATATAAGTTGTAAGGTCTCAGTATAGTTACAACGGCTGCCCCACCCTTCAAACCGAAACGCATTACTGCTTCACGGCAGAAATAGGCAGGGCGGTGGTACCTACCCGTGCGGACTCACAAGAGGTCCTACCACCAGTAATTACGCAAATTATAATTTTGCGGGTTTCATTTTTATTACACGATGTTATTCCTTCACCGTGGAAGTCAATCGTGAACATTTGCCGAGTACATATTTCATTAGAAAAATTGGTACCCGCCTGAGATTCGAACACCGGCGCATCGCTCAACACGAATGCACCGGACATCTTATCCCTTAGGCCACGACGACTTCATCTTAGGCCACGAGATCTTCCACCGAGCGGGTGATATTGCTCGGTAGACCGACCGTCCAAATGTTGTTGTTCGGAACTTGTATATATGTAAGCTTATCTTGATAATGTCGTAAGCAAGATTCAGGCATCTGTCCAATATCTTGCGTTGTATGATGGCTACCGCCACAGCGACTACTTCCCAACAGGTACGTACGGATTCAATGAAATAAAAAGTAACATCTACCTACGCCGAATTAAGCACGCCTAAAATAGTTCGAATTTGTTTCAAACTGTTTCGAAATGATTATTACCGATTGCAAGATAATCGGTAACAAAGAGAACCGGTAAGGAGAACCGGAAACGGTTGCCAATCTCTAGTCTCGGTTTCGTGTAGAACATGTGATTGCGACATTACCACACACTTAGTGTATACGTTCGCAATCGCCTTTATCATTATTTAATTAACTTTTAATGAAATTAGACATATCAATCTGATATTTGGTTTGGTTTTGAAGTTTTAAAGCATGTCGCCAAATTGCCTTTATAGGTGAATTGTATTAAACTTTGATGAAATGTGAAAAGCGTCGTAAGAACCCGTTAAGTGTGTGTTATATTTATAGCTGGAATGGTTCGAATGTAATCACAAATAATGATTTCTTGTCATTTAAATTTATGCTTTTATTCATTGAAATTTAGAAAACAATATTAATTCAACAGCACATTGAGAATCTACAATAGGAGTTTCAAGGTTATAAGAGAAATTGATACAATACAGACTAAAAAACATTTCATTGATTAGATCTTCATATATTAATTATAACGTAATTATTTTGTAATCATCTGATCAATTTTAGGTGCAATTAGCAATGTGCCATATGAATTTGTTAAGCAGTGAAGCTACATTTGATCTAGTAAGCTATTAGAAATAAATGTAACTAATTTTTGAAGTGTCCGCCACTAGCTTTCTTTGAAAAGCTTACAGGACTTGTAAAACGTTAAAACTGCGTCGGATGAACAGTGTTTAAGGAGAAACAAATAATAATATATTAAAATTATACTAATGTAATGTTAAATTACGAATGTGGGAGTGTATTTTCAAAAAAAATCATATGAAAAATGTATGTAAATGTAGGTATATGTTTACTTTATGAAATCCAGATATATAACATCGCTATTGGCTATTTGTATCAAGGTCATCTAATTTTGAATATATTTAAATATTTCTACAACTCTCGCGACATTCAGAGAAGCCTTTCCGACACGAAGGGAAAACAAAATATGTACACTGTAGCTTTCGTTAATGTACGTTGTAAAAGTTTTACCGGGAAAACGAAAAGTTCCCAATCAAGAGTCCCGGGGGTATTATTCTTTGGGCGTCACGGAGCTGAGTGCTCCTTTTTATTAAGTTCCAAGTGATTACAACATTTTCGCGGCCTATTATAAGCTTAGGCTCGCGTCGTCCTGGAACCGAACTGAAACTTTCTTTTGAGGGTTTTAGCTTGTTTCATAAGTGACATAACGGCGTCGGCTTGTTACGCAAGAGCCCGCTGGCGACGCGGCAGTTGACGAGGAGTTGCGCAACGGTCCATCGTCAACAGGAAAGCACAGATCACACGTCCTTGTACGTTTCTCACGCGTCATTACAGTTTAGGAATTTCTGTGTGTTACGTGTAATAGGATTCGACAGCGCAATACAATTTTATTTTGTCGTAAATGGGCGGACTACTTACGACTCACTGTGAGGTTAAGCGCGCAATGCGATTGCTTGATTGGTTTGCGGCAGAAATGGGAAGGACGGTGGTAAGTGCCCGTGTAGAATCACCAAAATATGCGAAGGGCATCATCAGCTATATTTTTTTAATGTCATCATTGATTCTAAATTTACAATTTTAATCGAGTAGGGTTGTTGAAGTTTTTTTTTTGGCGAATACTACCATGTACAATGGCTTAAATATTATAATGTTGTTGTTGTTGTTGTTGTAGTCCTAGGGTACCCCGCTGGTACATAGGGCCCTCACAAGTTGTCTCAACTTTACCCTGTCTTGCGCTTGTTCCTTGACATCACTCCAGGTCACGTTGGTAGTTCTTATCTCATTCTCTACGGTGCGTCGCCAAGTGTGTACAGGGCGACCAGGTCTTCTCCTGCCAAGCGGTTGCCACTCAAACGCGATTGATGCTGCGTTGCATCCGCTGCTCCGTAGAGTGTGTCCTATCCAACGCCATTTCCGATGGGCAATGTCTTGCACGATGGGGTTTTGGTCACATTTAGTCCAACTAAACTAACTGTGGACTGAGACTAAATGTGAATATTATAATGGCGTACAGAAATTGCCTTTGTTGTTTTTGCTTTCTGTAAACAGAACGAGATGTCTCCGGAAGGACGCGAATACCGGACATTGCGCACGAGCGTGGCGCAAACAAACAAACAGACGGCGTTTCCTTTGTTTTATACTTACTACCCATCGCACGGTTTACGCAAAACATTTGAACAATGAAGTTAAATAATGTTTTTCCTGATTTATGCGTGGCACAGTTATGTTTCAAAAATATGTATATGTAGAATTCGAAGTTAGGTGAAAGAGCTCACAGTCTATCTGGTGTTAAGTGGCTATTTATAGAAGTGATAGGCTTCAGAGTTTTCCTAAGGAAATGCATATGTACTTTAAGAAGTAAAATTGTATAATAAAAATAAAATCCGCAAATTTATAAATGAGCGTAACCATTGGCGAGAGTGTGTATTGTAAGCCCGTAAAGAAAGGTGGGACAAGAGTGGGACAGGCGTCATACAGTACTATTGAGGCTTTGACCTCATGTCTCAAGGTGGGTGATGGTATCCCCGTCGAGCCGGGGGTCGGAGGAGGACGTTTGTCCAGCTCCGGCCCCTATGAGGAGGCAGTCTCCTCCCGGTGATGGTCACGGGGCGACCTAAGGGGGCTGAGACTGCGCCGCACGCTACCGTCACTCTAGCGCGCTGGCACCAGGAGGACGGGACGACGCGTCGGCGGCTGCGGAGTGCGATGCGGTCCGCATTTTCGTCGTCGCTGTCGTCGCCGAACATACTGTGGAAGAGCAACCCGGTCGGCGGTGTATCGCGTTCCGACCCGGCAGGCTGGTTCTGGCCCAGCGGGGTATCCTGGAACACCAGCGGCATCGCCCGGGCGGCCTGAAGGGCCGCCGTACCGCGGAGACTGACGTCGTTGGTCGTCGACTATCGCCTCGACGACCCGTCGGTCGGGCGTCCTCGGGGTGGCGCCGCGTGTCTGGTTGTAGCGTTGACCGCGGGAACCCCCCTACTCTGACCGGGTTTTGACCCCGGACGGAGATCGGACGCCGGGTGTAAGAGTGCAGGGGAGTCGTTTAGTGGGTGGGCCCTAAATTCCTTGGGCCCGCGGTCTGCTCTCAACACCTGCAGATCGTTGAGTCTCACATACCCCGCGCGCCCCCTAGGCGCGGGGACCTCGTAGGAGGTTCGGCCCTCGGCCCGGAAAAAAAAAAAAAAAAAAAGGGTGATGGTATCCGCTTTTTCATGTCGATCAGTCCCGGCACAGCAGATGAACCGTGAGCTCATTCACTCATATATTCAATTAAAAAAAAACCCATCTAATCTAAAAGAAGCTAACGCTCAATCACTGTAAAACGTTTAGTAAAAGTACCATCAGTACGTCAACTCCGAGTGTTTGCGTTCTCGGGCGGCGACATTGACACAGTTGCGGTTTCGTAAGAGCGTTCGCGGCGCGCACCGACTGACTTATGTACGTACGTACGATGGTTTTCGTGGAAACATTCAGTTTTATTTAAACGTATCTTTAATCGACGTTGTGTGCGACTGCGATTATAAGGCTATTTAGCAGCTTTCGACTTTTTCGTCAGCGAACAAAATCGCTATCTGGTCTTCGCTATTTCGTTTGGGCATTGTTCACAAATATTTAATGTTGAAAATGTTCGGTTCGGGAATAAATGAGTAAGTTAGAGCAGGTCACGCCCGTTTCGCTACGACCATCCGAGCCAGCCCGTCACAAAATATTATCCAGCCTATCGTAAAAAGCATACTCATATCGACACTAGTATTATAAAAAAAATGTGTGCGTGTACTAGTGTACACACGTAAGAAGTGAAACTTGTTTATGGCCTTATTTTTCGAAAAATGATCTACATGCAACTTTCTAGAAATTGGTTAAATAAAGTTAAATTAGATAAAGTTTAAACAAAAGGATTTTATTATCATAGACATGAATACAAATAATACAATTATTTCACTTTACCTTTTTGCTACTAAGATTATTACAGCATTTTAATAATACATCTCTTTGATATCATAATACCCTGGTACTTTTCTTCCTATAAATTAATAATAATAGCACGGTCCACGTGGTGTTAAATGGGGTTCCTGAGGTTCGTGAAGTTTGACCCACCTTGAGACATGAGGTCGATTTCTCAAATCCGAAACCATGCTTCAGAACATACCGCCGTTAATTATTAATAAATCTCTTTGCTATCATAATACCCTGGTACTTTTCTTCCTATTATTTTACGTAATAACAGTAATAAATAGCACGGTCCACGTGATATTATTAAGTGGGCTCCCTGAGATTATTGGAATTACAAAATGATTTCCGTAATCCACCTGGAGACATGAGGTCAATTTCTCAAATCGGAATCCATACTTCAGAACATACAGCCGTTAATTAATAAAGAAGGCTGTACGTCAGAGTAAAGTTATAATAATACATCTCTTTGATATCATAATACCCTGGTACTTTTCTTCCTATTATTTTACGTAATAACAATAATAGCACGGTCCACGTGATATTAAGTGGGTTACCTGGGATTATTGCAATTACAAAATGTATTCCGTGACCCACCTTGAGACATGAGGTCGGTTTCTCAAATGCGCATCCATACTTCAGAACATACAGCCGTTAATTAAAAGATGGCGCGTAACGGAAAAATGTGACGCGTAACCGAAAAATGTGACGGTAAATTTTTTTCCAACGCCGATAAGGAAGTTTCACTTCAAATGTGAAAGTTTACAACGCTGTTACTTAATATTGCAAAAATGCCCCAACCGATTTAAATAAAATTTCATACAAATATAGTTTAAAGCCTAGATTAAGACATATTTGTTTATGTCATGCTGATAAGTTGTTGATTAGGTTGTTGTAAGCAGTTGACCTGGGCAACTCCGGGTATATCTGCGATAATAAATATAACTATGAGTATGAATAATGTGATAGCCGGTTCGTGATTTTATTGATCTATAAACGGAGTTGCAGTTTATGGAGAAGAGAGTGACAGAAGCAACACTTTATCCCGGGAAAATATGAAGTGTTTAATTACTTACTGAATTATAAATGTAAGGAAGCTGAAATCGCGGGGCAAATCTGCTTTGCCAATAATCTCGACACCTTTCAAATAGTAGTTTTTAAGCATTCACTTTGGCATACATTGTCAGCGAGTACCGCTTGTATGCTCTGATCATAAAATGCGGCACTTACACCTTGAGGTTTAGGGAAATATTTATGAATACGTGCGCTACGTGTGTTTCGAGTTCACGGCTCCACGAGTCGGCCCCGGCGATGCTATTCTTATTCTTAAGTGTTTCACAACTAATGTTCTCAATATTGATGACGGACTGGTAGATTTTCAGACTATTTTTTTATTTTTATTGCATAGATGGGTGGACGAGCTCACAGCCCACCTGGTGTTAAGTGGCTACCGGAGCCCATAGACATCTACAACGTAAATACCGCCACCCATCTTGAGATATGAGTTCTAAGGTCTCAGTATAGTTACAACGGCTGCCCCATTCTTCAAACCGAAACGAATTACTGCTTCGCGGCAGAAATAGGCAGGGTGGTGGTACCTACCCGTGTGGACTCACAAGAGGTCCTTACCCCCCAGTAAAATTATTTATGTCAAAATCTTCGTTAACATAGACTTAGCACGTTGACTGCCATTACTAAGCGTCTGAATTGCTTAACTTTGCTTTCTTTGTGTTTGTTAATGTATCTTTTAGTCTTTTAGGTCTCTTAGAAACAGATTCATTCTCAGTATCCTGAGATTCGTCTTTCCGAAAGTCTGCTGGATATTCCGGTGTCTTAGTAACAGAAATCGACGTGATTACTTCAGAGCGCCATGTAGGGCACCGGTGACCTACGCAGCATTCAAAGGGTTAGACAGTTAATTTAAAGCTGCAAGTGCAGACATCGGTGATTATATACACAGTGCCGTGGGCGTGCGTCAAGGCGCGTGGTGTTGCGTCACCTTGCATCGCTGATCTGTTGTGCAACTGTGACGCGATGCCCTAATATTGTGATCGAAAAAAAGATAAAAGAAGATAACAGCAGATAATTTTATTTATTAATATTTCATTGAACAATTAGAAGTGCGATACGAAATCTATTCCTTCCCGACGATATCAAAACTATAGGCGAATTATAATATAATTGTTTTAGTTGTCACGTTTGCGAGTATATTAGTTTTTTTTTTTGGAAATGAAGCGTCATTCGAAGGTTCTCAATATTTCATTCAGTTCTGTTATAATACATGATGTCGTTCGTCTATAAATGAAACAACAATGAATTTATTGGGATTTTTCATTGGTGTGATCTTTTTGGCAACAAATAAAAATTAACTTGTACCAATATCAGGTAGTTTGACAATGTTTTTCATTGTTATGATTTAAAAAAACAATGGTACTAGATTCGTCTCTGTTTTACTCAAACACTCTTAAAGCGTCCTTAATCTTTTACTGAGCCATTGTAGACCCGCGTGTGTTCATACAGACTGTAGGTTCGTCTATATATGTCAATAAAAAACAGTCTGTCAGTAAATAAAAAAAGAATTATGATTTGTCCACCTAAAATTAATTTATGTTACAACGACCGATCCAACGATTTTGATACTTGTTTTATTGACTAATTACGATTAATCAGAACGTTCTTATTAATAAATCAGTGGTCGAATATTTGATTTCCTGTTTTTAAGTGTTCGATGATGTTGCAACATCCTCTCTTTAATCTCGTTGCGAATGCTAAATTATCAAGTTGGTTTTTAGATGGAATTGTGTGGGTTCTGTGTACATTTAATAGTTTTTTTTATGTAATCTCATAAGAGAAATTGTGTGAATTTGTTTAAGTGTTATATCTAACACAAGAGGCAGTGCTGTAACCTACATATTTCAATTAAAAAATACATTCGTCCGTTGAGGACCGGGCGCGAATTTAGTGTTTTCTGAGGCTCACAGTAATGTAACATAGAGAGTGCTCGTGAGTGTTGTATTCTGTAAACATCGTTAATAGCATAGTACAGTTTTACATATTTACCACACTTGCAAGACACTAAATATGATTTCTTTATTGCCACACTTCATTGAATTTATTGACAGTCAAAATAGATTTAAACAAAATTGAGACACAGACATTAATCAATGAAACATATGTAACGTAGGGAATCATTATTAATGTCCATTGAACCCTATAGCTAAGACGTATGAACGCGGATGCGCGCAAGGCCGTGCGTGCTGCAATCATATGTGCGTGGATTGTTCAAATTAACGATCAAGACTGTTTTCGTTGACTATGAAATAAGGAAGGTGTTCGATTTATTTATTTTCGTTCTTCCTTTTATTCCCAAATGTACATTACTATTGACAATAGGTAATAGCTTTTAATCATAAACATATTTATTGAGCGTTTAACCTACAGACAGAATCCAGAGTTTCTCGCCGGATATTCATAGTTGGTCGCGTTTACGATCCGGTGGTACTTTTTACTGGTGGTAGGACCTATTGTGAGTTCGCGCGGGTAGGTAGCACCACCCTGCCTATTTCTGCCGTGAAGCAGTAATGCGTTTCGGTTTGAAGGGCGGGGCAGCCGTTGTAACTATACTGAGAACTTAGAACTTATATCTCGAGGTGGGTGCCGTATTTACGTTTTAGATGTCTATGGGCTCCAGTAACCACTTAACACCAGGTGGGCTGTGAGCTCGTCCACTCATATAAGCAATAAAAAAAAAGGTAGGTAGATTCTGCGAAGCACTGCTCTTGCTAGGGCTAGTGTTAGCAATATCACCGGCCTTGAGCCCCTTGAGATCACCTACTGCTCGGTGAATCTAGTATGACTCCTTGAGATCACTAGAATAGGTAGGGAAAAAAATTGAACGTGAATACACTTCAGATTGCGCATGTAGAGTGCGCTTTAGAAAAACACAAGTTGTGCTCTGACTAGTGTTGGGTCATGCTGATGCATCACTTGCAGTCCGTTAGCAAGTCAGTCGTTTAATTCAAAGAGTGGAATAGCCGTAACACATTCACGAATGGAGGTTATAAACATTAGGATCAAAATTAATTTGGGTTATCTAGGTCCGACGCGAACTAAAGTCTGCAAACAATGTCATGAGATCCCTGATTCCAGCACGCTCTTGTCAGTTCTGTGTTCTTTGTAAAGTCGCTTCGGGGAATCTTTAGGGTTGTGGTGTAATACTTCGAGCGAAGATATGGTTACCTTTCTTGTGTTGTAATTAAAGTGCTTATTATGAAGAGATCACACTATTGCCTACAAATTCGTATTAAATACGCATATTAATATAGCTTGCTAGCCATAAGTTGAATATGAACTACAACCAAACCTATATTTGATATATTCTGACGTCACATCCTGCAATATAATATGACGCATACATAAAAAAAGGACAAAAACAAAAATCATTACAAAGCCATGCTCTCAATTTTGGGGAAGTCTCCTTATAGAAGTGAAAATTTCTTCGCCATCTTGTGGAGAGACTTCCGAACAAGATATAACACTTGTCGGTTCATTTCTCGTGTGTGTTAACTGCAATCTACTGGTGGTAGGACCTCTTGTGAGTCCGCGCGGGTAGGTACCACCACCCTGCCTATTTCTGCCGTGAAGCAGTAATGCGTTTCGGTTTGCATGGTGGGGCAGCCGTTGTAACTATTCTTTGAGACCTTAGAACTTATATCTCAAGGTGGGTGGCGCATTTACTTTGTAGATGTCTATGGCAGTAACCACTTAACACCAGATGGGCTGTGAGCTCGTCCACACATCCAACCATTAAAAAAAAACATATTTGTTTTAATATTTTTATTCTGTTAAAGCTCTCCTATATTATAAATATCAATACACGAAAGCATCATTGGATATATAGGTAGGATAATCGTATCCATGCAGGGCAATATATTTAGTTCGATCATCATAAAAATACAATAAATTTGGAACACAGCAACAATGTTTAAATCACAAGTCTAGATTTTCTGTAACCGACTTTAAATATACAAGTACAAAGTCAACTTCTCTTGAAGGCACAGTTCAAACACTATTAGTTCGTCTTGGTTCTTGGAAGGAACTTATTATATTAGGCCGAAGGTCCCAGATGTGCGTCTAGACTTCGATTTCGCTTACATTTCTTTAAGGTTAGTTTCCATTTGAGTTTTATTTTCCGAGGGACACCGATGCCAATTCAATGATTTTTTAGGTCGAACTCTGATTGAATTAAATAGTGTGTTTCATGAGAGTAGAAATAACTTTGACATTTTAATCGTTATTTTGTTTCTTCAAATCTAATATTTGGGTCTATAGTTTGCTTTTGGAAACACTCTTCAAAGGTACTGCATATTGTACTGACTCAGGAGATAATAATGTGTGAAAAGTTAAATAAAAACCATTTGACAATTAGGATCACTTAATGATACGTAAAATAAAATTATTGATAAATGTATTTGTTTTTAATCTAAAATTTAATTAATTTATTGTATCTTGTTGAATAAAATTTTGTTGACCACAACTTTAATGTCCCGTTAATTGAGGTAGGTATTAAAATGGTATGTAAAGAGGGATAAATACAATCTCAAAGCTTTAATATTTTAAAATACGTTCTTTTATTGCTTAGATGGGTGAACGAGCTCACAGCCCACCTGGTGTTAAGTGGTTACTGGATAACGTAAATGCGCCACCCACCTTGAGATATAAGTTCTAAGGTCTCAAGTATAGTTACAACGGCTGCCCCACCCTTTAAACCGAAACGTATTACCGCTTCACGGCAGAAATATACTGGGTGGTGGTAGTGGTAGTGGTGGTGGTACGTTACGTTTCTCCGGATCGATGCTATAAACGCCAGTCTATATCTTCGCTTGTTCGATGTGACCTAACCTCTCTGAGTTTATAGTCATAGAAAAACCTTCGGGTCCCGGGGCGTTTCAGGACACTACACAGACTATGTAGACTGCTAATTGAGATAAATGCTTGTAATACACATATATACTGGCTGTATATACCTACTTACGTACTGTTTGTCTAGATGAAATTGTACGACAAGGATTTTACGAGATGGCTATCACAGTAACATCTTTACAACGATGCGTTGGTCCGTTTATTTTACGGAATCCGATTTATTAAATTCCTTACTGTAGGTACGGTAGGAATGCTTTGTTTAATCTAAACAATATTAATACTAGATTCTTTAAATCAAGTGTTCGACATAATTATAACATCTTTTCAGTTCCATTAAAGGGCAGATCTTTAAAATAATAGGATTATATTAAATACTAAGTTTTTATTTCGGTAAATTAGTGTGAAGTTATTAATTGATGCGGGTATGGCAGGCGGTGACGTCATAGCAGTATAGGCAGCCATATTGTGTCATAAAATTCATAAATTATAACAAATTGATATGTAATTGAAATAATCTTATGTAATTGAAATAATGTTGTGATCAAGTTGTTGTGTTTGGCGGGTAAATAAAATAATGCTTTGTACATTTATGGGTAATACATAAATATGTACGTACTTTGAAGATCTTTGACGGCATATTTATTACAAACAAAAAACACGCAAATTTATAATTATACTCCTTATTTTGTGCAACATTTGTCGTTCAATGACATTTAATTTTATCATTAATTTAAAAAGTTGCTTTCAAATTCTGAGTTTAACAGACACGGCAGTTTGTTTATGGGTTATAAATAGAATAAAAATATATTACTCTTGTCACACAATCAGCGTTGAAAGATGTCGGGTTATTTTTTTTAGCAAACATTTGGCACTGGAAAGCGGCATATTTTTTTTTAAAATACAGGATAATGTTTTAAACACAGAAAACAAACAACATTCTCTAGGAATATAAAAAAAGGGCAGCTTTCTTTGATTTCGCAAATAAAAACATCTGCAACGAAATATAGACAATAGAATAGGTACCGTTGCGAAATTCCGTTCCCGAACGCAGCCATAAAATTCGCAAAAAAACCTTTTGCACTTTGAAACGGAAAAAAAGGAACTGTCAAAAATGCCGCCAACTACAACGCGGGTTTTTGAACGGTAGTTTTTTTTTTTTTTTTAAGTTTTTTGTCAGTAGCTAGGGTGTACTCCCGCTATTGACGGCAGGTATATTTGTTGAATAAAAAATTGGGTTAAGTTTTTTTTTTTAAGCAGATGAAGCACCCGAGGTGTACTGTTACGGAAATCGGCGGTTTTTTACAAAAAACTCCCTTATTAACTCGAATACTTTTTCGAAGTCTGTAATCTGTTAACATGTTTTGTAGTAAAAAGCTCGTAAGTGGTTCAGTAGGCAACATTATTTTTTTTCGAGACAAAGCTGCTTTTTCTTTTAAATATTATATTTCCTGTCAATAACGCCAATTAACATTAAAAGTTAAATTGAAAATTACGAAATTCGGAAAATGGAGAAGTTATTATATTGCTGCTAAGCCCGTACTACCGAGAGGCCACAGGTAAGAGTCTCGCACGCGGTCGAGTTTATTGTGTAACGGCTCGCGGTTGAAGGCCAGACGGTCCCACGCCCAGATGTGAACAACAGATCATTGATCGCGCATCAGCATCGCAGTTTATCTCCGATCAGTTTCATAATTTAATTAACTGTTTATTGAAGGAAACTTTAAATGAAAAAAATTGTGTACATGACCATGTTTCTAGTGCACAGAGAAACGTCAAAAGGAAAGTTTGATCTGGTCCATCCAGTTTTAGAAGCCCTAGTGAGTATTGTATAGTAAAAAAAAAAAAGAAATTAATTGTCTATTGTTTTTAAGTGACAGCTCATTTACGGCAAAAGCCTAACCCTGCTCACAGCCTATGCCAGTGTTATTGTTAAACAAAACTTCGGAAGTTGTAAAACAGTTTACTGTTTACAAATAGACGATTATTTAAGATTTTCAAACTTTATTTGTTTTTGTGTCAAAACGGATGCGTCGCCGTCATTTGAATACTAAAACTGCATTTAAAAAATCAGTCACAAGTTCGCGTTTAATTCAAAAATTTATCTCTTTCGCAACTACGTTATTGAGCGTACGTTAGACAGAGACAAGGTGACTGCAGGAAGCTGTTCAAAAAAAGAACAACCCTTCCTTACCCTTTCGGGGCATTTTGTTGTTTATATTATAGCAAAAAAGTCGTATGTGTCGTTAACGATAATCAGTAATCGACTCAATCTTTATGGCTCTAAAAGCTATTATAGCTTGTTTAGTTGACCGTTTACGTTGCATACAAATGAATAGAGTATTAATATAATTCAAAACTGTTTTTTTTAAGCTTGAACATTTTCGAACAGGTAGTAGGTCAGTGTGAAGAACACTATTCGATTATACGTAATCCAATTGGTCTTTTTTTGAATTTTTTGAAATATTCTAGAATACTTTTCTGAATACCTACCTATACAATTTTATACCCTCATTTCATACTATAATAATAATAAATAATAACTTCATACTATAATAATAATAAATAATAACTTAAACTAAATAATAATAAATTAAACTTCCCTGAACTTGAAATGTACTTTGAAGTTCGTAAACATGTACTTATTCCATATTAATATCGACCATCGGTTATAGAATTTATAGAATATTTCTTCACACTTCGAATTAGTAAAATTTTAATATATAATACATTATATATTATAATTAAATGAACAAAGAAGTCTCGGCGTTCAAGACGATAGCGTTGAATTGACATTCAAGTTCGTTGTACTTACATAATTAACATATATTATGAATACATTTAAAATTCATTTAACTAGTTTTGATATATTATTTAGATATACGATACTTCTGCCTTCATATTAATTAATTTAAAAAAACATTTTTTCTGAAGTTATTGATGTGCATGAGCAATTTTGACGGCTTACCATTAGGAAAGCTGTGTGCCCGTTTATCTTCGTAGATAATAAAAATAAATGCATTTCAGATAATGATTGCATTGTAGTCTTGTTTTATGTTTCAAGTTACAATACGGAGTGTCAAAATAAAAAAACTAAATTATTAAATAATATATATTTTTTTAAATGGCTATATGTATCTACATTAGCTTTACTTCGCGACTAAGCTAGGCTAGTACATCGGTACCGATCCAGAAAATATATATAACCGTATAAATAGATGCATTTAAAAATAAATAAGTAACATACATAGAGGTCAACGACCCGTCGCGAAACACGATATTGTTATGTGTCTTCATACATGCAGTTTTATATGTCACATTTGCAATTGCTGACTCAGATAATGACGTACACGGAACGTAAGTACTTATTGCATCGATCGTATAGCCGACAATCACGTGGAAGCGATGTGGACAAACGACTTTTTAATTTTGAGATGTAATTCTTCTTGATATTTGTAAAATATATACATCTAATTTTGATTTGTTAGGAAACAAAATGTGTGTCCTTTTTGAATTTGTTTTTATTGTCATTGTAGGCAGATGGTATACAGCCCGCCTGATGGTGAGCTGTTACCATCGCCCATGGACGCCAGTAATACCGGGGGCAGAGCTAAGCCGCTGCCTACAGTTTAAAATACCGTACTTACCATATAAAAAATGTTCATTAAATATTTCAATAGTTGACTGTGGAAGACGGTGAAGGGAGACTAATGACATTGGCACTGTATCACGTG
Source organism: Bombyx mori (assembly GCF_030269925.1). NCBI lineage: Eukaryota > Metazoa > Arthropoda > Insecta > Lepidoptera > Bombycidae > Bombyx > Bombyx mori. The sequence goes on from NC_085121.1 coordinate 631,809, forward strand.
GTCTTACTGGTGGTAGGACGTCTTGTGAGTCCGCACGGGTAGGTACCACCACCCTGCCTATTTCTGCCGTGAAGCAGTAATGCACAAACCCTCAAACGCAATCAACAAAATGTTTTTTAAATATCAAACCGATTCACGTACCTCACCTACTCTAAATACGGATAACAATAATTGCCGACATAGCTGAGTTGACAGCGGCGGCGTCATCAGTTCGCCGTAGTCAGGTTCGATGCCCGGGTCACTTCCGTCAATGGTCAGCGTGTTTCAAACACATACAATTGTAATTAAGGCGATCATCTAGAACTTTCTTTAATTATTTTAAAACTTAACTAATTTTTCGTAATCCCTTGAAGCAATCCGTCTATAACAATACGTATATTACAAGTAATATTTGCAAACGTTTTTTATTGATTTGTGTCTGCTGCAGTTTGAATCGCCGGTACGACGACCCACGCGTTGACGCTGTGGGGTGGTATGTGGGAGATGACGTCATTGAAACCCCAACTCCACTTTGTCCTACAGTCGTCTGGTCGTCGCGACAATACCTATGTATTACTTGACCAATATGTGACGGAATAATTATAGTACAGTTTTTAGTGTCTTTCAGGAATATTAGCAAATTGAATTCCGAATTCAACGAACTTGCATTAGGATTTCCTGCTCCGTTTGAATGCCATGTTTTATTAGAACATAGATTCTAAATTAGACCAAAGATACCAGAATCAAATCAAGAGTTTGGCAACACTAGGTAGGCTCGCGAACCACTGAAGGGACGAGGCGATTGATCGATCGAAACCGGTTTCCGATTATTATATAATTTAAAGTCCTTTCCAGAGTTTATTTCTTGACATCGAAGCCATAAGGTAAATTAATACTTACAAAGTTTTAGTGTATGAAAGATACGCAACAATTTTTAGCTCAAGTATTTAATAAGCACTAAATAGATATACTACATATTAAAAAAAAACGTTACGTAACTTTTTTTTATTTTTTTTATTGCTTAGATGGGTGGACGAGCTCACAGCCCACCTGATATTAAGTGGTTACTGGAGCCCATAGACATCTACAACGTAGACGCGCCACCCACCTTGAGATACAAGTTCTAAAGTCTCAGTATAGTTACAACGGCTACCCCACCCTTCAAACCGAAACGCATTACTGCTTCACGGCAGAAATAAGCAGGGCGGTGGTACCTATCCGCGCGGACTCACAAGTGGTCCTACCACCAGTAACTAAAAACATGATACGACTTTATGGTCGTGATGTCAATTTGTGCTCTTTGAAAAGTATCATATACATAGTGACGTCACGTTGTCGCCTTTACCATACAGCCATTCATAGATAGAATTATCAGCCCGCTGAGTTTCTCGCCGGATCTTCTCAGCGGGTCGCGATTCTACTCCGGTAGTAGATTCATTCGTGGAGCAGCTGCTCTTGAGTTGTTAGGTCTCCTTCGGAGGCGCTCGGGCAGCTGTTAGCAAATCCCACCCCTTCTGGCTGAGCTTTTGCTTGCCCACATGTCCTGGTGAAACTGGAAAGGCCTCCTGGCCACCAGTAATCCTTCAATCATAAGAAGATAGAATTCGAAAAAGTCCATAAACAGAGCATAAGTAAGGACTTTCCAATTGACGCCGGTGCTGTTTTATAAACGTCTCACTATGGATGTGGGGCATAGGACGCGCAGGTGCCCTTTCGCTGAGAGAAATGTACCTGCGGTCGCAGGTCGGAAGTGAAAGCCGAATAAAAACGTATAAAATTACATGCAGGATGTCTTCTCGACGCCTCCCTGGAGACACCCGCTCTTCATCTGCAGCGATTGTAGAACTACCACTCGCCAAAGTTGAATATTATTGCATTGTGGTTAAAATCTGTTACTCAGTCCAACATAAACGATTGCTCTCACAATGCGAAACACCGGGCCACATGGCGTCGCATCGCGAGAGCATCGGTATCGCAGGATCCGACTGATACATGTCCACGACCACTCTGTCAAGAGTGTACGAATAGGAAAAAAATGTTAAAATCAGTCGTAACAATACACCTTGCGAATGTTCAATCAAAAGTTGGGGCTTGAACAGGTAATACGAAATGTCTATGACACAGGAATGCCAGAGTCGCGTGACTTCTTCAAAGTTATCAAACGTCCTATTCAGCGACTCCAAGGGTACCGGAAGCGGAGACAGCATCACGTCCAGCAAGTGTCGCGGCAGCTATGAGATACGAGCTAACCGTCTCAGTTACGTTGGAACGAAGGCTGGGCTTGTGAGCGCGACGGTATCGTGAGAGGAGTACATTTATTTGTGTCAGTTTTTTTTGTTTACCGCAACACGAATGGCCCAATCAACCGTGAGGTGTGAGGTCGAGAACTTAATCAAGCAGATAAATATTCGGACAATCGACGGCCACCGAGGATATTTTGCGGCGCTGCCAGTGGATGCCGGATACGTGAACAAGCACACCTGGTCTCGGAATTCTAAATCCGACGGAGAATGGAGCTTCTACTCCAACCTAGAGGTGCTCTGGATACACAAGACGAATTAAATTGGAGTGGGTGGAGTCTGCAGCAGACTTCAGTTCATTGTGTGTCTGTCACGGGCTCACGATCACTTCCAGCGCTTGAGAAATAGCACCAATAGCATCGTGTAGACGACACATAAAATTCAAAATATTGCGCCCTCACCGGCGGTAGTGTATCTTTTGCGACAAATAAGGCTTTATAATATCCGTCAACGACATTCAAAGTCTATATCCGTGAATTTAGGTGATTACTGAACACCGGGTGGGATATAAGCTCGCTTCCTATGGATACCAATAAAGTAATACTCTATAATTAGTAAATAAAAAGTCTTATAGTAGAGTCTATGGTCGCGTTAATTTAACAAAGCCTTTTCCCGTTTAATACGTCATCGAAAGATAAATGTATTGTGTGATATGCTCAACAATATTTATCGAATGATTTATTGTAAATGACAATATACATAGGTCATAAAAATAATATGTGATTTCTGTCATATATTCATGCAATTCTTATAACAATCACATTCACTAAAACTTTTCAGTTAACTTTACAAAAAAAAATGTAAAACATTCTTTTGATGCCAAATAAAACAAAACTAAGTAAAATATAAGTAGCTACCATAATAATTACACAATTATCACGAATCCACAATAAAACATACTACATTTTATATCACTTCCTCTTATTTCGATTACCACACTAATTAGGCAGTTTTTATTTTTCCTAATAATTATGAAAAGTTCATTAATTTGAGGGCGATAATGGTGCTTAGCGAGGGCTCCGTAGCGCGCTCGTAGCCGCCCGCTACGGTCGTAGCTCGTAGCGCTCTCACACCTCAAACACAAATTGCACAAACAATCTGATTATAAGATTCGTAACTACAATCAGCTCAGCCGGTGTGTTGTTCCGAGCGATGGGCGAAACAAATATTTATCAGTACGACAACATTTAACAATTTTTTTGATAAAAATCTGCATTTATATAAAATGTAGTTGTTTCCGGAGATTACGCGGAATAATAAGCCGCCGGTGGACACATGCAGAGAGTACTTACTGTATCTCTTCATGAGGGATTTCTTATAGGCTTTTCCGGTGAGGGCTTCGTCAGCGGGACTAAGTCGGCCGGCGGAGTCGTCGGAGTCTGTGCCGGAGTCTCTGGCGGTCGCCAGGAACTCCTGGGACTGCCTCAGGATGAGCTGAGTCCTCACGTAGTCACTCGGGTCGGCGAACGAGCGTCTCGCGAAATCACAAACCGATATCTCTTTTCGAACGGTCAAGTCCAGGGGCGCCTCATCGCTCACGTCTGGTTTCGGGGATCTGGGATCTTCAGGGTAGGCCTTCCTGGCGGCGAGAGTGCGGGGCTCTTCGGCACTGAGCGGCCGGCGGTCCGGTGCCGGCGAGCGGCGCGGCTCCGGTCCAGCACTGGCCGGGCGCGTCTCCACTGCCATCATGTTTACTCAAACACCGAACACCATAATCACAAGAGCACAGTTAGTTATGTCAGACAGCGAGCGAGCGAGCGTGCGTGTAATGTGTGCGCACCGCGTCCGCCAGCTATCGCGCCGTGTTGCGGACTGATGTCCCAGTTTCGGCGATGAGTTCCACTGACTCGGTGAGCTCGCTTCGGCGGCGCTCGGCCTCCCTCGGACACTTTCGTTTTCATAGCGCGCTGCGGTTGTGTGCGTGCTCGCCGCGCGACGCACTCACACACCAGCGGGTCGCTGTGTGTGTGCAATCCGATGCTTGTGTGAGTGCGGACGTTAGGTTAGCGACGAGCTTTTTCCACTTTCGTGGGAGCTTTCCTTCATTTCCCGAGTTACCTAACAGGTTTTCAGAGTTTGATTAATTAGCGAGGCGGGTCTGTTGGCGGCGTCCGCTGCCTTTTGATTATTGTTTGCGATAAATGAATTCATAAGGAAAACGATAACGTTTAATTGTTACCGAGAGTTCCACGAGGGTACTGTTTTTAAACGTTATAAATAATTTATAAAACAATATTACTCGTTAATTGTTTGCATTTCGTTCGTTCACGATTTTTTATACGATAAAATAATTAAATAACAGTAAACAAATTGAACAGGTCAACCCTGCACACTAAACAAATATTTACCAACGATACCGATCGCTAAACAATCCACGTTAACTAAAAACAAATCTAAATTAAATAATTGGACAGCGGCGGCCGTACGTTCGACAAAACGTTTGCGTAACACGGCGCGTAAACAAATTGTGTATTTTTTTATCTAACGCCGGGGCATTGACCGACTTAACAAATAAAACTGCGCGCGCGCCGACCACGTGACACACTAAACTCTCCGGTCTAGCGTGAACGCTCGAGCGGAACCCGTCGGATACTATCGCTAGTTCAAATAACGCTGGACGATACAGATAGAGTACGGAATGAGCGTCAATGTCACAGCGCAGTACAGAAATTGTTAGAGGAACGTGGAAATGACGCGCCTTCCCACATTACAGTGAAAGTGCGCAATTATGACACGTCTCACTGATAAAGCGTTTATTACTCGATTTATATTAAATTTAATTGTTATTCTTGTTGATAGCACTATATTAATACTGATTCGCATTATTTTTGCCTATTCTATGATTAACAAATCATTTATGTTGAATATTGAATAATTTTTAAATAAAACATTTTATAGAATCGCTCCATTATTGCACTCATTGATGTTGTTCAAAATAATATAAGTACCGCGTACAGTTTTAACAGTTGAGTGGTTCGAAATATTCCTAACTCTGCTACTGTCTGTCTACTCGCGTATCACATCGTCTGACTTAAAAAAATAATAAATAAAAAATTTACTAATCTGGCAGATTGATTGTCCCTTGATGATCTTAATGACATTGACACAAGTGACATATAAGGCACTTGCTTGTTACGAACACGAATTTTAAAAAATGTTTCATCCAAATCTATATATGACTAGCGACCCGCCCTCGCTTCGCTTCGGAAACATTAAAACACACATGAAACCAAAAAAAAGAATAAAAAAAAGTAGCCTATGTTCATCAGGGACAATGTCGGCTTCTAATGGAAAAAGAATTTTTCAAATCGGTCCAGTAGTTTCGGAGCCTATTCGAAACAAACAAACAAACAAATCTTTCCTCTTTATAATATTAGTATAGAATACGTGAAGCAAAAACTTTGTATCCCTTTTTACGAAAATTGCGCGGACGGAGGAGTGTGAAATTTTCCACACTTACAGAGAATATAGAGAAGAAGTGCACAATGCTAATATTTTTTCAAAATAATGCATAAAAGATATAGTAAATCTATAAAGAAAACATTACACACACTACATACCGTGTATTTGACGCACACACGCATGCATACTATTTATTGTCAAACTTTTGTTCTTGACGTCTGTTGTCAAATTGAGAATAGATTAAATATTGTTTGTCTTTGTTAATATTTTTTATAGTGTAGTCTTGGCGAAATTTGTGATTATAGAAGTATAAAATACAATCATAATAGTGTACAAACTTACAATTTCAATTAATTATAGTTGAATTTCGACTACTGCGGGACCTCTAGTTGGAATAAAACCCGTAATTACATAACAATTTTGGTTAATAGCTTGTGTACGTCTGGATAGGTACCAACTCGTATTAATTTCAGTCGCGAAGCCAACACGCATTTTTTCGGCAGGCAGCGGTTTGGCTCTGCCCCTGGCGTTGCTGAAGTCCATGGGCAACGGTAACCACTTACCATCAGGTGGACCGTATGCTCGTCTGTCCAGAAGGGCAACAAAAAACTGTTACTGAATAAATATAATATTGAAATTTTGACTTCGTGTATGGGCTTGTGACCCTGACGTGTTTCGGGCATCCATAACACAGGAGAAAATCCGAGCTTGTGGAACGTTTACTTTTTGAATTCATGCGTATTTTCTTCCTTACCTATTCGCTGGTAGCCTGAAGGGTTCTCCCAGCCGGGTAGTTGAGCTCACGGGCTCAATCTGAGAGAAACCGCTAACACTAGCCCTAACAAGAGCAGTACTTCGCAGAATATACCACCGGATGGGATCGCGACCCACTGAGAAGATCCGCCGAGAAACTCAGTGGGCAGTAGTTCATGCTGTTTTTATTTTTTATTGCTTAGGTAGGTGGACGAGCTTACAGCCCACCTGGTGTTAAGTGTTTACTGGAGCCCATTGACATCAATAACGTAAATACGCCACCCACCTTGAGATATAAGTTCTAAGGTCTCCAGTATAGTTACAACGGCTACCCCACCCTTCAAACCGAAACGTATTACTGCTTCACGGCAGAAATAGGCAGGGTGGTGGTACCTACCCGCGCGGACTCACAAGTGGTCCTACCAACAGTAGAATGTGATATCTATCAGTGTGATATCTATAGACCACACGAAGTATTGGGAGCTGCGTCCGTTTGTATAGCAACGGGTCTTTGAGTGGCAGCGGTCTGTTGATTACGAATGCGGAAAACAAGTTACTAATGTCTTTATTACTAAGTCGCTAATTGTTCGGTGCATTCCTGACTGGTAGCGGTGGCACTGGTCCATCGCGCGGACCGTGAGCGAACGTCCAAACACCGGGTTCAACGACCGCCCGATCTCCCGATATGATACCAACCCTCGCGACCTTTGATAACACGGCCGCCGATAACGCGCATCTTAGATCGCAAGGAGGATGTCAATAATATTGTGTAATACGAAGAATTCCGTCTCTCTCGCACGTATAACGATCGAATGCGACAGAACGGGACGATGCGATTAATAGTTTCATAATCTAGTTCAATGACAAATGTGTTAGCTTCGAAATATTTGTTTGTGATAGATAAATGTACTATTTGTGTATTGTGGCGGGTAGCGTTGCGGTGTTCAGGTCTGATGCCGCAGGGTCATCCCTTTGAGGTTATTTTCGTTATTAGGGTTGAGGAAGTAGATAATCATATCTGCTGTTAAGTTATTTTATGTACTTAACGACTTAAAGTACAGGGAATAAATAGGATTTCTTTTTGTTTCTCTTGTGCGTTATCTGTGGGCGCCGATAACCACTTAACACAACGTGCGCTGTGAGATCGTTCACTCTGTGTCTATAAGTGTAAATAATACTTATTTGGGACTAGAACTTGTAGACGAATATTTTCTATTAACTAATGTATGTAATTAATATTACACTACTAAATTAAAATTACCGCTAAACCTTCATTATTATCCGCACAACAATAATGCACGAAGGATGATAATTATTGAATGAATAACTCATACAAGTATACTTATATGAGTCTTCACTGTAGGGATACATAGGACCCTATGACAAAAGTTATGAAAATAAAGTCCAAGAGTTTCAGTAGAACAAGCCCTGAGCGAGTTCGTCAACGGATGATATACAATGATACCTATACATTTATGAGTGCGCCCGAAAATTGCATAATGCGCACAGCCCTATATTATTTTAAGCGGGAACATGACAACCCTAAGCATAGAACAGCTAACTTGCTATTAGGTATAGCTGAAATCATAAGATACTTTAACAAGGATTTGTAGTTTACAAATGTTCTAGAACACCACGGACTTAATTATTATTTAAGATTGCTCTTGGTAATGATCGAGTCACATACGCGATTATTTTTGAAATGGCTCATTTATTTATTTCAATCATGCGCCACATTTAGTGAGGTAATGTCATCACAATATCTACGCAAAGTTTTAAATAAAAAAAACCTAAATAAGTTAAATCGGATGCATAGTCAAACGATCATACTAGTATTTATTATATATAATATGTGAAATGTATAAAAAGATGCATATTTCGACATCATGTTGCTGTAAATACCGCTGAACACTGAATACATGAAATAAACCCGTCCGTTGGAAGACCCTTATGATACAGTAGGGAGACATACTCCGGAGCCCGGACTCTCAGAAATGGACGTGAGTACGTAAATCTCACTCACTCATTCACAAAGAATGATAATGAACCAAATGAACTAGAATAAGGGACGCACATAGATAGATAGTTTTTAAACAACTCGCTTAAATGGTCTTATATCAAAAACCATCTGAGAATAGCATACTTAATGACATGGTTAACAGCTGTGTCCAAGACAAGGTTGCAACCAATTTTAAAATATTATTTTCTAAGATTACACAAGTACAACTTACGTTAAATATATTAGCAGTGTCCTAACAGTGATAATGGCATGGCAGATACAGCCTCGGGCAACCTAATCACATAGTATGAAGGAACACAAAATAAAAATAGAAAAAAATGGCGGCAAGAGAAGTAACCTAAAAAAAGGAAATTGAATGTTTATGTGTGTTTCCTGTGGCGCGAATTACAGGCGTTGAATAAGGACAGGCATATATATTGTCTGTTGTAAGAGCAAGACGGACGCTAAGATGCGAAACAGGTCTGCACTAGGTTAGATTAGCAAGAGAAGCTAATGTTGTCAGAAATTAAAAGCATTTGAATGGCAATAAAAATACGTCAATTTCTAAATATCACTTTAGTTCATTAGTTTCTTTATCCTGAATTTTTGTAAGTGGTTGTGATTATAGCGTTTCTTGTTTGATTTAATTTATAATAATTAATAAAAACGTAAAATGATAATTCGTCAAGTTTTTTTTTTATTTGAATTAATTTCACATTGCTCGAACAATAAACATATTATGAAAAAAAGAAAAAAAAATCACGCATACAAAAAAGTCTTTAATGTATTTAGTGCATTGAATCTACTGTAGCAAATTGAAAAGTGCTTTGTGCTAACTACACTATTATTACACAGGCAGTCAGCTCCGGCTCCGCTCGGGTCTATAACAAAAATTTCAACGATATTTGACGTTGTTTTATTTTTTTAAATAAAAGAACACTTATTGCGGCATAACTATAATAGTTAGACATATATTATGCTGTCGCGACACTTTTTGTTAATAATAATGTGTTCTATAAAGTCGTAGTACATTATTTTATTCTATCATCAATAGTTTGCGCAGGGCACGCGATGTAAAGGTTATTTTAGGTAATTTTTTACATCTTGGGTAACATTATTGGAGTTTTGGTAAGGATCCCTAATTTTTTTCAAAAAAGATTACAGCCTATGTCACTCGGGCATAGTGTAGCTTCCAAACAGTGAAATAATTTTTCAAATCGGTTCCGTAGTTTCGGAGCCTATTCAATACAAACAAACAAATATTTCCTCTTTATAATATTAGTATAGATGAAGTTTCTGAATTTTATCACAAAATTAGTTATTTTGTTCACAACAAATAACAATACGTACATTTATTGACGTAACTAATGACGTTTTTTCCTGTTGCCTCATTATTGGATAAAAAAATTTGTCCAACATATACATGTACGTCGCATTAAAACACATAGTTGACATGTTTTAATTTCACACGGTTTTGATGGTACTCGGAACATTCAATTCAATTCAGTAAAAATAAAAAATACTGGGATCCAAAAGCTATTATTACCCTCGTCAATAGCAAAAGACGTATTTACTAGTGGTAGGACCTCTTGTGAGTCCGCGCGGGTAGGTACCACCGCCCCGCCTATGGGTAGGTATTACGGCACTGCCTATTTTTATCGTGAAGCAGTAATGCGTTTCGGTTTGAAGGGTGGGGCAGCCGTTGTAACTATACTGAGACCTTAGAACTTATATCTCAAGGTGGGTGGCGCGTTTACGTTATAGACGTCTATGGGCTCCAGTAACCACTTAACACCAGGTAGCTTGTGCAATAATAAATAATGTGCAAGAAAAAATAAAATCCAAAATGTATTAATACCGTCGTCAATAGCAAAGGACCTATTCACATATGTACATACATTTTCTTCGTTTGATCTCAATATAAAACTGTATTGATATTATAAAACGCAAATTTCCCTTCAATACATGCACATGCAGTCGATGCTCGCGTCCAAGGCTACACACACACACACAGACGGACACACACACATCATTTACGTAATAACCAGTACTTGTTATCATGTACGTAGGTTAAGGACTGTTTGACTTCATTTATAGATTGCAAATTTTTATTTTACTGGTTCTGTATATTCATATATCAGATGCATTCATGCATCAGATTTGTCTTAGGAATTATTATAAAAATCAACAAATACTGATCATAGTTTGAATTGCACTATTCTTTATGATAATTTATTATTATGATTTTTTCCATATTAT